>NC_051156.1:230395427-231054356 GCF_013339745.2 Dermacentor silvarum
TGCCATTTGGGATCCCGAACAAACTTATATCATCAGCACATCGAAGTCTTGCAAAACCCGTGCTGCGCAAATTCATTTTTCAGATTATTCACGTACACCAGCGTCACCTCGTTAAAGAATAAAGCTGAGTTGGCACCTTAGCACTTCGCCGTAAAATTTCTCGCCTATCACTTTTCCATAAGCTTTATCATCATCCATCACTTCATGATGATTTTCTTTCAGTCACCACCAGTTATCTTTACATGTCGTGACCATCCATACAAGTCAAACGCATTAACTGCCAGTCATTCCATTATGCATATTCATTCTTACCGCGCACAATAACTGAGTGGAACGCCTTACCATCAGACATTGCCACGGAATCTGACTTGGCTAGTTTCAAGATTTAATTCGCTCACGACTTGTCAACTAATCTTATTATTATTATCTTGGGACTTTTACAGTGTTTTCGATTTTTGCTGTTTTGCTTTTCATTGCAGTTGCCTTATGTTGTCCTAATATGTACTAATGTTTCTCTGAAATAATTGTGACTTATTTTGTATATTACCTATGTTTCACTCTATTATTACTTTTGTTATATTGTCTTGTTTTTAATATGATGTATAATCTATCACCAGTGCCTGTGACCCCCCCCCCCCCCCCCCCCCCCATGTAATACCCTCATGAGGGCCTTTGGGGGGTATTTTGAATTTAAAAAAATCTGTAGTTTCAACACTGGCTACTATATTTTGACGACTAATATAATTTATGTTTTTTAACTTATAGCCAACTACATAATGTACCCTCGTACTACATTCTGAACGTTGCTGCACTGTAGTGGGATTTCTGTGTAACGCACTGGCCTGTACCACCAAATGCCTGAAAAATGAAAAAATAATTATGTAGATCCCACACACTGTGGGGATTTATGTTAGGGTTCTGCCGAGCATTGCAGCATTGACCAACGTGTTTGTGTATGGCGAGTGATGTGTGACAAGCATTGCGAGGAGAGTACAAAGGCCCTTCGCTTTCGTACTCTCCTTGCAATGGTAGTATAATATAAAGGTTTCTTTGCCTCTTCCTGCCTACACTGTGGTGGCTACTGTTTTGCCGAGTGGACAGCATGGCTTATGCGGTATGCACAAATGGTTATGTGCCCATTCTGGGCCCGTCTGCTGATTTGGGCATGGGTCACTGTGGCACAAGGAGTATAGAATCATATGCAGTATTAAGATGAATGTCATACTTTTCTGTGCATACACCTCTTGTCAACATTTTTCACTCAACGAGCACATACCACCTTCACCCTCAATGCAAAGGTAGTACAATGTCGCACAGTGTCCATGTTGTGGAAGCTGCTACAATGAAGGGACTGGGAAATGTGGGTGATTCGCAAAGCTGGAGCAGTCTAAAACACCTCGAAGTGCTGCCACAAAGGAAGAATGGGAGAAACTGACATGCTCTCAATTTGACGAGCAACTTGTACATGCACACATGCTCCGACACATACCGTGCACCATAATGCATGGGCCACTACCTCATATAGCTAGCTACACATTGGCGAGCGCAAAGTATGTGCACAACAGCGGCCTAAGGCTAAAGCGTTGGGCTGTTATGTTGGGAGACAGGTTTGGACTCGCTGCCAGACATATTTTTGTTTTCAATCGGAAAGACTAACAGGAGCCGGGACATAAAATTGCCTACTGCAAAGTGCTTGGTATGAAGAAAGAATTCTTTGCGTTAAAAATGCTCAAATCCAGCACATGCAATATTTAGTAAGTACTTTTCTACACACCTAAATTCTTTGCGGTGGATCACGGTGCAAGTGTGGTGGCTTTGCCACAAGGTTGACGTGCATAACAGTAAAGAGCAATGCAATAACAGCGGCTTTTTCACATAACCAAGGTTCATTGCGGTGCAGCACAGTGCAACAACCGCGGCTTCCACACAAAGCTAAGGTGCATAATGCTACAGCAAGATGGAGCAATGTTTTTCACAGATGCAATGTAGAGGCTGTTTGCGTGCACTTCAATGTTTTTATAATCAACTAAAGTGGTTGTGAATCTTGCGACCATATGGCTAGGCGAAACGAAAAAGCGTCTGTCTGTCGCCTGTGTACAGATAACTATCATCATCAGCATTGGCTCGAGCATCATTGTCTCTTCCGAAGCTGGCTTGTTGGCACCCCGCGGGTTTCGCTCATGCCACTGCTCCCGCGTTCGTTGTCTTCTTCCACAGCTGGCTCCGTTGCGGCTCATAATTCCAGCGTAGAATTTCACTTCTCTTGTGACGTCGTAATGGGGAGGCCGCATGAGCCATTGCTTAAGGAGGTATGAGCCATTCATTGTCTTACGTGACGGACAGATTTAATTTCAAAGAATCACAAGCAGCGGCAATGGCGGGCAAATGCTGCTAACCACACCGCCAAGCAAATGTGAGACATCGAACGCAGGCAACAACGGCGGACACACTTTCAGTGACGTCGTTCTCTCCGTCGCAGCCAAACGTGTGTAACCTCATTAAGAAACACAGACGTAATTAACCCAGTCATAAACACTGCGGCCGCACGTTTCAGCTTTGCTGGTTAACCATCTGTATGGAGTGCTTGGGCGGTGATTTTTTCTTTTTTGTGTTTCTTTTCTTCACTTTTCAGACTGCAGAATGCTTATTTCTACATTCATCATCATCATCATCAGCCTATATTTTATGTCCACTGCAGGACGAAGGCCTCTCCCTGCGATCTCCAATTACCCCTGTCTTGCGCTAGCGTATTCCAACTTGCGCCTGCAAATTTCCTAACTTCATCATCCCATCTGGTTTTCTGTCGACCTCGACTGCGCTTCCCTTCTCTTGGTATCCATTCTGTAACCCTAATGGTCCACTGGTTATCCATCCTACGCATTACATGACCTGCCCAGCTCCATTTCTTCCGCTTAATGTCAACTAGAATATCGGCTAGCCCCGTTTGTTCTCTGATCCACACCGCTCTCTTCCTGTCTCTTAACGTTAGTCCTAAGATTTTTCGTTCCATCGCTCTTGGTGCGGTCCTTAACTTGTTCTCGAGCTTCTTTGTTAACCTCCAAGTTTCTGCCCCATATGTTAGCACCGGTAGAATGCAATGATTGTACACTTTTCTCTTCAACGACAGTGGTAAGCTCCCAGTCAGGATTTGGTAATGCCTGCCGTTGTGAGGGCTGGGCGTGATGGCTGAGGCGTGAAGGCTGAAGCGAGAATAACAGGGTAACACTTATTTATTAGAAAACATAGTGGCACGCGCCAAAAACCGTGACCGTCCGTGGCGGCGATCGTAGCGAATGGGGAGAGCCCTGCCTCGCTTGGGCTTGGCGTTGAGTCGGCGTAACAGCACTGTAGGTGGCGCTAGTGATGAGATAGGCGGCACATGCGGGCGCTCACATCCCACCCCAGTCTGACTGACCACGTCTCGTGGTCAATTGCTTCTGCACACTGTCACACGCGCGATACCACACAATTCCCGGCATGGCGTTGCGGAACGAGGCTGGGCGCACGGGAGACTAGGCGAGTGATCGCTAAGCCTAGTTGTCGACTAGGGCTAGTCAACATTCACGGGACTCTTCATATGACGGCCGTGCTTTACACAGACGAGCGGTAAAATGGCAGGAGTATCTTCAGGCGTGAGTCTTCGGCGGCGTGAGTGCGTAAGTACAATGACGAATGCAGTTGAGAAGGCTTACTGACCGGCGTTCGACGCTGGCGTTGTTGCTGGCGTTCGACGCTGGCGTTCGAAAGGCGTTCTTGCACTGCCGTGGCTGAATGGCTTGGCTGAGGTTAGGGGTCGACTGCGCCAGATGTGAGGGCTGGGCAGTGATGGCTGAGGCGTGAAGGCTGAAGCGAGAATAACAGGGTAACACTTATTTATTAGAAAACATAGTGGCACGCGCCAAAAACCGTGACCGTCCGTGGCGGCGATCGTAGCGAATGGGGAGAGCCCTGCCTCGCTTGGGCTTGGCGTTGAGTCGGCGTAACAGCACTGTAGGTGGCGCTAGTGATGAGATAGGCGGCACATGCGGGCGCTCACACCGTATGCACTCCAACCCAATTTTATTCTTCTGTAAATTTCTTTCTCGTGATCAGGGTCCCCTGTGAGTAATTGACCTAGATAAATGTACTCCTTTACAGACTCTAGAGGCTGACTGCCGATCCTGAATTCTTGTTCCCTTGCCAGGCTATTGAACATTGTTTTTGTCTTCTGCATATTCATCTTCAACCCAATTCTTACGCTTTCTCGATTAAGGTCCTCAATCATTTGTTGTAATTCGTCTCCATTGTTGCTGAATAGGACAACGTCATCTGCAAACCGAAGGTTGCTGAGATATTCGCCATTGATCCTTACTCCTAAGCCTTCCCAGTCTAAGAGCTTGAATACTTCTTCTAAGCATGCAGTGAATAGCATTGGAGAGATTGTGTCTCCTTGCCTGACCCCTTTCTTGATAGGTAACTTTCTACTTTTCTTGTGGAGAACCAAGGTAGCTGTGGAATCTTTGTAGATGTTTGCTAAGATATTCACGTATGCCTCCTGTACTCCTTGATTACGCAATGCCTCCATGACTGCTGGTATCTCTACTGAATCAAATGCCTTTTCATAATCTATGAAAGCCATGTAGAGAGGTTGATTGTACTCCGCAGATTTCTCGATTACCTGATTTATGACATGGATATGATCCATCGTAGAATATCCCTTCCTGAAGCCAGCCTGTTCTCTTGGTTGGCTGAAGTCAAGTGTTGCCCTGATTCTATTGGAAATTATCTTGGTGAATATTTTATACAATACTGAAAGCAAGCTAATGGGTCTATAATTCTTCAGTTCTTTAACGTCTCCCTTCTTATGGATAAGTATAATGTTGGCGTTCTTCCAGCTCTCAGGTACACTTGAAGTTGTGAGGCATTGCGTATAAAGGGCCGCAAGCTTTTCAAGCATGATATCTCCTCCATCTTTGATTAAATCTACTGTTATTCCATCTTCTCCAGCAGCTTTTCCCCTGGTCATGTCTTTCAAGGCCCTTCTAACTTCAGCGCTAGTTATAGAAGGAGCCTCTGTATCCGGTTCATCACTATTTTGAATGAAAGTAGCTTGGCTGTTTTGGGCACTGTACAGGTCAGTATAGAATTCTTCCGCTGCTTTTACTATGTCATCGAAATTGCTGATGATATTACCATGCTTATCTTTCAGTGCATACATCTTGCCTTGTCCTATGCCAAGCTTTCTTCTTACTGATTTAATGCTGCGTCCATATTTTACGGCTTCCTCAATCTTTCCCACGTTATAATTTCGAATATCCCTTACTTTTTTCTTGTTGATTAGTTTTGACAGTTCAGCGAATTCTATCTGATCTCTTGAGTTGGACATTTTCATCTTCTGTCGTTTCTTTATTAGGTCCTTTGTTTCTTGGGAGAGCTTACCTACTGGTTGCCTTGGTGCCCTACCTCCCACTTCAACTGCTGCTTCTGAAATCAACCTAGTTACAGTTTCATTCATTACCTCTATGTTGTCTTTATCTTCCTTTTCTAAAGCTGCATATTTGTTTGCAAGCACCAGCCTGAATTGGTCTGCTTTTACCCTTACTGCCTCTAGGTTGGCCTGTTTCCTCTTGACTAATTTCACTCTCTCTCTCTTCAAATTGAGAGAAATCCTAGACCTCACTAACTTATGGTCACTGCACTTAACCTTACCTAACACTTCTACATCCTGCACTATGCTTGGATCGGCAGAGAGTATGAAATCTATTTCATTCCTTGTTTCTCCATTAGGGCTTTTCCATGTCCACTTCCTGTTGCTGCGCTTCCTGAAGAAGGTATTCATTATTCGGAGCGTATTCCTTTCTGCGAATTCTACTAACATCTCTCCTCTTGCATTCCTAGAATCGATGCCATAGTTGCCAATTGCTTGCTCGCCAACCTGCGTTTTCCCCACTTTTGCATTGAAGTCGCCCATGACTAAAGTATACTGAGTTTGCACCTTTCTCATTGCTAGTTCAACATCTTCATAAAACTGTTCTATTTCTTCATCATCGTGACTAGAGGTTGGGGCATAGGCTTGTACTACCTTCATTTTGTACCTCCTATTCAGCTTTATTACGACGACTGCTACCCTCTCATTAATGCTGTAGAATTCATCAATGTTGCCCGCTATGTTGTTATGCACTAGAAATCCTACCCCGGATTCTTTCTTATCTGGAAGACCTCTGTAGCAGAGGACGTGGCCGTTAGTCAGCACTGTGTAAGCCTCACCAGTTCTAACCTCACTAAGGCCAATAATATCCCAGGAAATGCCTGATAATTCTTCAAATAGTCCTGCTAAGCTAGCCTCACTCGATAGGGTACGTGTGTTGAACGTTGCCAGGTTCAGTTTCCATTGGCGGCCTGTCTTGACTCAGATATTCTTAGCACCCTCTGCCGCGTAGCAGGTCTGACCGCCGCCTTGGTCAGGTGCTCCGCAGCCACTGGGAACTGAGGGCCATGGGTTAATTGTCGGAGTCATGAGGGAGGTAGTGGCCGAATACTGCACCAGGGAGGCCAATTCCTGTTCTGGTGAGGGAGTGACTTTGATGAAGCTTAGTGGGCCTTCCTAGTTTGGTTGCACCTGAACTAGTATAGCCCTACTAGGTCTCAGCGATATATTTTTTTTCTTGCCGGTGTCAGGCACCACTCCATGCCTGAAAATGTGGTGGACTGGAGTAGGATTCGAACTTACGACCTTCAGATTTGAAGCCGGGTATTCTACCTCTGCTCCACGTGATCCTACATTATTTCCACGTGATTTCTACATTATATTAGGACAAATAAGTAGCTTTTTATATTCAACACCTTTTAAACAGTGCGCAGTAATAGTGACCACAGTATATTAGTGAAAATATAAAAACATTTGCATAATGCAGATCAATAAGTGTTGCCTCTAGGATCACTTAAAATCATGTCAAGAAGCATGGATAACTGTCACTTACTGAGTGCACATAAAAAGCACTTCCAAAAGGTGGGCTCAAATGCTCAAACTTCAGTCACAGGACGCATTCTTGGCGTTCACTAAAATATGGGCCATGACCCTGACACTGCCTACATCAGATTCAGCTTGCAGTTGTGAAGTGGCCTGGGAAGTTCACAAATAGATGTGAAATTATTTTAAACTACATACTATAGTTTGTACCTGCAGTTGTGCCTGCTCATAGCATAACTGGCGCTATCTAGCACACTTGTGATAAAAAGCAGTTCCCCAAAAGGTGCTCCTTTTTGTAAAACTTCCGTGACTGTATATCAGGTCTGATACAGGCACAGGATCACAAAAAGGGTCCACAGGATCACAAAAAGGGTCTGAGAATCCAAGACCCATTTCCTTGAGGCAAAGACCTCAAATTTAGCATAGAGCCAGAAACCAGGAACAGTCAGTCCTACTCACACATGCCTATTTTAATTTTTCTCATTTAGTTTCAGGTTAACCTAAATTATTGCCATCATGATAGCCATCAAATAATATGGTAGCATCAATGTTTGTATTAATCATTTAAGCATTGAAATCTAAAAGCTTGCAGCAGAGTGAAAGGTCAGAAGGACAAGGGAAGAGAGGGGAGGCATCATATTCTAAAATTTCATATTTTTAGTGGGTTGCAGTGTAATGGAAATTGGCAAGCACTAATTGAGCGACAAGGCCACTGGACACAGGAAAAGCAGATTTAGCTGAAACACAGCAGCCTGTAAGAAAGAAAGGCAACAATCATTCTTTGAGATGCTTGGTCTGAATCACTGTTTTACATGCCATCGGTGATCACGAACATGCTGGAGGTAAAGCATATGCTGTGGCTCATTTTGCGTCGCCTGTGCTACTAAAACCATTCTTACCATCTTACTAAAACCATTTGTGAAAAAGCATGCCAACAATAATTCAGAATTGAGCACCATGTGTGTCATGAAGCATCACATCATAGCCACAAGAACGTTGTCGTGTCGCCAGAAGTAACCTGAACAATGAGGACACATCTATAGCGGCTTAACTTTAACAAACTGAATGCCTTGGAAGGAAGATTCACTGAGCTAACACATCTATGGCAACCCAACCAGAAATCTCGAGTACCCTCTGAAGAAGACGCGAAAAGGCACTCAATGTGCACATCACAGGGTTGCAGTGCCCAATGTATCATTTATGCTATGCTGTGTTTGATACCTACAAATTGTGATTTAAACATAAGAAACACAGGAGCCTATAGTCATGTTTCTTTCTATGGTCGATCGAGTTCTCAGTTATGGATAGCTTAGCAAACTAATTACTAATTAATTACTATGTAGCGGCAAAGGCAGGCACCAACAAAGGATGTGAAAGAAGACGGTTGTTGTTGTTCGTGCTCACTCTGCTTGGCCATGGACCAAGCCCCTTTTGTGAATCTTTATTCCTAACATAAATCACGCTTAGAGCTAAATTTGCACACACATTTATTGGGCGTGCTGGTTCTATAGTTCAACCTCGAACTTTGTGTGCGGACTCTACCTGCAGTCTTGGCTATGCCTGACCACAAGGAGCAGCAAGATGCCACCTCACCCCAAGATGTCAAATGATGTGGCGTGTCAAGGCAGCAAGACTGTGTTGTATTCAGCAACACTGACAACCATATTGTGGAGGACCGGCTTTCCTCCTATGTACAACACGGCACATCAGCACAATAAGAACAAGGAAATGCCCCACACATGTGCACGGCGCTAAACTGGATGCACTACCTGCAAGAGAGAATGAGGGAGAGTGAGCTTCACGTCACTCGAGCACCTGCTTACAAATGTTTTTTTCTTTGGGCACAGTATCGAATACAAAGCACAATACAACAAAATACAAATACCAAATACAAACCAAAAGGAATTGCACGCACAACGCGTCACCAAAGCAAACACAACACCTGCTTTATATGTTGCATATGAGCTGAAACGGGTGAATCCCAAACTCTGCGAGTGTCACATAACACCTGAAAGCATTAGCTGCTACGAGAGAACCAGTGCGGTTAATCTGGCGAGCTATGCATGCATCTGTAGCCTAATGGGCAAATAATTGGGCTGCTGCACTAGGGACTCGTGTTCAATACCCACCATCAGGAGCATTACTAATTATTAATGAAGCTACCTGGGCAGGTGTACTAAGAAATTCGAAAATAGATCATGATAATCCTTTGCATTAAGAGACAACTTGCTGCCGGTTGGAGTTTAACCAACATTTTCTGCTTTGCGCTTGCGATGCTCTACCAAGTGAGCTACGTCAGCAGTTGTCCCAATGTCCATTTTCTTGGATAGTTTCACATGTGTACCAAACTTTGTCCTGGAAGTGCTAGACAGCAGAACAAACAGCCATGATGGCAGATGTGAAGTATCCTTTAAACCCCTGACATTAAATACAACATTATATTAAAAGCAGGCAACTGGCCAATGAACACTCGTGTTCTACCTTGAGGCACTAAGGCTGCCAATGTCGAGACATTTGCATTTTATGAGCTACAAAAATCTGGGGAACCACGGAGCTCAATTTCTTGTTAGTAACAAGCACAGACAACGAAGCAACAGTGGCTGCATAGAAAAATGGGCTAGAGCTCACGACAAGCATTGGCAACTCACAATAGAATTCTTTCTCTACAATTCATTGTCTCAAGACACCTCGAAGCAAATTTTGTGGATTATACTGTTAGTACGTCTTTTGCGACTGCAAATTTAAATGCGTGTAATACTTTGTGGCAACTTGGAACATTTTAATGTTTAGCATCTCCATACTTTAAATCTGTGCACGGACAAGCTTTGCCACCATTTTAGAACAATAATTATCTGGTGTCATACACAATGACTCAAACCACTATTAGTTAAAGCAACCTTTAAAGGAGCAGAAGCATGCCCTTAGCAAATAGATATACATACCAGGTTTAGACTGAGCAAACTAAGCAGTACTTGTGGCCACTTGCTTTCAACAAGGCAGAAACAGGTCAGATGTTGACAAAGACAACAAATATAAGGTGCGGCCAAAGGAAATAAGCAGAAGCTGTAAAGACAGCAGCAGCACAGTGAAACAAATTAGACAAATGTGCACACCGCAAGCATTCCTGAGGACAATACACAACGTCACTGCCGCAGTTAGAAGCAAATCCTCCTACAAGAAAAAAAAAATAATATCAAGATTGTTTTGGTGTAAACAGCAAGTGTGTGGAGTTGTTTACATTATAAAAACAGCACAGACAACAATTAAGGCGGACACAGTATTTGTGTCATCTGCCTTCCTGCTGTTTTTACAATGTCGATTACGGTTGCAAAGGTACGCACATGATCTACGAACAACGAAAGCAACGGATGAGTATAGAAAGGTGAGCTGAATTCATATACTCATATATGTTTAATTTTGAAGGTGCCCGTAAAAGCGACAGCAGCAGTAAAGCGGGTTTGGTTAACAGCTTGCTCACAACGTACACATTGCGCGATTTAACTCCACGGCTCTCAAAAGAGTTGCTAAGAAGCTGTAAGTGAAAGAAATACGCTTTCTTTATCTCACTGCAACAAATGAAAGCCTCTGACGCACCTACCGCGGTCAGCGCAAGCAGTGAGCAAGGTAATTGAATTGCATGGGTAAATAAGAGGCGCATAGCGTAGTCATCCCATAGAGATGGAGAAACAAAGACTTACGCACGAGATATATACCAAAGGACGGCATTCACCGATAGAGCTAGTTGAGTGCATGCATTTTCCGGCGCGTGAACGCTTCCGCCGTTCGTTTTACATCGGGGTAACGCGTAGGAACTGTGATAGTACTTGTTGAAGGCACGAACGAATAAATTATCCTGCGATCACTACGAGACCTGCGACAACCGTTTCGTGCTCCTTCGAATTTCGAGATCACATCGGCCACAGCTCAAATGCGCAACCGGTTGTTTTTACAAGTGTCAGCTAGAGAACGGGCAATCGCACGACACTCGCCTTTGCTCCAAATGTGTCGCGGCAGCTGAGCAACAAATGTCATCAAGCCCAACCCTGCAATGTCCGCAATTTCAGCTACTAAGCAAGTGCAAAAAACGAAACTTGAATGCTCACAATGCGCGCGCGAACGAGGCGCGAACCATAGTGTCTGAGTTCGAGAGTAGCTATTTCAAAAAGCAAAAAACAAACAATAATGTGACGTCACATCCGGCAAAGGAGAGTTGTTCTCTTTTCTCACCTTCTCTCAGCTCACGCATGCGCAGCGACATCGGAGCCCTCGGGGGCGACGTTCAGGTCCTTACGACGGCCGCCCGGTGCCTATACCGGATGGATAGATGGATGGATGGATGAGGCTGAACCCTTTAAATCGGGCGGTGGCATACGCCACCTAGCCATGGCTATTAACATAATTTGTACTTTGTGGTGGGTGGGTGAAATTTCACCCCTGCCTTAATTTTATCCACCAATCAGATAACCTCTGTTTGGTTATTTCTACCCGCTTAAAGTCTATTTTGCCTTCACTGTCCCTTCACCGAACAGGTTATAAAAGCGCCACCTGTGGCCACCGGTTGAACGAAAGTGGGCGCAAGCGGCTCCCATAGAAGCCGGATATCTGTGCAGGTCTGGAGTTCCAGTAGGTCTTGATCGAGCGCACCCCTGCCGGGTGAGAAGGTGTCTCGGCGCCCGCGCTCTCTCTGTTGTCAACAACAGGGCGCTTGCTAGGGGTGGCGGTTTGCAAAGTCGGAGGGAAACGCCGCGCTAGCCGCGCACACGCAGGCATTCGTAACCTGCGCAGCCGTATTGGTGTCGTAGCTGCTGCAGCTGTGCCCGTACTGCACGCTGCACTACACACAGCGGTAAGTACCAGCATTTCGTCCTTGCCAGGAGTACGCCTAGACCCTTTACATGGCGGGGCCCTGTGGTGTTACGCAGTACTGGCGACGTTGACAGCAGGAACGCATTTCAGTTGTGAAGCATAGCTGGCTGATCGGTGTAGCACTCAGCTGTGGCGGTGAAGGCCGTCCCATGCAGTTACCATTAGGCTAGAGTTAATGTGACGATGTGACGTTAATATCATTTCGAAACTCGCGTTCAACTTTTTCGATCGAGCGCATTTGACGCTTGTTTGTGCAGTGCTGTTAGCACAGACGGCTACGTTCACGAAGAACAGCGTGTTTTCTGAAAAATACATGCGCTGTATTGCCTCGTTACATTTTTCATTACGTACGCGATGTTTAGCTTGCAGTAACGACTATGGTCCGCGCTCCACGTTTTAAAATGTCTGCCTATGCGATTGTCTCGTTGCCTGTAGGCCGTAGATGTTGACAGGATATTTGGCGCAGTGCACTGATTACAACTTCGTGAGCATTAACTAAGATGACGACACATACATAAACATGTGGACGGGGTACAACACTGCCGTGTATTCGTACGGATGGTCTCATTTGTGCTAGTTGGCTGATCATCAGTGCAAGCAAGCCGCCGTGGTGGTGTAGTGGCTAAAATCCCGGCCGTGTTTCGATGGGGGTGAAATGCGAAAACGCCCGTGTACCGTGCATTGGTGCACGTTAAAGAACCCCATCTGGTCAAAATTAATGCGGCGTGCCTCGCAATCATATTGTGGTTTAGGCACGTAAAACCCCAGACTTTTATGTATGCAAGCTATTTGCGGCAACAGTATGCACACCCCTGCATCGAACTCGGCCGCCACCTGAAATCCACAGCGCTTGATTTGAGAAATAGAGGCTTGGTATGGAGTTAAATGTAGCTCCTGTTTTGACCCATTTACCTTGCTAAATTTGGAAAATCGTTAAAGATTAGATTAGACCAGGACTGTGTTGTGATGGTAGTGCTGTAAAGGATTTCTTCCAGTGACAACCTGTGGCCAGATGTGTCAAAGAGCCTTGGCTCATGTCATTATTTATGTATGAATATTCGAGAAAGAACTGTGTTAGGTTTTGTGATCTCTAACTGACACTTTGTTGGCTGTACACAGTGTGGTACAAAATGATGCTCTCACCCTGCAGCAGCATGGCCACTCTGTTTCAAAAATGCTGCTCATGTGAGGGAGCAGGATAAACAGGAGCGACACATCGTGGAGTTCGATGTGCTAGGAGGGGGGCAGGCAGTCTGAAAATGGCCAAGCACGGTTCCCTGCTCTATTGCTGCTAGATATGTTGTCTCAGTGCTCCAGCACCTGGTTGGAGTGTATATCTTAAGAACTTTAAAGATTCTCTTTTGTGTCACTCTTTTATCTTGGCACCTTTTGTGCAACCCTTTGCATGCAGAAATGCCATACCATGCCAGCATAATAGTGCAGTTTTTCCGCAAGAGATACTTTGGCCATAGGATAAATAGGCTGATTTCATGATGAGTTTCACTTGTTGCCGCAAGGCATGTAGTCCTTGGCGGGCTTAAGGGCAACTATCGCGACAGGCATGTGGTGTTTGTACCATGACAGCAGTTCTTGAAATCAAAAAGCAGGGGGCTGACCATAAAAAGGTTCTACCATAGGAGTTGGGTTAACCCTTTAAGGCTCTTGCAGGACCTGTTTGTTCCTGGTCGAAATGGTTCTTGCTTTTGATAAACTTGTCTCGTCGAATGTATTTTGTAGCTGTTAGCTGTGGAAAATCAGTTCTGCAGAAGCCCGCAAGGTTGAGGAAAGTACATGAAAAGTGTCGTCCACCTGAATTGTAGATACAATTCAGGTGGATGACATTTCTCCCTTTCAAACTGTTAGCCGTGCTTTTCATGAACTTAGCTTGTGGAACAGTTTTGCAGTAACTATTATATGTACGTGGTACACAAGTGGTGGAGAGCACAGGCGAACGAGTCTACTCCCTTGGCCTTGGGAATGTGGAAGCTTGGTGATGAGAGCTGCAATATGACATGAGTACAGCATGATCCCCAGACTGTGTCATAATGATAAAGTGAAAGATAGTAGCGCTGACCTTATGTGTGATTATCATCATCATGTAAACACACTGAAGCAAGCTAGCTCCTGAAAGGGAAAAGAACAGGAAGGAGAGCCCTGTGATTAAAAAGAATTGTAGTACAGCTTTGCAAGCATCTCATCGAGTTGAAGCATGGCCTTTCGGAAATAAGAAATCACTGAGGGGGGGCAGTTTGAGCTTAAATAATGGGCTGTAACTTGCTCAACAGTGCACAGTGACAACTGTTCATGAAGTGAACGTGGCAGTGAAGAAAGCGATTCTGGTGATAACAGCGAACGAGATTCATCAGACAATGTGTTGAGCTGTAATGAGTGCTGCCTAAAGAGTGGAAGGAACATCAGTAAAGAGAAAAGGGTGTGCTCTGAAAGGCCATGTGTGCAGTCCCAAGCCTCAAGCACTATCACACAAATTAAAGGTTGTGTTTGATGTGCAGCAATTTGGAGCAATATCATTCAGGAATGAATAAAGTCACAGACTGTAATTAGTTTGTGACTTGCCAATAGAAATCATGGTGTTTGTAATAGGGCCAATAAAGCTTGTTTTACTGCAGTTACAACATTCCTGGGACATTTTCTAAGCTATGGAAGGCATAGTTTGTATTGCTAGGAGCTCCAAAACTCGAGGGTCATTTTATCGCCATTTTTTGCACAGTAGCTGGGCTTATTAAAGAGATGCCTTGACCTTCCTCTTAATGTTGCCTTGAGCCTGAGTACATCAGGAAAGCAACAGCGGAGACATTCTGATTGCAGATTCATAGATGCTTGTGCACGTGCGTAGCGCAAATGAGCCTTCAGCTAATAAGCCACAAAGGTTTCCACATATTAACTTGCTGCATGACTCAGTGGTTGGGTTGGACACATTTTGATGAAGGCATGGTTGTGGTGTTACAGTGCCTCCTCTGCATGCCTTCTGTCTAAAATGAACCCAACCAAGGAGGTGAAAGACATGGCAGAGCGTGCTACGTCTAGGGTTATGACGAATGCCCATTCGTGACCAGTGTTGCTCTGTCACAGTTCTGACATGTCATGGTCCCCATCAATTTTATAGATTGCACAGTCTCATCAAGGCCATTCATTGTCACTGGTATGTTGAGGACAGTGGCGTAGCCAGAAATCTTTTTCGGGGGGGGGGGCTCACCTTGCAGCGCGGCATCCTCATAGAATTTGTCGAGGGATCAAATACATGAATCATAACTGCATTGCCATTACCAATGTCATTGTATATTAGATGCTGCAAACGAATGATTAAACGCTACGCACTGTCAAGTAAAATTTGTCTTTTTTCATAAAACAATATATTCGTATGTCCCAAAAATTGTGGCAGAAATAATTGATATCAATGCTTCCACGTTATTTTTTTGTCTATTTAATAAGTAATGAAAATATCACACGAACTTTAGAACTATATCAATTCGAAACCAGCAAAGCAGGACATGCAGCTGATATTAAATACGTAAAGGCAATGAGGACAAGTTGAGGACAATCATTTTGATGAATCTTTGTCATTCAAGAACCTTGTTTACATTTTTGGACACGTGCAACGGCCAGGAAAAAATAACCTAGATGACGCTGTCCTTCGTTGCAATCGATTGCGCAGGGGCAGCTGTTGCCCGTTGTGTATTGTAATTACACTGAGATTATTGTCGCAACAGTGAGTACATATGAAAAGCTGGAGTTTTGCAAAATATACATTACAAATGCGAAGATAGAATGGAATATACAAATGCGAAGATAAAACTTGATAAAGGTCAAAAAAGTGCCGCTGGAAACAAAGCTCACTGCTGGTATATATACCAAAAACCTCGCAACAAGATATTTAAATATACGTATAAGTCTCCAATAAATCTACGTATTTAGGCAAACGTCACTGTATATAATGTGTCAAAGAAGACAAATATACATGTTGCGCAGTCACAGACATTAAACTTTAAGCATAGAAAGACACACGATCCAGGCAAGAAGAAAGCTACGATCTCAGAAATCGTGATATGTATTTGGGCCATGCGGCGGTTGCGACAGCACCATATGGGTAGAATAATAGAGGAATAATGCAGAAATCAGTACGAAAATGTGTAATTTAACTGCGTGCAGAGCGGCAACCGATATCCTGCGCACAAAATTAAAGGAGGGTATTGCTTCGGTTCAAAAAAGAAGTAAAAGCAGGTAGTTATAAAGGAAAGAAAAGGCTAAACAAAAGCCACAGATGATGCGGCAAGTTGAACTACCCTATATGCGAGTGTGTTTGTTGGGAAACGCTGCGTGGGCCGGGCTTTCAATGAGCAAGGTCGGTCAAAATTGGTTATTGATGTCCTAGTAATTTTGATCATAATGCTAACTGTTAGAATAAACGGCGAAAATTTCTGCAGTTGTAAAAGCTAATGAACAGTCATACGTTTTCATAATTACGAGTTTATGTACCTGAAGGAGCAGAGCTTTTTACTTGCATTGATTTTTGCTGCTTCGCTATCTAAAGGACAATTACTTCACTCGGCGGGGAAGTTTAACGAAGCGGTCACTAACTTCGGACACGTTGATGCCGACGTCTCTGTTGGCGTATAGAAGCGCCAGCCTAACCATGCGTTCTTCAGACATTGTAGAGCGCAAGTAGTTTTTTAGTAATCTCATGTTAAAAAATATTCTCTCTTCGCTGGCAGTGGTCACTGGAAGGGTGACTAGAATCTGTAGCAGTTTGTAAACATTTACATAGAACCCGCCGTCGCAATGAGAGAGGGCATCTATTCCGGTGCTACTAAATACACTCCTTTGATGTCGTTGCCATCCTTGTTTAGGTACCTTGCACAAACAGTAAGCTGTTCTATTCCAGCAATATCCGTCGTTTCGTCAGCAAGTAGGGAGCAGCAGCCGGCAGCGTTTACTCTCGCATCTAGGCTTTCTTTGATAAATTCACCACAAATTTTTATAATTTGGTTTTGTACATCTGGGCTTAAATACGAGGCATTACTGGGACAACTTTCCAAATGATTCTTCAGATATGTATCTCCACAATCAGCTCGCATGCGAAGAAGCGCTTTGAAAATACCAGTATTTCCAGCCGGGGCTTTGCTTTAATCCTAAGGACCACTGTCCCTATGGCCACGGAGAGCCAGACTTTGCCGCCCGCAAAAAAGAACTGTCTTAATAATAGGCCGCAGCTTTCTTCTGTTTTCTCTTATTTTACTTTGCCTGCCCTGGTCCAGCTGATCGATCACATTGGGCGCGCTTCCTGAAAATGTTTGGAGAAATTTATCAGCTGCCAGCTGACAGTCACGGTGATATTTAGTATTTTCGTGTATGGAAGATTGTGAGCGCGTGCTTCCGTCTCTGGAACGGTGTGAATACGCAGGCTCCAGTGCGCGCTTGTTGGCCCAAGTTTATAAGAAAATAAAACCCGTAATGTTCCAGAGTTGAAAATCTGAAGCACGGCTTTCGAAATGTCATGCAGTGCACTTTTCACGTCAAAAGTTTATGAGAATTTCATACCCACAAAGTTCGGAATTGAAATATATGCGCTCCGTATATTCCACGACCGCTGCGAGATGCCGCGACGCGCCCGCTCGCTATCGAAAAGCCCTTAAAACTTTGTGCTTGGATTTGGCTCCTTGCGTTATGGGACTTCAGGTGCTTGGGCGTTGCCACGAAATCCAGCCCGAGTTGGCAATGTTCGTGCCAAAATGTATTTTCGAGTGTGAAAAATACATTGTAGATAAAATCCAGAATGATTCTCGGCGCCGGTGGTTGTTTTGGTCGACGGTGCATGCCAGCACGAAAAAATTTCGGGGGGGGGGGGGGGGCTGAAGCCCCATCAGCCCCCCCCCCCCCCCTCCCTGGCTACGCGCCTGGTTGAGGATGCTGTGTAGCTGCTGATAGCGCCACAAACAGGGTCCTGCTTTATTGCTATTCCAAACCTATATTTACAAAGCTTGCTCTCTCATGCATGCTTCAATGGACTGTGAACATTTCTAAACTGCGGTGGAAAACAACCCATAGAATGCATCCTTCACAGTTCGGGGAATGACAAAACTTTCCACAGGCAGACGTTAGCACTGCATAAAGAGTCGCTGTCAACCAGCACATGCCACGTAATGGCACGGTAGGTGGTGCCACCTAGCACATTAATCTTTGTTTTGTTTGTTTTTGAAGCTGTTATTGCGACCGAAAGCATTATGTACCAGTTTTTATGGCTTTTTGAAAAAGCTATTAACCTCGCAGAGTTTTTATGGCTTTTTGAAAAAGCTATTAACCTCGCAGAGTTTAAAATTAAAATGAAATTATGGGATTTTACGTGCCAAAACCACAATCTGATTATGAGGCACGCGTAGTGGGGGACTCCGGAATAATTTCGACCACCTGGGGAGATTATACTTTAGGAAAATGTTGAGATTGTTAGGGGCAAGAGGCAGATTTTAAAGTGTGTGGGGCAGTTATGAGTTAAATGAAAATTGATAAGCCCTTGTTTTCGGCCAGTTTAGAAGCGTTAAAAGGTTATGCCACTTTCATGGGACAACCAAAAACATCAGAGATTTTATATTTACAGGAAATGCAGGCCACTATATCTGTACTGGACATTTCAAAAGGGTTCTTATCTGGGCTTGTTCGCTTACGAACGTTATGGCGAAACAGGGGAGACGATGGGACGCGTGTGAAATACGACAGGACAATAAACTTGTCCTCTTTTTCACACGTTCCATCGTCTGCACTATTACGCCATAAGAAAGTTTCAAGTATGTAGGTTTATTAAGTGCTTTCATAATAATTACTGAATACTTGACTTGGGAAATTGTGTGCCCAATACGAGGCATATAGCTGCTTTTTCCCGTTCTTCTCGGTGAAATATGCGACGCACTGTGTTTCAGGCGCGTAGCCAGGGGGGCGGGGCTGATTGGGCTTCAGCCCCCCCCCCCCGAAATTTTTTCGTGCTGACATGCACCGCCGACCAAAACTACCACCGACGCTGGCAATCATTCTGGATTTTGTCTACAATGTCCTTTTCATGCTCGAAAAAACATTTCAGCATGAACATTGCGAACTCGGGCTGGATTTCATGTCAACGCCCTTGCACCTGGAGTCACGTAACGCAAGGAGCCCCATCCGAGCACAAACTTTCAACGGCTTTTCGATAGCGAGCGGGCGCGTTGCGGCATCTTGCAGCGGCCGCGGAATATACGGAGCGCATGGATTTCAATTACGAAACTTTATGGGTATATTCTCATAAATTTTTGACGCGAAAGGTGCGCTGACATTTCCAAAGGCATGCTTTAAAAGATTTTCAAATATGCTCTTGCCAGCCCCCTCCAAACTTACCTGGGAGACCTTACTTATAGGACTGCCGCTGATCTCAGGGAACAACTGAAAATCGTCACTTGGGCCGAGAGAGTCGCCCCCAACAGGGGCCACCCTGAGACCCCACCATGATTTTCAATAAAGATGTTGTAACCACCTCAATTCTAGAACTTTATGGGGTTAATGTTCTTATAAACTTGGACCAACATGCGTGCACTGGAACGCTCGTGTCCAAGCCGTTCTATAAATGGAAGCGCGCGCTCGCAATTTCCCACACACACGAAAATACTAAATATCACCGTGACTGTCAGCTAGCAGCTGATAATTTTCTCTAAACATTTTCAGGAAGCGTGCCCAATGTGAATGATCAGCTGGACCAGGGCAGGCAAACTAAAATATGAGAAAACAGAAGAAAGTGAATGGCCTATTAATGAGGATTTTTTTCTTCTTGCGTGCGACAAGGTCTGGCTTTCCGTGGCTACAGGGACAGGGGCCCTATGGATTTAAGCAATGCCCCTGCTGAAAATACAGGCATTTTCAGAGTGCTTCTTCGCATGCGAGCTGATTGTGGAGATACATATCTGAAGAACCATTTGGAAAGTTGCCCCAGTACTGCCTCGTATTTAAGCCCAGACGCACAAAACCAAATTATAGAAATTTGTGATGACATCAAAGAAAGCTTAGATTCAAAAGCAGGCTGCTTCTCCATACTTCCTGACGAAACGACGGACATCGCTGGAATCGAACAGCCTACTGTTTCTGCAAGGTACCTAAACAAGTATGCCAACGACATCGAGGGAGTGTTTTAGGTTTTAGCACCGGAATAGATGCCCATCTCTCACTGCGACAGCAGGTTCTATGTAAATGTGTAAATACTGCTGCAGCTTCTAGTCACCCTTCCAGTGACCACTGCCAGCGCAGAGAGAATATTTTTTTAACAAGAGTTTACTAAAAAACTACTTGCGCTCTACAATGTCTGTGGAACGCGTGGTTAGGCTGGCGCTTCTATACACCCACAGAGACGTCGGCATCAACGTGTCCGAAGTCATTGACCACTGCGCTCAACTTTCCCGCCGAGAGAAGTTTGTCGTTTAGATAGCGAAGCAGCAAAATAGAAATTTTACTTGCAGCAATGCAAGTAAAAAGCACTGTTCCTTCAGGTCCATAAGTTCTTAATTATGAAAACGTGTGACCGCTCATTAGCTTTTAAAACCGCAGAAATTTTCGCCGTTTATTTTAGCAGTTAGCATCATGATCACAATTATCACGCGAATACAAAAATTACGAGGATACCAATAAACAATTTTGACCGACCTTGCTCATTGAAAGCCCGGCCCACGCGGCGTTCGCCAAAAACACTCGGATATTGGGTAGTTCAACTTACCGCATCCTCTGTGGCCTTCGTTTGTCCTTTTCTTTCCTTTTCAGCTACCTGCTTTTATTTCTTTTTTGAAACGAAGGAATACCCTCCTTTAATTTTGGGTGCAGAATAATTGTTGGCGTTGTGCAGGCAGTTAAATTACACCTTTTCGTACTGATTTATTCATTATTCCTCTATTATTCTACCAACATGGCACTGTCGCGACCGCTTCATGGCCCAAGTTCATATCACGATTTCTGCGATCATAGTTATGTTCTTGCCAGGATCATCTGTCTTTCTGTGCGCAAAGTTTACTATCTGTTACTGGTAGTATGAACATGTTTATTTGTCGTATTTGACGCATTATATACACTGACGTTTGCTTAAATACGTAGATTTATTGGAGACTCATACGTATTTTTAAATATCTTATTGCGAGGTTTTGTGTATACAAGCAGTGAACTTTGTTTCTAGCGACTCTTTTTTCGCCCTTTAGCGAGTTGTATCTTCGCTATTGTATATTCCATTCTATCTTCGCATTTCTAATATATACTTTGCAGAACTCCCACTTTTAACACGAAAGTGTTTTATGCCGGGGTCCACCAAGACTTCACTGACGTATTTCCGTCACGGAAATACGTCAGCTTACAATGTACACGAACATAATACAAAGAAAGAAACCAGAAGAAAAAGTTCCACAAACATGCAAAATTTGGAAATCGAACCCACGACCTCTCGGTCCGCGACGATAGATCGCCGAGCGTTTAACCCATTGCGCCACAAACGCATTTGCAGAGAGCTACACAGACGCGCCTTATATATCTAACACTCCTCCGTGTACCCGCGCTCTTGCTCGGGGCGGTGCCGCCGCCTACGAGCAGAAAAGAGAAGTACTGCATTATGACACTAACGCGCACCGACAGTGAACGCTTCGGTGGTCTCAGCACTACGACGCCTCGATGCCAGCATTCGAAGGGACGCTGGCATCAAGAAGCACTACCAACGCCACCTAGGTGGCGTTCACCGTACTCAGCACAGCGGAGCGTGGCCTCCGCAATTAGCTCTGAAAATGTTTCTGAAGTTGATCGCGAAGGCTGCAATTACGACGCGCTGTACGCGCTGATTTGACTCCGTGACGATTCAGTTACGTGCTTTGTCTTGCGCGTTGTATTAGTGTGTCAGTTACGTGCTTCGTCTTTCGCGTTGTGCTAGCGTGTGCAGCGTAGTGTACCTTCCATATGCACGACGGCTGCTCATGGTCATCGACGTTGGTAGTCGTGATGGAGGAGACGTGCCACCAGGCGTCAGCGTGGGTGCATCAACGCCTAAGGGCGCTTTAGCCACAAAACACCAATAGACATTATATATCAATGTGCAATAAACATTACACTACTTCTGTGAAGACACGTTTCACTTTCGTGTTCTATACCGATTCCTATATAAGAGGGATCAACCACATTTTTTTTATTTGTACTCACTGCTGCGAGTATTATCTCGGTGTAATTACAATACACGACGAATTACAGCTGCTCCTGCGCAATCGATTGCAACGAGGGATAGCGTCATTGAGGTTTCTTCCTGGCCGTTGCATATGTAGAAAAATGTAAACAAGGTTCTTGAATGACAAAGATTCATCAAAATATTTGTCCTCAACTTATTCATTTCATGGCCTTTACGTTTTTCATATAAGCTGCATGCACTGCTTTGCTGGTTTCGAACTGATATTGACCCTTTTCGCGGCAATCCCGTGGGCGCTGCCATATTTGATCACGTGGTGACGCGTCCATTGCTTGCCTCAACTGCCTCCGTTGCCTCCTTGTTTACAATGGAAGTGTATGACGCCGGTGCGGCTTAGAAAACCTCTGTTTTCGGAGATATCGCAGACGGTGACTAGGTGGACGACACGAAGCTTTGATCACAGATTCAGATAACATGCAAAAGCGCTTTTGGAGCTGATTAAGCTTTGTCCAAACGGCACAAGCAGCATATATGGTGCTTGTTCTAAAAGCGGGGCTAAATATATATTCCAAGCAATCCAAGCTTTTCGATTATGAATTCAGTCAGGATTAGTGTGTTTTGCTCTTTGTTCTTTATTCGGCAAATATTTTGAAGCAGTGGCTTGTCAGTTTCTGACTCAGTGAAGTTCCTCGGTGTGGCCACTATCCGATTATTTTCTGCCTAATCGCTCGCGGGTGTGCTCAGTTCCGAATCCGATAGATTTGTTCTTGCTGCGCACAAGGCTTGAAACGTAGCTGTTTTGTACATTGTAATACCTTGTAGCAAATATATATTACAGCTAGTAACTTGCTTACTCTTGTGGACCGTCACGAAACATTCAGCTTCGACCATTGGTGCGCCATAGGTGTAGTCCGTCATTTATTGTGTGTATACAGTGCGCATATATTCAAGTGTGCATCGATTCACTTATTCTTGATATGTCGGCGATAGAGTGGGCGTACGTTTTCCTGCCATTTGGACAGATGTGTATAGATAACGTGCGTGAAACTTACTATGACAGGAAGCGGCGCTACTCCCTTTGTCATTGTTTAACGAGTGGTACTCACTGTTGCCGACGTTCTGGGGATGAAGCCTTTTCTTTGAAGGCTAGCGATACAAGGCTGGCGGATGAGCAAATTTCTGTATCCTCGAGGAAAGCCGCACATCACGAAGTGCCGGTAACACGTTCGGACAGTTTCAGCAGCGGTCTGCGAACTTGGCCATACAGATTCATTCTATTCCTTAACATGTCACTCACTATTTTTGCAGCCACCTACTGCACACGTCTTCAATCCACATGATTCAATCTAGCATGATTGGAGCACAGTGTGTTGGCGAAAACTCAGTTGTATTTCCGACAGCTGATCGCACAGAAGCATGGTAGAATCGGTAATGGTTTCGTATTCGTGCGCGGTCGCTGAGGAGAGGTATGGCGCGCCGCCGTGAGCGCCATCTCGTTTCTCTAAAACAAACTGCTCCGCGAAAAGGGTCAATAGTTCTAACGTTCATGTGATGTTTTCTTTACTTATTAATTAGACAAAAAAAAAACACGGAAGCATTGATATCAGTTATTTCTGCCACAATTTTGGGGACATACGGATATATTCTGTTATGAAAACATACATATTTTAATGGACATTGCATAGCGTTCAATAATTCGTTTGCAGCATCTAATATACAATGAAATTGGCAATGCAGTTATTATTCATGCATTTGATCCCTCGACAAATTCTATAAGGAGGAGGCCGCGCTGCAACCTGAGCCCCCCCCCCGAACAAAATTTCTGGCTACGCCACTGCTGTGTCGTAGTAGGAAGCGTGTTGTGAGTGACGAAAGATACATGTCTAATCTGTGTAGGTTAGTTACAGCCTTTGTAGAGGGTTACTTATTCCAGTGCTCTATCACTAATAAACATGACGTCATTCTGTGAGTTATATGGTCTTTATGTTGTTGTTATCCATGCAACTACCGTTAGAATTGAGGCACTGTTAGCATCACACTTTATCGCCAATGTGGGAATTCTTACACATGCGCATGTTGAAGCAAGCTGTTGTACAATTGGCTCGTGTGAAGGGAGTCGGAAATGGGGAGGATGGTCACCGTTTAATCAGAGCTTGCATGTTGCTGTCTTTTGCTCCTGAAGGACTGCAACACTTTTAGTACACGGTGAGAAAATGCTCTCGATCTGTAGGCTTCACCAGATATTACCCATGCCAGCTCGCTCTCTCGTGCAGCTGTTGAGATGCTCTCTGTTGTGCCCAGCTTGTGACTGCGCATGGACACAAGTCGTTCTTCATAACCATGAGTTACTCCCGAGCGGCTCCATTCTTGTAACAATTGTCAGGCACTTTAGTCAGACGCCAACGTTGAACCATAAGTGCCCCGTGGAAGCAAGTGAGAAAGAAACAGCAGCAACATTGCACTCATTATGTCTCTGTCGTCATTAGGTGTGGGGATGTTTTCATTGAAAGGAACTCCAGTGTATTTCTAAGGAAAGCTGTGGCAGGGCCCCCTTAACCTGTGTGCAGACAGTGTTGTCCAGCTCGTATAACTTGTTTCTGGGAAATGCCTTGCAGGAAGAGTCGGCATGTACAACGGCATTGGGTTGCAGACTGCCCGCGGCAGTGGCACCAACGGCTATGTCCAGCGCAATCTCTCCCTCGTCCAGCGCTCACGGGAGAAGGTCAACTACAAGACGGAAGAGGACATTCAGCGCTTGGATGCACAGCTCATCCGCAAGGCCAACTCAGAGATTCTTGATCATGAGCGCAAGCGCAAGCTCGAGATCAAGTGCCTGGAACTCCAGGAAACCATGGAGGAGCAAGGGTAAGGTGCCTTCTCACATTTAAAGCAATGTCTTTTAGAGCATATCTTTGTGGCTGCTCAAGACTCTAACAACTGTGAAAAAAAAATGAAAAAAAAGTTATACACTGTTGGGGGGGGGGGGGGGGGGATTTTCACACAAATCATAAAACACTCTCTCCACTCTTCCTTTTTGGGCATATTTTATGATATGCGTAAAGGTCCTAGTAGCACAGCAGCTCATTCGTGATTTTTTGCCAACCGACAATAATTACGAAGGCTGCTTCTCACACTGGCTGCCATCGGATCTGGAAAGGGCAGCAGCTGGGCCAGTCAGCATATGTCATTGATCTCCTTGTTGTCATTTTTAATCATGTGTCTTTGAATGCTCGCTTGTCAAGCGCTGTGTAATAACCCTTTGAGGGTCACGTTTTTTTGGGGGGAAGTGCGACCCCCCAGGTTCACATTTTTTATTGCAGATTTAAATTCTTGAGAATGACTTATTTCGAGAAAAAATAACTAGTAAATAAATTTTTACGTTACAATGAAGCAAAAAAATTTTTTTTAATATGGTGCAGATTTATACATGGTTTGTTAAATGGATGGATAAACTAGCTAAATAATTTTTGTACAAATATAATAAAATCTACACAGCCTCGTTTTAGGAGTTTGCTGTTGGGCTAGTTGGTACATGATTCTAAAAACAAAACAGCACAAGGAACTGGGAAAATAATGCACTCTTCCTTGCCCTGTTTTTGTGTTTAGAACCTATTTTTATTGCGATAGTAATTATATGCACACTGCAGGCAAACTTTCGCCATCAGCGTCACTGTTAGATTTTGTATGTACATAGTCCAGTTGTGATAAGACGCATGCTGTGGGTGCGAGGAGGGTCAGCATGGTGCACACCCAATGTCACATGGTACACACGAATGTAGTCGAGCTTGCGTGAATAATCACTGCCTGGTGGGTCTGTGCCCGCCTGCACATTGTGGGTTATATTCAGCGGGGGCAAAGATTGTGCGAGCCAAGATAGCTGGTGGCAGCATGTCTTCGCACACACCTATTGCAGGAGGTCGCATAATCTAAAGTTTCAGAGACACGTTGGAGGGGAGGCAGCATAGCATTCGTGTCGCTATGTTCACCGTGCCACTGTTGCGCCGCATGTGTGCCAGCATGTGTTCGTGGTCATTGTGTGCGAACTGGTCATGCTTCCCTGTGTGCGTGTGACACCATGCTTGCTAGCTTAATTCGTAAGTGAATGTTTTCTGCAACTAAAACTATGCACGTTACTTAGTGTAGTTGTGTAATTCTTTGCCAACGCTATCAGTGCTTCAATTTTCGGGCAGCAAAGACTGGTGGCCTCTGAGCCACGGCCAGACCAATGACCAGGGGTCAAGAGAATGAAAAAAGAAGTGGATCACTGGGGGGGGGGGAGAGAACCTGGGGGGGGGGAGAGAAATAGCAAGGCATGCTATGTGAGCACCCGCAAGTAAATTTAGTGTTGCACACCCGTCATAATAAGCGAGTGAGCAATAGTTTGATGTCTAGACTAGATTTATATCAGTTCTCGCGTGCCTTGCAATAAGATGTGCGGCACTAAAGCCCCAACCACAGGCATGCTTCGCCACGCCCCGGCACGCGCCAATGCGTCAAAAGCGTCAGTCGTGAACGGGGTGACGCGTGCCAACACGCGGAGATTTTGCCAGCTGCCGATGCTAGAAAACCAGCGGCGCGAGCCGACGCGACGCCGGCGTCCACCAATCAGAGACCGCGAAGCCTCTGGCTGCTACGCCTGATGATGGCCGCCGATGCGAAGGCGCCAGCACCAACGATCGTCCGAGTGCTTCGGACGCACGACGCGTGCGACAGTATTTCTTAGACAGTGTTGTGATAGTAGGTCGACACGACCCACGACCGTGGGTGGTGAAAGTGCGACGAGAGTTCATGCCGCGTTCGAACGCCGCTGCCGAACTCAACCTGCCGGCCCGCTGGATTCCGCCGATCTCAGTGCGATCCCGTCTGCTAAAACATCCAACCGAATCACAATTGCAGACGATTGCGGCAACGCTTGTGGTTGTCGTATGTATATTTTCTTGTGCTCGAAACGAATGGAAACTTGCTTTTGATGGGCGAAGTCTGGATGATCAGCACTCGTCTACCGCCGATGTTGTTTACATTACGCGTAGGCCTAGCGCGTTCGTCGAGTTCGACCGGTGGTGAACGAGCCCAGCTGAGAAACTCTGCCGAAGGAAATGAAATTTCAGTTACGTTTTGCGCTGCTGTGATTTGAAATATGGCTCTCCTGACTTCGTGCTGTGTGTGGTGTGGTGTAAATGAACCGTGTGGAACTTCAGGTGGTCTTGGGACTCGAGTTTAACGGGCGAGTTCTGCGCTGTTTGCAGCAGCAAAGATAACTTGCGAAAGCGAAAGACACTAGTAGCCGAACAATGGGAAATACGCGTACATCTTCAGCCATACCATCCGTTTAGTTGAAAGTGCACTCTTCGATTCGGCCTGTGAAATCTAGATCAGTACAAGTTCACAGTACTCCTTCACTCACTTCTTTCAAGTGCAGGCGCCTTATGGGCTAGTTGGGGATAAATCGCTCGTGCAGCGCTCAAGACCGCTGACACACTGAAGGAAACGTGATGCAGCACTGTCATGTTTGAGTCTTTGTGTTCTTGTAGTTGAGCACTTGGGAAAAAAAACAAATTTGTTTGCACTATGTGCACCGTGTGCAATGCATAGGAGGACCTGCGTCATACAAGACTTATGCATGCTGCTGCGTATACCAGGATTGCTTCGATGCCTGCTTGACAAGCAGCACGTACTGAGTCAGTGAAACTGTAATTGGCTTTTGATATATATTTTTTTTTGTTTATGGAAAGAGCAGATGGTGTGAGTGCATGCATTGCAGGGAAGGGGTAAAGGTGTCATCAGTGCTTTGCGCAGTCGGTATGCTTAAGCTGCCCAAATTTCTTCAGCTTGCACTAAAATGCATCTTGCTGTGATACTAAAAACTGTAGTCAGGAAAAAGATTAACTCAAAACCAAGTTCCTAATGCATCTTCGCAGAATGTGTTTACATAACTAGTTAACACTTGCACTGCAACATTATACCAATACACAGCGCAGCATATGCGCTTGAAATAAATACATTTTGTAAAGGTGGACGACTGGGCCTGCAATAACAAACTTTGTGTTAGCACTGAAATAAGTGCTGCCATGCATATGAGCCACACCACAACCTCTGTGCACCCAACCTACTTCCTCGGTGGCACCCCCATGAAGACCGTTCGGGCCCTTCCCACCCTGGGTGTAATATTCAGCCCTTCTCTCGACTTTTCCGCACAAGTCACTAGGCTCGTCGCATTCTGGGATTTGTGACCTGTCTCTCCCTTCCCTGTGGACCTGAGGTTTTCAGAGCACTCTATACTTCTCTCGTACCACCACAGCTTGAGTACTGCTAATCAGTTTAGTCCCCTTACCAAACTCATCTCGCTGACAAACTTGAGCTTGTTCAGCGGCGGGGAAAGCGCGCCCTCTACTCTGTGGGGATCGAGGTGCCTTCCCGCGCCTCGTTCCCCAGCTCGCGCGTGGCGCATAGCTCGATCCCCGGGAACCGCCGCCGTAACGGCAACATGGCGGACACGGCTAGCGCGCCGGACTTACTTTCCCGCGCACTTTCCCGCGCAAACCGTGCTTCTCCTCCACCGGGATTGGACTTGCCCCGCGAGAACACGTCACCGGGACGCGCCCTGATTGGCCTCCCGCGAGCTCTCATGCACCCTCTCCACCCGAGCTCTCGTACGCTGAGCGCTTCCTCGCCGCGGCAGAGGCTCACAGGCTCGCAACGAGGTGGTTACATAAGACCTTTGTTCTCGCGACTCCTCGTTATCGCGCTTGGCGGACCGCTACGGCGCTACCCGGTTGCGTATTTACAATTGCTAGTAGGTACAGCGTTTGACCGCTGAACGGAACCACCTAGAAATGCGGTACGTGCGAGCGGCGCAGCGTGGCGCCAGCGGTCAAACGCTGTACCTGCTAGCAAATGTAGTGTTGCTACCCGGTTAGCCCTAGCGCAGCGGGCGCGCGTACTCGATCGGTCTTGCGGTGAGCCTTGGCCCGTAAGCGCCGTGACTGTAGCACTATGCTGTATCTTGGGTGAATAAACCCGTGTTTGTTGGCGATCTGACTCCGGAGCCTTCTCTGCGCCGTGTCGGAGAGTTGACGAACCCAGTCGTAGCGCCTTTGTGCGTTGCGGAGTGGAGGAGCGTCGTGCCCTTTCCTGACCGTCGCTCGTAGGGTAAGCCTTGTGCAAACCCATCTCCACAACTCCCATCTTTTCGATCGTCGCAAGCTCATGCCAGCCTACAAGGATCACCTCAAAGCCCTTAAGTGGCACACCCTGCAATACCAGCGCAACATTGCACTTGTCCGTCTATTCTGCAGGGCGCTGTGTGGCTCTCTGGAAACACTTATATTTCTTCTTCTGTCCGTCTGAACATCAGGACAGCCTGAGCCCCATCACACCTGTATGGTCCAACACCGTAACTCCATGTTTATACAGAGCTTTCTCACATTAGGGCTCCCCTTCCATGCGACCGTAGTGAACCGGCACTCTCGACTTCCCAGTTGTTGCCCTGTATGTGCTTGTGACGTGTTGTGTGTGTGAGCAAGCGAGCGCGTCATCTAGAGCAAATTCCTGCTCTAGATGGCTGACTATCAGACGCTCTAGCGTACAGGCATGAGCCTTATTTTTTTAGCCTTGCGAGCTGTCTAGAGTGCCATGATGCTACTAAGATTATTATTATTATTATTATTATTATTATTATTATTATTATTATTATTATTATTATTATTGTTATTATTACTATAATGATAATGATCCCTGCAACCACATTGATGGCGTTGAAGCCAGCATGAGGCATAATTCAAAATATTTCTGGTGCTTCGTGCGCTGTCATTCTTCTAAAGAGAGCTCCAAAGAGGTGTCTTCTTGATGAAAATGGTGATGATGTCTTGAACACTGTTGATACCTTTGCAGAACATTTCTGTTGTGTCTGTGGTGTAAAGGATGCTTCAAGTAACCTTCCTTCTCAGCCTGGCACTGTGCTTATGCTATCAGTCAATGAAGACCTTGTTTTCAAGTGTATGAAGTGCCTCAAACCTTCCCTTTCTTGTGGTGTTGATGGTATTCCTCCCCCACTGCTTAAGACGTATAGAAGCGTCCCTGTTGTCCCAAGCATCTTCCATAGTTCTCTAAAGTCTAGCGTATTTTCTAGCACTTGGAAGGTAGCATAGATATTGCCCGTGCACAAATCGGGTGCTACGAGTACAGTTACTAACTACCGGCCTACATCTATCTGCTGCATTGAGTCAAAAGTGTTTGAATCGGTATTGCATTCCCTGCTTTCTGTTAGTGCTAAGAACATTTTAATAGATGGACAGCATGGCTTTGTATGCAGACGACTTAAGGATATTTAAGACTGTCAACAGTGTTCACGACTGCACTGACCTCCAAAAAGACATTTTCTCACTCTCAAGCTGGTGCAGAAACAATAATGGTACGTACTCTTAAATGCTTCCAAAACTATGGTATTAAGTTACATGCGCAAAACACACCATGTACAATTTCCATATGCCCTTCGGGATGCTCCACTGCCCAGGGTCGATGAAATCAAAGATCTTGGTGTGTGCTTTGACAAAACACTAAGCTTCTGTTCACATATTAAATATGCACAACGTGCCCTTCACTCTCTTGGAATTGTACGTCGTATATTGCATGATGACCACTCACCTGGTCTGTTTCTTAAATCGTATGCTGCTGTGTGCCTTCTACTACTAGAGTATGTCTCTGTAGATTGAGGCGCAACCTGCAAATCTAATTCTGACCTCTCTGAATGCGTCCAGAATAAATTGATATGTCTTCAAGCACCACTTTTGCCATTCTGGCGACCATAGTCCAGCACTCTCATATGTACCTCAACTCACACCTCTAGACTCTCTTAAACCTCACCCCTCTGATTAATAAAGTTGTTAGTCACTCATTCAAGACTTTTTAAATCAGACCTTTTTCGTTCCTGTATAAGGTGGTCCATGGCATTATACTTTCCCAAAGCTACGCAATTTTTCATGCTGCAACAGTATACCAGGTAGCATTCTGCATTCGCTGCCTGGCCTTGTTCCATTAAAGACTGTCCTATATATGGCTCGACTGCACAAAACGTAATAAGGATTGTGTCTGCATTGACATATTTCAGAGTTCATTTCCTATGTATTGTATTTATGTAGATAATCATGTTATATGATTAACTGCAGTTTACGCTTCCTTGTTTTTCTTTCCTTATATGTTTCTCGATCTCGCATTGTTTTGTCTTCCACATTTGTGTTCTCTGTACATTTTGTCTCGCATATTGCTTTTTAAGTGCACCAGTCAGAGGCCCTCTAGCTGTTTCTGGGCCCTATAATAAACATTTGATTGATTGGTTATTGTTACTGTAATATGAAATTGATATTTAAATATGTACTAGTATATTAGTTTAGTTTAGTAGCTTTTTTGCAATATTATTATAGTGTGACAGTTTTTTGAAAGCATCTATTTGGTGTAATAAAACACTGTTTGCTTGATCATATGCATTGTGCCATTAATTTCTACTGGGGTTTAATAATTGTTGGATGCCATGGTCCAGTGTTGTGCAATAAAATAATGTGGCACAGCAATTGTTACATGCCTCACAGAACAAATTGAATGTCTTTCTCAATCAAAACATCATTGTAGGCTGAAAACAATAAACAAACTGGTATTTCTTTCTTTTTTTTTTTTTGTGGCAACTTGAAGTGTATAAATTTTAAAAATAACCTGTTTTTTCATATTATGCAAATTAGCTGCCCCATACATTTGAATAAGTGCTTCAAGAGTACAAATAAGTGCTTCAAGGCCTCCCGATGCGGTGTTGATGCTTCAAAACAACCTAGAAAAATTAAATGTTCCATGGGAAAGATTAGACAGAAACAAGAATCAGGAGACAAGCTACGAAACTGGTAAATTTTGGCTGTTCTAAATGTCTCGCGAGTCCCGCGGTTGGCGCATGCCTGCGCATCAACCGCGGTGCGGTACAAGCTCGAGGAAACAATAGACGACAACCACGTGTACACCCGGAAAGCATTTATTACGACTGCAACTAACACTTCGAGCAGGCCAGCTAGCTATAGTTGACATCACTGAGGGTTCCCTCGAAGAGAATAATACACTAGGTAAAGAAGGGCTTCCGACTTACCAACTGGAGAATACGGGGATGGCCGCGGCATTTGCCGCGGCAAGAACGCGGTTGACTAACCACGTGCGGGAATACGGGAGGCCGCGGCGGAGACTTCCGCCATAGCCGCTTGCTGGGGACCAAAGAGGCCCGGGCGATATCAGCGGGATCTCGCGTGACCCACCCGGTGGCGCTGATAGCGCTTGCGATTCCCGCGTGCCGCCCGCGGAAGGAAAGTTCCCCCTCTCCCAACTCTCCCTGGCACGCATGCGCTTGACGCGACGTTCGCTGCCCGTGCGGCGATTATGGGACCCGAGGGTTCCCACAATATATGTTTACAAATCAAATAATAATCCTTTTCCGAACGCTAAGCCAAAGAGCGGTGCCTAGCGCTCGCGTGTGGTCATACTGAGCCGAGCTGCACTTATCGGAGGCCCAAGCCGACTGAGATTGCCCGAGCTCTTGCGAGTGGGTTCATTGGTTATCGCGAGAGCAAGCACAAAGCCGCGAGGACTTTTCCTAGTGGCATGTCCCGGGGAGCCATCCTCCCACAGCGACATGTTTACAAAAGTGTGAGAGGAGCGAGTGTTAGATTTGTAATCTTTGCCCGCCACCCCCTTGATGCTTTTGTTTATCATCAGAAGCTTAGCGAAGTGCTTTTAAAATGATCGCATAAATGAACAGCAACCTCTACCAGCGCCTGTTTCGCTTCTCATATGACGCTGCTGCCGTCGTTATGTCTTGTGCTCGCTGTTTCGTCGGCACTTCTCTGGGTTTCAACCCATTCTCTTCATCGACCCATTCAGCTGCTCCAAGCACAGGCATTTACTGCATTTGGCTTCGAGTCACTGAGTAAACATCGGCTCTCATGGCGATCACAGCACATCCGCCCCTCGGGGCCCGGGGCCCCCCTCCAGCGACACCACTGTGCATGTGGGCTGTGACTGGTTCTGGCAAATAATGGGCTGTTTTCTCAGCGCACTGCATTTGAAATACTTAATTTTGGTAGTGTAGTTGCAGTATTTTTGACATCCATACTTGTGGCTGAAAAAATGGTCAAGTCTAACGGCCATTTGCATCTCGCAGCTATGAAGTGGACGAGATAGCGGCAAAGGTGGATGAGCTGCGTGAACTGCTGCAGCAGCAGGGCCACCTCCTTGACTTCCCGGCTCCCAAAGACGAGGCGGGGCGCTCCATGTAAGCCTTGCTTGGTACTACCACTGCAAATGTCCTAGTAATTATTTCGAGTTTACCGCCAGCTTCTAGCCTTAGGCGAGAGCGGTTACAAAAAAGACAGCAGACTTGCGCGACCTTGCAGCATCACAGCCCAATTTCCAGCAACGCTGTTGTTTCCAAGCAGTTGCATGTAGTTAAACGACACACTCTAAAACGTTGCCTGTGTGTGCCTAACCTGTTCGAAATGTTTGTCGCGTAGATGGCACCACCTTAACGTAACAAAAATTGGGCTGCATAAATAGGTAATCCAGTTTCAGATAATGTTGATGTAGAGCAGCCTCTGTGCAAAATGTTACGTTTCAAGTCTGAGTGGATGTGTCACAAAAAGCTTGCAAATGATACATTTCTAATGCAGAGATGAAAGCAATAAAATGCCATTGCATTACCAGAATGCGCAACTACTTGGCATGACCTCGGGGACTTCACGGTGCCGTCTGAGGCAACAGGCTGGGATTTACACCACTGATCACTAGGGGCATGTGTCGTCTTCTTGGTTGCTATTTAGAGGTGGCTAATATGTAAATTTTTAGCTGTGCAGCTTTGCCAAGATTGGTTCAATACAGTCAAACCTCGATATAACGAAGTTGTACTTGCAGGGGAGAACTTCGTTATATTGAAGTTTCATTTATTCAATGGAACTAAGATGGGGGGAAATAAAAATAGTTTGTTACATCGCGAATTTCGTTAAATCAAGGTTCGTTATATCGAAGTTTGACTGTTTTTTATTTCTTCTAACACAACTGTGCAACCTGAAATTGTAATAACGCATGCCACTTGTCAAAGATAGGTAGTGCCACTTGATTTAAGCCTTTATGCCAAGGCTGCTAAGAAGAAAAAAAAATTTAGCGGCACCTCTAGTCCTTAAACCAGGATGGGAGCGCTGTGCCGATTGTGACAACATGCACAAAAACACTAATGTCGAATGAAGTCGCTAAATTTCGAGGAGTGTGCGTGTTGTGTGGCAACCACACAGCCGTGTGTTGGCTAGCGTTTAGCCCTGAAATCCAAGCCTAAGCAGTGTGTTTCATCATTGAGGTCTTTGGAATGTTGATGTGTTTGGTGGAGCATTGTAACTTCGCCGCAGGAAAATAAAAATAGTTTTGTGCTATACAGTGCGTTACGAATGTTCATGAAAGGAAAAAAAAAAACTTGGAGGACGCTTAAGCTTCGCCTTTAACACTTTCCCTACCGCGCCCATTGGGGACCGTTAACCCGCTATTGATGGTTTGAAACGCCGCTTTCGATATCTTCTACGCCGCTCGTGGACACATTGTGCCATTGAATGTGAAGGAGGAGAACTATATTTTAATTGTCTAAGCAGTTCACTTTTTTCCCGCCAGGTGTTAATTTTTGAACGCGCTCCAAAGTTTCACGATCATCAAAGTAGAAAGCAGAAATGGCTGCCTCCGAGATCGGCGCGCTTTGAAAAATGGCAGATCTCGTTATTCTGTTGCATCTGCGGCTGATTTTATCGATGGATCGAGCAGCAGCGACTCTGAGAATGCTGCCTTTTCGTCGGGCTTTGACTCTGAGAGCGACGATGACGCGAACCAGCCCGGAACATCGGCAGCTGCAGCCTGGCCCGCCCAACTGTACTGCTTGTAGTTAAATTTTTGCAGTGGAATACCTGTTCAACGAAAAATTTAGATATTTTTCTGAGATAGTGCCTATTAGACAGCAATACTTTTTGTGTATCTCACAATTCTTGTCACATTTCTTTTAGGGGTGTGTGAATATTCAAAAAGTTTGGAAATTATTGAATATTACATTTTTAATACAGTAGAACCCCGCTGATACGTTTTTCACGGGACCGTAAAAAAAAAATGTAAGAGCCGGGAAACAGGAAAAATTGAGAAATGGGAGTAGTGTTGAACTGCACACAATTCTTACGGGTGAAAAAAAGTTGTTTCGAAGACAGCCGAAGTATCGATTGCGATAGCAAATTAGTAGACAGCTATAAAAAGTAAGAATAGTAGTTTTATCTTCCGTATAAACTTGTAAACATTCGCTTATTAACTATATTAACAACATGGTGTCAGCGCCCGTAGGCAAACATGAACAAATAACGCTCGATGAGTGCGGACACGCACTGTCAAACGCTAGCGTGAGGAATTTAAGCACCGCTGCAGAAGCGAGCGAGCGAAGTGACCTTCGTGCTGTTGTCTATCGCTTCAACGCAAACTGAGCGCCAAGAACACACAGCACGCACAAAGCAACGAGCCGCCAACGCACGTACACTGCTAGACTCTGACCCCAACGCAGATCGCTTTCAAGATACGGCCCGCGCACCGCCGCGCAGTACGTAGCTGATGCCAGAGCGCAACGCTGCCCGCTATCCCTCCCCTCATCACTCCCTCGTTGGTGCCTCGAGCACTACGAAAGATGGCACGCTTCCTTCCTGCTTTTCTTTCTTTCTTTCCGAGATTTAGACGCGGTCGTCAGCTCCCCTCGCACACATGCACATACGGGGCGTGGCGATGGTGTTTTTGCCCTTCGACTTTATACGCAACATCTATGAGCCAAAACCAATTTTAGGGCCGCAACGCGTAATAGACACCATCTTTACATATAAAATACGGATCTCAAGGGCCATACTTTTGCTGGCGGAAGCTGAAAATTCGTCATCAGTGTTGCCCCCAGCACTTTGGGCGGCCAATGCCATCGTCAAGCAACCAAGCCAAGCGACATGAAAAGTCAAAATGGCCGCTCGGTCCGGCGCGGGGTGCCAGTTCGCAACGTATGATGCAGGGAACGGTCCCACAGTTGCGACGTAGCAGCAGGGTTACCAATACATTGGGTTCTATGGGAGCTGTGCTGGGACCGGCCGTAAACGGCGTAACAGCCGGGAAAATGCAGCACCCGGGAACGTAACAGCGGGGTTCTACTGTATTCGTATTCTGTTCGAAAAAAAATAGATATTCGAAAAGGGGGGGGGGGGGGGGGTTGGAATATTCGGTTGGATACGAATATTTGAATCAAATTGAATATATTGCTGGCCATGTGGGGAGCAAACACGGTTCTTAGCATTTCTTTCTATGTAATCTAAGAATATTGCAGTAATGTTGTGCTGAATTGTGTAATTTCGTGCTGCTCGCAAATTTTTGCCTGTAAAGCATACTTAGCCACTAAACTTTGCGGGAAAGCCAGCCTCTAGTAGCAAGAAGCACAGCGAGGGTACACTTTTACAGCGAAGCTGTTAAGGGCTCACCTTTACATCGTCGCGTCCGGCAATAGAAAAAAACTCTCATTGACCGTATGCTGTATGTGCGCGTGAAAGAGTGCGAGGGCAAGGGACGCGCACTTTCACGGGGAGCGAACGCACGGCGGAGAGAAAATGCGACTTCCCAGTAGAAGGGGAGTGGTGGGCGAGGAGGGCATCGAGGCACCCTAGACTGTGCGTGCCCGCTCTCCCACTGCGGCGCATGCGCGCAGCCCTGCCGGCCTTTGCCGCCAGCTCTCTCAGGGCTCTCGCCCGCCTCTCCTCTAACAGTGTCGACAACAGCGTTTAGCCGTTCGTAACGTAGCCAGCATTTTGACAGCGGTTGCGTGCGGTCACACAAACAACACACACAACTGTTGTCAACGGCGGCAGCGTTGGTGACGTGTTTATGGAGAACGTGCCAACCTTTCCGGTACACCCTATGGTGGTGTACCGTAGCGACCATAAGGCCATGGTCCCTGTGGTCACTAAATAAATAAAAACCACTGGATAATATATATGTCTCATTCTTTAATAGTTCGAATAACCAATTACACCATCACATCTTAATAGTAGTCACAATTGGAAATACATAATTCTCACCATAGTACAGCTTCGCTGGTCTTCCATCTCCACCCCAGTGGAAGGGCTGACAGATTTTTTTTTTTTTTCTTTTTTTCCACCGCCATCCTCAATTCTGAGCTTAATGCTTGACAGCAAGTTCAATGAGTGACGGCTGGCATAGGGTTAGATATCTGCCTTCGAGTTTACGGGCATTTGATGTGTTTTTCTGGTGTATAAACACAACAGGAATCAATGTACACTACGGTCAGTATATCTGTTGTCTGTGTTTTCGAATTTCTGTACAATAATGCTTGTCGTTCTTGCCATCTGCCTTGTAAGGGTTTCCCGGCTTTGTCAAGCTGCTAATCGCAGCTTTTAGCCAGCAAACCTCTCCAGAAATCTGTACAACTTGTGAAAACAGTGGGGGATTTAAAATGCAGGAGTGTTGATGAACCATTTTGTGCGGAGAATAATGCGCTCACATTTACATCTGGTTAAACAGCACTGGAGCACTCCTATGGAACAGCTTGCCATCAGAAGTTGCCATCAGCTTGCCATCAGCTTGTTTTTCTCGAAAAACAAGCCAGAATTTTTTCATTGTCATTGAAATGCCATTATCATTCACTATTGTTATCTCTTTAGTCAGTTGCAGTGTATAGTTCTTAAGTCCAAATTCCTTTTTGTAGGTTTCTCGTAGCTAATGGTAGAAACACCCTGCCTTTTGTTTATAAATGCACATTTATGTACATATTATTTATTTACACTTCACCGTATTGCCGTTGTGATTGTGAATACTAACTAGCATGGATCCTAACTAGCCTTGAGCTAGGGATCCAGATGTTTTGTACAATATTTCATGTGTACTTTTCCTATTTGAATAAACTTGAACTTTGAACTAGTGGGCTCAGTGATAGATCGGCTATCAGCGGCTATCAAAGTTGAGACGTACTGAAGGCAGTCGATAAAGTGTCAACTTCAGGAGAGAATGCATTTCGCGCCGCTGTTACAGCATTTCTTGTACATTGCGGCCGACGCCTAAAACCCAACGCATGTGCCGGGCCAATCGCGAAACACTCATTTTGCGGCACATGGACCGTCGTAATGAAGCGATTTGAATTATCACAATTTCACTGCATATTTATGACAGTCGGCAAGCTTGGCAAGGTTGCGCTTACCGGAAGTTTTATTTTCCAGCGTTTACTGGAAAAGTCGATCAGCCTGGATTTCTTTCCCTTCACGGCAAGCAAAGGCGTTACGCGAGTTTCAGAATCCGTTAAAAGAGCCATCACAATTGTCGTGGGTTCTGATAACTTTTCTGATGAGGCAAAAATGATTCATTACTTTCAAAGCAGTCGCCGGAGTCGGTGTGTCTAGCGGATAGTCATTTTCCCCAGACGACAAGACGTTAGCATCTTTTGAACAACAGCGGCTGCGGCGCGGCCGCTATCTTGAAAGCAATTTGTGACGTGCACAAAGCGAGTGCCCGCGTGGGCCTCATCTTCAAAGCGATCTGCGATGGGGGCAAAGTAGTGCCGGTAGAGTCGTGTGCTTTCGACGTTTAGTTCGCGTTGAAGCGAGAGACGACACGGAGGTCAATTCGTTTGCTGCTATTGTCGCGTCTCACTCCAGCGTGTTGACACGGAGTTTCCGCGGTCATCGAGCGAGATCTGTTCATGTTTATCTGTGCGCGTGTAACACCGTGCCCATTAATTTAGTTAGCGAATGTTTACAAGTTTATACGGCCAATAAAACTACTATCTTTAGTTCATATAGCTGTCTACTAATCTGCTCTCGCAACCGATGCTTTGCCTTGCGGGCGAAACTGCGAGATTTTTCCTTCTGCTTTCTGCCTCGGCGATCGTATGTGCCTTCTCCTTGAGAGAGAGAGAAATTTACGCTTCTTGGTTGGCGTAGCCATTTCGACCGGACACACAACACAGAAAACGGCAGTGATTGCGATGATCCCCTGCAGTGTCGCACAGGCGCGTGGTGATCACGCATGGCTATGGATTGCAGTGGCTTAAACCGGTATTTTGAATTTGATTTCATTCGCGAAAACCTCATTTAAGCGGACATACGATCGTTACAGCTTTGGAAGGGCCTTCCAATTTGACTACTCGGCAGTTTCAATTTCAATTCAGTCCCAGTTTTGTTCTCGTAAAGTTCGTTGAAATACCGAATAAAACGCCTTCATTATGAAGGGACTTTTTTTGTATTACTTTCTATGGGCAGCTAACGGGGAATCGGAAAATCTTGGTTGTGGCGGAAATTTGGTTGTAGCGGCATTCGTTGTAGGGGGATTCGACTGTAAAGCTATTCCCACAGGTGTTCCTCAGGGTAGCATATTAGGGCCACTGCTATTTAACTTAAATATTAATGATATTGTTAACATTAGTGATAAACCTACTTTCGTTATATATGCAGTCGATACGAGCCTATTTTTTAGATGACCATGCGTGTCGGACATTCGAAACCAGGCTGATGATTGTTCATGCTTATTACACGAGTGGTCCCTATGTAATTCGCTCCCCATCAATACTAATAAAACAAAAGCTCTATTGTTTAGACCTCGGAACAAGGTTATTGAATCTCATGCTACTGTTCTTAAAATAGGATCTGACGTTATAAAAACTGTACCTCGTGTAAAGAGCTTCTCTTTGAGGAACACCTACAGCGGAATGATCATGTTGCACTAAATCTTTCAAGAACGGTAGGGACCCTTTCGAAATTCAGAAATTTATTTCCTCAGTGTATCAAAAAGCTATTATGTTATGTTTATTATTATTATGTTATGTTATGTTTATTATTATTATGTTATGTTATGTTTTACTCTGTCATTAACTATTTGTTTTCTGGTATGGGTCACTACTTCTCTTTCCAACAAACTATACACAATCCAAAAACGGGCTGTACGCAACATTGCCAGTGCTGCGTTCGATTCCCCCTCGAAGCCTATTTTTGAAGCACTTAACATAATACCCATAACAGAATTGTACAATAATGTGCTGCTTAAAAGATATAAATTTAGCATTAAGCAAAATGCCTTTCTTGTTAAGCTATCCAATTTAAAACATAAAACATACACATACGAGTGCCGAGCCACTAGTGATTGGTTTATACCAAAAACACGTACGAAATATGGTCGACAAATGATTCCTTATCAGCTACCCTCTCTACTAAATTCATGAAATGCCCTATAGAAGAGTGATTTTTGTTTGCTTTCGCGTGTAAATCAACCTTAGAGAGCAAGTTGTAAGATGCTTTTCTTTCTTTTTTTAGTTCTTTGTTGTTGCTGTATAAAAGGCCACTTTATAGTTATCTATGCTCGTATAAGCCAAGTTTTTTGTAGGGGGCGTAGACCCTTGTCAAGCCTGTGAAATGTTTTTTGTCTAAGTCCCCATCATCATCTTAATGATGTAAATAAAGTTTCTGTCTGTCTGGTCCTACTTGCGAATTTTTTTTTTCAAGAAATAGATTAATTTACAGCATATTGTGGGCATTTCTTAGTGACTTCTTCATTGGCTGCACATGTTCATCATCTCATCGGCTTCGTCGTCTTCATCGCTTGTGGGGACTCATCTTGAGACTGATCTGTGCCTCGAGTGTGATCGGTCCACCGCATCTTCGGGGCGTATTAAAGGCCGTGTTAACGTTACGTCACAAGTGGTGGAAGCCGCTCCTCGGTCCCCCGTCCTCTGCTCGCCCGCTCTACCTCCTGGAGCTTCGCTCAGGTCGCCGTTTGTGCCAGCTGTCCGCCAACATGCCGCAGGACGAGCCATTTGGCACTTTACAATCTCGGCTCCACCTGCCACGGCCTCTCCGTCTTGGATTGTCAGTGGGCCCCAGCGCGACCCCCATCTGTTCGCTGGCTTTCGTGGCGAAGATGTGGAGAATTGGCTTGACAACTACGACCGGGTGAGTTCTGCTAACCACTGGGACGAGGTCATGAAGCTATGCTACGTCTCCTTCTATCTCACGGGCGTAGCGAAGACTTGGTTTTTCAACCACGAGATTGACCTCACCGACTGGAGTAGTTTCAAACAGCAGCTCCGACAAGTTTTTGGTACTCCGGCTGTTCGTTCCGCCATCGCGAAGAAGATACTCGACACTCGCAAACAACAGCTCGGCGAGTCATATACCTCGTATATAGAGGATGTCCTCGCTCTCTGTCGACGCGTCAATGCTTATATGGCCGAATCAGACAGAGTACGCCACATATTCGAAGGTGTAGGAATAAACGTGACGGCGACGAACGAGCCGTGCCGTCGTTCCTACTAAGAAGGCGGCGAGCCGAGCGGAGGATGCGACGACCAGCTTCTCAAGCTCCTGGAACAACACTGCGCGTGCCGAGCTTGCGCTTCGAGCACGCGCTGCGATTCTTTATTGTTTTCTTCCTTGAGAGTCGGCGCCAAGGCACCGGTTGGGAGCGCCGACCAAAGCGCCCCGCGTAGCAGCGTCGGTGGGCGCTACAAAGGCATTGGGCCTCTCTCCTTCAATGTGTTGGCCATCAAGGACCCGGCTACCGTCGCCGATATTGTAGCTACGTGCCAGCGCCTCGACGAACTCGAATCCGTCCGATTACCGCCCCCTGACACCCCTGACAACAACCCTACCACCGATCCCTCGTTGCGCGCAATGGTCCGAGCAATCGTACGAGAAGATCTGCAGTCTCTTGGCTTCTCGGCAGGTCCCATTCCTGCCCACGCCCCCAGTACCACTTTGCGTGACATTGTCAAGGAGGAGTTGGCGTCTATGGCGGGTACTGTGTATATGGACCCTCTAGTCCCTAGGCCCCCACCAGCGTACACGCAGGTAGCCACAGTTGTCCCAGCCCTCGTGCCATCGATGCCTCCGAAACCAACGCAGACGCACTTGGCTTCGATGTCTACCAGCACATCTAACCAACCTTACTTTCCGCCATGGCGTCCAACCCGACCTATAGACCTTTTCACAAACCGACGTTTGAGCAGCGCCATTTGCCGACACGGGCGACGTCTAGCGTCAGAACATGTTATGCCGCCATTTTGGTCTGTGCGCCTTGCGAGAGCAGGCCGGCCGCACATCGGTTTTGTGATCTCCGCCCTGCATTATTTCGATTGTTTTCTTCCGCTTCGCTTGTCTTGTGCCGCTTGACTTGTTACATGTTTCACGTGCTCGCGTGAACGCTCAGTGTAGTGTGCCATGGCCACAGCAAGCCCAGCCAGTGGATGTGGTGTTTTGTCGTCGGTAGCGGCGGCATCCGCGTCTGCTTCGTCAAGACCTAATCAGCGGTATATTTCATTGTTATTGCTGGGCACATAAGACCGTATCGTCAATTGAATCTGATCACCATTATACGTTTCGCGGTTGAGGGTGGCCTGAATTAGCGATAGCAGGCGCATACGTAGCTGTTGGGCAATGCTTAGAACCAGGCGCCGGCAGCCCGACGACGCGTGTCAGTGGTTGATTGATATGCGGTGGTTACTCCATACGCTTCCGACGCAATTGAATAGCTCAATCATGCAAAATTTATTGGATCTGGTGCGGTGCAGGGTGCTTATAACCAAATGTCAAAGCATAAGCGTGGCGATCGAGTAGCGCGGTACCTGCCAGCGCAACTGATACAGCCCATCTTGCGACACCACGGACCCGAGCACACGAGGGTTGGACCCTCCCGCGTCTAACCGTGCGCGGCTTAGCCGTGTCCAGGGAAAGGGGGTTCCTGGGGGTTGAGCCGATGCCGGGTGTTTGGACCTTTATGGCCCCTCGGCGGAGGCAACACACCTCATTGGCCTCTGCTTCACGTAAATGGCACCCCCGGACTGACCCACCCGGGGGAAATCGGTAGTTGCCTTTTCCTGTCCCCCTCTCAAATCTTCGTATTTCTCTCTCGCTTTAAATCTTTCCTGTCTTCTTTTCACTTCCTTTTTCTTCTAATTTCCCAGGCAGCAAGGGTTAACCTGGTGTGTTATAACCTTGGTTATAACATATGTGGTTATAGTAACAATGTACAGTTGGCATGGCAGGGCTTGCTTCACAACAATCTCTGCCATGTCCCCTCGTTGGGCTCGGTGGTGGGTGACTGGCATTGATACCGAAGAAACAACACATTCCATGGGACCCTCGAAACCCTTCTCACCTGATCGTCTCCCGAAAAGGGGGCGCACCAATGCAACCTTTGAATTCTTTCTGAAGAAACCGGACACATTCCCTAAGTATCATGTGATTCACTGTGAAAACGCCGACAAAAAAGCGACAAACATTTCACCTTTCTTGGTATCAAAATGTCTCACGGAGGTCATTGGAATTGGCTACAAAGTCTCCAAGATGGCAAGTGGGGACCTTCTGATTGAAGTAAGAGACAAAATGCAGTACGAGAAACTAACAAACCTAGTGGCATTTGGCGATAAAACCATATCTGTTAGCGCACGTCGAACAATGAACACCGTCAAGGGTGTGGTTTCAGACGACGACCTCATGGATTTTACTGATTAAGAACTCCTGAATGGATGGAAAGAAGAAAACGTTATAAACATACAACGCATAAAAATCAGGCGTGACAACAAAGAACTACCAACCAAACACATAGTACTTACTTTTGACCCTAGCACACTCCCAGATGCAATAGAAACAGGCTACCTCAAACTGCGTGTAAGACCTTACATTCCAAATCCACGATGCTGCTACAAGTGTCAGAGGTTTGGCCATGCCTCTCAAAGCTGCCGAGGACGACTAACTTGTGTGAAATGCACTACAAAAGATCACTCTGCTGACGAATGTACTGCTGAGGCCCATTGTGCGAACTGCGATGGCAGCCACCCTGCATATTCCAGATCTTGCGCAGGCTGGAAAAAAGAAAAAGAGATAATTACTATCAAAGTCAAAGAGAATATCAGTTTCCGGGAAGCACGACAGCGTCTCTCACCTTCATTTTCAATAAAAACTTCTTTGGCCGAAGTGGTGCAACAGGGGGCAGCACCTCGATGGACCCCGGTGGTCGCCCAAGGCACGTGCAGTGTACTGAGGCGACTGCCACCCGCCCCCATGGTGGGAGCAGCTCAGGTTGCCCTGCCCTCCTCAAAATCGACCACACCAGAGGCCTCCACTAGCGCTAGCAGCAGCCATCGCAGCTCAGAGGCTAAGGAGGCTTCATCGGCCTCCGGGCTGGTGAGGCCACAGCCTTCGTCCCTCAAGACGAAGGCTACACGACGTACACATCGCTTGTTAGAGCGAGTGTCCAGCGCTTCACAAGAGACTATGGACACTACTCCAAGCAAGGTGGTGCAGCCAGCACCTAAAGAGCGGCCAAATTCTTTAGACCGCTCTAGAAAAGACAAAACCAAAAATACAGGGCCGCAAACGGCCCTGTAGCCTAAAACACGTTCTTTTTCGTATACACAGCACCAATTTAACTTCATTATGGACACGCAAATTATGCAGTGGAACGTCAGAGGCCTTCTTAGGAATCTCGACGATATCCAAGAACTTCTTTACCAACACAATCCAAAAGTGCTGTGTGTACAGGAAACACACTTAAAATCAAAACATACAAACTTTCTTCATCATGTTATCTTCCATAAAGATCGTGATGATGCCATCGCATCATCTGGTTGTGTAGCCATTATACTCCATAAAGGTATAGCGTGTCAACATCTACAACTTCAAGCGCCCCTAGAGGCAGTGGCCGTTCGAGCTGTGCTTCTAAACAAGCTTATTACCATCTGCTCTTTGTACATACCCCCGCACTATCGGCTCCGTAAACAAGAATTCCAAACATTAATAGATCAGCTACCTGAACCGTATCTTGTGCTTGGAGATTTAAATGCACACAGCAACCTATGGGGCGACTCACGCTGCGATGAGAGAGGTCGCTTGATTGAACAGTTCCTTTTTTCTTCAGGTGCATGTCTTTTGAATGGGAAAGAGCCCACGTATTATAATCTGGCAAACAAAACATACTCCTCAATAGACCTTAGTATTGCATGTCCTACTCTTCTACCCTACTTTAAATGGAAAGTTATTAAAAACCCTTATGGGAGTGACCATTTCCCGGTAGTTCTATGCGCACCAATGTCTAATGAATGTCTTCCAGAATTCCCTCGCTGGAAACCTGACTCAGCTGACTGGGAAAAGTTGAAAAATCTTGCCTCTTTATCGTGGGACGACATGTATGATTTAAGCATAGACGCTGCGGTTAAATATTTTATGGTTTTTCTCCTTGACACCTCTTCCAAATGTATCCCTGTAACAAGTGGATTGTCCACAAAACGCCGTGTTCCGTGGTGGAACAATGAGTGTCGAATAGCGCGTAAGAAGCAGAACAAGGCATGGGGTTTACTTCGGGATTCTCCGACAGCAGAAAATCTAGTTAATTTCAAGCAGGTCAAATCCCAGGGTCGGAGAACGCGGCGACAAGCTAGGAGAGAGAGTTGCAGAAAGTATATATCGGGCATTACACTGATGTAACGAAGGTCTGGAATAGGGTGAAGAGTATAAAGGGTCGACACTCGCTGCCTTTGGTGCAGGGCGACAGCATGGAAGATACTTTCTTGGCGCACACTTCGAACAGATGTCCAGCTTGTCGCACTACTCTCAAACATTCCAAAGGTACAAAAGGGAAATAGAAGGACAACCATTAGAACGGAAAGGCACAAGGTACGAGGCATACAATAGACCTTTTTGCATGGCAGAGCTTCAGGCAGCACTAAACAGCTGCAACAGATCTGCCCCAGGTTCTGACCGCATCCTATATGAAAACACTTGCCGTCTGAAACGCAAAAAACCCTTCTTTGCCTCTACAATTCTATATGGTCTTCCGGCGACATTCCCTCTGCTTGGAAAGCGGCCATTGTAATTCCCATTTTGAAACAGGGTAAGGACCCTTCTTTGGCAAATAGTTATAGGCCTATAACGTTGACAAGCTGCTTATGCAAACTTTTTGAGAAGATGGTAAACAGGCGCCTGGTCCACTATCTAGAAATAAACAAGAAATTAGACCCATATCAATGTGGTATCAGAGAGGGCAGATCGACGACACATTAGCTTGTGCGCATGGAAATGTACATCAGGGATGCCTTTGTCCACAAACAGCTTGTACTATTAGTCTTTCTTGACATGGAGGAGGTGTATGATACTACGTGGCGCTTCGGGATTCTTCGGGATCTTTCTGCAATGGGCAATTCGCGGCAACTTGCTGAGACTAATTGAAAGTCATCTCTCTGACAGGACATTTCGTGTTAGAGTTGGCAACGTGCAGTCTCGACCATTCATACAGGAGACAGGTGTACCGCAGGGCGGAGTACTGAGCTGCACGCTATTTATTTTTAAAATGAACTCCCTACATACTATATTACCTCGCACACTCTTTTACTCCATGTATGTGGACGATGTACAGATAGGGTTCAGGTCGTGCAACCTTAGCATTTGTGAGAGGCAGCTACAGCTTGGTTTGAATAGATTCTCAAAGTGGGCGGGCGAGAATGGTATTAGATTGAGCCCTCAAAAAAGCACATGTGTCCTGTTCTCAAACAAGAGAGGTGTAGTACCAGAACCACATATTAACCTTAATGGAGAAAGACTGTCAGCCTTGAACACAAATTTTTAGGTGTTATCCTGGACACAAAACTTAACTTCATTCCCCACTTAAAATATATTAAAGAAAAGTGCCTGAAGACCATGAACCTCCTCAAGCTGCTCTCTCGAACAACCTGGGGCAGTGACAGAAAGTGTTTGCTTAGCCTGTATAAGAGTCTCGTACAATCACGCCTCGACTACGGAGCCGTGGTGTACCATTCCGCAACTGCGCTAAAGATGCTCGACCCAGTCCACAATCCTCGGTATAAGACTGGCAACAGGTGCCTTTACAATGAGCCCTGTTGAAAGTCTGACTACGGAGCCGTGGTGTACCATTCCGCAACTGCGCTAAAGATGCTTGACCCAGTCCACAACCTCGGTATAAGACTGGCAACAGGTGCCTTTAGAACGAGCCCTGTTGAAAGTCTGTACGTCAAGTCCAACGAATGGTCCTTACATCTACATAGAACATTCTTAAGTTTTTCATACTACACTAAGGTAAAATCAGACACCGAGCATCCATGTCATTCCATCGTTAGCGACCTGTCCGCTGCCAGACTTTATCATAACCGCTCACTTAATAGAACTCCTTTGAGCCTGCGCTTGGAAGCAATGGCAGAAGAAACAGACATCCACCTCCCAGAAAATATTCTAATGCCTCCCACTTGCCTACCACCGCCTTGGGAATGGCAGACCATGGAGTGCGATATCTCTTTTGTCAAAATAACGAAACATGCACCTGAGGCACACATACGATCACATTTCCTCGAACTCCAGGCGAAGTATTGCTGTGCCGAGTTTTATACAGATGCTTCCAAATCATCTGCTGGTGTCGCGTATGCAGCTCTTGGGCCATCTTTATCCACCGCCGGTGCTCTAAATCCTAACACAAGTATTTTCACGGCTGAAGCGTACGCGATACTTTCAGCTCTAAAGCGCATCACACAAAGAAATCTCAACAAGGCCATCATCTTCACAGATTCATTAAGCGTTGCAAGGGCCTTAATGAGTTTTCAAAAACTTAAGAACCCTGTTTTTAATGAACTATACACAGAACTATGCTTAGCCTTAATGTACAACCAAAATATCGTTTATGTTGGGTACCTGGTCATAGGGGCATAGAAGGTATTGTAGCTGCTGACGAAAATGCAACGCTTTTAATGAAACGGATATGAATAAACCCATACCAGCAACAGATCTTAAGCCCTTCTTACGCCATAAACTGAGGAAGTACTGGCAGGACCAATGGGATAATGCAGTAGTGAATAAGCTACACATTATCAAACCAAAATTAGGGAACTGGATATATGAAAAAACAGCAAGACATAAGGAAGTGCTTCTTTGTAGATTAAGAATAGGACATACTTACGCCACTCACTCCTACCTCTTGACAGGAAGCGAACCTCCGACATGTACCAAATGTGGCAACCGGATTCATGTCCTTATCCAATGCACTGAAATAGAGACAGAAAGGAAAAAGTACTTCCCCTCCGCTTATCTCCAACACATACCGTTACACCCAGCATTCTTTCTAAGCAATGAACCGCTTTTTACTTTTCAAACAGTACTAAACTTTTTAACTGAAACTGACACCTTAACTGTAATTTGGCCAGGCTACTTGTAGCACAGCCTCCACCTGGAGGTCGTAGCTGCAATGAGACCATTTTCTAGAGCACGTGCCTCCCAGCCCTTGCCTTCAAGGCCTTTGCTGAGGCACTAGTGCTAGTCACTACATATTTTACTGATCATCCCTATCTCGTGAAACATTGTCATCGTAGACACGATCAATCACTGTCATTTTAATATGTATATACTTGTATTTTACGCACTTTAGAGCGAGTAAATTTGAGGCCTTTTTACAGCCACATTGCACCACATCTATATCTTAAACTTTTCAGCGAATGTTTTTAGGCCTCTATACAGCCGTGTTTTATATACTCCTCGCATTTAACTCGTATATCATTGAGAAACACGGATCATCGACTTGGCGCTCTTTGGCCGGCCCTTGCACCAATAAACCCTACAAATCAATCAACTGATACAGCCCAGGTGCTAGATTTTTATTTTTAGTATTTAGTATTTATTTATACATACTGTCCATCCCAATAGGGATTATAGCAGGACTTGTTATAAAGATATATTTGTTTACATATTTTTTACGTTTGTTTACCTGGGATGGCTTTTCTTTCGAATGTCTGAATTCGGAACAAGCTTCGCTCACGGTGAACCTTAACGTAGATCGTGCGCGAAGTTTGTATTGAAGGTATCGCGTACGGCAAGAATTGTTCATGTGCGCTATCTCTGAAGCGAAATAAGCCAATAATATTGCTGCGTTAGGGCCATCTCTGCTCTTTCTCTTGTTTCCCTTACACCGTCTCACTGTGCTATGTTCATAATAAAGTAATGTCGAGTCTTAACAATTGTCGAATAAATACATATGCATATGACTGTAAACCACTACTGACCATGAGTGAAAAGCGCTTAGTGGTCAGCGAAGCGGTCACTGCACGCACGTAAGTATTTCACTTGATCGACTGTGCGAATAATTTATTTTTCTCGTTACTGTTATTCTTGCAAGCATGATGCTATTGTTCGCGTACCCATGCGAATACCGTTTTTTGCGTTCTTACTTGTGTGGGCTCATTTAGCGCGTTTCTACGCCACGTGCTGGCCTGTAGCCTTTTGATGAGTATATATGCCATTATATACGAGCGTAAGTAATTCGTGACAAAAATAAACGGAAACATCGAAGGAAAGCTACCACTCTGCAATGCAAGCGCAAGGCAAGCCCACAGTCCAGACCGAACAGGCAACACTGACACATATTCTCCACGCCAGACCGTCGGAAGTGCCCTCGTGGAAAGGTCTATATGTTACTACTGTGGATATCGTGGCCACATCGCACGTCACAAGCGGCAGCAAGACGAGCGGCGTGGATTTGGCACTTGCGAACGGGACGACTTTTCTGCTGGGACCTCTTTCCAACGCCGTCCTTATGCTCCGCATTCCGACCGCTCTTCATCGCCACCTGCAACCTGCGCAACGGCTCCTAGCTACCGTCCTGCCAGACGCCACTCGCCGCCACCCCTTCGTCGCTCTACGTCGCCACTTCGACCAGCCTCTCCATTCGCCGACCATCGCTAAATTATGCAGCTTTTGGAGGAAAAGCTGCATTGCTCGACAGGACAGAATTTCTCCAGCGCGTCGCATAATATGCTATCTATTTTCGTAGAAGGAGTACACGTGGGAGCCTTAATAGACACTGGGGCTAGTAGTAGTAGTAAACACTTTATTTAGGTCCTGAGAAGCTAGGCAGGGGGGCCTGCTAGCCGTTGGTTAGTCCCATGTTGGAACAGAGAGGCCGTGCCTTTCCGCTCGTTCACGGGCCCTCTGGACAGCCAGGAGTTGGACGTCTTGTCTGGGATCTGTGATGGCCTTCGTCCAGTCTTCTTCTTGGTTAAAATCCTGTAACACAGGGCACTGCCAGAGCATGTGATTTAATTAGCAAAATTCAGTGCCACAATCTGGGCAGAATGGATCGATGTTGGGGTGAAGTTTGTTCAGAAAGCCCCTAGAGGGGTAGGACCCCGTCTGGAGCATGCAGAGCGTGCTAGGTTGTGATCTGTTGAGCTTACGATGGGGGGAGAGAAAACTCTGCCTATCCCCTCTGTAATGTGATGTGATTTCGTGAAAAGTAACTAGAGGATCACTGTGGAAGAGCTCTCCCGAACTCACCCGAGACACCGTCCCGTCGTGGCATATGAAACCTTGCGCACGGTCGTGGGCTATCTCATTGGGGTTCAGGTGACCCTGTAATACGTCTGATCCCATGTGTGCTGGGAACCAGACTATGTGATGAATAGTGTCTGAGGGGGGTCTGCCGTTGAGAATCCTGGCTGCCTGTTTGGCTATCAATCCCGATGCGAACGCTCTAATTGCCGCTCGGGAGTCCGTGTAAACTGTAGTGCATGTTGTATCAAGTAATGCGAGAGCTATAGCAGCCTGCTCCGCCACGTCGACCAATGAGGTCTTTAGCGAAGCTGCCGAGAGGAGATCTCCCTTGTCATTGACTATAGCTACGAAAAACTTGTCGGAGCTCGTGTGTCGCGCCGTGTCAACAAAGGTCTCCGTTCTGGATAAGTTCTTTAGGAAAGCTCTAGCCCTTGCCAATCTTCGACCTTTATTGTGTTGTGGGTGGACGTTTCTTGGAAAAGGGTCTACAATAAAGGAATTCATTGTTTGATTATCAAGTTGCGTGGTTTCTCCCCGATTAAAACTAGGACGGAGGCCTGCCGCATCCAACAGTCTTCTGCCTGCTTTGGAGTTCAATAATCTAATAATTTGTGCTGATCTTTGCGCTTCAATTAACTGCAAAGTGGTGTTGTGTACTCCCAACTTCATGAGTTTCTCTATGCTAGCCGTGATTGGAACACCAAGCACCTTTTTGACACTTTTGCGCATGAGCGTATCTAATTTATCTTTCTCTGTTTTTGTCCAGTTGAGGGCCGCGACTATGTAAATGACATGGCTCATGAGGAAAGCATGGTGAGCCCTAAGGACTATATCCTCACCTATGCTGCCTTTCTTGTTGGACACTCTCATAATTAATCTGAGAATGTTCTCTGTTTTCGTGGTGAGATGAGCTATACTTTGCGTTGCAGCCCTTCGAGTCTAATAAATGCCCTAGAATTTTGATAGAGTCTACTCTAGGGATGGTATACCCATCCCTGGTACGAACACTAATGGGCACCTGATCGAGTGGGGTGAGTCCCCTAGCACCTCGTCTAGCCTGTCTGTACAGCAGGAGTTCCGACTTTCCAGGCGAGATTGCAAGTCCCATACCGTCCAGGAAAGACTGTAACGTCTAGAGCCTCCTGTAGAGCTTGTTCGACCGTCGCCTCCGATCCTCCGGGACACCAGATTGTAATGTCAGCATATAATGCATGACCAACATTAGGAATTGTTGCTAATGTAAATCTATCGGGCTACCGTTCGGTTAGCCAAAAGGGAGAAAATGGCAGAGGTATCGCCACGTTTGTCAAGAAAGACATCTCTTTTCAAGAGCACGAAGTCAAAATTTGTAACTCGGATAAGAGATCCGGTCTCGAGGCACAATTAATTGAAATCATCCCCAATGGCAAAATCCGGCGTAACATTTTCATTCTCAACTTGTACAGCTCTCCTTCGGCTTATAAGCATAACCTCCGCTCACTCCTAAATAGAGTCGTAACCACCGCGAGATCGCACCCCTTAATAGTGGCTGGAGATTTCAATGCTCCCCACCCGGCTTGGGGTTATGTAGCACGAACAAAGAAAGGGGCCAATCTACGTATTTACTCGAATCTAGGCCGACTCCGATTCTAAGCCGACCCCCCAAAAGTTCGAAGTCCGAAAAAAAAAAAAAAACTTACCTCGAATGTAGGCGAACGAAAAAGCGAGGACAGCATTCGCAAAATGAAACAGCATTTATTAAAGACCGACTCTATACGCACGACGTCGTGGGTCCTTGGCGGAAGCGTGTATACGCACAACGCGACTGACGCGCCACGACACGCCACGCGGCAATTTCAGAAAACGGAAAGCCCTCGCGTACCTCGCTACTGTATCGCTACTCTCGCTGCTCAGGTCACGTGCGTTTTCATGTTTTCATCGAGCGGCCGTGCACAGACGCCTCGCTTTGACGTTCAAGTGGCTGTAGCGTGGTTAACGGCATGCGATTCGAAGTTGGGGCACGATTTAGTTGTTTTAGCGATTTTGATGGCGCCTTTAGACAATTAGCGTTGTTAAAGTCCTCCAGTTCCACTGCAAGCTGGTTTCTCCCAACGAGGACACCTTTTCTTGGCAATGAAGGGAAAGCTACGGGGGCGGAGCTATTGCACATGTACAGCCGCCCAAATCTTTTAACTTTCGTGCGCGAGCGCCGACTTTTTTGTGCGTCAGCGCCGTACGACGGAGCCAAGTTGCAAACAGGGCGAGCATGCCCACGAAGCGCGCTCAGCTGGGCCCATGGTCTGCTTAGCTGTTCCTTCGTGAGAACGTCACCCTGCATTAACTGACTTCAGACCAACAGGCAGCGCGTCGTGCTCGTATCTTATATTCCGGAGATCAGCAAGCAACCGAGAAAATGAAATCCGCAGATACGTCACACGCCCCCGCGCATGAGATGAGCTGATAAATGTGGATCGTTCATTTGTTACCTGGCGACGCAAACGCATTTCTTTTTTTTTTTTTAACTCTTTAGCCTTCGCTTCATTGCCAAGAAAAGTTGGTCCACCCCATTGAAAACTGCTGCTCTTTTGCATGCGAAATTACGTGCAGAGCGATGAGGTGAACAAGGTGCAGCACACGCTCTCGTTTGCATTAAAACATCGTACAGCTGTAAGGCCCGTTACTTTGACGCATGGAGGAAGGAAAAAAACTATTTTTTTTAAATATTTTTTACCTCCATTTTTATTTTTTACCTCTATTGTAATAGGACATACATATTTTATTTTTTACCTCTATTTAAAAAAAAAAGTATTTTTTACCTCCATGCTTGACGACATTACACTCTAGACCTAATCCACTAAACAGTTGTCACACACGCGCGGCGACCGAACAGACACGCGCAGACCACTCAGTAGTCCGATCCGGATGTTTTCAGCAACTGCCGCGTGGCGCGTCAGTCGCGTCGTGCGTATAGAGTCGGTCGTTATTAAATTTGAACATGCCGAGCTCATTCTATGTCACCATCGCTGCTAGCCTCGTCGCTATCTTCCTTACTGCTCACATCTTCAAACAGTGCGCTATATTCAGTACCATACAGCGCATTAGAGATGCTGCATTTTTGGAAGGAGCGCACGTTGCGGCGCACGCAAAAACCATCTCCCGTGGCCCCCTCCAACGACAGACCGATGCCGAAGTTCCGCCCGGTTTGAACGTTTGACGATGCTTCTACGGCTAGCACAACTACCGTATTTACTCGATTCTCACGCTTCCTCGATTGTAACGCGCACCCGTTTTCCGTGAGGAAAAATTTGGAAAAATAGATTTCCTCCCGATGCACTGATGTTGCGATGAATAAAAACAGTCGCAGTTTCGCCCGAAAGACGATGCATCGAATGCGGTAGAAAATTAGTAGACCGCTATTAACAAGCACGGTGTCACGCGCGCTCAAGCAAACATGAACACACCTCGCTCGTTGACCGCGGAAACGAACTGTCAAAACGCTGGAGACGAAGCGCGCCTTCGTGCTAGCATGCCTCTCGCTTCAACGCGGCGAAAACACGGCGCGCGGCGGACTTTACCAGTCGCAGATTGCTTTCAAGATAGGGCCAAGCCTGATCGTATCGCCGGAGTGGATCGTCGCAGATGACGTCCTGCTTCGGTCCACTGAAACCGTTCCGCATTGCTTTGCTGGTGAAAATCCTCTCCTTCTGTTTGCGCCAGTCCCGCTCGCAAGTTTCGGATTCTCCGAACGCCCGTGATGCGGCCCGATTTCCGTCCGTCTCCGCACAGATGATCACTTTCCTTTTAAATGCGGCATCATTATGAACTCGGTACTTCATGCTGATAGATAGAGCAGACGCTGAGAACGTGAAGACAGACGGTAGACTATTGCCTAAGCACGTGTACTGCAGCACACGGAGGAAGCTTCCGCATGCTACGGTAGCTAGGCACGACGCGCGTGCGAGGCGGCCATTTTGAAATGCCGACGCAGATTTAGGGTCGTATTGAAAGCGCGCGTTAGATTCGAGTAAATACAGTATTCGTTTAGAAAGCGGCACTATAGTGGCATCGCCCATTTGGTGCCATTACGATAACGCCACACCGCGCGCCGATGCTGCACCATACCGATACTATTCTAGCCACTGTACCGATACTACCGATACGACGCAGGTCAAAATGGCGACGTCGCTCGTGTACTTCAGCTGGCTACTGGCGCGGCTAGTAGCGGCTGCGATACTGACTTTTCTAGATGGCGCTAACTATGCACCATATTTATCAGTTTCAGTTAAAAACTGGCGCGTTTTTTAAAATCCTCGAATCTAAGCCGGCCCTAGAGTTTCGTATGTGATTATTTGAAAAAAACTATCGGCCTAGATTCGAATAAATACGGTAGTTGCAGCTAGTACAGACCTAAACCTAACGCTAATCTCGGACCCACGTTTCCCAACGCGGCTGGGAAATTCGGTCGCCAGAGACACGACGCCTGATCTCAGCTTCACTAGAAATGCGGAGGCAAAATGGTCCAACTTACAAGAGAACTTGGGGAGCGACCACTACATAATAGAACTCAGGATAGAAATAATAGCACCTCCCCCCAAAACCTACAAATACACAGACTGGGACATCTTTAGGAAAATAAGAGGTGAAGATGAGGCAGTATACGATACCTTCAGTGAACTTTTTGTACAGATCCAGAAGAATGTCGAGAAGGCCATCAAGGAAATAGTCACAGAATTTAATGCCCCAGAGATGGATGCAAGGATAGCGCACCTCCTGGTAGCCAAACGCTCTCTCCTCGAGAGATGGAAAACACAAAGACTCAATCGGAGACTGCGGAAAAAGATCGCCGCGCTCAATAGGCACATTGAGGAGCATTGCTCCGAATCAAATAAGCAATGGAGGGACGCCTGCTCGGCAGCGGACAGGAAAATGCGAAAAGGAGGTAAATGGAGCCTCTTCAAACATCTCCTGGACGATGAACAATCGAAAGGTAATCAGAGACTAGCCATAGACCGACTTATTAATAAGGAGAAGGAGCTAATGGACGGCATCTCAGAAGCCTCGATATTTAGGAAACTAGCAAACAAATACCTTCCACTTGACCAAAGCTCAAGCTCTTCCCACCCTCGATATGAGGGCGCGCCTGCCCCAGAGCTGGACGCTCCCTTCTCGGAAGCTGAGATCAGGAAGTGCTGCATAATCTAAACGGAAGGTCTGCCCCAGGCCCTGATGGAGTCACAAACCAGCTCTTAAGAAATTTGGACGACAAAGCCATTCATTCCTTAGTGAACGAGATAAACAGGGTATGGGAGGAGGGTGTCATACCTGACAGTTGGAAAAAGGCCACAGTGGTCCTAATCCCAAGCCAGGTAAATCACCCAGCTTGGAGAACCTCCGTCCTATCTCCCTTACTTCTTGCATTAGCAAAGTAGTGGAACATGCAGTGCATAACAGGATATCAAGACATATCGAGCGGGATGAGCTATTCCCATACAATATGGTGGGTTTCAGGCCTTCGCTTTCCACGCAGGATGTCGTGCTCCTGCTCAAAACACAGATCATAGACTCTCAAAACAAAGATGTAAAAGGGGTACTCGCACTAGATCTATCCAAGGCCTTCGACACAATTACACATGACTACATCCTTAAGGAGATATCGGCCTTGAACTTAGGAGTTAAATTCTTCTCCTTCGTTGAATCCTTCCTTGAGAGCAGGACAGCGGTCATAAAGTTGAGGCAATCAGTGTCAGAGTCTTTCACACTCGGAAGAAGGGGTACTCCCCAAGGGGCAGTTATCTCACCACTGGGGCTAGTTTGTCAATTATTCACCGTGATTTGTGTTCGCGCCTCAGGAAAGTTACCACTCCTTATGATGGACCTACGCTACTCGCTGCTCAAGTGAACGCAATTCGACCTGCCGTCATGTGCACTGTTCGTGTCTACATTGATGGAATTCTGCATTATGTACAATTCGCAGTGATAAGTTCGTGTACCCAGCAGCTGATATTAGGATGGGATTTTCTTTCTACGGCGTACGCTTCCATCTGCTGTCAGAAACGTGTTCTCCACATAATTGACACCCCCTATTCGCTTCATACAGATGACGCACCGCTTCGTTTGCTTGCTGCAGAAGACACCGAGCTACTTCCTTGCCATCAGAGAATTGTTGCAATTGCGTCGGATGTCATTGACCATGGGGACGTGTTCGTACAACCATCTGCGCACTGTCTCATAAGAGGGATAGTCTTTGCATCAGGGCTGGTCCGGTTTGAGAATGGCTCCGCATTCGTCTGCACTACCCACCCGACATCCCAAGGGCACTACGTTGGCTTGCGTCACTAAATCCGAGCATCTCTTGTTTCTGTTGAAGTGGTTTCCTCTGAAGCTCCTTCTGTTGGACGTTCCGCATCTCTCTCTGCCCTTGAAGCTGCCATCAGTTCCGACCTGACCTCTTCACAGTCACAACAGTTGCTTGCTTTGCTGAAAAAGTATGAAACTTTGTTTGACACGCATGCTACTTCATTGGGACAGACTTCCATCATCACGCATTGAATAGAAACAGATGGTGGGTCCATTGTTCGCCGTCGACCATATCGTGTCTCTCGCCGAGCGGAAAGTCATTGAACAAAAAGTCAACGACATGCTGCAACGGAGGATAATACGCCCCTCCGCTAGTCCTTGGTCATCCCCCGTCGTTCTAGTTCGGAAAAAAGACGGCTCTGTCCGGTTTTGCGTCGATTACCGGGCACTCAACAAGATGTGTACCCTATGCCGCGCATAGACAATGCCTTGGATTCACTGCAGAATGCCGAGTACTTCTTGAGTCTTGATCTGCGTCCAGGCTACTGGCAGATACCTATGCATGAGGACGATAAAGAAAAAACAGCGTTTTCAACACCAGATGGGCTCTACGAGTTCAATGTAATGCCATTCGGCCTCTGCAATGCACCCGCAACATTCGAGCGCATGATTGACACCGTTCTGCGTGGCCTTAAGTGGAAGACTTGCTTGTGTTATCTCGACGATATTGTTTTCTCTAACACCTTCTCTCAACACCTGCAACGACTGGACGAAGTTCTCACGTGCCTTGCCAACGCTGGCCTACAGCTGAACACAAAAAAGTGCCGTTTTGCCAGCAAGACAATTAAGGTCTTAGGTCACATTGTGAGCAAGGACAATTCCTGATCCCGATAAGGTTTCAGCGGTTTTTCACTTCCCTCGCCCTGAACGGACCAAACATTTGCGCAGTTTCCTCGGCCTCGCTTCTTATTTTCGCGGAATGGATGGATGATGCTGAACCCTTTAAACCGGGCAGTGGCGCACGCCGCCTAGCCATGACTATTAACATATTTTGTACTTTGTGGAGGGTGAAATTTCACCCCTGCCTTGATTTTTGCCGCCATTCAGATAACCTCCGTTAGGGTATTTCTAGCCGCTTAAAGTCTATTTTGCCTCCACTGTCCCTAAACCCAATGCTTTGAAAAAATCAGCCCCGTTGTTTTGCACTGTAGGGTTAAGCCCTTTACAGAAAAGTATGAGGTGTTCAGCCGTTTCCTCTTCCTCTCCACACGCACCGCACAACGTGTCTATACCTTGGTACTTGGCTCGGTACATCTTAGTCCGCAATAGTCCCGTCCTAGCTTCAAACAACAAAGAGCTTCCCCTAGAATTATCATAGACATTTTCTTTGACAATTTTTCGCTTGAAAGTTCTGTATGTTCCCAGTGCTGATTTCGTATGCATCCCTGTTTTCCACAGACCCCTCTATGTTTCTTTAACCTTTTTCTTAACCGCTGTTTCCTGGTTTGCACCCCTCCTGCAGTCCAAATATTTGATTGACAGTTTTCTGGTCAGCTTCCTCCATTTTGTATCAACATTCCTCATGTACAAATAACTGAAAACTCTCCTTGCCCACCGCTTTTCTGCCATTTCTCTCAATTGCTCCTCAAATTCTATCTTGCTGCTGGCTTCCCTGCCCTCAAATGACGTCCATCCCATGTCACCCTGTACCCCCTGATTTGGTGTATTTCCCTGTGCACCCAGAGCAAGTCTACCTACCCCTCGCTGCTTAACTTCCAACCTTGCTCGAACCTCTGATCTCATGCACAGGACCGCATTACTGAAAGTCAAACTAGGAACCATCACCCCTTTCCAATTCCCTCTCACCACTTCGTACCTATTGTAATTCCACAGTGCCCTATTTTTCATCACAGCTGCATTTCTGCTACCTTTAGCCGTTACATATTTTTCATGTTCCGTTAGGTACTCAGCCCCATTGTTTATCCACACTCGAAGATATTTGTACTTTCCACTACCTCCAGCGTAACCTCCTGTATCCTATGCTCGCTGCCCTGATTATCATTAAAAATCATGACTGCCTATTTTTCTTTAGTAAACGTCAAACCTAAGCTATCTCCCTCTTTACCACAGATGTACATTATTCCCTGCAAGTCTTCCTTGCTCTCAGCCATAAGTACAATGTCATCTGCATACATCAGTCCTGGTAATGACTGTTTAATCCATTCTCTTTGCTTGAAATAGGAAAGGTTGAAGCCAAGTCCGCTCCTCTATTTTAGATACTTTGAATACATATCTATGTCTCCTGAATTCAATTTTTTCTCCAATCCTTGTAAATACAGCATGAACAACGAAGGTGACAGAGGGCACCCCTGCCTAAGCCCCTGCTGTATCTCTGTAGACTCAGATACCTTGTTTTCCCATTTTATAAGCACCTTGTTACTTTTATAGATATCTTTTAAAAGATTACTTACTCCATCTTCCTCATCCAGAGTGCCCACTATGTCCCACATCCTTTTGGATTACACTGTCATAGGCTCCCTTGATATCCAGAAATGTGAGCCATAGGGGCCTGTGTTCCTTTTCTGCTATTTCAATACACTGCGTCAATGAGAACAGATTATCTTCTAACCTTCTTTGTTTCCGGAACCCATTTTGTAGTTCCCCCAGCACCTCCTCGCCCTCCACCCTATGCCTGCAGTCTGTCCTTTATAATCCGCATCACCACCCTGTAAACCACTGACGTCACTGTTATGGAACGGTAGTTGTTTACGTTGGCTTTGTCTCCCTTTCCCTTGTATATCATGCTCATCCTGCTCAGTCTCCACCTGTCGGGGGCTTTACCTTTCATTATCATTTTGCTCACTTCCTCTCTTAATGCTTTCTTAGATTTTGGGCCCAATGTCTTTATCAACATAATTGGGATGCCATCAGGACCTGTCGACGTGCTACTAGGAACCCTCTTCTCTGCCCTTTCCCACTCGCTTTGTGCCAGTGGAGCCACTGCACTGACTAGTCCATCCTCACCTGATTGAGCACATGCTATGTTTCGTTCTTTAAATTTTTCTGTCATCATTGTTCTTATATGTTCCATTGCCTCATCTCCCTCTAGTTGAACACCTTGAGCTGTAACTATAAACCTCTGCTCTAGGCTAGTCTTATTACTCAAGGAGTTGAGATGTTTCCAAAATTTCTTCGCTGCTTTTCTATCCTTTTTGTTTACTTCTGACAACCATTGGGTCTCTTTTCTTCTAATCTTCTCATTGATGAAATGGGATGCTTCCCTTCTACAGTTTAAGAGGCTATCCCATTTTCTGTCTACATCAGCTTCTGGTTCACCCCTCTGCTTTGAATATCTGTTCCCTGGATGCTTCCTGACGTTTCTCAATGGCCTTCTTAACCTCCTCATCCCACCAGCTCTTGGGTTTATGTCTTCTGTTCCCTTTGGGCCTGACTCGTACCTTAGCAAGCTCTAGCTCAAATAGCCCTGTTAAATTTGCATATGTTCATTCTGTTTTAGTATCCTCTTAAATTACTTCCTTAATTTGTTGGGTTGCTATATCCAACTGCTTTTCCGAGTAAAATATCCCACCTGGTTGTTCATCTTGTCTCCTACCTACATTCATTTCTCTTCCAAAACTCACCTTCCAAGGTGAGTTTCTCTCTCGCAGGCGCGAGGACAAGCGGGTGCGAGAAAGAAACGATGGTATTCCTAAATAAGCGTATCACTGTTTTGATTATCCAAATATAATCTCACTCTCAGGGAGGGAGCAGTCTACCTGACTGGAGCAGTATTTTTTTATTTGCTGGTTGCTACGCTGCGCTGCGCAACACCCCAACGACCGCCGCTTCGCGTCGGCGCCCGGCACCGCGGCTTCCGCCGCGGCCCCGTGGTACAAACGCGAGCACTATCCGCTTGTTTACACTGCCACAGTTCACCGAGATGAGAAGCCGTCATGCCACACCACCACTACTGCAAGGATTTCCGCCACTAGAACAAACGCTACAATAATAAAGCGCGACCGGCGTGGGCCAGACACCGCCAGGCAGTGGCGCACCGACGGGGGGGGGGGGGGGGGGGCGTTGGACTCCCCCCCCCCTCTGAGGCGGACCTAACCCCCCCTTTTGTTTACCCCCTTTTCTTTCCTTGCGCATTTCAGAACTGCAACTAAGATGTAAGACGCGCAATCGTCTGCACACTTGCAAAAAGCGCATTTTTAACAATTTCCCGTGAAGAAATTGAAATTAGTGCTGTTTAGGTGGTATTGGCTAACTGTCAACCCCTCCCCCCCCCCCCCCCCCCCCGGCAGAGATCCTGGGTGCGCTACTGCCGCCAGGCATTCAACGCGCCCTAAACGATTCGCTCCCTACGCACGTAGGAGCTGCGCTCGGCGAGGTCGCTGCGCCCGGTCCCGGAGATAAGAGAACCACGCTCACTAACTAGCAGCCGCCGCGCCGCCGTGCTGACCAGTGCCTCAAAAGTCCCTAAGCGATTATGTCCCTAGGCACCTAGGAGCTCCACGATTGCCATGAAAACACGTGTTAAGCGGAAGTCACATGACCCGCAGTGCCACGCCCCAGCTGTACCTACTAGCAATTGTAAAGTCGCTTCGCGGCGCGCGCGTTTTGCCGCTAGTGTGTACGTTCCATTCAGCCATCAGTCAGCCGAGTCTCGAAACTGTGCCGCAACACGATCGGCGGTGCACGCTTGGTGCATGCAATGCTCATGCAGTTTTGTGCGCAAGACACTCACAGTGAAATTCGTCCTCGATTATCGGAGCCTCTTGACTGTTTTCGATATTCACGCTGAGAGAAACGACAAAGAGGCCGAACTTGCTAAGGTTACAGTTTCGTAAAACGTAAAAAACAACGTGTTCCCTGCGGCGTTCGTTTGGGAGACTGAAGTTGCGGCGGCGCTGAAGGCCCTTTTTAACGAGCGCCTCCTGGGCAGCGCTGGTTTCCTGTAGTCCAACGTTATCGGCGCGCGGGCCAGCGTCGTTTGCGGCCAGTCACTCTACGCCGGTTGCGCTGCGCCAGCCGAGATGACACTTCTCGGCTTGCTTTCGAGACGCGATCGACCAGATAAAGTAGCAGCGGCGCGCTTCCATCGGCCCGGTGGCGTATTTCTATTTGCGCCCACGTACAGCGCGTGGACGGGGGCGAGGACCATAGAGTTTCACACTATAAAACCGTTATAGTGAGAAACTCTATGGCGAGGACTTACGGAGTCGCCATCTGTCGGAAGCGCCTCGCTTGCGCAGTATGAGGGATAACGCGGTGCGGTCCTCATAGGTTTGGCTGTATGCGCTCAATAAAAATACTACGCGGGCGTCCTCCTGGCCATTTCTGCAACTACTCTCCAAACGAGGGAAGTTTCTTACTGTCAAGACAATTATCTTGGGCAAGCAGAAGACACAGAATGGTTTACAGACGCTATCTCCTTACCGAATACTTACAGTGAACGCCCATTGCGTGCGGTGGCCGTGATGGAGTCCCCTGAACCGGCTTCTTGCGTACGCGTCTTGTTGCCTGGTATATCGCTGAGAGCAGACTATGTGAAATATGTTTTATTGCGATAGCAATTATATGGACACTCCAAAGCGGATTTCTGCCGTCGCCGTGAGGTTCCGTATGACGTCAACGGCGATGAAATCGTCGCCGCGCCCCGGACGCGGTATGTGCGAGTGAAAAGGCGCGAGGGACGCGCGCTTTCACGGGGCGCTAACGCACGTCGGCGAGCAAACGCGCGTTCTGCGCCGCGCTGCCAGTCCGCAGCAGTGGGAGGCTGCTTTGTCCAGCACCGAGCCGGATCTCGAACTCTGGCTGGTGACCTGGGCAAAGGACGTCGCGACTAGGCACGGCTTGGACGCCACAACCAGCAGCCTGAAGGCCGCCCACAACGCTGCTTTTAGATGCGAAGCATCTTATGCTCGGTGCTATATGTCCCTCCCTGAATCCGCTGTGTGCCGTCCACACCCGCACTGCGCATGCGCATCCTCCTTCCCTCCTCTCCTTGTCTCATCTCCTCTCCTACACTCCTCTCCGGATTGCGCAACGAAGGGCAACACCTGCGGCTCCGTGCGCGATAATGCGAAGCAGATTAGGTTAGAGGCGCGACGGTAGGCGCCCCAGAGGCACCGTCAACTGTCACCAACGCCGCGCGCGTTCGGTGCGAACGCGGGCAAAACGCCGACGGCGTCGACAACAGTTCTGTGCGTTGCTGGTGCTGCTGCATGTCCAAGTTATACAGCTGATAAAACTACCTTGAGTCGATCGACCCCATGACTGCTTCGCATACTACTCAGGGTTCCCCTACGGGAAGATGGTGTAATTTAAAAAAAATTATTTACTTCTGGCCTTCTCAATAAATGTTTTCCACCATCACCACCACCCTGCAATTCTGGGCCTCTGGTTACAAAGTAACAGCAGAGTAGATCACACCCTACTCTTGCTTAAATCTACAGTACAACAGGTGGCCCGAATGATACACAGGGTAACTTTCCACAGGAAGGGCTTTAAAGAAGACGAAACAATCAGATTGATACAAGCTTTCATAATCAGCAGGGTGACGTACAGCCTACCTTACCAGCACCCTACAAACACTGAAATACGAGCCATCAACATTCTGATACGCACGGCGTACAAAACCGCCCTGGGGCTACCTAAAAATACCGCCACAGATAGACTGGAGGCCCTAGGTTTGCACAACACGTACGAAGAGCACGCATCCGCGGTAATAATATCTCAAAGGGAAAGGCTCAATATCACCGCAACAGGCAGGGCCCTGCTCGAGCGCTTAGGGTATCCCCTATCACCCCAGTACCTAAACGAGGAAACCACCCCAATGCCCCGAGAAATACGGAATCGAATAACAGTTTCTCCAATACCCAAAAACATGAATCCTAAATATCATCAACCTAGAAGGCAGGCAAGGGCTAAGAATCTACAAAAGCGCTTCGGCTCGCACCCCGGAACGATCTACACGGACGTAGCTAAAATACAAAATAACAGATACTGCCTAGCGGCTGTAAGCCAACGATCGACCGTAGCAGCCTCTACCAAAGCAAACTCAGCCAGTACGGCGGAGGCGGTAGCAATCGCCCTAGCCATCAAGGATAAAGACCGGAGAGGAGAGTCAGCCTCGGTACTCACAGACTCCCAAGTAGCCTGCCGCCTCTATTTAACTGGAAACATCCCCAAGGCGGCCTTAAACATTTTGGGACATGGCTTACAAGAATATCATACCATTGTGTGGTGCCCAGCACACACGAGACTGGAGGGAAACGAAAGGGCGGATCGGCTAGCTCGCGTATTTCACATCCGAGCGCCGACGAGTCCTATCGACGAACCTCTAACAAGCTCACGTGACATCTTGGAAAACCAGCGACGTGACCACCACCCTGAAGGGCTGAAGAATTAAGCGTCTCTTTCCTTCTTTACAATCACCATATATAGAGAGCAAACGTGCCACTGCTTCCGTCGGGCGAAAGGCCGTGGGGGGACGGGGGGGAGGCGACGTTTAGCTGCGGCACCAAATGCGTATTTATATAAAAACGTTGCGAGGCGAGAAGGTGGGTAACATTTCTAACGCTGCTCGACGAGTGTCCCATTCTGATCACGTCGAAAACCTCCGAGGAGCCGCCCCCAGAGGCGCCGGCAACAGTCACCAACGCCGCGCGCGTTCGGAGCGAACGCGGGCAAAACCCCGACGGCGTCGACAGCAGTTCTGCGCGTTGCTGGTGCTGCTGCATGTCCAAGTTTATACAGCTGATAAAACTACTATCCTTACTCCGTATAGCTCTCTCCTAATTTGGGGTGAAACTGCGACATTTTTTACTTTCACTGCTGTGTGCTATAGTAAAGTCAAACACCTGGTGCGGCCGTGTATTTGATGCTTTTTGTTAGCGCCATTACTGCAAATGAAATAAACGTTACTCGGTTGTTTCCATGACTCATTTTTTTTTTCGATTTTACGCTAGCAGAAATGATGGCTACATTTTAGCTACAAGCTGCTGATGCCCGACTGCGTGGTTGGCTACTTTTGGGCTATAATATCCGTCTGTTTTGGCTATGTCACTTTGTGCCATCTGGCAACACTGCCGGAGAGCTCGCCTTCGTTCATAGCGTTCGCCGCCAGCGTTTTCCGGTAAACATTACGGTTACATAAGCTGCAGTTGCCGGGAAGCAAGAGAAGCAGTCAGGGATCTCTGTCGCATTCCACTCTTAAAGGCGAAGCTTAAGCGTCCTCCAAGTTTCTTTAATTGTGTTGTCCAGTTTTGGGGGGATTTTCGCTACCATCATGCTGATTATCGTGGTTTTGGTGTTGCGCTGCTAAACCCGAGGTCGCGGTATCAAATCCTGACATCCGTGCATTGGGTGGTCCCGCTACGACGTGCCTCATAATCATATCGTGATTTTGGCACGTAAAACCCAAGAATTGAATTTTTAATTTTAATGTTGATTTTGTACCGTGTATAAAAGTACTAAAGTGGGATGAATGTTTTATTATATCGCTGCTACATGCCGTACTTCGAACGTCAACATTGAACTGTTCTTGTGTTTGCAACATTTCCGAGCGAAAATGTTGCCGTTGTTTTATTGAGTGCACTAAGTCTTCGTTCGACGGGCGTGATTTCATTAATGTTATTTTGTCACTGTCTACGAGCCGTAGCGATGTTGCCGTGCTTTCTTTCATCTTCCGGCTTTAGACTGATATTCTCCTGTGTACGAGTAGCCTTGCGCGTCATTGTAATGTCTTAACAGTAAATGTAGGATAAGGATTATTTGAATCGAATTGCATGAGCTTCATTCATTGTGCAAAAATAAAATCTGCAACACTCTGTCGTGTAATAATTTCGCACTCCGCCCACTGCAATAATCAGTTTAAAATCGCATTTATTATGGCACCAAGATGAGTGCTTACTGATTCTAATAATGGCATTGTGTTTGTTTTCCCCATAATACGCCGAGGACCAGTCTTGTTAATTTAGAGACCTAGCGCAGTAAACTATGGAGATATCTGAAGCTTGGTCGCCCTAGAGTTTTAATTCCTAGAATCGTTTACGAGAGGGAAAACCGATTAGAACAAATAAGGGGGATGACTGTTAACAGAAGTCAACAGTATTTATATTATGGTGAGAGTATTGTGATAACATTAACTCCATAGAAAAAAATTGGCTGTGGCTTAACTCTGTTATGCCTGGGTGTGCGTAGCGAGAGGTACGGTGAATCTAATTGTTTAGCTTGGTTCTCTCTACGGTTACATCTTTATCGTTTAGCTTCGTACGTCTGTGTGTACTCGCCGCGGTTGCTCAGTGGCTATGGTGTTGGGCTGCTGAGGAGCCCGATGGTCGGTGAGGCGGGAGGATAAGGGGTTGTCGTCCAGTGACTTGAACACGTTTCGGGTGCTATCCTCATCTGAATCCACTCGCCTGGCCACTTCGTGCTTAGGACGCTTCTCGAGGCGTGCGGCTCGTTCTTCCTCCGTCTCCTCGGCCCGCTGCCTCCTCTTGGATTCGTTCCGAAGACGAAGCCTGGCTTCTTTCAGTCTCTCCGACTCACTTTCCATATCTGCCGACGAATCGCACCGAGCTGCCCCTTCTATATATACGATGCAACGCCGGCGCCTCCTTTGTTGTTGCAACGCAGTTTCACCGGCTCCTCCTCTGACGTCATGCCAGATGGCGCGGCGCTGTCAGCTGCAGCGGTTCCTAGGCAACGGCTCAGCTCGCGGTGTGGCTACCGGCCACAATGAAACGGCGAGAATACGGCCAATGTAGAAGGAGGGAGGGAGACGATCCTCTCTGGTCTCACTTCAGGCAGCCGACGCCCCCGCCCCCTTTAAATGATTGGCTGGATGTGTAAGTGCAGCTGTTAATTCTTAATAATTCGTGCACGTTGAACGCCGACGTTCCTTTCACCTCAAATAGCAGCTGGGAATAACGAGCCCACACAAGCGGGTCGGCGGTTGCCATTTCTGCAAAATGCGAAGCACTGCGCAGGAGGAAGTCCTTCGCGCTGTTGTAGCTGTGCTGACTGCACGTGTGAATTTAGCCTTTGTCAAAGAAATTAGTTGTTTGTACTTTTTCAACAGAAGCCTGGCTCTTTTTTGGACGCTTTATTTCGTCATAAAGCAGATTCCCATACGCGTCTGAAATTGGGCAGTAACTGACATCAATCGAGAAGGGGGTTTGGATCAGTGCGCTTCTTCCTACTGTCACTGTGTATGTTTATTGGCCAAATTTTATTTAATAAACAGGCTGAAGTAAGCGAAAATCTGCTTTCGGATTTCATTAGTACTTCCGGAAGAAGCTATCGTCTGCTCACGCTCGGCCGCCCGCGTAGGAATCAAATTTTGGCCACCCGGCTTATCGGTGTCGTAGCCATCGGGTCCCTCTAATTTCTGCTAGCTTTGGACGCTCAGCTAACCTCGAACCACGCGAAATTTAATAGTCAGACCACACGCACGGCTTGCCAGCGCGCGCTCACTCCTGGTTAGACTCCTTAGCAGACTTATTGATAGCGCTTCAAAATGCGCAAGTTGGATGTGGCTGCTATCCGTCGGTCAAGCATGGTGCAAGACAAAGCCAGTCCGTAGCACGGCCAGACTGGCGCGAGCACGCACTCAAGCCCTGATCGTGCCCAATGCAGCGTACGGTTGCATCAGTATTTTGTAGCGATGCCTTTTCGCGCTTGGGTCAGTGGACGTTATCAACGGGATCAGCCGGCCGTGAGCGGTGGATGACAAGACTAGTATAGAATAAAGCATAACGCATCGCTACAAAATACCGGCCTAGCTGCGGTCTGCTATAGATACCGCTACGGCAAGTCCACTGGCTGAGCGCACTGCGGCTCGCTGAGGACAACCGCGTGTGGCTGACGTTTGGCGCGTCGTGGGCGCTAAATCCGAAGTAGTGGCATCTTCATCCAAAGTCAAACTTGAACTGCGCGCCACGGTGACGTTCAGTAAGCGGAGCGTTGTGGGCACGCCCCGCTCCTAAAGTCCCTATATATAAGAAAAGTACCGCCATCCTTTGATAAACGCCGCTTCTCTCTCTCCTGTATCTCCGATTGGACGATGATAGCGCGCGCTTTTCATTGCTTTATATTTTCTTTTTTTTTTTCCGCCTCAGAGCCATGTTGAAAGTCCTCTGCGCAGCCGCAGTCGCCGGCGGCGGCGCGCGCCCGACCTGAAAGCTTCAACGTAGACTTTCTAGGTGCGCCACCGTCGACTTTGCTTTCGCAAGCAAAAAGTAAAGAAAAAAAAGCAAGCGCTTTAGGAGAGGAGGCGGCGGAGGAAAGAGTAGATGGCGGTACTTTTCTTATATAGGGACTTTACCCGCTGCTCCTTCGCAGTGCAAGGCATTGAAGCACCGCGAAGGGCGTGTTTGATTGCCAATAACTCCGCTTCTGCTGAACGCATTGACGTACTTTTTGCGGCAGAGTATTTCTGAAATAGCCTATTTGAACTTGAAATGCATTTCTCCACGTCGATAAGAAGTGGTTCAGGGCCCCTTTGAAAACGAAGCAAGAATAAACCGCAGCTGCGACTTGGCTTCCAAGTGAACACCTGCCGACAAGACCACTTTGTCACGGCCATTTAGTCTTCCGAACTATGGCAGCACACACCGCTGCGCAAGAATCTGCGCTCGCAGGTCGCGTAGCCTTGGCCCTGCTGCGAGCAACTACTGAACTAAGTGGTTCGTCTGAAAAAGGAAAGGTTGGCGCTACCTTCTGCAGCCCTTGCTCCAACAACTACTGAACCAGAGTGAGGCAAAGCTTCGCATATGGAGAAAAAGAGAGAGAGAAACGCGCTCGCGGCGACGCTCGCGTGGCATTGATTCGGAGGCCGGAGAGCGCATGCGCCGTGGATGCTGGGCGCCGTGTCGGCTCGCGTGTCTCGGAATTGGCTGTTAGGGTCTCTCCGAGTGGCCTCCCTCCCCCTCCCCGTGCGGTCGGCTTCCCCGCCGGGCCACCATTGCGGCGATGCGGCGTCGCCGCCGCCGAGTGAACCCCCGCTTGTGCCGGCATGACGTGAGCGACCGTCTTCCAGCCGGGCCTGGCACCATGTAGCCGGTCACCGGGCCACTGCAACCAAGTCTTCCAGAACGCCAGTCTTCCATTTTGCATTGTTGTTGTTGTCGTTGTTGTTGTCGTTGTTGTCGTCGCGCGAGGAGGGATGCCCCGTCCCCCCGAGCTGCTGTGCTCGTTCCGCCTGGAGCGAGCGCAGCCTTCGCCGGAGCTGTTCCGCCGGCTGTGGGAGGACGCCGTGCGAGCGGCGCTGACTCAGCCGCGGCCGCGCCGCCACCTATTGCGCAGCGTTGTCAGGTGAGCCACACGTGGCTGTGTGTGTGTGCACGAGCCGCGCGCGCAGAAAGAAAGCATCGTGTGGCTGCTGTTTACGGCGCTGTCGTTGCGGCCCGATTAACATGGCGGGCTTGTGGAGACCGTGGCGCGGACGTGGATATCTGTGCAAGTTATTTTCCGCACCCGGAGGGAGTCCGGGTTCAACGGATAAAAATTTGTTTTCGCTAACGGGGCTCTTATAAACTTTTTTTCTTTCTTTTTTTGCAAGGAAAAGTGTGCGGACTGAAAGGACGATTTCGTCTATATTATACCAGAATTTCATCCGGTCTGAAAGGCTACTTTTTATTTTAATTTTATTTCATGCAATACTGCGGACAAAGGGTTCAAGCAGGAGAGGGCTGTGTACAAATAAACACGGTCGCACATTAGTACGTAAAAAGTGGTTTGTAATGAGTTCCGCTCCGTAATTGTTCGCGGGAAGATCTATGTAGGTTAGTTCTCGCAAATACAGGCTTGATGCAGTGACTGGGATCGTGTTCCCATATTTCCAAAGTAGCAGATGTCCTTCTAGAACCGTAGCATGACCGAGTCGTAACGGACAGCGCGCACCCCAAACAGCACTGGCGTATTCCAAAGACGGTCTAATGAATGTTCTTGTAGCTGAAGGAGAAGAGTCGCCATGTTTTAAAAGGCCTTATTTCGGGCTGTGGGGCGCAGTTTTGTCTATACAGGTCGTCCACTTAATATTGAATGGCAGACCTAGATATTTGCATCCTCTTCAAGGGGGTTGTTATTTATATGGTATGCAAAACAAAGTTTGTCAATCTTATTGGTAATGAACATATGCACAGTTTTTGTGTAGTTAATTACCATTTCCCATTTATTGCACCAATCAGCCAGGTTATTCAAAGTGTTATACAGAGCAGTTTGGTCACTCACAGCATTGACAGGTGTAAAACTTGTGCAATCATCAGCGAATAATTCTGCAGACGATTCCGCCACGTCTACAGTGTTATTAACGTAAATAGGTGTGGTCCCAAAACAGACTCCTGTAGAACAGCTGAGCATACATCGAAAAACCGCGAACAGAATCTGTCGACGTTTGCGGTTAGATAGGTCCCAATTTATTATTTGAGATGCCAAACCGATTGCTTTCATTTTTAATATCAGCATCCTCGCGAGAGTGTAAAGACAGACCCTATAACAAGAGCCACGCAGTGTGTTATTCCAGTTTATAACTGGGAACCCTGCGTGCACGGGGGAGTGTGTTTTGGCACTGCGATACGCCGAGGGTGGTGCGCGGGACGACGCCTGGCATCGAGTCTGGTGCTATAGGAGAGCCAGTGCATCGCCGTGCACGAATCAACGCAGCTGCTGATGCGGCGAACGTTAGTTTGGCATTAAACATGTCGGTGCAGCCGCTTTCGGCACATTCGAGACACTTTGATTGGCGAACTGTCAGCAAGGGGATTTCCCGATTGAAAATACTTGTCGTGGCTGCAGTGTTAGTAATTTGAGGCAATTGCAGCAGTGGACCGCATGCATACAAAGAAATCGTCACATCGAATAGCACTTTAAGAATGTGCAATATTGAATATGCAAGTTACTCGACTTTACCACACAATGTTTGTTCGTCATACGCAATATGTAGCCCGCGGCACCATTGAGACAGCTATTCAAATGCGGTGCATGCAACCGGTGCGAGCAATCAAGAAGAGCCTTTCTGTGATTGCATTTGCCCCCCTCCCCCGATAATCCCGGCTGGATGATCGCGTTTCAATCGCTGTTGTTTCATTTTAGCTGCACCCAATTAACTACCTGTGGCTTTTAATCCTTGATCTCAACTACTCGATGAGGCGGTCATTACTTCCATGAGAAATCAAAACGCCGTATTGAATAATTAACTTTCTAATTTGTTATTTTACGGCACTTTCAATCTACGAATTATAGCCGCTGTGTTCGCACTTGGAACGAATTCTCAGGAGTGAACCAGTTTCGAGATATTAATTTTCAGTGTCCGACGAAATGCATGGGCGTTCCAGTTAACTTTTGCTTCAATGCATAAAACAGCGTTTTCCTTAAAAAAAAATATCGCAGTTTCACCCGAAAGGCGAAGCATAAATTGCGACAGCAAATTATCAGAGAGCTATATGGAGTAAAGATAGTAGTTTTATCAGTTGTATAAACATGCAGCAGCACAAGCAACGCGCATAACTGTTGTCGATGCTGTCGGCGTTTTGCGACTGTTGCCGGCGTCTCTGGGGGCGGCTCGGAGGTTTTCGACTAGATCGGAACGGGACACTTGTCGAGCAGCGTCGGAAGTCTTTACCACCTTCTCGCCTCGCAATGTTTTTATATAAATACGCATTTGGTGCCGCAGCGTCGCCTCCCCTCCCGTCCCGGCCTTTCGCGCGACGGAAGAAGTCGCCTTTGCTCACTGCCGTGCATGCGTTCGCTCCCCGTGAAAGCGCGTCCCTCGCACATAAAGCATACGGGGACGCTTTCATCGCGGTTGGACTCCATACGGAACCTCACGGCGGTGAAATCGGAGTGTCCATATATTTGCTTTCGCAAATAAAAGTTATCTGGAACGCCCATGCATTTCGTCGGACACTTTGAAAATTAATATCTCGAAACTGGTTCAGTCCTGAGAATTCGTTCCAAGCGGATACGCCTTGTGAACTCAGCGGCTATAATTCGTAGATTGAAACATGTGCCGTAGAATAATTAGTTCAAAGGTTAATTAGCGTAATTATAATTATTCAATTAGGCGTTTTGATTTTTCGTGGAAGTAATGGCCGCCTCATCGAGTAGTTTTGATCTGCTACAGGCAATTTTAACGCGACAGCGTTAAGGGCCCCGTGTCGCAGAAAATCCGGCGTCGGCAACCAGCGTGCGATGCGGGTGGCGGATAAAATCATCTCTGACCGCGCAGGCCCTCCACGTGGTGCAAGGTTTTGGTGAACAAAAATTGAATTTCTCACAGTGAAATCCGCCAGGAAAATGGTAAAGTACGACTTTACCATTCGGCGTCGGATTCGCTGTTGTATTGTTTACCAAACGGTGTCGGATTGTAATTCGAATGTAGAAAACCTAATTCTGCTACGAGGAAGCTCAAACACAAACCCCTTTTCCAGCATTTCTACCAGACCTACAGGCGCGCGTTGCGATGCGAACGGGTGGGCCGTCCGCATAACGCGTTCTACTCTTAAATGCGAAGCTCAAGCGCCCTCCAATTGGTGCAGATCAAGTGGAGCACCACCTCCTCCTTCAGTTGCACTTTTAGGTTGGCGTCCGCCATCTCGTGTGGGCACAAGCGGAAAGTGCACCGGCAGAATTTTCGATAGGTGCGCCAGAACGGCTCCGGCAGTGGTCGCAAACAGCGAGCGAACCTCCGAAAAAGAGTGCAGCCGTTCACGCACCGGTCTATCGTAATTTTCGCGCTTATAACGCGGGACTACCAGGCGTTTCCGGCCACTCCCGGCTGCTGTCGGAACGGCCAGGGCGGCTGTGTTTAGAGTGTGCTAGAATACGGTTGAGTGGGCCGAGCGGCTCTAATGCACAAAACAACGGGGCTGATGCGAGCGAACTAGATATAGGCGCGCGCTGCAGCGGGCGGGCATCTCAGTCCCCAGGGCCCGAATAACGTAACACCGAGCTGTTTTTATGCCCACGTGGGCGAGGCCTATCACGAAGGGCTAATGGCAAGTTTGGAATAAAACGTTGCAGTTTCGCCCGAAAGGCGAAGCATTGATTGCGATAGCAAATTAGCTGTACGAAGTAAGCTTGATAGTAGAGGAGGAAAAACATTTATTAAGAAAAAGAAAAAAAACAAAAACAAGCAGGCGTCTTCCTGCTTGTGTTGGGAGGTGCCCTCAGTCCAGGGCTCCTGCGGCTCTTGCTGTCTCCCGGGCTCGCCGCACCAGTTGTTGCTGGTCACGAGGGTCCGAGCTAGTCAGCACGGCCTCCCACTGCTCGGGTGTGGCGTTGGGTATATGCGGGACTACCTGTATTTTGGGGCATGCCCATGTGGTGTGATATAGGGAAGCGTAGTCGTTGCAAAGGGGGCATTTGTACGAGTACAGTGCAGGGTGTATTGCGTGTAATCTGCTTAAATGTGGGTATGTGTTGGTTTGTAATTGTCGCCATGCTACTGCGTCTTCGCGTGAGAGGGTCTTGTGCGGGGGTGGGTATTGTTCAATCTGTGGTTATGGCGTGGTATTGTAAAGGTCCATAGATGCGATCGTATCCCTCTCCTGTGGCGCCCGGGTGGCGGGCTACAGCGTGTGCACGCTGATTTCCACGGAGGGACTCGTGTCCTGGAGTCCATACTATTTCAACGTCGGGTAATTGAGAGGCTTGTTTGAGGAGTTGGGCGGCGATGGAAGATATTCTGCCTCTGGCATAGCTACGGCAAGCTGATTGGGAGTCGGTAATAATTGTAACGTGTTCTTTGGTTTGACTAGAGGTGATGGCTAAGGCGATGGCTGTCTCCTCCGCTTCGAGGGCGTTGGCTGTGCGGACCGTCATCGAGACCACCTCTGGAAGGTTATGGTCGACAACGCTGACTGCCATGGCTGCTTTTCGTGGGTACTGCGCGGCATCTGTGTATAGTATGGTGGGGAGGTTACCGTATCTTGTTTGAAGAGTCTTTGCGCGAGCTTTGCGACGACCGGCTTGATGTTCCGGGTGCATGCTTCTGGGGATGGCGGCGACCTTGATATGCTCCCGGATGTTGGGGGCCAGATAGATTTTTCTTCGCCTCGGCCCTGTGTTGGGTAGCCTAGGCGCGCTAGGAGCTTCTTGCCTGTTGGTGTGAGGGCTAGGCGTTCTCGTTGGCTTGTGAGATGGGCGTCTATGATTTCTCTTACTGTGTTATGGTAGCTTGATAGTAGTTCTATCGGCAGAGTAAACATTCGCTTACCGACTACATATGGTGTCACGCGCGCGCATGCAAGCGTCAACACGCTGGAGGGACCTTCGTGCTGCCTCTAAGCGTCCAAATTACAGTGCACACGAAGCATCGCGCCCAAGATGGGGCCATACGCAGCAGCCGCCATCGTCGGCTCACCCTCGCGCACCCTACAGTGTCACCGATGTTTTTGGCTTTACAGGAAAGCATCCCCTTCCATATTCTACTGCGCGCTTCGTGTAGGTTTATTCTGTGTGTCGTGGTGATTTCCAAGTGCGCTGCCATATTCCATTATTCTAACAAAATTCAGATTGGCGTCCACCAAACTGCTTAAAAATGAAATTTAATCTCCTCCAAGCTGCTCCAAAATGACGTTGGGCAGTCCCATCCCTGCATATCCCATATTGGATAGGGTTGCTTTCCGTCTAAAAACTGGGCAGTGGTAAGGAACGCTTATAATAAATACCGATCATCACTGATCCTCGGAAAGAAACCGTACTTGGGAGGTATTAGTGCGCGCACTGAAAGGCATGATCAACACAGCTAGCTGGGCCAACATTGCGAATGTAAATATTTGACCACTTGGTCTTCAGATTAAACCATGGAGCAGATTAAACCATGGCGTTGAAGGTGTGAGTGCTACGTGTGTTCTGTCCTTTCTTTTGGTGGGTTGCAAAGCTTGTTCCGGAGTTCCTGGCATGTGCTAAATATTTTGTTTAATACGACAAAAACCACTATTGATACAATTAAGGAATATAAGTTCAATGTGTGAGAAATGAATGGGACAGCTTTACCTTGCTCCTTTTCTTGGACCATACTACTCATAACGGCACCAAACAATCATAGGAGCACGTTCAAGAATGGAGTGAATTAGAGCGAATTAGTGACTTGTAGAGCAAGAACTTGGTATTCTTGGGCGCTGATTTTAGCTTTTGACGCACGCTCTAAACAACGGGCGCATTGTAAACGGGAATCTGCCAGTGGCTGCGTGTCGCGTAGACTGTGTTCGAGAAAGCGAATGTATACCTTCCACCCCAGAGGCAAGTTGACATTAAGCGTTCGTAATTTGAGAGGCGTTCATGTTGGTGTGGTTTAGCTTTGGTTAACCCTGTTATGTCTACGAAGACACTGCGGTGATCAGTAAAGTAGTAAGACTTGGTTGCAACTCGCAGCCGGGCCCAACTCTACTCGGGCAACGGCGGCAATGTCACTTTTCAGGGCTCCGTAAAGGCCTAAATATAGTCCGACGTAGCGTGAACGCGCGCACACGTTATGTCACGTTGGCGAGAACAACAGCGGCTATAGTTCTACCGATGGTTCGCCACCAACGTAACCGGACGCGAGGACAATGCGCTCTGACGCGCTCGGCGTCTGATGACGCCCGCCCGCCCGCCCGCCCGCCCGCCCGCGCGCACGCACGCACGCACGCACGCACGCACACACACACACACACCGATAACGTCGGACTATAAACGCGCCTTCATGCTCTCTTGTGGTTTGACCTCTAGCTTTCAACTGTTGAGTCGCCGACGACTGCCCGAGGTAGCGGTTGAACGAGGCTTGTAGTACGTGTTTACGGTGCCCTCGATGAACTACAAAAGGCACGTACATTAATTTATATTTGTTTAAGAGTAGAGGCAGTTTATAGATAATGTGTAAACGAAGTTCGAAGTGCTGCAGATGGGCTTAGCGGTAAATGACGTACACGTGGCGTCAGTGCGTTCTGCGCAACCGGGGTAAGGCAACCACAAACGTTTACGGGATCTCAGAAAGCATAGAAGCAGCCAGTCTAGTCGAGGCCCGAATACCAAGCTGCGCGTTGTGAGGCTGCGGAGATATTCAGCTCAGATTTCATTATGTTGTGGTTGACTGCCTTATCAGGAGCTGCTGGTGTGAGTCAACTGGCGTGTCTCAGTCTGCTCTTAGTGTGCCCTTATAGCTGTATTTTAGGAAGAACGCAGAATGTGACCCGGGTGGAACTGTAAAGTGCAACAAGATTCACATCTAGTGAAAAGGGGGGCAATATTCTGGCCAGTATACTGGCCTAGTAAAATGCGTTTGGATCAATTGCTGCTTTTGTAACATTTCTTTACCAAGAGCCCGGATGGGTTATATGCTGGAAGGGTTCTAAGGACCAGTCACGTGGGGGCCACGTTTTAAAGTGAGGGATTTAATTACGGGCAACTGAAATATTGCAACTGCTCGAAAGAAAGTGCGTCGCCGTAAATTGGGTTCTGATTCGGCAGTTCTGTACGCGGGCCAGTGTTCGCGTGTAGCCGAGGTGGCCAGACGTCGGTGGCGGGCTTCTAAAGGCTCATTCACACCGATTTTGTTCGGCCCACTGTTGTCGACACAGGACGGAAAACGCTGTCGTGTCGACCTAGTGTGCTTCAAGTTCTCCTTAATTGTAGAGAACATCATTGCGGAAGCACCGTGATGGAAAGCTTCTTGCGAATGTTCTGATCACGCAAGAAGCGCTGGCAGTCGGAGATCATTAAACGCTGCTTGTTCTTCGCCCCCATACGAAAGCAACGTCTTCTCTCGTAGGGCGCGTCAACGGCGAAGCTATGTGTGAGGAATTGGCAGTAAACCAGGGAACGCCTCACAAAACGCTGGAAACCTTGACGACTCACACCCAAGAGTTCCTCGAAACCCAAGTGAAATTTTTCTGGTTTCATCGTTAGGCCGGCGGACCGTATTGCTTGTAAAAGCGCCAGCAACCGTCTTGGGTGTTCTTGGAACATTTCTGAAAAACAATGGCGTAGTCGAGGTATACCAGACATGTCCTGAAAGAACCGTATCCACGAAAAGTTTGTGGAGCATAAATAAACCGAAAGGCAGCCTCAGATATCCACTTCGACGAGGCCTGTCGCAGAGAACCGTCGACGTACGTCTTTCTGTGCACCCGGTTCTACGTGTGCCGTCTGTGCCCAGGGCGGCGCTACACGGTGCGGGTTCTCTCCTCCGGTATAATCCGGTGCTTCGTCAGCCGGGGCGTCCTTTCTGGCACCTGCTGCTGCAACCCATCGTAATGTTTTTTGGAAACTTGCGATTATTAACAATATTTATGAAATCAAAGATCCGCTCCCCCCCCCTGGATTCTTACTTTAATGCAATAAGCCTCATCAAAATTAAGAGGAAGCTCAGGGGCTCCTATATGCAAATGCACGGGAAATCGTTTTTCTCGGCACCTAATTTGATAAGGTTTAATAGAAATCTAGTGACTGTAGGATTTTTTATTTAAGCCGTTGGCATTTTACAAAAGTTGCTGAAAATTGCAAAAACGAAACTATCAAGTTTATATATCTGTAACTCGGCAGTGAAAAGTTGTATAACATTACTCTAAACTGCATTTAATAATACATCTAAAGTGAGAAAAGAAATTGATATTTGTGAAATATATCTTAATTTGTAAATGGGCCTTTTGCAAAACTCTTTTAAACATTGCAGCAAATCCACGTAAGCTGTAAATTAATATGCTAAATTTGCCCACTTTGAATTCCCTAGCGGATGCAGTTTACTGAACCGCTCTGTGTTTTTCGTGCAGAGTTAAGGATTTGTAGACGTTATGCTTCTATTTCTTTCTCAGACTTTCCAATTTGTGCAAAATAATTCAGGCCATACACCAAAATTTCGTTTCCTATACAGTCACTAGAATTTAAATTTCTCTCTCCAATGCAACACATTTCGTTAAACCCGGTCCAGGGGCAATCTGAGAAAAGCATTTGTGCGTTTTACGTGCATTTGAATAGGCGGCATCGGAGTTGGGCATGACCTTCCTCTGTATCCATTTGAAAATGGCAGGGAGCTCGCACTACATCAGTTTGGTCCTCGCAACGGAGCAACCGCAGTGGCATAGAAGGCGTTGTTCTGGCAGCAGGCGACAACGTATACCTGCATTTATTCGTGCCTGTTCTTTGTGATGTCCAATGGTTTATACCCCGTCATCCTGATCAAATGCCGGATATACAGGCATAAAGTCTTCGTTGTCCATTGTTTCAGCAGCTAGCCTAACAAGAAAGTCTTCGAAGAGAGCGAGCACGTGACGGTCGTAGGAATTCGAGCTTGGCCGAGACGAGGGCCTCGGTCTTGCTTTTCAGAAACGCGTATGAGCAGGCAGTGTGCACGCTGTCGGCTAGGGCGCGATAGGCCACTCGGAGCCAATATTGTAGGTCGTTTAGAACATGTGCAAGATGTTCTCACACGGGAAGATGTCAGTGGCCATCTGGATGTACAGCTGCCGCGGAAAAAGATTAGCACAAGCATCAAGCGCCGAAAACGTTTTGTACGGCGTCGGTGGTTCGTGCAGCAGACGACGCACGAATAGCGCGTGCAGCCTGTAGCATAGTCGACGAGGTTGCGAACTTGTTATATTGTCGGCGCAGTGCCGACGACGCGATCTTTGCGCGCTGTTTCTGTAGGAGCTTCAGCTGTTCACAACTATATTCGGTTAATGTCCGGTACATCACAATATATGCCGACACGACACCGATGTCTATAAGAAGTCGACCTCACGCCGGCGCCAACATTCGGTCGGCTGTAGTTGACAGACTGTGTCAGCGGGAGGCCTATATTGTCATACCAGTATGACGAAGAAGCGACCGACGAGAGTGAGTCATCGTAATGTGATAGGCTTCCGTGCCGACGACGCCGATAAAACCAGTTGGCTGCTCATCGCCGTGCGAGCGGCCGCCGAGTGAGCACATCGCACCGCCAACACGAATGTCGCGGCGAGTGCATTTATTTACGCTCAAATTGAGTCGACGCGTGCTTCCTAAGCTAAAATTCACCATTTCCAGCCGTCCACATCGAGTTTCAGGCGGTGTCGATCTCGTTCAGTGCTTCATTAGGCCTAAACAGCCTAGGAGATGGTCCGCTACCAGCGGACCTGAAATATAGGATAAGCAAGTACGACGAAGGAAACTGCTTTCCTGACCACACCGTCTTGATGTGAACCACTCGTAGCATAGTGCACACACAAACAGTGGGAAGCGGCGACAGGGCGACGGCGGTACATCACCGTTCTTGATCGAAGGCTGTCGGCGCTTCCATGAACGAACTACGTAGAGATCTGTGTGCATTGTTATGCTAGGTGGTCATAGTCGCCGTTTTCGATGTGCCCACGACGCTCATGCCTTCTCGTCTCAGTGTGATACAACGCTTCTGATATACGCATGAGAAGTGTTCATATATGCAGCATTTCGTCATTATTTCGTGTGATCGAGCAGTGCATGATTTCTACTGCACTTGAAGCGAACAACGAGCCATACACGTGCCGATGTAAACAAATGCGCCGTTCTTGTGTTGCATAAATACCCTACGCGCAGTATCGCCCCTTCAAATGGTCAAGACTGAGCTATAAAAGCAATTTTTATGGTCCTATCGGCGTACGTTCACTGCAGGCTGGCAAATGCATCAACTCGGCTGCTATGATACGGCTATGATCCCAGCTTGAACTTGATGTGGGCGGCTGGCGAGTGTTCGTGCATTTCAACTTCCGAAGCATGTTTGGATTCATATTGCGTACGGCTAAATAGGAATACAAGCGTGGGCGCTGTGGCAATCGCGTTACGGTGCGCTGTATTCGTTCAGAGGCACATCTCACGGTGACTGGTTTTGTCGGCGTAGCTGCACGAAATGTCATCATATTTCGACGACTTGCGGTTGTAAGTCGCGCCAGAGTCGTTGCCGGCCTCGACGCCCTCCAGTCACACAAAACCATTTCAGTTCGCTTCTTGCAGCGTGCCTCTGCGTCCCGCTAGGTGGCACCACAGCGCAATTTCCCTGCTGCGGTCATCGTTTTCCCCTGCGGCTGTACATTGTAAGAAGTGTGGTTGCTGGCCTGAATTCGAAAGTGTTAGCAAGAAATGCAGCAGACCCAACGGGTTTGAATCTGCAGGGTGTTTCACGTAACTTGCACCAAGGATAAAAAAAAATCAAAGCCCCTTTCTTAAAGAAAGATGGTTGAACGCGAAGCTTTCTCCCATACAAACTGAATCAAAGTCCAAAGCCAGCGACCATGCAACGAACCCAAGAAATGCTGAGCGACCCGATGCGATGCGTATGTGATTTGATTGCTAGTTTAGGATTGTATTTTTTAAACGTTGAAGTTGAATGAAGACACATTTCGTTAAGTTGCACAGCCTTTATTTTAGATCACGTAGCCATTGATTACACGCACACACTTTCACGGACTACGCTTGCACAGTGTTGCCTTGTGATCGCTGTGGTAGACGGTCAGAGGCTCTGCCGTTGCCGATACACGTGATCGGCCTTACGTTCGCGTACGGTAGCCTCTTCTGCCGTGCTCTTCACCCGCAGCCTACCCATAGTGACGGCCGGGAATGCATTGCGTGGCGCGCGTAGTGCAATGCAGATATATACAGTTCGTCTGAGTAGCGTGGCGTCCCATTGTTCTTATCGCTACAACTGCGGATGTACGATGTCATGCGCCGTTGTTCTATTGTGTGCGCAGATGGTGTAAGTTGGCTTTCCTGCAGTGCGTTTTCGGCGCTCACGGACGAGACATAGAAAGCTTCACTTTAAAGAAAGTGGTTAACCGCAGCTGAATGAAACCAACGACATATGGTTTGCCGTCATGTGGCGCTGCTTAGTGTATTTTTATATTCTGCTTAAATAGTTATTATCAATTATGCAAAATTTCAAATATTCACTTTAGGGCCAAGTGCGTTTCGTTACGTTGTAGAGGGGTTTTAGAAACGACCGTTGTGGCAACGTACAAGCTGCGTGGCATTTTTCAGCGTTTAAAGAAAGCCCGCGAAAGATGAAATAAAACCACGTGACTGCGCTTCCCGTGAGTAACCCCATACAGCCATTTCTACCTCAGTACATATACCGGTGGATAACCGGTGGACCATTAGGGTTACAGAATGGATACCAAGAGAAGGGAAGCGCAGTCGAGGTCGGCAGAAAACCAGATGGGATTATGAAGTTAGGAAATTTTCAGGCGCAAGTTGGAATACGCTAGCGCAAGACAGGGGTAATTGGAGATCGCAGGGAGAGGCCTTCGTCCTGCAGTGGACGTAAAATATAGGCTGATGATGATGACATATACCGGGGTTTGTACAGCCTTTTATTCGTACTGAGAGACTCGTCAAAGACATGGCGCGACCCACGATGATGATCGAACACACGCGCGATTAAGAGGCAAGACATACGCCTGGTGACAATGAGGACGAAGTGCTTAATAATCAAACGCTATACTGTATGTGTGCGTGCGCAGCGCCTCCCCGCCCAAATATATATGCCGTAAAATTCCGAGCAGCTCATATTGCAGTAACCAAGTATATTCGACTTCGCTGCTGGTGTAAATTTTCGGCAGTGACAGGATTACGCCACTGCCGAAAATTTGCACCAGCAGCGAAGTCGAATACACTTGGTTACTGCAATATGAGCTGTTATTGCTTGTGTGATTCCTGCGCCACCAGGTGGCAGCAGGGCCGCTCACGTTTACGCCTCCGCCCCAACGTCCTGCGTTTACCCGATTACCGGACAAGATAAACCTCTCTATTGTTTTGTTACCGTAGTTGCCGCTTTACCCTCTCCTCGCAATAAGATATTTGCGGCGCCGCCAGCTGCGATGTGAGCATGGCCGAGCCGCGGTTTGCTGTCCGGTAGCCATGCACTGCAGCTGAGCTTGCATCGGAACTCTCGTTAGTGCTAAACGTTTGACCGAATATATATATATATATGGTTTTTAATAAAAGTGAACATTAATCGTCACTTTACTCTAGCGGACATCATTTTGCGTTGATAAAGATGCATAACCAATGTTCCTGTCGCCGGTGCAGCGTCGATGCGCTATCTTTGGCTTAATAAAGTGAATATTAAATAAAATTGTAATTCCATTCCCATGGCGCTTTTTTTTTTCTGGCGGAAAAGTTTCGTCGTCGCCATCTTTAATTTTGGTGCCGGTCAGACATAGCGCCCCCCCCCCCCCCCTAACTTTTCCGGTAATAGACATATCGTCAGAGATTTGTGGCGTGACATCAAGGAGCGAGTTCAGGGTGTCTACCAACCGGGAAAACAGGGAATTCTCAGGGATTTTGCATATTCTGGAAAAACTCAGGGAATTTGTGCCTCTATCAGGGAAAATTACTGTAGGGATGGGCGAATATACGGTATTGTCGAATATTCGATCGAATAATTCTATATTCGTTTCGAATTCAGGTATTCGATATTTTCGAATTATTCGGCGCTCCCGAATAGGCAGCCAAAAGCCACGGACGGTCGGTACACATCTCGGAGGCTATGCTTCACGTCATGGCTGCTCTACATCAACCATAAATCTCGAAGGCCATATGTTTTTGCATTAAAGAGCCTGAAATGTGCGACGCAGAAGAGCAGAAACGGCGCTAGCGCACAACCGAAACGAATCGGTGGAGTCCGCATGGTCATAGTCAGCAGCGGAAATCGTGCGTGAATGACAGCAACGACGCAACGCTGCGTGCCTATTTGTGCCTTTATTGTGTTTACCGCCGCGCATAACAACTCGTTGGCCGCGGGATTTCATAGTCGCCACCCATCATCGCGTCGATAGCTGCCGCGGTTTCTTTCGCAGCGGTTTCGTTTAGTTTCGTTTTGACTCAATACGCACGCCGGCTGCGTGCCTAAAGAGCTGCATAGTGGCCATCCATGATCGCATAGATATATCGACCGCGATTTCGTCTGAAGTTGTTGCAGTGAACGGTAGTTTCGTTCTGACTCGGTGCGTGCGTCGGCCGGGTACGGCCACGCTAGCGGCAAGTTGCCGCGCGTCAGCGCCTTGCCGCGAAGCCCACCGTGGCAATCGCGTCTTGCCGCGCGGCAGCGCGATATGATCTCGCGCGGCAGCGCGATATGATCTCGCGCGCTCTCGGAACGCGGAATCACCGTGAGCGAAAAGGGTGCGATCGGACAGCGTCCAGGAATCCCTCTATAGAACCGCGAGAGACGACGATCGCCGATTGATAACCCGGCGCGGAGCGGCGGAGGTCCGGTTTCCATTGGCTCCGTGACGTCACCCTCGTCGCTCTCGGCACCCTCGGCAAGCCGTAATGCCACGTACTACACACTAGAGTCTAGGTCACTCTAGTACACACTAGCGGCAAAACGCGCGCGGCGCGTTTTTGTTGCCGCGGCATGGATCGCTCCTGGACCGATTTTTTTGCGGTTTGCCGCGTGCCGCGGATGAAGGAGACCAATGAGAGCGGCCCGCTTCCGTGACGTGCGCGCGGGAAATGGTGCCATGCGGACCCGCCCGACCGCTTGTTTCTCGTTTCGCACTATCATCTGCACGCGTCAGCTCCCGGTACACCGTGGCTACAGTGTACTAGAAGGGGGCAGTGGGCTTATGGCACGTACACACTAGCGGCAAAACGCGCGCGGCGCGCCGCCGGCGGCAAAACGCAGCAGCGGCAGGGCGGCCACACCAACCGGCGGCGCGCCGCTGCGGCAATCACGTGACAGACTAGACTCTCTCCCCCCTTCTCGAACTATCCGTCAGCTCGGTCGGGCGGGTCCGCATGTCACCAGTTTCCCGCGCGCACGTCACGGAAGCGGGCCGCTCTCATTGGTCTCCTTCATCCGCGGCACGCGGCAAACCGCAAAAAATCGGTGCAGGAGCGATCCCTGCCGCGGCAAGAAAAACCTGTTTCGCGGCTGCTTTCGCGGCGCGCGTCTTGCCGCCGGCGGCGCGCCGCGCGCGTTTTGCCGCTAGTGTGTACGTGGCACTACTCAGCCGCTCCGCTGACGCAGTCAGCGTCGCATCCAAGAGGTGGCGCCACTGGCAAATTCAATGGAAGCTTTGCTTGCAGAAGCTTTGACTTTCCTTGCGTTTCTGTCGGTTTCAGTTCGAAGCAGTTCACACTCTTATTTGTTTTTAATTTTGACATACTTGAGAGTCTTTACATATCTTTAGCAAGCACTGTATTTGTAATTAGGCCACATTATATTTGCCTTAAAGGGCAACTCCGGCGATTTTTCGGTGTCAACGGATGTCGATGAAATTCGCTGGGTCTGTTCCTCTGAATACCTCCGTCATGCCCTAAAAAAATCAGGCTTGAGAGTTGCACAGATTTTTTACAAATGAATTTAATTTAATGCCTCGAGCATTCTACCTTACCTCCTCCTCAGTTATAGGCCACATTGTGCATGACGTCAGGAATGGTCCACGCAGAGCATGCCGGGATCATGCAGACGACCATGGAGGAAGTAGACGACAGCGACGAGAGCAGTGCAGGAGTCGACGATCGTGAGCTTGGTGTGAGATGTTGCTGTCGCGAGAAGTTGCATTCCCTGTGGACGGGCAAGTGATGCGGGGTGGCAGGTGGTGTTGCGTTGTTGGCTGCACGAACATCAGCCCTCGCCATCTGCAAACACAGTTTGAGCCGATGCCGATCGCGTTCAGCCGAGGTTAAGCCTATCACAGTGGCCGAGTTCGTTAGTCTGCTGCTGGCGGACCAGACCCACTGATATGAAGCTAATTAAGCTATTAAGATGACGAAAGCTGGTTCTGTAGTTCAGTTTTGACCAGACGGATTTGAAATAAACCATTCCTCATTTCGTACAGTGCACACGCAAAAAGCTAGAAGCGACAACACGACGCGCAATCAACATCCGTATACGTTGCCGTTCTCGAATGCCGCCAGTCGCATTCGCCGGCGCTTCCCTAAATGAAATGTGACTACGCAAATCCCTGGGTGTATTATTACCTATTGTTATGCTGACTCATTATTTAGCTTACGAGGTGCACTGTTTGCCTCGTATCCCAAATGGGCAGCAAGAGGAGGCCCCTTCGATACAGCATGCGTAAACAACCGTCTCGTTCAGCTGCCATACTTCGTGACATCGGCGTTTCCGCGAGAAAACTATACATTCTCTAAATGAACGATCATACGCTCAATGTCCTAATCTATGTCTACTTTACGGAACACTAATTTTGCGCATGAAGAGAATACGAAGAATGATAAGCCGGCTGCGCAACGCTTCCCTACTACGGTCTCCCGCTCGCTGTTTCCGAAGGTGTGTGGTCGCACGTATCAGCGCGACACAGAGTGATGTACCGGTGCTTACACGCACAAAATCTACGTGTTTTGATATGTTCTGACATTAATTGATTACGCCGATGAGCGGCTATCTCAAGCGAACGACGTACGAGTGGTCGCTGTACCTGCCGATGTAAACAAATGCACCGGTCGGTGCTTTAAAGCACCGACCGGTCCAATTGGACTGTCAGCGGCGTTCTTGTGGGATACAAATGCGGGAAGTCGGGCTCCACATCTTACAGTGAGCATGCGAAGCGGTTTCCTGAGAGGGGTAAAACACCTTAAATAGCAAGCAGCACGTATATCAGTGGTTAGGCCGGGCTATCCCTTGGTCTTCATGTCGCAGCGCGATATGTTGCACATGGGTGCAGGCTCTAGTGGTGGAGGACGGCGATTCGTGGCTATTGAATTCGTCTGAATCATAACTGTCACTGTTTGACAGATCCGAATAGGTGGTGCAGCTTGCAATGTAGCCCGAAGGTCCCCGAAAGTCCGGCGCGGTCACGAATAAGCTGAGCGTCTGCTCTTCGCCGGTTTCGTCGCCCCGCGGGCGAGACCGGCATGCGTTGCGCGCCTTCCCCGCCGGGGATCCATTCGTGACGTCACACGCAGAGGTTCGCTCGGCTGCTTGCTCAAGTTTTGGTTTCGCACTTTTTTGCTTATTTAAAATTATTTTCGAATTTGCGGAACAATTCTCCTATCAGGTGCGTCACAGGAGGGCCTCGGGAAGTTAAATATTTCATTAGCTCGACATGGTCAAAAAATCGCCGGAGTTGCCCTTGTGGAAAAGGAAGACGACAACCTTTGGGCAATTTGCTGCCTATCCTAACTCAGACCTTTTGTGCAAAGAGGTCGACGCTGACGGATGTTGCTTATGCGGAAGGGGCCTTCGAATTTTCCGAATGATCGGGCAATCGTAAAAAAAATTTGAAAACGGTTTCATGCCGTGTCGACTTAATGTAAAATTTTGTCAGACAGAAAACAGTGCGTGCATACTTCTCAGCTGGACTCAAAAAAAAAAAAAAAAAAACAGGCATGCTAACCAGGTTTGTGCCTTTGCTTAGCCAAAATGAATATGTATATATGGCTTAAATATTTCATTGTTCCACTTTAGTTGCTCCATGCTTCACAGTAGCCTTCTGCGTTTATTATTAACCATCATTATGCGGGCACACATTTGTTAAATCAAATCAGGTTTTTTTTTTTCATAAAGAAATGGAGGGAGGGCTGAACAAAAAGTGAAAACTAGTTCACTTGACAAAGGCTCCGGCCTATGCTTATGTACAGTTATATAAGGGTAAGCAAAGTGAAGTTAACAGGGCTGTTGCTGACACAAATCTTTTATTTGCAAGAAGTACAGCAAGCCATTGTTTCATGCACTTCAACTCATGTGCAAGGGCTCAACTTCAGCTGCTTGGCCCCCTGCCGCTTTCCTGCCTTGTCACAGTTAATTCCTTTCACATAAAAATGCAGACGTGTGAGAATGTAAAAACTAATTATTTTAGCTGTGAGGCTAAGAGCGTGCACATTGCAGCCAACTTCGAGGGAAAGCTTACTTTTAGCAACTTCCAGCATATCCATAACGCTGTCAGAGCGTAGCTCACTCTGAGAGAAGCATTCTGTGAAAAGATCCTCTAGAATTTTCACAAAGCCGTACAGCTGACTGAAGGGATAAAGGAGGCCTCGTCGGTCCAGAAGTTTGTTAGCCGGGAAAGTTGAAAACTTTCGCCTGGTGGCGTCATAGTGAGCAGCTTTATGCATTCTTGGCATTTTGTGCTGGAATTGACAATACACTTCTGCGCAACATAGCCCGCAATGTGGTAAGTGAGCCTCGAGTCGCTTCTGGCCACGTGCTGGTTATGGTCGTTTGAAACCCGCAGGCGCGTGCAATGCTGGGGATACCACGTTTTGTGTGGCCTCTGTGGCGCTAGCAGCAGTTTGACGGCACTCATCACCTGATGCTTCGAGAGAGTCAACTTCCAGTAAGGAGGCCAGTGTACCTTCCTCGCAGTTTCCTTCGCTAACTAGACCATAAAAAGAAAACAATTCACAGTGATCAGGAACTGTGTTCGAGTTGAGCACAAAACGTGGCTCGAAATGGAGCTCGCATACTGCGCTCGTGTCTTCCAGGGGAGGTTCTATGGAGGTTCTTTTCCCACTCTTTCCGCCTATTTTTATCCTTCGGGACGCCAAACAAGGAGAACTTCGGCCCATCCTTCACATAAACATAGCCTGTTTGGCACCCAGGCGCCTAACAGTGGTTTTGTCGATGCCGCAGCATGGCTCAGTTACTGCAAGGCAATCTCTTGCAGGCTATGTGCGAAAAAAACACTGAAGGGAAAAAAAACCACGCGACGACGTCCACAGAAAAAACAACGCAGCTCAACTAATATGATCGGGCACTGGGCAGCTGCGCCGTCGCACCCACGTTACAGTGGGGAAGTGTGTCGAATGCGCCGGCTCGCGGCTCGCGCGTGCCCCTAAACCGCCAGGTGGCGCTGACATACGCTTAAACGTCGCCACCCCGTTTCAAAGGGGATGCCAATAAATCATCATCATCACGTCGGCCGCGACGGCGGCTAGCAGCCGCAGTGCAAACGCGCTGCGTGGAATGCGATCGTCCGCGCGCGCAGCCGAATATGCAATAATAAAAGAACAAAGCTTCGTAATATACATTCTCGCTCGTGCATGACGGCAAATGGCGATAGCCCTTTCGTAATTGAAAGGCGCCAAGGTAACAATCTGATTGAGCACGCGTCGATGGTAGAATGTAGCTTGCTTTAGACGATTTACTCCGGCTGACACCTTATCGAACGCAAAGCAAGAAAATTCCCAGTAGTAACTCGGAAGCAAACATTTTATTTTTTGACGCACTGTTTACGTAAACAACTAATTTTTGAGGAGTGGCTCACAATCCGTTTAAAACAAACCATTCTCCGTCATCGATTATTTTTTGCTACGCGACGCACCTGAGCTGGTGCTTTTTTTCTCACAAGAAAAAAAAATGTTTTAAATTGTTGACAAACAGTTGAAACAGAACGTTTTCAGCCTTATGTTATTCTCTGCTAAGTGACGCGACCGAGCTTCAGGTGCTTCTTCTTTACACGGGAAGGCTCTCTCTTTGTTGAGTGCCTTCATGTAGAAGGGAAAACGGATGACCAAAAACAATTTTGTAACTTGGTTGGTAAGGCTGGGGCCATGCGGTGCACAGCCCAATATGACGTCGTTTTGTGAAGACAGTAGACAAGCTCTTCCAAGCTGTCACTGTGCAGCTCGTTGTAACTGAACCACATCGAAAACAGTGCATGGTTTCAAGAGCGTCTATACGAATGAGAAGAGCTTCTCCGAAGGGTGAATGAGGCCCCGGGGGCATTGACGCAGAACTTGGTGAACATCGCCACCTGTTCGATGGCTCTGCCGGTGGCAACAAGGAGCTCGTCAAAACATTTCTTGCGCACAGACTACTGGGTATTTACCCTGTCATGCAGAAGACTAGCCGCGAGTCGCTCATCTTTTCAGGGTAATCATGGTCGGGTAGCATTGCGGATTCAAAACTACAGACTGGTGGGCTGGTTGGTATGACATTATTTAGACAGTAGCGCAGAAGCACACGGACGGCGAAAGAAACAGATGGGACACAGCGCTAAGAATTAACTGAGTGTTTGTCGCGTTAGGCGCATGTGTCAGTTTAACTTGCCAGGTTGATTTGTTTGTCTTCCTTGTACATTCCTTTTGTGTGTCGATATATATATATATATATATATATATATATATATATATATATATATATATATATCTGCTCTCGTCCAATAAACACTCAGTTGTTAGCGCTGTGTTCCGTCTGTTGCTTTCACCGTCCGTGTGCTTGTGCGCTATATCCTGCGTAAATAAACCATTGTGGACTTCTTTATCATGTGAAAAGCTTCTTCAACCTTCCCAACTATCCAGCAGTGCGTCCAGTTCATGGTCTGCACCCTCAATGCTGAGGAGAAGTGTCAGATCGCCCCCTTCACAGTTGCCACTGCTGGGAGTTTTGAACAAATCGTAGAAACTAAGGCAGTTCACGGCGAGCAAAAATTGGGCAGCAGTACGATAGTAGCATCCAGACACGAAACAATGTTTTTGCACCATTAGTACGCATATAGACATGCTGCAGCACAAAAAGAAACGAACGTAACTTTCCACAGGTCAGGGCGGGCGGCGTCACTGAAGCAACAGAGCCGGCGCGACTCGCACCGGGCGACGTATGCGTCGGCGCGCGCCCCCTCGCGGCTCCCTGCCGGCGGCTTCAATGCGCCTCATAGGCGCTGCCTGCGGCTGGGCACACTTCCCCATTCTAGCCACTGTACCCACGTTCCATTGAAACCGACGCCAGCGCCGCCGCTCGGGCTATCGGAGAAGCTCATATTTGCGACATTCGTGGAGCCGCCGCATCGCATAGCCTCCGCCGGAGAGTAAGCCCACTTAAAGCCCCTCAATGAAGAATTGAGGGGCTTTAAGCCCACTGCCCCCTTCTAGTACACTGTACCGTGGCTCCCGGATAGTTCGAGAAGGGGAGAGGAGTATAGTCTGTCACGTGATTGCCGCAGCGGCGCGTCGCCGGTTCGTGTGGCCGCCCTGCCGTTGCTGCGTTTTGCCGCCGGAGGCGCGCCGCGCGCGTTTTGCCGCTAGTGTGTACGTGCCATTAAACCCCCGATTCCTGCCGCTTTTGCCGCGCGCATCATGATGCGTTGCCGCTCGCGGCATGACGCGGGCGTTTTTGCCGCTATCGTGGCCGTACCCTTAAGCACCGCAAAGTCGCCGTTCATAATCGTGTCGATAGCGGCGGCGGTTGCGACAAGCAGTTGTTTCGGTTTGACTCGGTGCAAAGCTGTCGAGGATGAAGCGCACCGGCAACATCACGATGGACGTGCGATCCGTTGGCGTTCAGCTTACTAGTGCAAAGCGTGTCGCAAATGATGGCGCGCGCCGCGGCCGTGCTGCGAAGGAAGTCGCGAGGCCTCGATCGCCGCTGCGAGAGCCAATTAGTCACGACATAACGAGAATTGCAGCTTCCGCACTGCTTTTGTGCTAAATAGCGAAATGATTTGCTCATCTATTATACTAATAAAATCGTGCTGACGTAGTAAGCATTTGCTTATTGTTTTCTGGATACCCTGATAATTCGGACATTTTTTTTTTCAATCCCGTGAAATTCGAATTAACTAGGTTTTACTGTAATATGTGATATATACTATACTGTTCGAACTATTCGATTCGAAATTATTTGACCAAATCACTATTCGCTTCGAACCTCAAATCCACTATTCGCCCATCCCTAAATTAGCTGTAATTTCATTGAAAGGGAACGAAAGTTGCGGTAATGGAGGGAGGGAGGGGAGGCGACGTTTAGCTGCGGCACCAAATGCGTATTTATATAAAAATGTGGTGAGGCGAGAAGGTGGTAAACGGACGCTGCTCGACGAGTGTCCCGTTCTGATCTCGTCGAAAACTTCCGAGCCGCCCCCAGAGGCATAGGCAACAGTCACCAGCGCCGTGCGCATTCGGTGCGAACGCGGGCAAAACGCCGACGGCGTCGACAACAGTTCGGCGCATTGCTAGTGCTGCTGCATGTCTAAGTTTATACAGCTGATAAAACTGATATCCTTACTCCGTATAGCTCTCTACTAATTTGCTATCGCAATTGATGCTTCGCCTTCCGGGTGAAACTGCGACATTTTTTTTTTTAACATGCTTACTAAAGAGTGACAGCATCAGGCAACATGGTGGCAGCCCATATTGATGTAAAAGAAAGTTCCGTTTCACTCAGGGAATGTGAAAATGTCAACTTGGTAGACACCCTGGGGTTGCTTAGTGCAGCATATTTGAATCGGGGTTGAGTAGATATCACGCTGAAATGCAAGGCTGCACAGAAGACTATTGACCCTTTTCGCGGCGATCACGTGGGCGCTGCCATGATTGCTTGCCTCAACTGCCTCCGTGTTTACAATGGATGTGTATGACGCCGGTGCGGCTTAGCAAACCTCTGTTTCGGGATAGACTGGCTGGACGACACGAAGCTATGGCTCAGAGGACATGCAAAAGCGCTTTCGGAGCTCATTAAGCTACGGCCTTCCTTTATCATTTTTTGACGAGCGGTACTGGGATTAAACCCTTTCTTTCAAGTTTAGCGATACAACGCTGGCGGATGAGCAAATTTCTGTATCCTCGAGGAAAGCCGTACATCTCAAAGTACCACAAACACGTAGGCACAGTTGCAGCAGCGGTCCGCCAACTTGGCCTCACATATTCATTACATTCCTTAATATTCCAGTCACTATTTTTGCAGATAACTACAGCACACGTCTTCAATACACATGATTTAATCCAGCATGATTGGAGCACAATGCGTTAGCGAAAACTCAGCTGCATTTCCGACACCTGATTGCACAGAAGCAAGGTAATGGTTTCGTGCGCGGTCGCTGAGGCGACGTACGGCGCGCCGCCGAAAGCGCCATCTCGTTTCTCTGTAGAACAAACTGCTCCGCGAATAGGGTCGATATAGTACTTTGCCTGCTGCAGGTGTAAGCTAGAAATTTACCTCCAAGTTTTTCTTTCTGGATTGCCCAGTATTTTCGGACTTTGGGAGAGAAGTCGTGTTAAAAAAAATTGATAATGGTGTCCTTGCTTTTTGGTTTGTTTAGTCAAGAGATTTTCGTTGCGTATGTAAGGCGTTGAAAACCTGAGAAATTTTGGGAATTTTGAAAAGAGTGTTTGCTAGACACCCTAAATTCCTTGAACTTTGAAGCAGAATTTCTTGCCCCTATATCTGCACATCGGTACCTAGAATGCTGTTTCAGACAAGGTAACGTTGACCAGCGGCATGGTCTTGAAGCGCGTCAATCTCGTCGGGTCGGTGTCGGAGAAGTGCGGCGATCGACAGCGGTGCCTCGTGCACACGTGGCCCTCGGGCATTTGAACACGCGGCGGCAGACCGAGCGCGAACCCTGGCGGTGTGCGTCGCATGCACAGCAGCCCGCGCCCGGCTGATCTCTTGACGCGGCAGCTGTTTCTCGGACGGCGGCACGTGCCACGTACTCGCCCCGACGACGAAGAAGAACTCGAGCTGAGGCCAACAAGAACGGCATGCTGTCCTTCCCGCCGATGGACGACGAGGAGGAGGAAGGCCTGCTCGTCTCCACGCCCGAGTCGAGCCCCAAGGTGCAGGGCCGTTTCGTGCCCGTCGAGCCGCAGAGGCCCGGCCGCGCCGGTGTCAAGCCCTTCTCCATCTCCAGGAAGACCAGGTAACCGCGAGGCCACGTTGGCGCTCGTCAACGCACTGTCCGGCGTCGTGACGTCACCGCCACTGTTATTGGGAGCCGCGGTCTGCTGAACGCGTTCGTGTCGTCGCCACGCGCGCCGTCTGTGCACCCCGGTGTGACGTCAGCGATCGCCTGCGCAGCCGGCCTTTAGCAGTTTTTGGACTTGGCTGCGTTGCGCACACGACGCCGCACTCGGTGGTGGCCTCGCCAGTGGAGCGGCAAAAGAGCGCGCGGCGCAGCTGCTGGGTAGCGCACTTGTGCGAGCAAGAGTCGTGACTCTTCCGTGTTTGCGCAGCCCCCAGGTGTGAGGCTCCGCTTGAGGCCGGCTCCCGCGCGCGACCGCTTTGCTATGCGCGGCAGCTGCCGGGCTGCGCGAAGCGACGCCCATCGATCGCCCCCCGCCATTGCGGCGATCCCGGCAGGCTGCGCGGCGCCGACCGAGTGGCGGCGACCCGCACAGCAGGTGAGCGTCGGTCCATCTTCGTGTGTGTGCACTGTGCCCGCTGTTCTGGTCGGTACACCTCAACTGGCGCCGTCAACCGCCCTGCTGACCGAAGTGGGTGTCGCAGCGCTACCCGCTGACGAGCGCAGCGCAGATAGTAAGAAAAAAAAAATAAAAACTCTGTGGAAACAAGCATGCCTGAGTGTTGGATTGAGGGCCAACAATAAAATTGGTGCGTAGCTGAGCTCGCGTCAGTTGAGCCGCCGACGTATGGCCCATGTGAACACCTACACTTGCCAGTTAGTAGGGATTGACGGTAATTGTCAAGCGCGCCTCTCTTCCAGGAAAATGCCATGTTATTGGCTTCCACTAATTTACTTATGCTATCTCGTCCGCTGTATGTATTCTCTAATGTTAAATTTTATATGTTACATCTTTTGATTCTTGAATGTTTAGTTTTCTCAATCGGGTCACAAATTTCACAAATGGTGTGTGCTTGATAAGAGGCACGGGCTGTTGTCATTTGCAATATTGCTCGCGTTTGGTGCGCTTCACTTCATGCGTGATGCACTTCATGCGCTTCTGCACTTCATGCGTGATGGAAGAGTGTGCTGTTCTGATAACATTCTTTTCCATGACTTGACACTTTCTAAACAGACTTCTTTTTTCATCAACTTTCACTTTGTTTAGGACTGACTGTTGGACTAGTTGGTGTTACATGTTGATCATTCTACTGAGCTGAAAAATTGTCTAGAAAAGAGAGGCCAGGCGGACAGGACAGACCGTTGGGCTCATAAAAGAGAAACAATTCTTTCTTTTTGTTTGATTGTTTACTCCTTTGTTCTTGTCTTTTTGTTTTTCTATGTGCTATGCACGGTATTTAGCTATCCGAATGACCCTTTCAAACCTGGTAAATAAGAGCTCTTCTGGTTGTAATGTTTCCTGTTGCGTCAGCTTCCTGCTGTTTGTTTTGCACCCATCTCCATGCAACATTGAAGACCTGTCTTGAGGGATTGAGGCCTTGTACTGTAATTATGGAGTCTACAGCAAGCAAAACCACAAAAAAAAAGGCAGGGGACAACACGTCCGTGTCGGTACTCCTTCAACCCTCCTTGCCACTGGTGTTGTGTCCTCAAGATATTTATGGGTCTTGAGGTTCACACGTTGGCACTTATGCCATGTGCTGCTGCGAGGTAGCATCTGATGTTGAGGCGGCTCTCGCGGTCTAGGTTTATAGGACATCTTTTTTTTTTTTTTTTTTTTTAGTAATGATTGCAGTTCATATCTATTGAAAATAATCTAAGATTTTGCAACTTGGTGATGCATTTCTGTTGTAAAACAGCTCTCAAACTGCATTGGTGAATTGCAGCATCGGCCTAATTAGCCAACTGAGAGGTTGTGGAGATGTTGGCAATATTATAGATCTTATTTACAGTCTCTCTACAGCATATGGCAGAGATCTGGACCGCTAACCCAACAGAGTGTGACATTTTTCACAATATTTGTGGAGCATAACAGAAAAAGGCAGTTTCCACTAAACATTTTTCGTAGATCACAGTCGTGATGAACCTATAACATTGAAACGTTCATGTGCTGTAGGCAATTGAAGCTTAAAATATTTTTATAGTTGAGAATATTTTTTCTTTCTATATTATTATTAGCATAACACTGGACACAATTATTATTAGCATAACAGTGGACACTTCCTGTACTTTACAGTAAACTTGGTTTTTACATATTATGCTGCTATTGCATTGTCCTCGAAGCTTATATATTTTGATAACCTCAGACACACACAGCACGATGTGTGTCCTGTCTCTTGTTCAGCTGTTCTAAACTTAATTCAATGCTGTGTATTTATGAACCACATTTTTTTAGCTTTTCTTTTTATATAGAGCGTGTTATTGTAAGAATTATTTAATGAAAAATTATTACACTATGAAAGCCTTCAAGATGAGAAAACCAGAATGAGAGCAGGCGTTGTCTTTGTTTCAGTGTGAAGGAGACTCACCAGATGGCGGAGGCGAACCAGGAGAAGAATGCCAAGCTCAAGGAGGCCCTGGGCATCAGCAGCTTCTTTGTGGAAGGCAGCTCCTTCGACCCAGACCGCAAGAGCCGCGAGGCAGCAGCCGAGGCACAAAAGCAGCTCCACAGGTTTGGCACGACAGTTCTTAGCTGGGCTGGTTGGTTTACGTACGTTATGGCAAAACAGTGCAAACAACGGGACGTGTGCCTGTCCATTTCTCACATCCCGTTGTCTGTGCTTTTTCGCCATAAGGCACCTTTTTAATGTGAAAGCATTGTATGCCCCATTACACGAAAATCCGTTGTCGTCAGTGTGATTGCAAAATGGTACCAAAAATGGCTGATGGCGCAAAGAGTAAGAACGCATCAAGAAATGGTTGGATTGACGTGAAATTTCTCAGGGAGGTTCCTGTAAACAAAGTAAATAAATGGCTTTGGAAAGAAAATTTCATACAGTTTGTTCTGGGTGGGCCTCTGGGGTGTGAGATGAGCACGCTTCGTCGATGCCACAGTGACTCCACGGATCTGGCTGACTAAAGGTGTGCCTAGTGCGTGCGTGATTGCACACGGGACTGTGCAGCCAGGTAGGTGGCGCCACCTCATGAGTGTATAAAATGAGTGCTTCGTGGCGTTCCGAGATCTACAACACTATAATGCTTTCGCATTCCCACCCGTGAGCAGCCTTAAGTGTCTGCTGTGCAGTACACCGAGATGTGAAATTTGAGGCGTACCAATTTTAATTATTTTTATTACTAATTAAACAATACTACTTTTTTAAAATTCATATTTAAGCATATTTAATTTTTCTTCTAAACGCCTGTCACCAACATTGAAAAGAGAACTCCCCCCCAAAAGAATAATTGCCTAGTTTCGTTTGCAGTGATGTTGGAAACATGAAGGCTCATAGAAAGACACGGCAGCAAATAATGTGCAAAGCAGCCTCATTGATTTCCCCTTATTGTATAAAATATTGCCACGACCTTAACACAAATGAACCACCGCTCCGTGCAATTCGGTGCAACATGCTAGGCATGTTGCATTGCTCCCCGAAGAAGACAACGGCGCAGGTGCCAGGACAGCTTCATAAAAGATCTATAGCTTGGACTGAAGTCTTTTGTGGTTTTGTCTGTGACAAACTGGTGGAGTTGCTGGGTACGCGTCTATGTACTCTGACCCCCAGGAACTGGAAGCGGACAACCTACGCAAAAGCCGACGGCTTCAAAGACTGCCTCCGTAATACGGCCTGCAAGATCTGCCGATGATGTCAATCACAACCACGAGCCAGACACAGGAGACATACAGTACGGGACAGCCTCCTGCATCACTGGTTCTCCACACGCCACGCTGGCCGCGGCCGTTCCATGGTGAGCCTTTTGAGGACGTGAAAGACTGGCTCGATGACTTGGATCGTTTGGCCGAGGTTAATGATTGGGATGAACGGAAAAAGCTAAGGAACGTGTACTTCGCCCTAGAGGACTCTGCCCGAACACGGTTCGCTAACCACGTGCCATCCATCACCACCTGGCAAGAATTTCAATGGCAGATACGCGATACGTACAGCAGTCCCGCAAGAAAAGAGCGAGCAGAGCAAGCCCTTCAGAGTAGGGTTCAAAAGCCGAATGAAAGCGTAGCCATGTTCGTAGAGGACATGTCGCGAATTTTCAAGCGTGCTGACCCTAACATGACAGAGGCGAAGAAGGTCCGCCTGCTGATGCGAAGGCCTCCAGCTACAGTAGCTGAGTTCGTCAGTGAGGCGACAATGGAGCGAGCCCTTCAGCAGCGCTCCTCAGTCTACGATCGCCAAATCAGCCTGGGATCTTCTCTCTCGTTGCCCTGTGACACCGATGCGCTTTAAGAGCTTGTGCGTAGTGTCGTGCGTGAGGAGCACTACAGGGAGTGTGATTTCAGCCGACCGTAACATCTCACAGATATTGTCCGCGAAGAAGTCCACCAGGCGGCACAGCCATTCATGCAAACCAGACCTGAAGCTGCCCCCGGTACTGACTTATGCACAAGCAGTGAGGCTACCTGTGCAGCCCGTTAACAACCGTAACCCACCTTCTTCTGAAGAACCGCTGTACCACTTCCAGGGCCAAGCTTCACATACAAATATGTACGAGTCCACGAGCCCCCGAATCAATACACGAAAGTCAGACATGTGGCGCACACCTGACTATCAGCCACTCTGCTTCCACTGTGGCGAAGCGGGCCACTTGTACCGTGCATGCTACTATCGACGAATAGGACTCCAGGGATATCACCCCGGCGCTCGTCGCCCACGTGAGGGAGAGCGCCCGAGAGAAATCCAGCAATATCTGGCCAGCGAACATCCGTCGCCGTACGCACAGTTCCCACCGTTTGAACAGTCCCTGCCAGCAACCCGATCTCCATCTCCGCAGAGGCGCCAGTCACGATCACCACCTCCTCGACGATCGGCGTCCCCTAGTCGTTATATTGCATTCTCTGCTTCCGTGGGCAACCGGCCCACGAGCCCAAGTCGGCGAAACTAAGAACAGTGACCTCCGGGGGTGGGGCCGCTGTCCAACGCACTTCGAAAGATCCTCCGCTGCGACACCCCGTCGACGACAACGATGATACTGATGACGACGACGACGACGACTGCGTACCTTCGGCACCTTACTTTACAAACCGTGAACCTGTTTCAGCTGGCATACTCGTTTTTGTAGACAATACCCGGTAACCGCTCTTGTTGATACTGGTGCCGATTGTTCTGTTATGAACGGACAACTGGCTACTGCACTTCGCACGGTGATGACACCGTGGCTAGGGCCTAAGCTCCATACAGCCGGCAGTCATGTTCTCACGCCGATCGGCAAATGCACTGCGAGGGTACAAATTCGTGACGCCACATTTGTCGGTTTAATCGGGAGTACGGCGCAATCGTAAACCTTCGCGAGTTGCTTGTCATTTTCTCCAGCGAACACGCAACTCATTCGGACGACTATCACCCACAGTCCACGGTGTTACGCGTTTCGGGTGACTGCGCTACTTTACCACCACGGAGTAGTACGTTGATCACCGCGGAAACAAACGGCAATCCTCCCCATCTCGGAATCACTGAAGGCAATCTGTCAGTCTTGTTGGCTCAACAAGTTTGCGTAGCCTGCAGCATCTTGCAGCTGTCGTCACAGACTGCTCAGATTTTAGCGACCAATTTCAGTCGTGAATACCAGCATTTCGCCCCACGAACTGCCATTGCCTATTTGGAGCCAGTCAGTGACTCTCCTGCTTCTTTAACTGTAGGACAGCAGGACTACAGGACAGGTTCGCCTGTCGGACATCCACATCGAGATGCAACTCTTGCTAAGTTCAAACACGGGGATTTACTAAGTTGCGAATATTGTTACGTGTAGCTGATGCCCAAGGCCTTTTACAATTCATTTACGGGGTTGCTAACGAAGGCCAAAATGGCGATGCTATATCAAGCGGGAACACGTCGTCTTCCTTCTCCTCAGTGCAGCCACACTGTGGCGGTTGTTCCGTATCATCACCCCCGGCGGCAGTAGAAGCACCGTCCCGGTGCTCAATCTACACATCCGCGGTGAAAGGTGTGTGGTATGGTTTTAGTCTCTCCACATGAACGATGTCACTTGCAGTTGACGATGAAGCTGAGAGGTCGGCGGGGATGATTTCATACGTGACATCGGTCACTTGTCGCACCACACGGTATGGGCCAGTGTAGCGCGACAGCAGCTTTTCGGAAAGGCCCACACGTCGAATGGGTGACAAGCGAAGCACCAGAGAACACGGAGAAAAGTGCACGTCACGATGGCGGCAATCATAGAGGCGTCTCTGATACTCCTGTGAGGCCTCGAGACGGGTGCGGGCGAGCAGGCGTGCGTGGTCGGCGTGTGCGTTGGCGTCGCGGGCGCATTCAGTGGCCGAACGTGCGGGCGAGGGCAGCAAAGTGTCCAAGGGCAACGCGGGTTCTCTGCCATATAGGAGATAGAATAGTGAATTGCCGGCGGTGTCGTGATGCGATAAATTATATGCGAACGTCACATATGGTAAATGAAGATCCCAGTCGTGGTGGTCGGCCGCAACGTACTTCGAAAGCATGTCGGTGATGGTCCGGTTGAGGCGCTCCGTGAAGCCGTTGGTCTGTGGATGGTAGGACGTGCTGAACTTATGCTTTGTCGAACAGGAGCGGACATTCTGGCCATTTTTTCCCACTCATACTGCAATATTGAATCTGCATTCATTAAACACCTATGTATTGTTTCTTTCGATGCGGTTTCTTGTGCAATAAATTTAATTATATTATTGCACAAGTAACACATATAATAGAACGTTACGTTCTATTCGCCCATCTGCAGTATCCTGACTGTGCATTTGAAGAACGAAGTAGAAAGTTCCATATGTGTTGCACTTGTAATAGATGAGCACCAATGTTGCCGTTAGACATGTTTGGAGTATGTCCGGTGCTCACTGAAAACATTCGTCTAGGAGCATTTCTTTGGATTCTTTTTATCTCCAGATAACGTGCCGCCGGCGATGTTCAAATTCATATAATATACGTAGTTCGATGAGAGTTTTAAATTGCTCACTTTATTTTGCCTCAGGGTTATAGGTCACTATATTTTAATTTTTAAAAATCAAATGTAACGGTCATGTAACGACACGTTCCAATGTTTGAAGTGTAACTGGAATGCGTTCCTTTCGCATTAAATTAACTTGTAACAGGAACTCGTTCTAAGATTGGAAAGGAACTAGCAACAACCTTTGATTCCTGTTTTAGAGGAACTTGTACAACACTGCTCAGAACTGTACTTGCAGTACAGTCTTCCAACTGCTTCCGAATTGCTGGCTAATTACAGAAAATTAAACAGATTTCAAATAAGGATGTGACTTCCAATGGGAAAGCTGTTATATAGCGTCCTAAAACAACCCACTTGTTTTGTTCTTCAGTGTGTTGTGGCCTGTTTAATTATCCCTGCTTGTAGTGCGCAACACACAAAAAGTGTCATGTGACTACGCACTGTGCCCCTAGGTGCTTCAAAAGTAATTTGAAGGCATCAGCTTTGTTGTTGCCTGACTTTGCAACTGCCCCGGTCAACTAAGCTTAGGCTGCAAATGACGTGTGTAACACCATTTATTGTATCGTTGCCAACAAAGTAATGAATGTTCTTTTTATGTTTTCTTAGCAATGTCTGTGGACACACCTCTTTCTATAATCTGGAAGAAAGTTTTTGATAAAGTCACTTTTTGTAAACAGTTTCAGTAAACCCGAGAAGTTTTAGGCAGTTTGTATATAGTATGCAATAGAACCTCGTTACGTAGAATCTGCACATATTTGAGTGCCGTAAGCCGCCACATAATTTCTTTTGCTGGTGTTGTGAAGATGGCTTTGCTGAATAAACGGCCGACTCGCGCACACACACACGAATGGAACATTTGGTGAGAGTGGTTCTTGTTTTCACAGCCTCGTTCCCGATGATTCAGACAGCTCTCCCGAGCAGAAGAGCAAGAAGAAGAAGGCAACGAGCAAAAGGCAAGTGTGCCACTTTCCGATGGTGCATGAGGCTGACGCTCCTCTCCTGGCTGCACGCAGGAGCCCGGTGCCTAAGAAGAAGAAGAGCTCAAGGAAGCGCGCAAGGCAAGTATGGTCTCCCTTGATGATTGAACAGCCTTTGGGCCTTTGTGAAATGGTTCTGCTGCCGTGACAGACCAGTGCGGGGCAAATAATACTTGGCTTCATGCATCAGGCTATACGTCCTGATGAAAAGTGCTCCAAATGGCAAATATTTCTAAGGCACAGAGAAAGAGCACTTGTGGCAAAGTGTTGTCTGAAATCTTGCATGTGCAGTCTGTAGGCAGTTAGTGCTTGCACAGTGCAGCAATGACAGGGGAATGCAGAAGGAAAGCACGCTTGGCAGATTTAATGTTTTGCTGCAGGTGGCGTCTGCGACTGGTGCTGCAGTGGCCGAGGTTCGGTTGTCTTTTCCTTCGTCAGCGAGACGGCCAGTTGTTCATTGCAATGTAGTACACAAGTTTGACACAAACACGTGGGCCACTGTAAAAGTGCCCATGCTGAATGTTTAAAATATTTTTGGTGAACTTTACCCAGCCTATACCGGAGAAATCTCAGTCGCTGTTGTAAGCATTCATTTTGTGTTGTGATATTGAGAAATTATCAAGGCTAGCCATTTTTATTACAATTGTGATATACATATATTTTTATTGTAGGTGCAATAAAACTGGTCATTTTTGGAAATGTTAGAGCAAAGAAATCCTACTTTGGATGCCGCTTTGAGTCCTTGAAAAACCTGTGACAGGTGCTGGAAAGTCCTGGAATATCCTTGAATTTTTGCCTTAGAAACCTGTACGAACCCTGAGTGATCTGTGATGGGGACAAAGTCTAGGTGCGCCAAGATCCAATAGCTTCATGGGCACTGTGTTTTTGCCGCTTTGTTCATGTTCAAGCGAGAGGCAGCACAAAGGTCAATTCGCTTGCTGCTGCCGTGCTTCCTCACTCCAGCGTTTTGACAGTGAGTTTCCGTGGTCATCGAGTGAAATGTGTTCGTTGGCCTTTGCGCACATGACACCGTGTTTATTGATTTAATTAGTAAGCAAATGTTTACAAGTTTATGTGGACAATAAAACTAATATTCTTACTTCATAAAGGTATCTAATCGATGCTTCTTCTTTCAGGTGAAACTGCAATTTTTTATTACATTGAAGAATAATGCATGGCCAAGGCCAGGTGGCTGGTCAAAATTGTCCAATTTTCTGGAATAACAAAGCTCAAATTAATGAGCTTGTACTATATAATGGGTATGTGCAACGGTTAGGCTGTGGTAAACCAGGTTTTCCAGCATAGGATGCTCTGACCATGTCGAGCAGGCATGGTCTGGTCTATGTGTGGTCAAGCAGTGTGGTCCAATCCATGTCTACTTATACTCGGAACGACTGTAAGCTAAGCAAGTTGGTAGAGATCGAAGGCATGTGTGTAAACGGGGACACAACACAAACGATGTGGACAGCACGAATGCTGGATATCAACTGAAAGGGGTTGCTCAGGGTTGTAAAAGAATGCAGACACAAAATTTGGATGTGCATGTGCAGTGCCAACCTGTCAAGCATGGACATGTGCGCAAAAGGTAACTGTTGAGGCACAGCCAAGACATTGAGGGCTTACTCACGTGTGCTACCGCTGTTAGTGATACGCCAAACCTCGGTCACAACGTTTTAAGCGAGGCTTTCTTTGCCTCTTTCCCACTGCTGCTGCTGTCTGGCATCAGGGGGCAGGAGCACGGCAGAGAGGAAAGTCCTCACCTTTGCATCGCGTCAAATGTGTACACTGCCCTCTGGAGCTCCCTGGGCATCACCACAATTCCTTCTTGACAGCTGTAATTATCCTTGACCCTCCCCCCCCCCCCCCACCCCCCCACCTCCCCCCGCAAAAGCATCGCAGAAATTGCAGCGCTTACCTTTCTACTAACGTGCAAGTCCAGAGGGAAGCTAGACAGAATGGTAGAGAGGAGGCATTAAATGGGTAGAACCGACACAGTCACAAAACGAGTGAATAACAGCCTTGCCACTCCATACTGTTCCTATACTGGATGGGGGGGGGGGGGGGGGGGAAGGTAACGTTATTACTGTATATGCGACAGCAGTTGTGGGCAAGCACGATAATTTTAAGCTCAGTGTATGATGCGGCACGTTTCTGCTACTTTTGAAAAATGGACAAAGGGCATGCAGAAGCAGAGACGCATCAAAGCGCATCGTGGGGTCTAGGCGACACTGCGGAAGCGGTCTCACATCAAAGCAACACTTCTGTGCCCGCCGCAGTAGCATTGTGGCTGTGGCATTGCTCGAAGTCGCAGGTTTGATCACGACCACGGCAGCCACATTTCGACGGGGGCGATATTTTAAAAAACCTTCGTGCACTTAGATTTAGGGGCACGGTAAAGAACACCACGGTGTCAAAATTCATCCGGAATCTGCCACTACGGCGCGCCTTATAATCCGATTGGGGTTTTGCCGCATACAGCCCCATAATTCATTTAAAGTTTAATACTTCTGCCTTGATGTTATGTGATGTGCTATGTGAGGCAGTGAATATGCTCAACCCTCTCAAAGGTTATGAAGTATGGCGCACAATAATGCGCTCAAGCAAACACCTCCTCCTGTGTGTTCTGTGTACTACACAGACAAGCAGAAGTGGTGCATGCAAGGTAACGTTTAACATCAACTCGCAACTCTCGTATTGGACTACGCATTGAAGAAATTATACATTTGCCTTCGGCATCACTGCTAATTATTGTAAATCAAAGCAAACAGCACAGAAAGATTCGCTTACATCGATTCCCGCAGTGCTTGTTTCATTCTTATGTCTGGACATACTGTCAGCAAATGTAAAGTTTACTTGCAGTTGTGACAGCGTAGTGAAAAGTTAGTGTTCCACAAGTCAACAAACAGGCTCGATGCAACCATCTGTCCGTCCTACATAAAAGTTACCGTAGCTACAAAAGGAACCGATTGGGCATTCTGCACGACAGTGGATGGGCACAGGCATGTGGGGCGAAGCCTGGAACGCTTGTAAGGGCCGTTTCAGTGCACTCTCTACACACGGTACATTGTGTACAGCATAAACATGCCGCTTTGTGTGTCTGGTGGTGCAGGTCAGAATCCCCTGCGGCGGTGAAGCACCACCGAAAGAGCAAGCCTAAGAAGAAGCAGGCATCATCAAAGTCTAAGCGCAAGTCCCGCAAAAGGTTTGTGAGGTGAACGGTGCTACACTTCTCCAAGTGTACTGCCATTACACATCTATATTGGTGCACATTTAGTTTGCGAGAGATGTCGCTGGCTGTCTTATCAGAGCGCGCTACCCGCTCTGATTACCACTTGGGGGGCACAGACTGTCCAGCAGTGTGTGTGCCTGGCACAATGGCCATGATTTGTGCAGTCCTGTGGCAGAGAGCCGACGCAAGCGTCAACGGCGATCACCATCCGAGTCGAGCAGTTCGGCTGACCAGAGCAGTGACGAGTCGTCCGAATCCTCCTCTGAGGATGAGAGCGAGTTGTCGTCGTCTGAGGAAAGCAGGTGAGGAGGCGATTTCTTTTTTTTCTTTCACATTATCCAGTTGCTGGCGTGCATTCATTGTTTGTGCTCTGTTTGCCATCCTTGAAACACAAATGACAAGACTGCACTAGGAAATGTTGTATGCTGTGATATGTGTTGAGCCGACAGACTGCTTATAAATCAATGTGCACTGCCCTGTAACTGTACCAATTTGGCACTGGAGTGTGGGCACACTTACGCATGTAACTTGTCTTTATACTCTGCCTGTTTTGATATCGGCTACAGCTGGAAGTAATGAAGCATGGTTTGTGCAACCACATCGTGCTTTTATTACAAAAGGGGCACTATATTCTTGTTTTCCATAGCCAGGAATTGCCTTCCACTTGCATCACAAGTTTGCTGCTTGGCACTCAAAAGTAGCTTCAGGTTCTTGTTTTTTTACAATTAAAAGATTTACAATTCAAAAAAAGGCTCTGCTTCGAATGGTGTTTTTCATGGGTCGATCTGGAGCAGGATTTCTTGCTCCATGGCGGCGAATCTGGATTTCATAGGCCAATCTGGAGCAAATTTGCGCTTTCTACTGGTCATTACAGATCAACTCGCTCTGTGCCGGATCGTTCTCACTTGCTTCACTGCCAATGCGCAGATTATGGAGGAAATAGAACGAGAAGCATACGTCACTTCCGCCCACTGTGGGACTGTGACTTTGGCTGCCATGGAAATGTACAGAAAGGAAGTCGGTGCGCATATACTTGGGGTATGATCCACCGCGGAGAATTCTAGATCTCCTCTGGCAGATCCGGATTGGTGAAACCCGAGCACTCACTCCAGCATTTCGGCGGCCGCTCCAGATCGACCCATGGAAGAAACTATTAGCCGCAGCTGGCAACTCCTTATTCGGCTAGAGAAGAATGTGGCGTCACAGCATTGCCTAAACGTAGTGAGGTTGCTGCTTAGTTCAGAGTGTAGTCCAGTGAAGGTCCTGCATGGCACACCAGTCCAGGAAGTATTGCTGCTCAGCAAAAGAAATGCCTGAGCGAAGCAGTGTGGGCCAGCTCTTGCATATTGCTGTGCATGCCTTGCATTTCTCCCAAATTGGGGAATCATGGCTGCATGCTGTTGTGTTACCATACAGCACCGAAAATCTGCCTGTGCAATCCCAAAACTCACTAGGATGTGCTCGTGTAGGCTCTTTGCTGCTGCCAAGCATCCTAGTAGTGCCTGCTAAGCTACCACGTATTTTTTGCTGTCTTGAGGGGCTTTCACGGGTGAAATGTTCTTGATGATGGTTTTGCTGGATGTCATTTATTTTTAAGTCGATACCAACACGCTTCCAGATAGGCACACTCAGTCTTTGCTGCGGTGAGTACTGTTGTATCTAACGAGTCTTGTGTGTTTCCTTGCGGTTCAATGTAGTGTCTGCATGTGGGAAATGGCCATGTGGCAAGCTCAGCCTTTTTTGTTCCCTGCATTAGATTCAAGTGCCACATTAAGAGTTTGATGCCAAGGACCTCAGCATGAAGGTCGCACTATATTAGACCTTGGTGTTTAGCGTAATATTTTCATGGCAAGGTTCATTCTAAGCAAACTTGCTTTTACATTGTTTGTTTATGCATACTACACTTCCACATTGCCTCCTCGTTTGCAAATCACACAATTGCAGGTGGATTGTGGGCTTATGTCCCGTAGGAACTGTGAAACGACAGGAAGGGTTAGGGGGTACCAATTCTGAATGACGAACTGCAGTCTTCTGGAAACCACCTTGTTGAACCACCTTATCGATGTTGTAGGCCCTCTCACGCATGACCACATTTGAGAACCTTTTTTCAAAGCAGCATTGGCAACATTAAATTTACCCGTGCAAAACATTTGCACTCAATAAGGAATCTCACTTTCCTCTTCCAAAAAAAAAAAATAAAAATGAGCAAAAGGCATTGAGGAAGCATGTCAGCATTGGCAGATATTGTGCATGATTTATGACAACTTGCAATCAAATACAAGGGCAGATAAGCTTTTGCATGATGTGGGGTTAAGGCTTGAGCAAGGGCAGAGTTTGCAAAGTGCTATAATGCAATGCTTTACCAATGTGCACAGTCTATAATATGTTACTGGTTGTATAAACTTGGAGATAGTAAAGCTCAGGTAAAAGTGACGGTCCTAAGCTGCATGTCCGCACTTGCATAGAACAAAAGATATGGATAACTGGCACCAGTGATACTTATACGAGTGATGAGTTGGTCCTCATTGTCATTACATTGAACTTGACTGCAAAGCACAGTCATCACCAAACGGTTGTTTATTATCAGTGGACGTTATGTTTACAATGTCATTAATGTTTTACGGGAAGACTGAGGGCGCTGCACTGCAATACATTGGTGTTGCAACGTATTGGGAGAAAAAGAACAAAACAATAGTTGCAGACTCAGCAGCTCCACTGAAGTGTTCACAAGACCTACCAATCCCACTCTGAACCAATGGTCTTCGTGTGAATACAAGTTACATCTATGTTACCAGGCATTTGAGCATGATGTTACATGATACAGTCAAACCCACTTATAACGATCTCAGATATAATGATCTATCAGTTGCAGCAATCACATTTCAGTGCATTTATGATGTTCTGACCCAGCCTATTGAAACTGCTTCCAGCTATAACGAACATTTCTCAAAGGGCCCCTCACCAGGTCTTGCCATTTTGAGCAGACAAGCTGGCATATAATATGCGCTAACGATTGTGTCTGCTTAGTATTATATCACTACGTGCTGCACAAACAGCCGAAACCAAACGCCCTTCTCCTCGCGGGCGCCATGCTCCAAGTCGGAGGGTGTGCGCCTATATCCGTGCTGGGATGGCACTTGTAGTGACGCGTTTCCACCATGAAAACAACGGTCGCTCACGTAGCTGCCACCACACAATGTTGCAATGGATCAGCGGTTGCTAGGCCATTGCTAGAAAGTCACGGTTCGGCAGCGCTTTGATTATGTGGTGACCTTTCGAGCATCGCATTTTTATGAAGTAACATAGACAATATAATTTTATAGCTCTTCTGTGGCTGACATGCAGTCCCCAGACCTTGATGTCCGAGACCTTCGCAGCATGGCGCAGTAGTTTCCAAAGTTAACGCTTCTAGCCAACTAGAACGCTTCGTTCTCTTGTGCCAAATACGATCGTTCCCTGCTGGTAGTAAAATATATCTCAAGCTCTCGAATAAAGAAAGGCGGCTGCACTTAGTTTCAAAATGACAGGTGATCAGAAGCGGGTGCTGTTTTGAAAAAGCTATACGACACCGCATCTCATTCTTTAGATGGGCATTTCTAATGGAAGTTTGCAGTTAGGTGCGAGAATATACCAGGAATGGAAATGCCACTAAAATGTTCTTGTTTTCGGACCAAAGGGCTGCTGAATTGAAACTGTTGATGCCAGCTTCAGTGCATCCTTAAGGGCGAGTCCATTTATAACGAACTACTGATATAATGACCACTTTTCGCGGAACTGTCTAGTTATAAATGGGTTCAACTGTATAGCCTGGTTCCTGTTTTGAAACTCCTTAGCACAGTAAAATCATCATACAGTATTGTTAGTGCATTTCAAGTTAGAGGGTTATGGAAATTTCAATAATACTATATAGTTTCTCCTAGCCATTCCTTTGCAGCATAAAAGCAAAATAAAGTAACACATTTGTGATACCCTACTACAACTGCGTAAAGGCACTTACAACCTAAACAGAGTGAGCTGATTTTACATTTCAGTGAGTGCATTGACATAACAATCGACCTCACCATTAACTGGTTAATTCCAAATACAGTGGAACCTCGATTATACGTCCCCTGGTCATCTGACGACCCGCATTATATGACGAATTGGTTTGGTCCTGGCAAAAGCCCCATAGAAATAATGTATTAATAACCTCGATTATATGACGCAATCTTACGCCAACCCGCATTGTATTACGCCTCTAATACCGTCCGAGAAAAAAAAAAAAAAGTTTACTTACTTACTAAGCAGACGCAGGCTTGCAAGTAAGCACACTGCAGCCGGCTGATAACGAGTGTGCAATACCGTATTTACTCGGATGTAATGCCACCGCAATTGTAACGGGACAACTTCCGAGACGAGTACGGGAGGTTTATCCAGTCACACGAAATAAATAAAACAGCTAATGTAACATGAGATGAACGGAAAAAGAAATATTACCTTTATTCAAGGAATTGCAATTCGGACACATTCTATTCACTCATCATGGTCGTCTGAAGAAGAGAGAGAGCTTTCATTGCGTGGCAGTCTCGGGCAATCACTTTCGTAGATAGTTTACTTTTGCAAAATTCCGCGTGACTCGGTACTGAAAGCGTCCCCGGCAAGTGTTCCTGGGCGCTGTCCTAAGCTCGCAATCAGCGCTAAGGCCGTATATTTCGAGGGGTTTGGTGCCGGGTCGAGCAGAGTCTCGCGAAAGCGAAACCATCTCCAAAAGTGATCGTCCGAGAATCAAGTCATCTTCTGTGCTGTCGACCTTGTTTGAGATTTAAGTACTTCTTACAAGACCGCACAGCCATTTCATTCGGGGTCAGTACCAGGCCACTATAAGTTCCACAGAGCCTTTCCGACTGGCCTCGCATTTAAAGAGGGCCTGCCGCTGGTACCGACATCCGCAAATTGTTGACTTTGAGACACGGAGCCACGGCGGACTTTCCCAGTTCCTCGGCCATCAAAACTGCTCGTCTCTCGAAGCGGCCGTCATACCGAATGCGCTGCATCGCCATAATGTCTCGAATGAACAGAGTCGAAGTGCAAAAGGCCGTAGGGTATCGCAGCATCATAACCAGTCACAAGCAGAGAACGGCGTCGTTTACACCGAAAAACAAGTTCTGACTTCGCTTGTCTTGTTTATGGATTCGATTGAAACAGTTACAGGTTGTCAATGTAACACCAAAAATTGCGGGATTTAGAATACTTGCTTTAAAATGGTGAATTTTGCCATTATTCAAATGTAACACGCGGATCGAGTTCAAGCACCAAAAATTAATTTTTTTAATGTGTTACAATCGAATAAATATGCAAATTTTTTAAATAATTTCATCTACCTTCCTTGGAGTAGTGCAGGTTCGTTCCGCAGGCTTATTCAGGTGGTCTGTATCCTTTTTTGGGCAAGACTGTACGTCATTGCCTGTATTCTTACTTTTTCGATTATATGATGGTTTTGCATGGTCCCCTGAAAGTCTTGTAATCGGGGTTCCACTGTAGACATGCTTGGCAGCTTTGTTATCTACAGCATTTGCCCACTCATTGGCCAAGAAGTTGAAGGAGAAATGTGGGAAAGAAGGTAAAAGAGAAAGACAGGCATTTGGGAAATATTGAAACAGACTACTTCTAAAGAAACTTATAAAGAGGCATGAATCAGAGGGGTCAAGTCTGTTTGTCTTAATATAGCCTTGTTAAAAGCAATTTGAAGGAGAGAGAGGTAATAACCTTTTTCCCCCTTTTTTCAGCGGTATAACAGAAGATGATGCAGTAGGGTCTTCCTTGCTTCAGTAATGTGGAAAGTTGAGCAAATTGGTGACTAATCATCACACCATGTGGGGGAAGCAATGCGCTGAACAGGATAAAGAACACAAGGAAGTATGAACTCGCTGCACTCGCAACTTCTTTCTTCGAGAACAAACACTTGATATTTATGAATTCGCGTGTGTGACGGAAGCCCGTCTGGTTGGGATTAACTTTAAAAGAGGTAGGGATACCAGCCAAAGCAGGATTTTTCACTCCCCCATGGGAGCAGCCTTGGTCACAACACGGCTTCCATTGGGGGAGCCGAAACTTAACAGTGATTTTAAAACCTTCTTTGGTCGGTGTCCCGACCCCCTTCTTTAAAAACTTATATTTATATACCTGTGTACCCTCGGGCATCAGATAGGCAAAACAAGATTAAAATCACTTTTTATATTTATATACCCGCACCCACTTGGGCGTCAAAGGTAGGCAACACAGCATGCTCTAATGGTTGCAACCCTATCATGTTTATTTTTATTATTAATCAAATTATTTAGTCTAGTGCCCTTCCGAAAATTCACCGATCATTACAGTACTCCCTAATGTGAAATTTGGGTGCAGCTGTATATGTGTTTTCATTTCATGATATATTGGCTGGCATGAACAGTCTGTCTCGTGCGGCATGTTGCAAATGGAGCGAAGTGTGCCGCGACTGCCTCGCTAATTGGGAGATTGTGAGAGGCGGCGCGTGGCTGACATGTGGGCACAATTCACAGCAGCGGTAGCCGACGAATCTACCAGGCACTCTTCGGGCACCAACTCGTTGCCTCACGGTTCTGCTGCACCCTCATCTCCGCTTTCCTCCTCGCATCTTTCATCCCCCTGCTGCGCTCTGTGTTAGCTTTCATCTTTCGCTATGCCCAGTTACGCTGCCACTGCTCGCCGCAAGAGCTGTGCTCTAAAAGCTCACCTCACGATGGCTCAGTAGACCAGATGGTTGACTGATACAACACTCTTTTTTTTTTTTTGTTAATGTGGAAAGCTTTTATTATTTCTCTCATCAGCTTATCCTTATGGTAAGAACGAACTCCAGTGCCACTCAAAAGCAGGAAGCACCCACATTGTGAACAACGCCCGTTAACTCTTTACCTACCATGGGGGAAATGGGTGCTTTTTGTAGGTTGTGCCAGATTTTTTTTCTTTTTTATGAAGGAACTACTGCGCTCAATATATTATGTAATACATAATGAAAAAGCAGAAGGAATGCACTTTTCATCCATAAAAGTTTTATTAATGAAATGTATGTCATAAAAAAGATATAAATTGCCAAAATCAAGATTCTGGGATACAATTGAACAAAGTTTGTAAAGACATGCTTGTATGTATTAAGAAAAAGATGTAATAAAATAATGAGGTATACAAGATGCATTGACGTCGAATAGGCACTATCTTGTTCATTGAACAGGTACTCCGCTATAAAAATTTAACTACAAGCACTACGGTTGGGTGTGCTGAGCTGCAGCCGCCGATGTTCCGGGCTGGTTTGCGTCTTCGTCGCTTTCATAGTCGGAGTCCAAAGAAAAAGTAGCATCCTCAGACTCTCTGCTGCTTGATCCATCGATAAAATCAGCCGCAGATGCAACGGAATCACGAGACCTGCGATCTTTCGAAGCGCGCACGCCGCTCTCAGAGGCGGCCATGTTTGCTTTCTGCTTTGACTATCGCGAAACTTCGGAGCGTGTTCAAAAATTACCGCCTGTCGGGGAAAAAGGTAACCTGCTTATAAAACAAAAATACAGTTCTCCTCCTTCACATCCAATGATGCAGTGGGTCTGTGAGCGGCGCGGAAGGTCTTGAAAGTGGCGTTTCAAACCATCGATAGTGAGTGGCCATTATTGCTTTCTACTTTGGCGATCACAAAACTTCGGAGCTCAATCAAAAATCACCGTTTCGCGGGAAAAATGCAAACTGCTTTCAAAACTAAAATATAGTTCTCCTTCATGTGCAATAGCGCAGTGTGTCCGTAAGAAGCACAGCTCTCAAAAGCGGTGTTTAAAACCATCGATAGCGGGTTACGATGCCCAAGGGTTAACGATGCCCAATGGGCATGGTACAGAAAGAGTTAATGTGGGAATGAATGTGTTCCCCCTTCCTGTGACCTTTTGTGTTCAAAGGTCTTGTGTTCACACACCGACCCATTTGATAGATGTATGCTTTTCCACAAGATGGGGGCAAACAGTATATACTTACAACAGACGATCTACACTTGACCAATGCCAATGTATGCTTAACCGTGCGCTTAAATCTATTTTTTTTAACAGCGAAGCTGTTTAGGCCACCCGTAATTTGTGGTTCGTGTCAATAAATAAAAGAAAGTAAACTTTCTTGCCAAGGCGGGATTCGAACCCACGCACCCACGGTCCCAAGGCGAGCGTTGTAACCACTAGGCTCTACAGCCACGCTTGCAGGACATGCATTTATGCGAACCGTATGATTGCGTTCGAGCGTCGTCGTCGTCGTCGTCGTCGTCGTAAAGCTGGCGGCGCGTTCGCATACTCGTGCTCTGCGAGGTGAAGAAAAGGTTTTGCACGCTATGCTAGGGAGAGAGCTAAAGAAAATGAGAGAGAGATGCATTCACGGAGCAGGTCTGCTGGACCGCATTGTCGTCATTGCAACGCGGAGTTGCAAGCTGCGCTATGCAACGCGCAGTGACGGCCGCAAGTCCGAAACACATGAAAAGAAATTATCATCATCATGAGTAATAAAATGAAATGTTCGCGCGCAGTTCCGGAAAATGCTGGGCTACGATCGCCCAGCTTCGCTGTTTCAAGCGTTGTGCGACCCGAGTGCAAGGTTCTTTTTTCTTGATGAAACACTATCCAACCCGGCACATATTTTACCGAGCTTGCTAGGTGCTGAAAAAACTACTAGACCATACCTGCTACCGACATTTTTTAGGTTATGCGCAATCTTGTGCACATACGGTATTGACACAATGTTTTTCCTGCTGTTATTCTGTTTTATTATGCTCCTTTTGAAAGCCATTGCGCAAATAACGAACCAACTTAGAGGCTGATGTGCACAGCACATGTTTTTCTATCCTGTGTTCTTTAGCCTGACAGCTTGTTTGTTGAAACTTTCATTGATCTTTTTCTGGACAAGACTTAGCCAAGGCCACATGCAAACAAGAAAAGGCTATGCCATTTTTTATTACTTTTTAGTGTCCCGAATTGTTGCTAAGCCAAGGCTTTTCTGAGCGCAGACTGTACGACCAGCAAACGTAGTCCAATGTGGGAATTAACTCCACATCCAATAACTGTATCTTGCCATTCTTTGGCAACTCAGTAGTGAAGTCCAGCTCTGCGCTGTTGTCCTTGAACACTTTAACACCTCTACCACTCTTCGGACCAAAGCACCGTGTTCAACTATTGTGAAAATGTCCATATCACGGAAACACCCTTAATGCCAAGACCTTTATAGTTTGAATCAATTGAATTGTCAATTTTACTTCGAAAAAGATGTGCTAAGTACCGGAGCAACCTATACATATACCGGACCTGTACTATGCTGCTCAATATGAGTTGCAACACGGCATACACCCCTCAATTCTTTCAGTAATAAAAATGACAAGTGCCATTTTTCTTGTGAACAGGGTGCTAGTACCACTAATCGGAACTATGTTAAGCAATATTTTTGGGCAAGTGCTGCCATATTAGCACTGTATAGCAGAATGACAGCGCTTGCACAAAAGAAACGGACTTCTGTGTTGCAACTCCTGTTTAGCGCAATAGTGCATAACATTATTCCACTGGACAAAATAGACTCAAGGGGAAAGGTTAATAATTTGAGAAAGGCATCAGCCGATATGCCACATTTGCTGACAAATTCAGTCTCATCGTTGTCTTCCATTATACAATGCTTAACACTCGATAACAAGGGACCACGCGGAATGTTATGATACAAATCCTGTACATCTACACTGAAGAAATTGCATCTTCCAGGGTTAGACGTGCTCAAATACGATACTAACACCTCAGAGTGTCAGGTGGTTTTAGATAGTACGGCGTATAATCAACTACCACGAGACCCTTCCTGGTGCTATTATCTAATACTATTGAAACTAAAACATGGATAGCAGGCACGGTCTAAAAGTAAGTTTTTCGTTGCCAAACAAGCTTGGTAAGATATGTGTTGGGCTGGATCATAGAGTTTCATCAACAAAAAAATGTAAATACATTTGAGTGCATGGTTAAGCATACGCTGGCATTTGTCAAGTGCAGATCCGTTGTATACGGTTTGCCCCCTATCTCTTGTGGAAAAGTATACATTGGCCAAACGGGTCCGTGTGGGAACGCAAGACTTTTGGATCACAACAGGTCATAGGGGAGGAAGCATTCATTCTCACAAAATTCAATGTCATTCCACTCTGTGAAGTTGAATGACCAGCGAAGCTGTGTATGTGGTGATTGGCCGTTGCTCTGGTGATACTTTCCAAGTTTGCGGGATCGGTGCCACATGGACAGTTCACATTTTCCACCTCGCGGTCCTGGCGGGCAGCGTGCTTACGCTTGGCGTTCACGGCCCGCTCATCGTCAGTGGTCTCCTTCCACCGCACGATGTGTGCTAACACACGAAGAACCTGCAGACAATATAGGGGAGACTGTGATGGTTTTGTTTTCTTTAAAGACGGATACGCCAACCGCAGCACGCGTACTAGCGCTGATGCGCTCACGTGGCCACCAGGGTGAGCAACGTCACGTAATGTAGAAGCAAACATAAGTTCCTGCGTAAAGCGCCGTGTGGTGCACAAGTTTTTTACGATCCCGAAGTTTAAAAATGCCGCCATCCCGATGTTCTCATGCAACACGACAAGGTGGCGTGAATGCCGCCATCCAGATGTTTTCATACGATGCGACAAGGTGGCGCGATACGTCTGAAGTTGTTTTACGATCCCAAAGTTGAAAAACACCGCCATCCCGACGTTTTCATATGATGCCACTAGGTGGCGCGAACGCTGCCATCTCGACGTTTTCATACGACGCGACAGGGTGGCGCAATGCGACTGATGTTGTTTTACGATCTCGTAGTTTAAAAATGCCACCATCTCGACGTTTTCATGCAATACCACAAGGTGGCGTGAATGCCGCCATCCCGATGAGTTCATACGATGCGACAAGGTGGCGCGACACGTCTGAAGTTGTTTTACAATCCCAAAGTGGAAAAACACTGCCATCCCAACGTTTTCATACGACGCGACAGGGTAGCACGACACGTCTGATGTTGTTTTACGATTTCGAAGTTTCAACACGCCGCCATCCCGACGTTTTTATATGACGCCACCAGGTGGCACGACTCGTCTGAAATGATCTACTTCCGGTCTATCTACTTCCGTTGTTGGACGCGATCTCCTGGAACCTAGCCTATAACAGCTTCGCTGTAATAAAGGGCATGGTTCACAATGTGGGTGTTTGTCGCTTTTCAATGACACTACAGTTCTTTCTTACCATAAGGATCAGATGACCAGGGAAATAGTGAAATTTCATTACTACGAACTTCACATTAACAAACTTTTCAGAAATCCCCTGCTGACTGCTTATAGTTTCAATGTAAAAGTATTTCAGTACTACGAACTTCAGAATACCGAACTTTTCAGAACAATGATTGTTATTCAGTTTCCGTGTCATGTTAACGCCTCAGTACTATGAACTAATATTGCGAAATCTGGGGATTCTTAGATTTCCATGTATCCACTGCAGCAGCTGGAACAGCACGCTAGTAGATGACGAGGCACAGAAAGCAGAAACGGCGGCGCATGGATTCGGAAAACCCGAGACGACGGCAAAAAAAAAATGCCGCGAGGACTCGCCCCCCCCCCCCCCCCCCCCATTGCAGAGACGACGACGGATTGGGTTTTGTGAGCGCAGGCTCCATGCAGACAAGTGTCACCTAGCAACGGGGGCGCGTTTCTACCTTGTTATACTTATCTTTCTGCACACGCTTCCTTCTTTCTTTCACGTTTCTTTCTGCAGCCATGCCAGCTACGCGCGCGGAGAAGTGTAACCTCTGTGCTCGCGGCAACGCCACACAGTCGTTTACACGCGCTTACACTTCGTAATAGTACAGGTTTCCACCTCGGTGTCCACGGCAAGGATTGTGGAAAACAAACATTACGTTTTATAGGCGACATGGAGCTTCTTCTTTGTCGGTGGCTTTCTCGGCATCGTCTTTTTTGCACGCCACACAATATACAGTCGTGTGGGGTGGCGGAATCTATGGAAAATAGCGACAGTGCGGGCCGAGAGTCAACAGGGACGTTTTCGTAGATAGTTCGTACAGTGACAATTGATAAACTGATGCGTTGATGGGTGAAATGGTTAATTTTAGGGCTTCCACTATAACAACCTTTCAGAATAATGAACAACTCGAACCATCCGAGCCGCCAACGTTGCCTTGCCCATGACCCAAACACTCCCCAAAAACTCCCTTCCCCAGATGGCGCTAGCAGCACGCTGCAAGAACTAGTGCGCTAGGCCCCCTGCCACTCCCTTTTTCGCCTCACCACATCCCGCCACCGCCTTCCCAAAGCAGGCTCTGTAGGTTTTCTCGGGAAGCAACTTGAGTGTGAGCCAACAGCACAACATTACGAGGCAACCAATCCACAAACAAAGAAAGAACCCCAGAGAAAACAAGCAAGCACACATTTCAACTAAACAAGAAGAATGTATGCATGGATTAAAGGCCCAACCGCATGCACGCGATATTCAAGCGACAGCGACAAGCGACGCGACAGGCACACCTTGTCGCGCTGTCGTGTCCCGGCGTGGAGCAACCACATGAACGCGACATCGCGAAAAAGAGTAGCGACAGATGTACATTGTTGTGCGAATAAATTTTATCTTGCGCGCGTAAAGAAATCTCTATTTTATCAAAGGTCAATGTTTTATCTAGACCTAGTTAAAATATGCTATCATCCACAGTGAAAATCCGTCCCATGCGTCCCCAGTGGAACTCTGTCCCATGCCGCCAGCGTAAGGTGCCGTGGCGCCATCTGTTGAGTAAAACTTAAAACGCTTTCTCGGCTCTCGGTGGCGTCTCAGGCCTAACAGGGTCAAAACAAAACAACCGATCTCGATAATAACGACAAGAGAGTGCCGATACTCAGTCTTCAGCTAGCGATGAGGTGAAGCGATGACTGATTGTACTATTTATTTTTTGCTGTCACAGCAGAGAGCAAGTTGCAAGAGCGGATTCAGATCGAAGCGGGCAGACTGATTGCTGCCATGTTATTGTGCAATCGCTGTCCCCAGCGGATGTCGTCGCACTGACTTCTGGGCGACAAGCTATATTTTCTGGCTGGCCAGAAACCGGCGACACGACTAGCGACAGCGACGGATAGCCCTCCGCGACGGCAAAACTTGTCGCTCGTCGCCGTTGCTTGTCGCTGTCGCTCGAAAATCGCGTGCATGCGGTTGGGCCTTAACCAAGGCTAACATTCACAATGACCTTACATTACGTTTTTGGAAGAGCACAAGAATAAATAATATTTTTAATTAGGGATGGGTGAATATGCATGGATTAACCAAGGCTAACATTCACAATGACCTTACATTACCTTTTTGGAAGAGCACAAGAATAAATAATATTGTTAATTAGGGATGGACGAATAGTGAATTTGAGGTTCGAAGCAAATAGTGATTTGGTCGAATAATTTCAAATCAAATAGTTCGTATAGTATATGTCACATATTACAGTAAAACCTAGTTAATTCGAATTTCACGGGACCGAAAAAAAATATCCGAATTAACCGAATGCCGAATTATCAGGGTATCCAGAAAACAATAAGCAAATGCTTACTACGTCAGCACAATTTTTTAGTGCAATGGATGAGCAAATTCTTTTGCTATTTTGCACAAAAGTAGTGTGGAAGCTGCAATTCTCGTCATATCATGACTGATTGGCTCTCGCAGCGGCGATCGAGGCCTCGCGACTTCCTTCGCAGCACGGGCGCGTGCGCGCCATCATTTGCGACACGCTTTGCACTACCGCACGCACATCCCGATTATTTTTTCACCAGTAAACTGACCACCAACAGATCGCACGTCTATCGCGATGTAGCTGGTGCTCTTCATACTCGACAGCTTTGCACCGAGTCAAACTGAAACAACTGTTTGTCGCAACCTAGGCCGCTATCGACGCGATTATGAACGGCGACTCTGCGGTGCTTAAGGCACGCAGCCGACGCATGCACCGAGCCGGAACAAAACTACCGTTCGCTGCAACAAATGCAGATGAAATCGCGGTCGCTATCTATGCGATCATGGATGGCCACTACGCAGCTTTTTAGGCACGCAGCCGACGTGCGTATTGAGTCAAAACGCTACTTTTTGCCGAAACCGCGGCAGCTATCGATGCGATCATGGATGGCGACTTTGAAATCCCGCAGCCAACGCGTTGTTATGCGCGGCGGTAAACGCAATAAAGGCACAAATAGGCATGAAGCATTTGTCATTGCTGTCATTCACATACGATTTCCGCTGATTACTATGGCGATGCGGACTCCGCCGCTTCGTTTCGGCTGTACACTAGCGCCGTCTCTGCTCTTTTGCGTTGCACATTTCCCGGCTCTTTAATGCAAAAACATATAGCCTTCGAGATTTATGGTTGATGTATGGCAGCCATGACGTCAAGCATAGCCTCCAAGATGGGTATCGGCCGTCCGTGACTTCTGGCTGTCTATTCCGGATGCTGCATAATTCGAAAATATCGAATACCTGAATTCGAATCGAAGCGAATAACGAATGTAGAATTATTTGATCAAATATTCGACAATACCGAATATTCGCCCATCCCTATTGTTAATGATAAAAATAAATGTGATAGGGTTGCACCGATTAGAGCACACCGTGTCAGATATGTTACCTATCTTTGACACCCGAGGGTGTGAGGGATATATAAATATGAAGTGTTTGTTCTGGAATAAAGTAGTTGCGAGTGCAGCAAGTTTCCTTGTGTTCTTTCCGCTTTGTCCTGTTCTAGAAGACAAACTTGGGCAAGTTGCTGGGAATTCATGTTTAGAAAAATAACAGCGCAACATAGACAAAGCAAAGAAGAACACTGCACTGGCGCTGACTCACAACCACGGAGGAAGATTATTTGGGAGTAGAAACTCCCGTCAGCGCAGGCGCTCGCGTGCGACCAGATAACGTCACATTACTATGCGCCGACGGGGGCGCATGCAGTGGTCATGCAAGCAGCAGCGGAAAAAAAAAAAAAAGCAGAAGCCCGGCGGGCTGCTCGGGCACGTTCTCTTCAGCGGCGCCCGTGTCTCCCGCTCAAAGCAGACACCAAGCAGACGACACGGCGTTCGGCATTCGCTTCAGCGTGCACGCCGTAACATTGTTTTTGTGGGCCCTTAAGTCAAACAGCAACTGTTCTTGTCGGTGTCTGTTCGAGGGCCGTAATACTAACAGCGCTGATACGTGCAGTGTACCCTTGTTCGGAATTTGCTAGCCTAAGATGGGGACGCAGGAGGGACGCGTGAGTGCCCTCAGTAGAGCTTGTGAGGCGCGCGGCCGCGAATGGGAGCAACACATGTGACCGGTTGCCTTGGCAACCAAGATGGAGATAATTTCTTTCTCGGCCGCCAAGTGCCGCCAGCATGATAGTGGCTCCGCGGGCTTGTGACATTTTCTAGTCGCTGCAACTGGCGGAGTTTCCACTTCTAAAGGTTTCTTGCTCCATGCTCACAACGCAGTTGTGTTGTGAGTCAGCGCCAGTGTCGTGTTCTTCTTTGCCTTGCGCTGTTATTTTCCTAAACACCCTTGTTCAGTGCGCCGCTTCACCCGCTCGGTATAAATAATGGTCCGTTGCTTATGCAGCCCGTTGGGACTTTCAATTTCAGTCACGAAATAAGGAACATCATCTTCTTAAGCTATCCTTAATGCAAAATGATTTTCTAAACTTGTGAAAGAGATCATGGGGTACAGTCTAACCTCAGTACTATAATAAACATGAATAAAATGAAGTACAGGATATAACAAAGTAAATCTAAAAATATTTTTTGGAATATCTGCATGTAACAAATACATGCTTATGATGAATACAATGAAGCCATTTTCGGTTTGAATGCGACTTCGTTATGAGTTTCATTTGTAGTGGTAGTGCAGGCCCATCAAAGCTGTACTGCTCTTGGTTCGAACCCTTATTAATGATTAGCATTCGTTTTCTTATTTGTTTTCTAGGTCTTGAGTGTGATATTATGGGAATATGCTACCTCATTACTACTTGACTTTGTGTTGAAATTCACTTCAGTTCATGCCAGATTTTCTTCACTAAATAACAGATTTCCCAAGATTTTTAAAAAGTTATTATTATTATTATCTGGATAGAAAAATTGCTGCTTAGTTTGAATCCGCATGTCATTCTATATTTTTGGTTGCAGACTGTGTGTTCTTATATGTACGAGTGTGATGCCATATTTTATTCAAAGATTAATGCATTTGTGCTCCAGGACCCATTATTCTCTTTACTATTATTGCAAGTTTTATAGCTTTAGTAAGAACTAGTTACCCACATAGCACAAAATACTAGGTCTTGTTTTCGAACCTCTGTGCCAGCCGCTAAAGCTGTATCTTAATGCCCAACAGGTGTAAAGTTGTTTAGACATGCTCGTATAAAGGGCTAGAGAAAGCTTTCTGGAAGCCGGATACTTAAAGGACTAAATTTCCTTTCTTGCCTTTGCCAAAATGCACCGCCACAACTTCCACCTGTTACTTGGTGTAAGTAGCATGAATATGTAAAGAATCAAAATCTTCATTATCTACACAAGATAGGTGAACATGCGAAATGCTGAATATGCAACCACATTAGCATTTCAGTCTTCTTAAATGGAGTGTGGAAACGGTGAGGTCAAATGGACTGTCTCCGTGTCTCCGCTAATTGGAGGGTTCTGTGGAGGCAGGGCACGAGGAGATGATGCTGCCAGGGTTGCAGCATCATTTCAAAACCAGCCTAGTTCTCCGCAAGCTGATGGTATGAAAGGGATGACATCCTATCTTCTACCATGAAGCTACAAAGGAAAACCATTCTCAGAGGATGAAACTTTCTGCAAAGATTTTTCTCTGAAAAAAGCCGTATGGGTTTTCTTAGTACAGTCGAAGCCACTCATAACGATCTATCGGTTATAACAACATTTCAGTGCATTTACGATTTTTTTACCCTCCCTATAGAAACTGCTCCCAGATATAACGAACATTCTTTAAATCACTACTGCTACAACAAACGCTTCGAACACGGTCACGGTAAAAAGAGGGCACACGCGAAGTGCCAAAGCACTGAAGCACGACCAAACGTGGCGCACGGCAGCGCGCGCCCCGCTCCAGTCTAACCGCGACAATGATACGGCCTTTGAGATGAGTGAGCGAGCGAGTGACTGCCTCGTGCGGATTTCGGACGCCTCGAAGAAGGCCGCGCTAGAGTTATTAGGGAGCCTATACAGCCGCTAAAGGGAGCCTCTACAGTAACTCTAGGTCGCGCGTTTTCAAGGCACGCCTCCAGGGCGGTACAGCATAAACGTAAAGCATGGCGCAGGGCAGGCGCTAGCACGTGTGATATCGGATGCCATGATGGCATCACTCGTTTTTGCACAGTTGTCCATGTACATTACGTCCGATTCAGCGATTTAGAACGACCATCGATGTGCTCAAGCGTTCTTGTCGAGTGGCCCAAGTTGGCGAGAACGCCGCACCATGCGCTGCCGCCACGCAATGTTGCAAAGGGTCAGCAGTTACTACGCTTCGTTTACGTGTTGCCGATAATGGTTCGCGTTGACTTTTTACCTTTCGAATATTGCATTTTTTTTTTTTTTTTTTTCACCCGAAGCGACATAAATTGCGTAACTTTACGGCTCTTGAGTGGCTGATGCGCAGTTGTAATGCCGAGACCATGATGTCGGAGACCTTCGCAGAATGGCGGCATGCTGCAGTAGTTTCCGATTTTCACGCTTCCAGCCAACTAGTAGAACACTTCGCTCTCCTGTGCAGAATAGAGTCATGCCCCGCTGGTTGTAAAATGTATCACAAGCTCTCGAGTAAAAAATGGCAGCTGCGCTTGCAGTTTCGAAATGACAAGGGATCGGAACCGGGCTCCATTTTAAAAGAGCTACACGATGCTGCATTATGTTCTTTAGATGGACGTTTCTAACGCAAGGTGGCAGCTGGGTGCGGGAATGCACCGGGAACAAAAATGACACTGAAAATCTGTTTTTTTGTACCGAGGGGCTGCTGAATCATAACTGCTGATGCCAGCTTTAGCGCGGTTCATTTTTGAGCACTTTTAAGACAGAGTTCATACATAACAAACAACTGATGTAACGACGACCACTTTTCTCGGAACTATCGAGTTCGTTATAAACAGATTCGACTGTAGCTTCATGCTACAAGACGGATGGATGGCGATTTTTATCTTTTTTGTGAACTTTCCTCTGCTTTGCAGGAGTCTGCAGAACTGATTTGCCATATACAGTGGGCTAGTGCTTTGAATTGTCCATTAATTCATCTTCGCTGTGCGATGTGCTAGCCTTCTAAGTAAGCTTTGATGGTAGAAGCCCCAGAAAGCCCTTGGTGTCCCAGGTTCGAATTTCAGACCAGGTCGAAATTTTCTTCAACTGCAAAGCATTCTAAGAGACTCGTACGGATTTATGACGGGTGAATGTCGATTTTTTTGCCTTTCATGAACTTTCCTCCACGCTATGAGCTTCCGCACAACAAATTTGCAATATTTAGAAATGATGGTAGTGGGGCTGCCACTTAACTCCCCCGCCCTGCCACAGAAGAATCAAAGTAAACAGTCAGGAACTAAGGGAGAAGTTACTTATATTCATGAACACAAAAAAAAAGCACAGAACAATATAGCTTTTCATAGAGAGACTTGCAATAGGATCTCAGTTTATGATTATTGTTTAGTTTAACGCTTGGCACTGTGTCAAGAAAAAGCTGCGAATTTATCTTTGTCAGCACCACTCGTGGTGAGCGATACCAAAAACATAGTGGCTTCAGGCATCTGCAGTACGACGAAGCATGGCTTTCAAGAGTTGGTTTAATTTAATTGCTCTGGGGGTGCATCCAAGAAGCGCAGACTGAGGTGAACTTGCAGTTTCTTCTTGAGATACCAGGCACATAACTGTACCAAGTGTTAAATTGAACAAACCAGATCATAAAATGCCATCTCTCTGCAAAATGCAAGCATGAACAGAGTTCCAAATCTTTTTTTCTGTGATTTCGAGGCTAAACATTTTCGTCTCTTGATGCGAGAGTGATTTTAAAGGGCCCCTAAACCACCCAGAGGTCGAAATTTACTTGTGGTGCTGCAATTGTGCACGAGTCTACAACGAACATGTAGCTGCGAGAATTTTTTGAAATGGTGATGTAATAGTGGAGTTACACGCATTTGATGATTGAAACACGGCCCTCGCTCGCTTCACTCTGTCCTTCGCTACTCTCCGTTCGTCGACTGGTCTCCCCTCCTCGCCGAGTGCTCCTCCAAATGTCATGTGACATACGTCATCACCAACGCGCTTCTCAAAAAAAAAACACTGTTCACTTCTGGTTAAGGCACGTCCACGCTAGCAGCAAATATACCGACGGCGAATCGGCCTCCAGTGTCATAGAACGTCTTGTGCGCGAGAGGTGTCCAAAGTAGACGGCAGTTTGGCCGGCGCACCGCCTGCAGCACGATCGATGGGCCAGTTGATGACTGCGAAGCCACACGCCTCAGCCACCGGCAACGAAAACATCGGCTGCAGCTTCTGTTCCAAGCAAAATAATTTCTTCTTGATAAAGCGATGCATAAATTTTACATTTTATGAAAAACGGTATCCACTGTAAAACGTTAAACACGAACGAGAGCTCCAATACTTGTCGAGCTCAGCTGCAGTGCACGGCTACCGACAGCAGACAACCGGCTTGCATCGCAGCCGACGGCACCGCTAATATCAGCGTATTTTCTTTGTGTACAGTTATTGCAAAGACCTGCAACAACGGTAATAATATATTGCGGCGTCTGCTATTCATACCGAAGCACCGCTGCTTTAGCTTTGAAGTGAACCAGAGAAGGCCTAGTGACGATAACGGCGCCGTCGAGCTATCAGCAACGGTCAGGCTGCCGCACAAATGGGTCCCGGTCTCATCCTCTACAGCAAGGAAATCTCACCATTCGCAAGCAAAACCGCCGTCGAGCGGCGGCCCCCGAATGGCAAACAGCGTGCAGCGAGTTCCCGTGCCGGTAATGTGGACGGGTCTTAGCCTTGACTCGGTGCTTCTCGGCTACCCACTGTTGCTGCCGTACCGGCTCGTGTTCATGTGAAGTGTGCTGCTATGAACCCTGTGTTGCGCACACGTCTAGAAAGGCCATCACTGTCGGACTCTGTTCGCGCAGCTAATCAAACCGCTAAGCACAACTGTGTTAGAACGTGACCGATTTGGCACTTGCATTGCGGGCTGTAATTACCGATTCGCAAGTGCGCACAAGCGAGCAACACGACTAAGAAGAGCAGGGAGCGCGCGTACCTGCTAGCAGATTAACCGGAAGTCGTAGGTTCTTGCTCGATCAGTCAACATCGTCGCCCCCGTTGACATCACCAGATGCACCCTAGTGACGTCATGACGACCGCTGGAGGTATACCGAAACGGCTCGGAGAGGAGCACGGCATTGTTTTTATATTTTGTGGTGCGCCCGCGGCACGTAGCACTGCAATGTTTGGCATCGTTGATCATGACGGCATTCTGAAATTGATGCGCGTGTTTACTTGAAATCTTTAAAAATATCGGAGGTGGTTTAGGGGCCCTTTAAAAGTATTGCTTTGGCAAAAGCTGAACAGAAGATACCTGTGGCATTATGTATCTGATGCTGCATGCGTGAACCGTTTTGGTCAACATGAATAATAAAATGTGGCATTGCATTATACACTTAATTCTTCTGTGCTACTTATTTATTTCAATACCTTCAAGGCTGGAAGGCGTTACAGAAGGGAGTAGTCGCATAAAAATAGTAGATAATAGAAAACTGCAAAAGGAGTTATCGAAGAATACAAATAAAACAAGTAGGTGTCGCTAAACCCGCTTTATGTTGTGAAATGGAACGATGGGTAATGGCACTTGTTGCACAGTATGTCCACCATTTTCCGAGCTCTGGCTACCGTTTTCCCACAAAATGATTCAATAATGCGACTAGGTGAGCTTGTTGCTACATGAAGGCAAAATGGCGAGAAAATGTTAAGTGCATCGCTGCTGCTGCTACCAGTGCTAACAATGAAAACACCAGCTGCAAAGCTTCTCTTTTTCATTTTTTTACCTAAATAATGACCCCTAGAACCAAATGATGTTTAAATTGTATCTTTCGTGACAAGTGATTACCACTGTCAAACCTCTAGCCCAATTGGGAACTGTGATACGAGGCAAGTTCAACTTGGAGCCTTTGTCCGGGAAATTGATTTCCTCCTCTCTAGGCAGTCTTTGTCTATTAAGTCTATGTAATTTTCTGAAAAATCTGTTGCACCTGAAATGTGTGCTTGTGGGTGCATACATGCATGCAGAACAATTCAGCAAGAAAGAATTGGTGGAAATAAAAAACATGCATAACGAAAAAAAAAAAATCAACTGAAAACTTTACACTTGAATGCCGAGTACGAACGCTTGAAGGCAAATAATGCAGGGAACCTAATGTGGAGACGAACGAAGGTGTCGGACATTACACACGAGTGATGTAGTTAGCTGACTTGTCCTGCACAATGCATCACGTGTAATGGCTGTCACAAGGTCTTAACATAGGCTCTTTGAACGCACACCATGTGTTTCATGCCACGATTGTCATTAAGCAGTGCATGCCCACTTATAGAAGAAGAGGCGAATTGCCTGGAAAGATGCGTTATTGAGGATTATTTCTTTCTATCTAGCATCACCTAAACTTTTTTCTTTTGTCAAAAATTTGTGTTGTTAGTTATTTTATGTCAGTTTTGTGCTATGTGGGTTAGGTCTACAGGAGTGGGGAAAAGGTGGTGCAGTGCAGCTGTTTTCTACAACCTTTGACGCACAGCCTGCTTGCCGGCCGTGGCGCCATTTCATGCCTTAAGCACAATGATGTCTTGCACTATCTCAGAGATGTGTCTTGGCATTGCTGTACTGCAAGCAGAGCATGTTGGAAGACATGCTTGTACTTGTCATATGTTTGAGTCACCTCCCCTCCCTTCTTTTGTAATTGCAGGTTTTGTTTGAAGCACAGGGTATGTGTGACTGGCTCGTTTTGTTCTTCTTGCTTGACACATTGCACACATGCACACACAAATTGCGGTCCCTTGTTGAGTGAGGGAGCTTTCGCATGATTAGCTGTACACAAGATGGAGCAGGCCATGCATAAGCATGCTGTGACTTATTTACGTTCTTTACAAGCTGGTCCTGACAATGTTGGGGTCAGTTCTGCACAACATAGTTTAAGACCCCACTTAAAATTTCGCTGTTACATTCTTACTATGGCCAGCTGAGTCTAGGTTGTGTGCCTGTTTTTATGAAAGGCCTCGTAAAGCATTCCTGGTTCAAGCCATGCTGTTGACCTCGTGTATGAGTGGCCTTGCCCACAACTAAGCTGGTCTTTTTTGTTGTCCTTGCAGCCCAGAGCGAAGTAGGCAAGACCGCAAGAAGAAGTCGTCTGTAAAAAGGATTCACCGCAAATCGGTCAAAGAGGGCAGCAGTTCAAAGTCTCGCAAGTCTCGCAAGGACCGTCACATTGATGGCAAAGTGAGCCGTGCACATTGTTTGCCTCTTGCACCCCTATGCTGACATGTTCAGAAGCCACCTATACTGTAGGATTTCATTTGCCCCATTATGTCAGGTGGACTTTGTAAAGAGTTGTAGCTGATTATTTTGCATAAGGCTGTAAGAAACCACATAATCTTGAGCTGACTGCATGTTCTCATTCTTGTAGCTTTCATCAATGCCTTGTTCACACGAAATGGTTTGTTGCACTATTGTTGTCCCGGTGCATAGCTTAGCTGTGCCCATTGAATCACCAGCAATTGCTTCTTTCTACCTTCTGGCATTCAGGATGACCACCAGGTAACCGCATTCTTTATGCTGGCGAGGGTCTCTGAACAATTGTGCATGCCCCTTTTTTTGAGCCTCTGATTAAAATGTGGCGCCCTTCTGTCTCGATGTCTTGGTCGCTTACCTGTAGGAGGCTGAGCCAGCGTAAGTACTCTTGTCACTACGGGGAGGCCTTTGCGTGCAGTAGGGTGGGGCACCTGCCTGATTCACCACCTTTGCTCCAGAAGGCGAGATTGGAGCTGCAGACATTTTCTTTCGTTTGATTTTTGGGAGTATGGATTCTCACGCAGGGGCCACATGTGGGTGTGGATTTTTTTTAGTTGCAACATTGACAAACGGGCTGCCAGATATGCCTTCATTTTCAGCATAGATCAGTCATCTTCACCTTCTGTGGAGCTGTAGTTTGGTTCCCCAGAGGTGGGCTTGGTGAGCAAAGGGAAAGAAAATTACGGCAGAACTCATCTCACGATGACTGTCGACGGCAATGTGATTAGCATTCAAGCAATGCAGTGGCACACCATATTCCTGAAGTCACGTTTATTTAACATGTGTGGTGGTAATTTTGAGACTCGCTGCTTCAGTTATATACGACGTGACAACATGATTACAATAGAATGACAAAGAAAGAATGAAGTCGATGGATCGACTAATTTGGTAGGACTGAAATGATGACAATGGTAAAACGACAGCTTGGCGACAATAGTACGACGACTGTGTGACTATAATGGCTCACAATGGTGGCATTACGAAAGTCTGATGTCAAAAGTTAGAATGACAACAAGGGAACAGCCACGACATCATTATGATGGTGGTACGACATCGGCATGAGGACGATGGAATGACAAGTGACATTGGCTTGACGACGACGGTCGGGCAACAGATGCACGATAACAATGGACTAGGGTGGCATAATCACAATTGAGTTGCAATGGGATGACGAAATAGTGCCATCGATGGAACGAGGAAGGGAAGGGATGACAACGGCAGGACGAGAATGGGATGGCGTTACTGAAGTGATGACAATCGTAAAATTGCAACCTGACGATAACGGTATGATGACGGCATGAGTCTGCTGACAAAGCTGAATAACAGCGATCATGATCGCAACAAGACCACGAACACATACTTAGTGGCCCAAGCTATTAGGCCTCTTGGGCCAGTGGGTCGGGATAGAAGGCAACCATGGCATGAAGAGACTCTGATCACACATCTTAAATGACAACGATTGACGGCAACATACCTAGTAGCTCAAGTGCCGAATCAAGTAGACAACTTGAGCCTCTGGGCATGCTTCATAGGCTAGACAGACGGGCTCAAAATGGCTGAAGCAGGCAAAGAATGCTAATCGCATTAAAACAGCACATGCAAATAAGATGCTCGCACAGGCAATGCCGACTTTTCAGGAGAAGGGGAGTTGGATGAATGCACGGAAGGAGCATGCCTCCTCTTTCTGATCAGCGGAGCTACAGTCAGTCTTTGAAAACATGGATGCAGCCCAGTTTTGCACATGTGGCCCTTACATGGGAAGTATGGTATACACTTTGCAACTGGTAACTAGTTACATTGTTCTTGCACATAAGCTACAAACCACTTATAATCATGCCAGGTTTAACAATATATCAGATAGAGCAATGAGCAGCCTGTGCACCCTTAATTTTTGTATGTGTTTCTGTGGTAAAATAGCCCGCTTACTACACTGCTTCCATGCCACATCATCGGTTTTGACAATTAAATCTGGTTACTGGGTGTGTGCACTGCAAAAAATGCAAATTTTCTGAAAGAAAAAGCGAGCCACTTCGCCACACCCGTCCCTTGGGCCCTGCACGGCATGCCTTTGTTGCATCACATCACAGGCCTCCTCTCTCTTCGACCCTCTTGTCTTGGTGGAAGGGAGGTGGGCGACGATGATGTGCCGTGCATGGCACAAGGGCGCGTGGGGTAAAAGTGGCTCACATTCGTTTTAGAATTTTCCTGGATTTCGTGTTTTTCTTCCTGCTGCAGGCCTACCCTGTAGCCAGATTCTGTTGTTAGGGTCAATAATGCAGCACGGAAACATTGTAGTAAGCAGTTTATTTTACCATAGAACACACACAAAAGTTCACTGTGCCAGGCAGCTCATTGTTACAACCAATTAGAGTTGACGTCTAGAATTCGACCCTGATGGGACCAACAACATTGATCGACTCACTGGATAGGTGTCGAATTCAACAAGATGCAGAAAAAAACACCAGGACACGCTGCTGATTCATTTGGCAGTATTTTCCATATTCTAACACGCCTCTAAACAAACGCGCACTCTATTTTTTTAGTAAGAAAAATGGGCAAGTATTATGTGTTGCACACTGGCGGCCAGTTTCCTAAAGTCGGCTTCGCCGCAATACATCCGTGTTATGCGGCAAAGCAAGCAAACGCGGTTTTGTTTTTGTATCTGATTGCACAGGGCAGGCAATTTCCGGCCCAATTTTCTTGGGAAAAAGAGCAAAACGCACATTAGAATCCGGTAAACACCATAGTCCAACATTGGGAGCTATCGTTATTACTTGAAAATCTTCCTATGGCTGGCCGAAAATAGAAGTGTTTGACAGGGGGGGGGGGAGATGATGGAACTCTGCTGAGCCAGTTGCTGACTCTAAAGGGGTCGCAATTGAGGCCATAGTAGGGGTCAGGCGCGTGCATGCTGACTGGTCAAGCTTGAATTGTTTGGCGAAGGCTAATGTTGGGATTGAAATAACGAAAGTTTGGGCCCGTACAAATGCACTGTCACCGGTCTGGATGTTCGATCGGGATGGAATTAACAGAAGTCTACTGTATTTCTAAAACCAATAATTCTATAAGTGGGTTCTACTGTACTTCTTTCTGTCTAATTAAAATGTTTGAATGCTTCTCCTCTCTGCTTTTTTTGTGCAACTTTGTTATGACTGTTATCTGTTATAGCAATGGTAATTTCTTGACACTTGAATACCTTTATGTGCGGGTGCATTCCTTCTTCTGATGTCACATGCACACACGTTAATGTAGTGTGGGGGTTTAAAAACGTGTAGCATATTCTGTGTTAGCATTATGTCCTCCACCAAGCTGTGGATGCACAAGTACAGCTAGTGACCGTACTGACAAGACACAAATCTCTTTTGACACCTAGAGGGTGCGACAGTGGTCTCCACTTTAAATGGCCCAAGTCGTTGTATCTGTGTTTGGCTTAATTGAGCTCGCATGGTCTATGTTGTGAGCCTTTTGGCTGCCCCATGTCTGACCCAGCGGGGATAATGGGGCGCTGCAGAAACGGCATCGCGACGAGGACGAGGAGCGGCACAAGAAGCCACTGACCAGTGGGGACAAGCACCGGCGGGTGGTGGCACGCAGCGACAGCAGCCAGTCGGAGGCGCGTGGCCGCAAGGTGCGCACCACCCGCTCGTCAAGCAGCGACTCTACACCACCCAGCCACCGCAGGAGGCGCACCGCCAAGAAGAAGCGCAAGTCTCGTAGAGAGACCAGCAACGAGTCATCCTCTGAGCAGTTGAGCTCGTCTTCGTCATCTTCCGAGGAGGAGGAGCCACAAAAAAGGTTAGTCTCGCAGGATTTATTCATGCTCAACCACTAGATGCAGGTGACACCAGAATAGTGGCTCTTTGGGCTTGGCGGTTCGACATCAACAAATCGTAGCACTTTAGTATAGCAGCAGGTGGGATCTCTGGCAGTTTCGTGGATGCTGAGGCCTACACCAATGAAACACTGACAGGATGCTGATGGCACAAGAACACAAATGCTGAGGTGCTTGGTATGCCACCCAAGCCAAAAGGCTCCAATGCAGTACCTGGAAAATGTTTGCCTATTTGGGTCCCTCCTAGCTGACCTCCAATGTGGAGCCAGTGAAATGTGACATTAGAAACAAAATTTATGAAGTACAGTCGACTTCTGGAATTCAGTCCTGACAGGACCAGCGAAATTTATTGAGTTATCCAGGGGGTCGAATTAAACAAGATGCCAAAAAAAACTTCAAAAACACACTGCTCATTCATTTGGCAGTATTTGCCCGATCTAGCACGCTCCCAAATTAAATGTGGGCCCGCTTTCTAAGTGTCCAAATTTGAAACATAATGGAGAGATAACATTAAAACTCCTAAACAAAGTAGAAATCTAATAAGCACCCAATTTTTTAGCAAGAAAAATGGCCAATCTCTGCCGAGATACACACTGCCAGTATCGGGGTTTCTCTAAGGGTGGTCACCGTAGGGGTCATGCATGCAAACTTGTCAAGTTCAAATTATCCAGCGAAGGCCAGTTTTAGAACTGATAAAAAAGTGGCAGTTTCGCCCGAAAGGCAAAGCTTGGATTATAATGGCAAATTATTAGACAAGCGTACCAAGTAAGGATAGTGGTTTTATCGATCGTATAAACTTGTAAACATTCGCTTACTAACTAAATTAACAAGCATGGTGCCACGCGCACAGGCAAACATGATCACATGTCACTCGATGACTGCGGACACATGCTGTCAAAATGCTGACGTCGGGAAGAGTGGCAGCAGCAGCGAGCGAATTGACCTTCGTGCAGCCTCTCACTTCTGACAAGCACGATGTGCTTAGATTGACCAGCAAACACTGTCTGTCAAAATGTATTTGAAATGAAATTTGATTTCATGACTTCAACGCAAACTGAGCTGTGAGAACACAACGCCCACGAAGCGCACCTAGACCCCCATCGCAGATCGTTTCAAGACGGGGCCCACGTGGCCGTGCTCAGCCATGCCATACACAGCGGCCGATGGAGTAGAGCGTTGCATGCGATGGAAGACTTCCTCCCCACGTTCCTCCCACTTAACCGTACGGCAAGCGGCCATGATGTTATCGCACTTGGAATTTACACAGAATGTCACGGCGAGAACAGCAGAAATGCTCTTGGAGTGTCCATATAATTGCTATTGCGATAATAGCAATAGTTTTGGCCCATAAAATTGCATGGGTATTGGTTGGGATCAAATTAACTAAAAAAAGTTGTCGCAGTTTCACCTGAAAGGTGAAGCATCAATTGCGATAGCAAATTTGAAGACAGCTATACGGAGTAATGATAGCAGCTTTATCAGCTGTATAAACTTGGACATGCAGCAGCACCGGCAACACGCAGAACTGTTGTCGACGCCGTCGGCGTTTTCCCGCGTTCGCTCAAAATGCTTGCGGCGTTGGTGACTGTTGCCAGAGCCTCTGATATAAATAGGCACTTGGTGCCGCAGTTAAACGTCGCCTCCCTTCCCTCCCCCTCCCCCCCGCGGCCTTTCTTGCATCGGAAGAAGGCACGTTTGCTCTACATATATGGTGATTGTAGAGGAGGAAAGAGACGCCTACTTCTGCAGCCCTTAAGGGAGCACAGAGCAGAACGCGCGTTTGTTCTCCGCGGTGCGTTCACTCCCCGTGAAAGCGCGCGTCCCTCGCGCCCTTTCACTCGCACATACAGCGTTCGGCGCGCGGCGACGATTTCATCTCCATTGACGTCATACGGAACCTCACGGCGACGGCGACGCCGACGCCGACAACAGAAATCTGCTTTTGAGTGTCCATATAATTGCTATCGCAATAAAAAATGTAATTAACTGTAGTCAAATTTACGGAAGTCTACTGTACTATACTGTTTCATGCATCAGGTGCAATGCTGTGGAGGCTGGAGATACTTTTTGCAGTGGCTGTGTTCACGCTTAGAAATAGTTCAGTATTCTATGATTTTTGTGAAAATGTTCTTTATATAAGCTCAGTTCTGAATGAAAAAAAGAATTTACTCTTGGAAACAAACATACTCGTGTTGTTTTGGATCAGTTTGCTCTTCGTTGTTTTTTATTTGCAGCCCGTCGTGGCAGCCTCACGTGCATGCTCGCATGAGCAAACTCCGCTGGCATACATCAAAGCATAAACGGAAAGTGCGGAGTGATAAATTTTGGTGACCGTACTTCTTGCGTAGCTTCCACAGCATTGCACCTAATGTATGAAACGAAGTACAGCCAAGCTTAACACGCAGTTGTCCATTAGAGTACTGTACTGAAAAGTATGTTTCCAAGTAAATTTCGGGCTCTGATGCAGACTGCGTTGCTTTTTATATAACAAAAATGGCTCATGGAAGCCCCCCATGACATGGGGACGTGGGTTCTAAAAACGTTTTCTTTATTTTTGGTTCTATCTGAACTAAACTTTACTGTTTAGATCAATTTTTCACGCTGATTTCAAATGTATAAATAGTTTTTTGATAGCTACTCTGGTTCAGAACATAATAAAGTCTGAAAATAAATTGCATGAATACTTCTTAAGGGGCTTTTTGGCAATTTCTCCTTGCTAAACACATCAAATAAGTGCATGACCTTAATGCCAAGCACTTGCTCTAGGGGATGATGCTATTTTATTTGTTTGAAAGCATCCTAAAGGTTTTTGCAGTTTCTAGAATGTGATGTTGTTTCAAGATGTATTCATAAAAGTTCATGCAGACATTCAGGTTTACTTGGAGATGCACAAGCTCAATGTGCATCCTGTTTCTCTCATCTCTTCATTACTGAGAACACCCTCTCCACGTTGCTGATGGGGATGGAAAAAAGATATTATAAAAGTTTCAAGAGGTTTGGGCTGCTTGGGGAACATTTGAAGAACTTCAAGTCAGCAGGTAACTACTCGCTTGCAAACTTTGCAATCATAGCACAAAGAATGTCGTGGCCTTGACAGCACAGATGAGTTGGTCAAAAGAAAACTCTCACTCGAGCCCCAGCACAGAAATGGCCATCAGTGGGGGGACATATCAAATGGGAACCATTTTTCGAGCTACTCAAGGCTTCGCTGGTACACTCTTGCTGCGTCTGTTGTGAATACACATTGTTCATGGGCTGTCAGTAGCCTGGTGTACCTTGCAGCCATGGAATTTGTCGCTTGCTCGAGTCCCCAAGCTTGTCCTCGTAGAATCCATAATGTCAGTGGAATATGTGGAGTTACTCTCCAGTGTCTTTGTTTTTCAGGACCAGGTGCATGAAATGATGCCAGAAGTGCATGTAGGCACTCTGGAAGAGAGATATCCTCCTCCGAGAGCTCTTGGTTCAGCCTTATCCATCCATCGGTTGCGGCGCGTCATGCCGTAGGTACTTGCGCTAGGCGCCACGACCTGCCCAGTGCTTCTGCAGTATGCCCAGCGGCCTCAGCACGTTAAGAGCTGTCCCTTTTGTCGCCTCACATTATGAGCTGAAAAACTATTCAGGCCTCAGTCTGGTACATATCGCTGTCCCAACATGGGTAAGTCGGGACTCCACATGAAAATGAGGGTCAGTCCCGCACAATCCGGGACTGTTGGTAACCCTAATTGGTGTTGCATTCTTTTGACAAAGACATAGAATAGAAACTGGGCCATTCCATGCCAAACATGCTATACAAGAACTCTACCCTCTCCGATTTGTTTTTTAAAAATTGTGGCCATTTAATAGGTTAGAAGATCTCTCTTCCCAAAATATCTGTGTGTAAAGTCTTTTCTTCTTTTTTTTCCCTGAGTGCCATTTCAATTTTACCTTAAAGATACCCTAAAGGCATATGTTAAGTCTAGCTAAAGTGATGGCATCAATATTATAGCGAACAAAGCCTTGGCAATGGAGAAATTGAGGTAAATGCAGCACGCGATTGGAGTCTCCCCTGGGACATTCAAGTACTTGGCTGATGACAAAACTACTACGCATTTAAATTCTAGTACTAGTACTAGTACTCAGCCACTCGTTATAAAAACATAATTGTATTGCATTATAAGACAAAAGAAAATGCTACTTGTCCAGTTCTATTTAATTTTTAGAGAAAAAGATTTCATTGACATTATCCTTGACAACGACATGGGTTGTCGAAAGGTTTCGTTTTCGCTCGACTTTGCGCCACTCACGCTTTCGCATTTCGGTAGTTTTGTTGTCGCGTAGTGCTGCGCCTGTTTTGCTGGCTCGCAAAAATCGCACAAACTAAGTATTCCACGTCGATGTGATATAGTGCGATGCCCGTGCACTTTGCCAAAAGCAGCTGCAACAGCGAATCCACCGCTCTTTCTTGGCTCCATGGCGGCATGCTTGCATTTTGTGCAAAAAAACTTACGGCTGTCTGTCAGGCGCCCTCACCGACGGCAGCAAATGGCAGTGATGGCGTATGCAGCGTCACCACTCCCCGGTTGGATGGCTGGAGATTTTAATTGTGATCAAGGACCCCTCGGATGCAATTTTCTCGTAAACTAAGTCTTTTCTTGGCAGGACACTAGCGACATAGTATTTGATTTGCCTTTAGTGTCCCTTTTAAAGGAAAACATTGTGCAAAAGAAAAAAAACATCTAAGAAAATGAAGTTTACTGTCAGAAAAGAAGAAAATTTTGTCTCTATAAGCTAATTGTGTTTTACTATGCACTCTCATTCGTCGGCCCCAACTTTATTTTTAGCTGTTTAGTACGGTTTAAATCGTTAATAGCCGACATTTTAAGCAGCTTATGTTAGTTCTCGTCGCTCAGTGACTTGTCACTACATCACACACCACAGTGATTGTGACCCTTTGTGTTCGGCCTTCTCACATCAAGCCTATGTTTTGGAGGAGGGGGTAATGCCACGTGGTGTGGCAGAGCAAGGGACTGAGCAAGAGGAGAGCAAGGTTCATCTTGGCACCGCGCGTCGACGCTGACGCTTAGTAAAGGGCTAACGCCTGGTGTATTTCAATGGGGTACACGCGACAATATTTATAATGGTGGCAAAAAGGCCAATTTGGGGTGCCTTTTATTTATTTATTTTATTTATTTATACATACTGCAGCCAAACTTTGGCTATATCAGGAGTAGGAAAAGAACAATGAATTATACATATACATTACAACTGTGAAATGGCAGTGAGAAATTCATCTAAAGGGCATTCACATACATTTCCAAGCAAAGCATTCCAGCACTGAATCGTGTGAGGAAAAAAAACTGTACAAAAACAAGTCTGAACGAGAACGATACGAAACAATATTTAGTGCATGATATTGTCGAGTATTCGAGGGGGCTCAAAATGAAATGTAGTCTTGAGAAGAACAATGTGGTGAATTTACATAACTGTGAAAAAACTTTAAAAAATCAAAGTGGCGACGTTTCTGGAGTGAGATTAGATTCAGGTCAGGAAGAGGGTGAAAAATATCTATAACAACGACAGATGAACCTAACAGCTTTTTTCTGTACTGACTCTAAAGCCTTAACTACTTTTTTATGATGGGGATTCCATATGATTGAGGCGTACTCCAATATCGGACGTATTAATGTTATATAGGTTATCAGCCTAGTGTGTTTTGGTGCTGAACGGAGCATGCGCTGCAAATAACCAAGGCGTTGAAGGGCTTTTTTGCATGTTATTTCAATATGTGGAGACCAAGACATATAATGCGAGAAAAGAACTTGCAAATATTTATATTGGTTAACTCTGTTTAGGGATTGATTGTTAAAGGAGTATATGAAATGAGATATAGAATGATGCCTTGAAAATGATAAAAGGACAGTTTTACTGAAGTTGATCGTCATCTGCCACTGTTTGCACCAGCTACAAAACCTTTGAAAACAAGTGTTAAGAGCGACATGATCAGATTCACATTTAATGTCACGATATATGACACAATCATCAGCATATAAGCAAATTTTTGAGGAAATAATAGAAGGGAGATCATTTATATAAAGCAAGAAGAGGAGAGGGCCGAGCACGGAGCCTTGAGGTACGCCTGACGATACACCTACTGTCGGGGACTTTAGTACTAGAGTTAACAAGTACATACTGTGACCGTTCGGAGAGAAAGCTGGATAACCAGTTTACAATACTGGAGTTATTTAAAATGCTTTGAAGTTTATACAAGAGTTTGGTGTGAACTACTGTATCAAAGGCTTTTGAGAAATCGATAAATAATGTGTCAATTTGATCACTGATATGAGAGACTGACCTACGTCATGGGCAAATTCTACGAGCTGAGAGACTGTGCTGAGGCCTCTTCTGAAACCATGTTGAGAAGCAGACAAGATGTTGTTAGACTCAAGAAACCCAGCTATATGTTTATAGACGATATGCTCTAGTAACTCGCTACATTGGGACGTTAATGAAATTGGTCTATAATTTGTTAAAATGTGCTTATCACCAGATTTGTATAGTGGGAGAACCTTAGCGACCTTCCATGAATTTGGGACTACACAAGTTGACAAGAATTTTTTAAAGATAATGGTAAGGTTCTTGCAAGTCCATAAGGAGTAACGTAAAAGAAATGCGTTTGGAATGTCATCCGGGCCTGTGCTCTTTCTTGAATCAAGATTTAGAATAAGATTTAAAACACCTTCCTCGCTCCCTTCGACGTCATCTATGCAAGTATCTGTAATGTGATCAAAAGGGGGAACCTCAAGATTATCTGTAGTAAAAACTGATTTGAAATAACTGTTAAATGTCTGAAATTTCAAGTGGATCAGTAATATTTTGACCATTAAATGTAAATGAATTGGACAAGAAACCAGGAGGTGAAATGGAGGACCAGAACTTACGCGGGTTAGTTTTAAGTAAATTCGGCAAGGTGTGTTTGTAGTAAAAATCCCGGGCTGCCACCGTCGAAGTTCCGCTTTAAGTGATTGAAATTTCCGAAATGGTATCACCACTTCTCTTTACACTTCGAAGTAGGGCGACACGGCGAGAAAGATGCAGAATTTATCCAGGGCAATTGTCTTTTTTGTTTTACGAAGTATGAAGCGATCAATACAGGTCTTAACAGTATCCTCAAAAAAAGTTACTACATCAGGAAAAACGCTAAGTTCTTCAAAAGTAGAAAATGAATGAGCTTAGTAGTTTATGAGGGAGGCATCGTCAGCCTGGGCAAAATCATGAAATGTGGAGTAAATAAAGCTTCGTTTAGGGACGTTTATATGAACAGAGACACAAACTGCTTTATGATCCGATATACCCTCAATAATTTCGCACGTGTAGCCGATTTCAGACAAATACTCACTGAGAAAAACCAAATCTAACAAAGATGTGCCTCTAGTATTGCTATTGACTATTTGCTTTAAATTACATGATAAGGATAAGTTTACTAGTTCCCTACATATCGAAGATTCGTGACCAGAAACTGTGAGGGATGACCACCCAATTCCTGGCAAGTTGAAATCACCAAGTATTATTAGATTGGAGGAACTGAGACTCTGTTCGTGGATAAAAGTGCTTAAAATGTGCAAATGATTAAGTGGCGATTCAGGAGGACGGTAAACAGTGCCAATGTGTACAGAATCATTTCCCAAGTACACTTTACACCATACAGATTCTATATCAACGGGGCTTTTAATAACTGAAAAGTGAAGGTCAGAGCGAATAAATATAGCTGCACCACCTCCTCTACCATTGGTGCGGTCAGACCTAAGGACGGTAAAACCCGGTGGCGTTACTTTGACATCACATGTATCACCACTTAGCCAAGTTTCTGTTACACCAACAATTTGGGGAGAATATGATGAAATTAAGGAAAGAAACTCGGGATGCTTATTTACTAGCCTTCTTGTATCAGCATTTAAAAATGTTAGGTTATTGCATGGGCCCTGTGGCCTTCACCAAGAGCTCGTAGTAGTGGTTCGCGACAAGCAATTAGATCTGCGAGATGCTTCGACAAGGGAGTTAGTATGGTTATTCCAGTTATACCGGACGTTATTGATGAAAGCATGGTCAAATCTTAAATGAACAGCATGACCGTTTGAACGGAAAAGGCCGTAGCGTCCCAAATCTTTTTGCAGATAGAACGAACATGAGCTAAGAAGTTTTCACTTATCCGGAAACCAGACTCGGTCAACTTGGATTTGTTTTGCAAGATCTGAACTTTATCGCGATAATCAAGCAGTTTTATAACAGGACGGGCTCTGTCCGTTCGAGGTTTTCCAAGCCTGTGACATCTTTCAATATTTGGACAGTCAAGTTGCAGTTGATCAGAGAAAAAAAAATGTCGCAGTTTCACCCGAAAGGCGAAGCATCAATTGGTTACATAGCTGCACCACCTCCTCTACCATTGGTGCGGTCAGACCTAAGGACGGTAAAACCCGGTGGCGTTACTTTGACATCACATGTATCACCACTTAGCCAAGTTTCTGTTACACCAACAATTTGGGGAGAATATGATGAAATTAAGGAAAGAAACTCGGGATGCTTATTTACTAGCCTTCTTGTATCAGCATTTAAAAATGTTAGGTTATTGCATGGGCCCTGTGGCCTTCACCGAGAGCTCGTAGTAGTGGTTCGCGACAAGCAATTAGATCTGCGAGATGCTTCGACAAGGGAGTTAGTATGGTTATTCCAGTTATACCGGACGTTATTGATGAAAGCATGGTCAAATCTTAAATGAACAGCATGACCGTTTGAACGGAAAAGGCCGTAGCGTCCCAAATCTTTTTGCAGATAGAACGAACATGAGCCAAGAAGTTTTCACTTATCCGGAAACCAGACTCGGTCAACTTGGATTTGTTTTGCAAGATCTGAACTTTATCGCGATAATCAAGCAGTTTTATAACAGGACGGGCTCTGTCCGTTCGAGGTTTTCCAAGCCTGTGACATCTTTCAATATTTGGACAGTCAAGTTGCAGTTGATCAGAGAAAAAAAAATGTCGCAGTTTCACCCGAAAGGCGAAGCATCAATTGGTTACAAATTAGTGTAGAGCTATACGGAGTAAGGATAGTATATTTATCAGCTGCATAAACTTGGACATGCAGCAGCACCAGCAACGCGCAGAACTGTTGTCGACGCCGTCGGCGTTTTGCCCGCGTTTGCACCGAACGCGCGCGGCGTTTTTATATAAATACGTATTTGGTGCCACAGCTAAACGTCGCCTCTCCTCCCTCCCTCCCGTCCCCCCACAGCCTTTCGCGCGACGGAAAAAAGTTGCGTTTGCTCTCTATATATGGAAAGGAGGAAAGACGCTTAATTCTGCAGCCCTTCAGGGAGCACGGCGCAGAACGCGCGTTTGCTCTCCGGCCTGCGTTCGCTACCCGTGAAAGCGCACGTCCCTTTCACTCACACATACAGCGTCCGGAGCGTGGCGACGATTTCATCGCCGTTGACGTCATACGGAACCTCACGGCGACGACGACGGCAGAAATCTGCTTTGGAGTGTCCATATAATTGCTATCGCAATAAAAGCACGAAACACTGTACAATAATACTTCATTGCTTTCGTCTGCAGGTTCACTAAGTCCGTACAAAACAAGGTTATTTCGACGTACACGATTTTCGAAGTCTTCGTTTCTTGAGTTAAGCAGATTGACTGTTTTTCTGAGAGAGCTGATCTCGGAAAAAATTCTATCTTGGTTGTCAACTTGTCTGTCAGAATCTTTAGAAAGTGATTCAAGATTGGTCACTCTAGTCTCAAGACGAGGAAGGCATCGAGGCACCCTAGACTGTGCGTGTGTGTGCCCGCTCTCCCACTGCGGCGCATGCGTGCAGCCCTGCCAGCCTCTGCCGCATGCCACAAACGCAAGCAAGCAGGAGCCGCGTCTGTCTCGGGCAAAGCGAGCGCGCACCTGCGCCAGCGGGCACTAGGCAACGCGAGCAGCGTCGGCAGCAACTCTGCGCATTGACTCGTTGGTGCTGCTACAATTTCTTTCTCTATCTCGCTCTATTTTCTCTTTTCCTCTCCCAAGCATTGCGGGTGCCGCGCGCATGCTCTCCTTAACGCGTGGCGCCCGCAATGCTTGGGAGAGGCTATATAAGTTACAGCATGCCAGTGCTCTCGAACATGAGACCCAGCTGTGTGCGGACGTTAAGAGCATACAAGCTCAAGGATTGCACACGTGCTTGGGCCTACTACGCTGCACCTCAACCAATGGAACCATCGTGCAGGCTCGGGCTTGTCCCATCAACGTATATATGCTCTGCGAACCTCTTCGAGTGCACCTACACTTGTTGACCCAACACAGGCAACATCCCCTATCAGCACTCCTTGCCACACACCCAAACTGCAGTTTTTCAAGAACTATATTGTGTCATGAGAACATTCTGCCATTTAGATTCTCTTCCCCATGCATTCCTAGAGCACCTCCGTGGGTCCTGCCTACACCGCTTGTTAAACTTCAAATCCCTGGGATTACGAGTAAGTCCTGTGTTTCATCCATTGGCCTTAAGCAACTTACCCTATCGCACATTTTTACAGCATACAGTGGTACTTCACACATGTATACCGATGGCTCTGTTACCCCATGTTCCTCCGCCGCAGCCTTTGTCATCCCACAAATGTCCATCGCTCGTTGGTTTAAATTAGACCACAAGTCCACTTCAATTGCCACAGAACTTGTTGCTATCCGCGAGGCAATACAATTCCTTGCAAGAGAGCCTCCTCGCATATGAACTTTATTTTGCGACGGCAAACCCGCTCTTCAAGCCATTGAGTGCGTTATGAGACAAGGCCCTTATTATATTTTAGCTCTAGAAATTGCAGAGCTTCTCGACATTGCGACCAAAAGCGGCCACCATGTCACCTTTCAGTGGATACCTGCACACTGCGATGTGATAGGAAATGAACAAGCAGACGCTGAAGCTAAAATAGCTGTAAATAAAGCGCCAGAAGTAAGCATTGCGTTCTCACGAACAGACACGAAAGCCCTACTTCGGTGCGTTATGCGGAACTCTACACTTGAGCACTAGACCAATCCAGATCGACGACACGGGCGACTGCACAAATGGGACGCAGAAATGAAGTTCCGCATGCCTCATAAACTGAACAGGAGCATAACAAGTATGTTGCACCGGATTCGTCTTGGTGTTGCACTCACGTGGGGTTATAGGCTGCAGTGATACTGGTCCCAACTGCGATCACTGCCCAGTGCCAGAAACACTTGAGCACGAATTTTGCTCATGCCCAGCGTACGCACGAGAACGGCAGAGCCTCATTTCTACTATTCAACGAGTGACTAAAAGACCAATATCTGACGAGATTGTATTAGGTCCTTGGCCTGACGCCAACAGCGCAGCTGTGGTCATCGAAGCGACTATAGCCTTCCTTCAAGCCACTGGACTCGATGCATGACTCTAGTATGACCTCAACGGGATGAACATGTATATATGTACGCACCTCCTAATCTTTATCACCATCATTCATCGCTCTTTCTATCCCCCCCCCCCCTCCTCCCTTCCCCAGTGTACAGTAGCAGGCCAGAGCAAACTAACGCTCAAGCCGACCTCTCTGCCTTTCTTCAAATAAACCTCTCTATCTCTCTCTGCTCTCCTTAATGTCCCATGTCAAGGCAACATGTGCATGGCACGGAGAGGAGGCGAGGCGCACGCAGCTCTGCGAGGTGGTTGCTAGGCAATGCAGTGATTTCATAGCTAGGCGAGGTTTTGCGACAGCAGGCGCCTCTTTTTACAGTTAGTTAGAACAGCTTCGCTGTTTAAGAACTATTCCAGAAACTTCTCTTTTGCTTTGGTTAAAAGGATTCTTTCCAAATGGCAGCGCATGGCCACTAACTCACTGCTGAACTTCAGTTTGTGTCGATGTCTTTGCTACTGAGAAAAGAATTATGCAACAGACTGTCGGCCTCGCCGTTAACAGGACTGCATTTCCCAAGTATGCAGTCTTCCTTCTCTACTAGGTGACAGACAACACACTATCGAGCAATCCCTTTGTTCCTGCTCTTAACCCTGTGTCATCAACTTGAACTTTGGATGTTGCATGCACACAAGAGCTGTGTGCATTGCATTTACTCCAGCCAACAAGCAATGCAGAGACCACAGACTTGCGAATGTCACACCTCAGAAAAGAATGCCTTTTTCCATTCTTCAGTCAGCTCTTTTAATTTCGTTAACAGAATAATCCCGGCCACGGCGGCCGCATTTCGATGGGGGCGAAATGCGAAAACACCTGTGTACTTAGATTTAGGTGCACGTTAAAGAACACCAGGTGGTCCAAATTTCCAGAGTCCCCCACTACGGCGTGCCTCATAATCAGATTGTGGTTTTAGCACGTAAAACTCCATAATTTAATTTTATTGCGATTGCAATTATATGGACACTTCAACCGGATTTCTGCCGTCGCCATGAGGTTCTGTATAGATTCCGAGGGCGATAAAATCGTCGCCGCGCACCATATGCACGAGCGAAAGCGCGCGGGGGACGTGCGCGCTATCACGGAGAGCGAACGCACGGACGAAAGCAAACGCGACCGTCGCGCGAAAGGCCGTGGGAGTATGGGAGGGAAGGATGCAGGGCAACACTGTGCTCCGGCACCAAAGGCGTATCTTGCAATTGGGCGTAAGGGGAACTTGCCACTCAATCTCCCACGCGAAAGCAAGAAATCGGGAAGGCAGGGAGGGAGGGGGGGAGCGCAGCTTCTACTCTGCCAACAACTCCGTTCGTACTTTGCCCGGCTGTGGCCGTCGCCCGCACGGTCTCTTATCTCCACACGGCTCTGACCTTTGTATCCGCTGTGCATGCGCAGCTCAGTTTCCTTTGAAGCAATACACCGCACGAACCTTGCCCGCTGCGGCGGCTGCGATTGCTGCCAGCGTTTTGACAGTCGTTGTCTGCGGTCATTCAGTGTGATCTATTCATGTTTCCTTGTGCACGCTGACACCACGCTTGTTAATTCAATTAATAGACAGTTTTAGTTTAACGTTAGCGTAATAGCGGGGTTAACGGAAATAGCGTTACCATTCCGCAAACCAGGGTTCGCACAGCCCCTTGAAATCCTTGAATATCCTTGATATTGACAGTATAAGTTCAAGGGCCCTTGAAACTACTTGAATACCCGTGGGCTCCTTGTAATCCTTGAAAATCCCGTGGGATTTGTTTCCGCTAGAGGAAATTAACGACAACCTCCGCAAGTCATGCTGATATTTAAGGCCCTTTCGCTTACGAATGCCCATGAAAACAAGCTGTGTTGACTAAAGGGCAACATCGGGAAGTTTCGGTTTTAAATCTCGCAGCCCCTACGTCGTCTGGCAACTAATATGCATTGGAAATCCCATCCAATCCAATGCGAGACATATCGCTCGCTCGGCTTGCGTATAGTGCCTAGAATATACTCTAATGTGCCGTCCACCGAGAGTCTCCAACGCGGGACGGTGGCGCGAGCAGTGATGCCTGCCGCCGCGGGCCACCAGACGGCGATGCCTGTCGGCACCATGCTAAATCCTGCGGTGTTCGGCTCGCGTTCGTTTGCGATGCGTTGATTGCTACGCGTCGATTGCAATGCTTAGTTCATTTCTCGCCTTGCTGCCGCTTTCGTTGCAGTCTTTTCTTATTGTGAGTGGGTTTTTTGCATCTATGTGTGCACTCGTCTGTCTAAAGAAACTTTGAACAGGTCGCGAAACCGCGATTTCCCAGAGACGCGGAAAGAAACGGCTCATCTCATTACCCAGCGCGTCCGCAGACCCCGAACGTATTGCGGATTGGGACAAGAACATAAGAGGCAGATCGCCGGGCAAATGGGGAGACTCGCGTCGTGTCTTGCCTGAAGTCCGCCCATGTCTCAGCATGGTCCGGCACAGTCTCGAAGTGCAGCGCACCAAGCGGCCGGCGGCGGCAGGCATCACACTCGGTGCCACCGCGACACCCGCTCTCGGCACACTAGTATGTGTCTTTTAGGTACTATAGTCGGGCCGTTTGTCGGCCTCGTGCGCGCCATTTCAGTGAAGTTCGCGTTTGCGTTGTGTGTTTACTTTGACAAGATGCCAGGCGGGAAGTGCAAGTTTCAGCCTGCGTGGCTGCAACATACGGACTATCGTCACTGGGTGAGACCGGAACCAAGCGATCCTTATCGAGCAATGTGCGCATTATGTCAGAAGACGGTCGACATTGCAACGATGGGGGAATCTGCCTTGAAGAGCCACCAGAAAGGCGAAAGGCGACGGAGTTTCCGTCGAACAGCCAAAGAAAAAGAAGCGGAGATAACAGCTCTTGAAAGAGAAATTAATGCGAAAATAGGGCTCCTTTCCTAAGTCATGTGAGGAAATAAAATTACGCTAACACTCCTTGAATTCTGCCTTTTTGCATCCTTGAAATCCTTGAAATGTCCTTGAATTTCCAGCCAATTATTGTGTACGAACCCTGCCGCAAACAAACTTTGCAGAAAGAGAGGTTTAGTATAGCGTGATAGCGTAGTTTACGTGCGGGACGCTATTCCATTACGCTTGGAATTTCGCATACATAGGGCACCTAAGTCTATGTGTGTGTGCGTCCGGAAAGTGCGAGAGGCAGCGCAATGGAAGCCAGGAACGCGTTGTATTTTTACTTGCCATGTCCGCCGATCTGCAGCGAAACAGACAAGCAGTACAAGCTGTCTACCATAGCCTCCGAAATGTTCCCATCTCAGAGGCCATATGCCGTCGTCGCGCCTATCTCCCAACTTTACCGACAGGTGGCGCTCGCATCTCAGCGAAAATTTCTCTCGTTAGGCTTAGGCGCGTTCGAAACAAGAAGCGATCTCGAAAATTCCTCAAGATTAGCCATAACACTCTCTCGTCGAAGCAGCATGAGACTAAGCAAAAGCCGTTTACGCAGTCATTTGCTACGAACGAAGTGAATTCTACAAAAACAACGCCAAATTCAGTTCAAAGCGGGCGACCGGGACCGCCGCCATGTTTTGAGTACACTACGTAAACATACTAACACGGTAACGTTAACTCTGAGAAATAGCGTGCGTACGGTAAATGGTATGGGTGGTTTAGCGGTTCTGCGCATGCGCATTTTGATCCCACTATTCCGGTACGCCCGCTATTCCGGTAACCACGCTAAACTAAAACTGTCTAGTAAGCGAATTTGTCCAAGTTTATGCAGCCGATAAAACTACTATCCCTACTCCGAATAGCTCTCTACTAATTTGCTATCGCAATTGATGCTTCACCTTTCGGGTGAAACTGCGACTTTTTTTTTTTTTTTAACAGAAGCCGTTTTTGCTGGCTGTGCAGCGTGTCTTTCTTTCCTGGTAAACAGTGTGAAAAAGCATCATCTTCATAAAACCTTCTCACAGAATTTTTCAATTCCTCACCAATTGGGTGTCCCGACTTCCATAGAGGTGTACCGAAGATTTTACACTAAGACCTAATTTTTACGCAAAACATCATAATTTGTTTCAGAGTCCATGACATCGGCACCCGTCAGCAGCCATATTTTTAACAGCGAAGCTCTTTAAGCCAGCCGTAATTTGTAGTTTGTATCAAGAAACTATGAAGAAATTTACAAAAAAATAAACTTTCTTGCCTAGGCGGGATTCGAACTTGCGCACCCCCGGTCCCAAGGCGAGCGTCGTAACCACTAACTAGGCTTGCAGAAAATGCATTCATGCGTACCATATGATTGCATTCGAGCGTCGTAGTCTTCATCCACAGCTGGCACGTTCGCACGCTCGTGCTCTGCGAAGTGAAGAGGTTTTGCGCGCTATGAGAGTGAGAGAGAAACACATTCACGGAGCGGGTCTGTTGGAACGCATTGTCGGCATTGCAACGCGGTGTCGGTGTTGCAAGCTGCGCTGTGCAACGGCCAGTGACGGCTCTAAGTCCAAGACGCACTAAAAGAAATTATCGTCATCATGAATGATAAGATGAAAAGTTCCCACGCACTTCCGGAAAATGCTGGGCTATGATCGCCCAGCTTCGCTATTTCAACCGTTGCGCAGCTGAGTGTAAAGCTAAGCGTTTTTTTTTTTTTTTTTTCTCAGTTCCTCTCATGTTCAAACTCGTCTTTTATAGTGGTCATCAGTGATATGTAGTCACTGAGAACATAGTTATCGCCAGCTTCTGTGGAAGTACATGATTGAGAGGTCACCGGCAAGTCATTATTTCTTCCTTCAGCAGACTCGTGTGAGCCACAGGCCTTTTGTACATAGGAACAATTTTCTCTTCGGAGTTCATTGCCGCAGGACCTTCGTCAATTCCTCTGACCTCACTGTCGTCAGACAGGATGCTCGCCACCAATGGTAGCATTGTCTCTCGCAGCACTGGGCATCCATGGCAATTCTAGGTATTCCTGTAAAATGGACCTGAATACGATTAAGGTGCCATCAGCACACCTCTCAGTGGTGGCGGCAAATAGATGTTCAGCACCCTTGGATCGTACTGCCAGAAAGTGACGGTCTGCATTTGGGAAAATCGGGATTTCTCGTTTAAGATGGTGCCACCAAACAGACTTTCTGAAATAGATATGTGAAATAAAAAATAGATACAGTCGAACCCGACTATATCGAACATTTTTGAACACCGTAATGTTACAATGAGAGAGAGAGAGAAATACGTTTATTCAGTCATAAAAAAAATAGAAAATTGTACTTGTATGAAAAGGCAACCCCAGTGGTCTTTCCGGTGAGGTGCCTAGATTAAGTTAATGGTTTCGCTTCTTATAAGGTAGGTGAGCAAGCTGTCATATATAGCTTTGCGGTGTTGAGGGGTCCCTCTAGGAAGGATCCAGTCATTGAGAGTGGCGACTGAGCTCTGCAGCCCAGCAAGGCAGATTCTTCGCAGTGATGACAGGCCAGGACATGTCCATAGCAAGTGGTGTGCTGTGGCTGGCGCACCCGTGGTGCAAGTTCCGCAGGTGGGGTCAAGCGACTTGTCAATGTATTGGGCTTTGAACGCAGGCGTGACTGCCGTGCCGGTGCGTAGACGGCGGAGTGCCACGCGTTCCCGGCGTGGAAGCCCAGGAGGGAGGGGGTCATGGCCTTCGGGCAGAAGCGCTTGTAGAGCGCTTCTGCCCGAAGGCCATGACCCCCTCCCTCCTGGGCTTCAATGAAAATATATAGCAAAAATTACGGCTACATCGAACAAAAATAGCAGCCGCTATCGATATATCAAACTTCAAGCAGCGCAAAACTACCCCAGAAGTTGGCTTTCCCGCTGCTTTCGCTCTGTAAGAGATGGCTGCCATGAAACGGCAGAACCTTCCAATATCCGCAAAGCTGGAAATCATCAGAAGAGTTGAACGTGGAGAAAAGAAGTCGGATGTCGCCACAGCATACAGCATCCCAAGAAGTACGCTGAGTACGATACTGAAAAATAAGGCCGACGTTAGGGCTAAGGCGGACAAGAGACCAGCTGCTACCGGCGCTTAACGAGTCGCACGGCTGCATATGAATACGGGGAGGCAGCAGTGTATAAGTGGTTCATGGATGTTAGGTCGCGAAACATCCCAATTTCTGGCCCCATAATTGGACAGAAAGCAAAGGATTTCGCTTTCCTTCTGAACAGACCCGACTTCAAAGGCTGCTCAAGTTGGCTGCAGCGTTTTAAAGAGCGTCACAGCATTGTTGGCCGGGCTGTCACCGGTGAAAGCCGCGCAGTGGACGTCAGCAACATGCAGAAGTGGATTGAAGAGAATTGGAGTGACATCACAACAAGGTACCATCCCCGTGACATATTTAATGCCAATGAGACTGCTTTGTTCTAGCAAATGCTGCTGAACAAAACGCTGGCGTGTCGCGATGACAAGTCCCACGACAGGAAAGTTAACAAAGCCAGAATATCGGTGTTGCTCGCCGCCAACGTCGATGGATCGACCAAGCTTCGACCAGTCGTGATCGGAAAGAGCAAATCGCCGCGGTGCCTAAAGAATGCACTTTCTGTTCCAGTGATCTACAGTTCCAACGGGAAAGCTTGGATGACAAGCGAACTTTTTGGCAACTGGCTTAAGTTCTGGGACGAGGACCTGGTAAGCGAAGGCAGAAAAATCTGCTTACTCATTGATAATTGCTCTGCGCATAATTGTAAGGTAAGCGTCAGCAATATCAAGCTTCGTTTCCTGCCGCCGAACACAACCTCAGTGCTGCAGCCATTAGACTAAGGCGTCATTCATGCACTGAAGGCAGGCTATAGAAAGTGCTTTGTGCAACGGCTTTTGCTAAACCTTCGCACTGGTTGGGAGTTGAAAATTGGCCGCCTGGGCGCAATAACGATGCTGAATGCATCATGGAATGATGTCAAAAAAGAAAATTAAGAATTGCTTCCGTCATTGTGGACTGTGTTTCCGGCGAGGCTGGCGCAAGCTCATCTGAAAATTGCGATGAACCTGTTGAGGAACTTGATGATTTGTTTAGCCAGCTGTCTGAGTTGGGTGCCGTTTGTGATGGGACTGCAGCGATAGACTTTGTCACCGTCGACGACCATGTTGCGACCACCGGAGAGCTCGCTGACGGAAGACATCATTGCCAATCTGGCTAGGGATCTTGCCGGCGACAGTAACTGTGAGGACCCCACCAGTTCCGACCCGCCCACGTGTTCCGATGCACTTCATGCACTGAGCGTTGTTCGCTGCCACTGCGCGTCCATAGAAGGCTGTGGGCTCGGCTTTTCCGAGTCACTCGACAATGTTGAAAAGTGTATGCTCAACAATGCTTTAAAAATGAAAAAGCAGAAGCAGATCAGCGACTATTTCTCGCGCTAATATGCCCGTCGCACATGTATTTAGGAAATAGAGAACACTTTTTTAATGAGGTGCATTTTGTACATTGTCACATTCTTTAAATGTTCTATATCGAATTACTCGATATATTGAACTAATTCCAGTTTTTTTTTTTTTTTTTTCTAGTTCCATATATGTGGGTTTGACTGTATGAAACAGATATCGAGCTGGTTCGGCCTAAGCGACCCTAGTCGTACTTTGTAATTTTTTGCGGAGTGTTTTAAGATTGCAACACGAAATGTAAACGAAACCGAGCTGGTGGGAGCATCACCCCGAAATGCGATGCCACTAGAGCAATACATGACACTCCCTTTGTGCCGCCTGCAGCAGGTGGTGCTTTTGGGTTACCTATTAAAAGCATGCAGTATACTTACAATGGAGTGATGGGAAAGCTGCTACAATTGCTTCAAGCTGCTACATTGCGCTAAAGCTGCTATATCCATGCTACAAATGAGCGAAACTGCTCCAAAGCTGCTTCAAGGTGTGGCCTCTGAGATTGCCTGGCACTGCGCCGTGCAGTCTCGGAGCGCCGCGTAATCTCGGAGGCCACAGCCGAGTAGGCTTGTTGCCGACACCAGGAGGCAGTTACCACTACCCCTATGCGCAGATTGCCTTCGTCTCTCCTACCATTCAAAAAACTAGCTAAGTCAATACAATCCAGTGCACGGGTTGTGCCAGGCAGGGTTGCCAGGTCTGATGACTTCTCCCCAAATTGACTACTTTTAGAGGCTCTTCGCGATCGAAAATCGTGGTTGGCGACTTTTGGCGGTGGTAATTCGTATAGGTAGGGCCCAAATCAATCGCATTCCTTTCAATGGCTCCCTCAATGCGAGAACCCCAAAAGCCAGATCTCCAAGTCCATGGTTTTGTGTTTTTCAAGCGCCGGAAGCAAATCCAGAAGCTGAAACATGTCACAGCCACCAACGGGCCTCTACGACTTGTCGTCCCGGTCTAGGACTGCCAGAGGCACTTCACACGCAATGCGCATTGGCTGAAATCACTGCCTCGGGCAGTCTGCAACTGTCAGGGATGGATAATTTAATCTCTTCTTGACGAAATAATGGTGCTTAGCTTGGAACAGTTAGCTGCAGGTTCTGATATGCCACCCGACAGATACCGGCATCGAGTTTTCATAAAGGATGCTCAAGGTGGACCGAAATATCCACTTCTGTCAAAGCTAGTCAAGGCACTTCTATCACTTCCATGTGGTAAAGCTGATGTCGTGCGTGGGTTTAGTGAAAATTCAAGAGTCCTGCAAGACAGGTCAAATATTTCTGTGTCAAGCATAAATGGCATGCTTCACATCATGTCATATGCAAAGAGGTTTGACAGCAATACGTGCCAGTTTTCAGTTAATGCAGAGGTCATCAGGGCTGTCAAAGGGGCATCAAAACGATATGCAGAGGGCCTTGCAGTTTAACAGAGAGCACCAAAGCGCCTTTGTACAGCTGCAGAACAAAACTCAACCAATGCAGATGTGAGCAAGCTATGAAGGAAGTGGCAGCACAAATGTTTAAAAATTCCCAATTGTTGACTCAAGAACTTCTCAGACATTGAGTGGCCAAGCAAAACTTGCTCAAGCAAGACAAAAATTTGAGTGAAAGTATTTCTCACTTGGATGCTGCAGATGAGTGGAAGAAAGCGTAGATATGTTTCATGCAACTGACATTCATGTTTTATGTTTTTGGTCCCATCATGTTTCATACTTTGGTGAAAGCTTGCAATAATTATGCCGTCAGTGAACTCGTGTCGCACTGTATTTAGCACTTCATTTCATTAAAGGCATGTATGATACGTTTATTAGGCAACCATGTAATAAAAGCAACAAATATTGTTTTTGGCCTGTTTTTCTTCTTTTTCGCAACCTGCTACAAAACTGAGGGCAGCTGCAACAAATCGTCATTTTTCCTGCTGCAAAACACTTTTGGCCATTCCCATCACTGACAATGGTACTAAGGCCCACGCGCTGTGCAAGAGATAAGTGAAGTTGCTTATCGCACTAGGATTGACAGCGATAGCTGTGAATTTGGCGTGCAACGACCTGGGAGGAGATTTGCTGGGATGAGGAACTTGGTGCGCACCAGCGTTTTCAGGCGAGATGGCCGGGCGAGTATTGCGGGGAAGCTGCTGTGGTGGGTGGCTCCTGTTCTCGATTGCGCCGCCTCGCGTCTTTTCTTCTTTACATGGGATCTAGAGGCCGGAAAACGTGTCACACAATCGCAGTTTGGTGATCTACTGAAACATTGCATTTTCTGGGAACGTATGAGCCAGTAAAAAATAAGCGCAACTGTATTGGGTCATTTTTTTGTGTTCTCGATCGTGAACTTTTGTGCCAGGAAATCATACGTAACACAACAAGGTACAACTGTATATCAGAACTAAAGTTGGAGCCGACAAATGAGAGTGCATTGTTAAAGCACATTTCTTATTAGAGACGAAATTCTCACTTTACATCTCGCTTAATTTTCTTTTTCCGATTTTATTTCTTTCACAATGTTTTAAGGGTAAAACTAAAATGGCACTCGGGCAAATTTTTTTATTCATTTGGGAAGACTTTTCTTTTAACCTACTAAATGCCCACAATTTTTTTAAAACAATTTGTAGAGGGTAGAGTTTTTGGATAGCACATTTGGCTTGGAATAACCCAGCTATAATGAATGTGTATTCAAATGAGAATAGGCACCACTCAACAAATTACAGGAGAAACTAGTCTCTTACAGGCAATTTTCCTTTGAGCACCAGTGGGTCAAACGGCTCGAGTACTTGGTGAGCTTCGTCATCACTGAGCACTGTCATTGAATATGAAATGAAAAAACATGAAAAGCACTTTTCTGAATAAAAACTTGGTAGAGTGATTCTGCACTGTGGCATAACTGTCCGCCAAAAATGGTGCTGTCCTCAAACGGTGTGCAGGTTAAAATTATGCTCGCATTACACGAAGTGACAAAATGAGAAATCTAGGCATCATATCTATGCCCTACTGGTTCGTGTGGTCCTCAAGAACGTGACCGTGGGCACATGAGCCAATCTACACATTGTTTGCTCACAGGCCCAGCAAATCGGCCCGCAGTGGTCGCCCCAAGGAAGCAGTCAAGGCCAAGCCGAGTAAGCCTAACAAGGAGAAGACCAGCAAGGAGCACAGCAGTGACCAGCCTCGTGACAGGCAAGGGTTTCTTGGTGCCTCTCTGAAAGCAAGCGCAGCGTGCGAAGGTTGTTTCGATGCGCAGCCCCCCGAGGCCCCCTGCGTCGAGTAAGCCTCCCAAGGAACGCCCTCAGGAGGAGGCTGCCCCACCATCTCCACCCAAGCAGCCCAACGGGCACACTTCTCGACCTCAACTGGCTTCCCGCTCCAGGTAAGCCCTCACAGTTTGTGATGTGTGCTGACCTGTTACGAATGGAGCTCTTCGGTATGGAGTGGCAGGCTGACTTTCCCACATTGTCATTACCATTCCTTCTCGTCCCCAAAAGCAAAGGCCAGCACAGCAGTCACCATTGCCGGATTGCAGCCAGATGAATCCTATCAATCAAACATTCAGTACGGTCAATCTCAGATATATTAAACCTAGCCAAATCAAATTATTGCTTGCATCAAACAGTTGTGTAACGTCCCCTAGAAAATTGCCATGTAAAGGTACACAGTCAAACCTCGTTAATGCGTAGTCGGCCGGGAACAATGTTTAGATACCCACTAAAAAATGTACGAATTAACCGCTAATGCCAGTTTAGCGGCTACTTACCGGCCAGAAAATAACTATGTCACAATGCTCTCAAACACGCACATTCAGACAGGCTTTATTTGTGGGTAGGCAGCAAAAAATGGGTGATCTTCACTTGCTGTCATGGTGGCCTTGCCGCGACAACGGCATCTTCGAACTCTGTAAGGCCGCAAGCCACTTTTGTCCATGAGGCAACCGCGTCTCTGCGAAAGCTCGCATGACACTCGAAGCACGTGCCGCGTCAGATAATGAAGGGCCGTCGTCCACATTGTCGTCGTCGTCATCACTTCTGCTTGAAGCTGGGCGAGGTGCGATGGCGGCAACATTGTCGCTATCCAAGAACTCCAAGGATCTAACAACGTCTACGTCTCGGAAAGTGTCAAAATTCACTTGCTCTGCAGCATCACCTTGCCGATCTAGTACCTCCACAAGGAGCCTCTCGCAGTCTTCGGTGCCCTCCTTCCTCACGCACGATGAATTTTGCTCGCATAAACAGACAACAACACCACGACCACAAGCACAGTGGCGGAAGAAATTTTTTTTTTTATGTCGCTGTTTCACTCGATAGGAGAAGCATCGATTATTAGTAGACAACTATAAGAACTAAGGATAGTAATTTTATCGGCTGTACAAGCTTTTAAACATTCGCTTACTAACTAAATTAACAAGCACGGTGTAAAGCGTGCACAGGTAAACATGAACACTTCTCGCTCGATGACCTCAAAAACTCGCTGTCAAAACTCTGGAGTGAGGAGGCGCAAATTGACCGTTGTGCCCTCTCTCGCTTCAACGTGAATAAATGTCGAAAGCACAGTGCATACAAAGCTACGCAGATTGCTTTGAAAATGAGGCCCACGCGGCCGCCGCCGAAACGGGCTAAAGTAAACCCTCCCCTGTCGTGCCTCGCACGCTTCCGCCCTGCCTTTGTCCCTCCTGCGAGCGAGATTGAGCCGGAATCGTCGGCTTACGCTCGGAAGCTTTCACTCGTGTATACAGCATACGGCGTGCAGCGACGATGTCACGTGTTTGGACTTTATACGAAACCTGAAATGTACGGACTTTCTAAGGAACCACGGCGACGGCAGAAATGCGCTTGGAGTGTCTATATAATTGCTGTTGCAATAAAGTGTGCTTCTGCATGGTTACCACTTGAATTGGATTGGATTGGATGGTGGCAGCAAATTCGCACCCCCTACCGGCAGCTTCTTCGCGTTACCAGAACCTAATCTCGAAGGCCATGCTTTTGTGCGCTGCAATCGGCAACAGCTGTATGAGCAACAAATACGTAATGGTGGCCATGTTTTGAGGTCACTATCGCTGGCGACTTGTCTGGGCGTCTCAACTCGAACATCTGCACACATGAGATTTTGCCGATTTTGTGCCTGTGCGTGTAGAACAAGAAAGGAAATAGTACGCACTAACCATTTCGTGGGCAATGAGCGACTACAGCTTAAGCAGTCAGCCAATACATGGGGTTCAATAGGGGCTGGGTGGGGGAAGCTTCGACTACGTTTAAACCGCAATTACACATTAAGAGAGTACATATTAACGAGGTTTGACTGTAGCGCTGTAATACGTGTGTATTGAACTCCCATTTACTCCCACATTCGATATACAGTTAAACCTCAATATAACGAACTGCAATATAAGGAAATTCTTGATATAACGAATATTTAACTTTTAACTTTTCATAACCATTTAAATGTCCATAGAGCACCATATATTTAGAATCTGAATATAACAAAGTTTGGTTATACGCGATTTCAATATAACGCAATTTTCCCGCTGCCGCAGCAAAGGAATACCGAGACAATAAATGGAAGCTTGCACGGACAGATGCAGATGGCCAAATAATTGAATTACAAGCGGCTGCTTGCGAACATGCCTCGCATGACAAGAGCGACAGGTGAAGTTTCGTAAAGTCCAAGTGCGATAAAATCCTGTCGCACCCCACGCATTGTGTGCGTTAGGTGCCAGTGAAAGCATGCAAAGGTTAGACAAGAAAGATAGTGGCTTCACGAGTGCCGCCTTTTCGTGCTAGCAGAGGCAAAGAGGGGAGCAAGCTCCAGGTAATGCGAGGGGGAAGCGGGGTCTCAGCTGTGGCTGCTGTAAGCGCAACTGGGCGCATACGCAGCTGGGCACTCTGCTTTATCTGCTGCGTCTGCAACGAGTGGGCGTGCCAAGACTGCGTGGGATCATGTAAGCTTTTTAGTATTGGAGGTTACCTAATCTCGAGTTTCGGAGACCCGTTGTAGCAAGAGGGCTCCCCGCTGCCGGCGCTTTTCATGATAGTGTCGTCCTAGTGATTCTATCACTAGTCCGGTGATGCTATCAGCCACGGCGGCAGAGTGGACGCAAAAGTGTGGCTGGCTTCGCTTAATGCGTATCGTCGATGTGAAGATATTGTCGACATTGCATGAAACCATGTCATTCGTCACCGACTTCCACATTTAACAAAATTGTTTTCTCATTCAAATTTGCTTTTTTTGATTACAGGCCCCTTTCCGTGTAAGAAAAATCGATCGGCTACTATACTTATTTGCATGAAAGGTCAAATTTCAAAACAATGAAATTTCTATATAAGAAGCAAATTGCAGATTTTATCAACTTCCTTACATTGAGGTTTAACTACGCCACACCCCTGCAGGTGCGCTTCTGTTACAGGGCCACGATCACTTCTTGCGCCTAATGTTTGTATAGATACCCACACCATGGGAAATTTAGTGCCAACAAAACGACACTGCACTTGAACCTCGGAGTCGAATATGAACACTGTAGGATTAAACAAGGCAGAAGAAACACCGAAACACAGCGCTGATTCATTTGGCAGTATTTGCCCCGATTCTCACCCGAATAAAATGTGCGCCCACTTTTTATGGGTTCAAAGTAGAAAAGTAACATAAAATTCACAATTGAACGTGCACCTCATATTTTAGCAAGAAATATGCAGCGTACTTCCGATTCTGGCAATAAGAAAAAGATGGAACCAGCATACTTTACCTTCAAAGAATGGACATTTACTTAATTAGTCCATCATCATCACTCTCAGATAGCACTTTATGACTGCCTATGAATAATAAAAGTAGCTGTGGAATCTACAAGGATTCCACAGCCACCTTGGTTCTCAACAAGAAAAGTAGAACGTTGCCTATCAAGAAAGGGGTCAGGCAAGGAAACACAATCTTTCCAATGCTATTCACTGCATGCTTAAAAGAAGTATTAAAGCTCTTAGACTGGGAAGACTTAGGAGTGAGGATGTCATCTGCAACCTTTGGTTGCAGATGACATTGTCCTATTCAGCAACAATGGGGACGAATTGAATTGAAATGATTGAGGACCTCAACCGAGAAAGTGTAAGAGTGGGGTTAAAGATTAATATGCAGAAGAAAAACATAATGTTCAATAGCTTGACAAGGGAACAAGAATTTAGGATCGCCAGTCAGCCTCTAGAGTATGTAAAGGAGTACGTTTATCTAGGTCAATTACTCACAGGCGACCCTGATCATGAGAAGGAAATTTACAGAAGAATAAAATTGGGCTGGAGTGCATACGGCTGGCATTGCGAAATCCTGACTGGGAGCTTCACTGTCATTGAAAAGAAAAGTGTACAATCATTGCATTCTACCAATGCTAACATATGGGGCAGAAACTTGGAGGTTAACAAAGAAGCTCGAGAACAATTTTAGGACCGCATGAAGAGCGATGGAACGAAAAATGTTAGGCCTAACATTAAGAGACTGGAAGAGAGCGGTGTGGATCTAAGAGCAAACAACGTGGATAGCCGATATTATGATTGACATTAAGAGGGAAAAATGGAGCTGGGCAGGCCATGTAATGCATAGGAAGGATAACTGGTGGACCATTAGAGTTACAGAACGGGGGTGCCAGTAGAAGGGAAGCGCAGTCGAGGACGGCAGAAAACTAGGTGGGGTGATCAAGTTAGAAAATTTGCAGGGACAAGTTGGAATCAGCTTGGGCAAGACAGGGGTAATTGGAGATCACAGGGAGAGGCCTTTGTCCTGCATTGGACATAAATATAGGCTGATGATGATAAAGAATCATATATATCTATATCATATATCTTTTTTCCCACGAACGCTGTCTGAATGGAATTCTTTGCCCCGAAAGGTTTTTGAATCCGCCGATTTTATGAATGAACTCAAGTCTCACATTGTAAGCTTCGATGGTTGAACATTGTTACGGTCTTTGTGTTCTCTTGATTTTTGTTGTTTGTCTTCGCTACATTGTATGTATCCTTTCTAGCCCCTCCTGCTAGGGCCAAATTACTGGCCTGCAGTATTGTGTAAATAAAATAAATAAATATGTTGTCCTCCGTAGTGTCATAATGCATTTGATATTGTGCATTTATCAAATGACTCCGCAACACTCGCGAATGGAATTGTGGCCCACGTCTAGACTAAACACTTCGCTAGTTCGTCCTGTGACGCATACAATTCTCAAGTACGCCAAGTAGACGTGGTGCAACTTGTTGGCTTGATATGTAAAATAATATTTCATTTAAATGCGCTTTTGTAAACGGACCGAAAGTGGCACATCGTTGTTGTCACGCCATGTGAGAACTCGTTCTGTCACCGCCATCCATGGTTGGCTCCTTTGTGGTGCTCGCTAGGCTGGCTCTGATGTTAGGCTGTCGCGAATGCAGTTTCGGTTTTAGTTTCATATCTGATTGCATCACCAGAGCAATTTTCGGATTTTTTTTTTCTTTTCTTGGGGGGGGGGAGCATTAGGCAAGCATTCGGCAAGCATTAGAATCGGGTTAATACTGTAATAATTCATTGGGAGTTACCATTTTAGCTTGAAACTCTTCCTGGGGCAGGCCGTAAATAGGCATTTTCAGAAGATGTTCAACACATTCACTGTACCCTGAGCGCTGGCAAGACCTGCGTTGCCACTATTGGAGCCACTGGGGTCAAGCACATGTGTTATGTCGAGTCAAGTTCAAATTATCCTGTGAAGGCTTATTTTAGGATCAAAATAACAAACGTTTTGTCCCATAGAAATGTGTATGGGCACTGGCTGAAGCTTTTGGTCAAGATCGAACTAAATTTTAAAAAATTAACTGGAGTCGAATTAATGGAAGTGTACTCTGCAATGAATTATCGGATATGACGAAGTAAATGTAAGATTTGGTTGGTCACGTTTTATTTCGATGGAGTATTTTCCTGCTATTATGAAATCTAAAAATATGATATCCGACACGGTATCAGTTATAGTGAAGGAAATTTTCGTTTGCACGTGCCTCGAGGTATATACAGTCAAACCCACTGTAACGATACCGGTTTTAATAACATATAACAATATATCGGTTATAACAATGAAAAGCTGCTGCACCGTCAACTTTGGTATGTTTTGTATGGTGAAATAACCCGCTTACTACAATGCCCCCAGGATGCATTATCGGTTATAACGATGAAATCTGGCCACTGGGTGTGCGTACTGAAAGGTAATGGAATGTGAAATCCTTGAAAAGATAAAAGGGAAAAAAGAATTTCGAGCCGCCGCACAACCCTCCGAGACACGAATGGACCACGTCAACTGCACTGATAGCCTGATAGCACTGCGCGCTGCTCTGAGATGGCCCCTCATTCCGCGCAGTTCTGCCATCGGTTTAAGGTGCTCAGGCTCGTCTGCGTTGTTTGCGTGGAAATCGTTCCCACGTGGCTTCTTGGCCTCGTTTGACTCGCCGCCGAAACGGAAGACGGCCGATCTGCCCGTCGATCATCGGCAATGCACGACGTTGCCGGTGAAAAGAAAGTGCACTGCTATAGATTTGGAAACCAAGTGCTTCTAACCGATGAGGCAATCGTCGCGAACATGCTTGCATCGAATAGCGACGATTGCAGCGATGACGTGGTAGGACATGCTGCCTCAAAGTTGTCCTCGCAAGAGGCCCTGCGGAAGATTCAGTCCCTCTGGGGCTTCGTTCTCACGAGGGACCTTCCGCTGCACTACGTGGAGCACTGGGATGCATCGGCAAGCTTCGCGTAAAGGAAGCAAAGCTAACGGACATAGTCATTAGAGAGCTTTAGAATTGGGGCCCCAAGAAAATAGCGGGCCACAACTGAGCATGCGCAAAACGCAAGGCAGCCTTGGGTCATTGCGTTCTGGTCGACCAAAGACGCTAAACTCAAGAAAGAGCGTGGGTTCCCAAGCCGCCTTGGGTGGCTCGTGCGGGCGACGAGCAGTCGCGTGATAGCCAAGAGAGACGTACGAGTCACAGCCATCCAGAGCTCGGATCGCTCAATCAAGTTGGTTGCAGAGAAAACTTGCCGTGTTTTGGGTGATTTTTCAGTGTACTTATACGCAAGAGACTCGGGGCGATGCAAGAAGACACTAGCTGCGCTCGGATTGGCGTCTTTTGACCCGCACCCCCTCCCTTTGGCTTAAAAATGGCAGAAAAAGGTCGCACAAATAACAACAGTGATTACTTTTATTGCAAACATTTCCAAGCATTTTTTTTTTTAATTAAAGATGCATTCCTTTAGGTTTCACCTGCAAAAAGACTGTTTTTCGCTTTCAAGTGCCTTCTATTTCCACCACTGCGGCGTCCCCAGCGTGCAACCCAACACTGCTCTTGTCCTAATTCTAAAACTAAATCTCCTCCATTCCCAAGAGCAAACAATGCAACACGGCTTGGGGCCAGAATTCTAAAACTCTCTATTGTGAAGTATGCAGAGAGATGCTTGTGGCGATCTCGCCCCAGCGTTTCCTCTGGACTTCTCGAGCTGAGGGGCAGCCGCGGCAACTTTCCCGGATGTTTTAAAAGGCCCCTTTTGAGGCCACCAAGGGATGCCTTGGCGGAGCTCGCATGTCACTTGCCGCCCGTGACCCTGCTTTGCAGTTGTTATAGCTGTTCCATTCATGAACAGTTAGACGAGTCAACGCAATCGGATGGAGAAAGTTGGTGGGGAGGGGCACTGGCCTCCCTGCCAATTATAGTCTTCTCACAACAGCTATGCCATCCCTTCATTTTTTCATGCAACCCAGTTATAACAATTATTCGTTATAACAATTAAATTTTTGTGGCACTTGAATGTTGTTATAAGTGGGTTCAACTGTATTCCAGTAGTGAAATGGTCAAATACAGTCACTGACTGATTTTTCGGATGGCTTATTTACTAGAACTGCACAATTCCTGCGGCATTGCACCCTACTCCTAGCACCAGTGTGTAACAAAACCTAAAAATTTGGTCAACACTTAATGTTTTAGGCATGAACACTCGTAGATCTTATCGACGATCGAGAGTGAGATCAGACACATGGGCTAGACTAGCGACCATAGTAGTGGAGTATGGATACAGTTATAGTCCCTCTGTCATAGAAAAGTCTGTCGGAAGTGTGTGCGTTTTTGCCGACAAGCCAACTCTTGCTGAACTCCAAGTCTCCGTACCACGCATGCACTGCAGAATTATTCAGATAAAATCTGTGTATGATTACGCACTCTGCCGTTCTTTTAAGCTCAGGGCTAATTAATAAGGACAGCTCATTATCAAGGCTGGTGCAATTAAGAGAAAACTGCCCAGCGTACTGTACTCGACATCCTGAACCACGATTAGCAAAAAAAAACTAAGAAACTATGGATATCAAATGTTGAATCGTATCTTGCCTTCAATACTAAACAGATTAAGCCATGAACAAAACACTGATGTCTGTAGACTTATGCTGGACGAGATAAGAAATCATTTCTATAGTTGCTCAGCACATATGTTTTTGTTAATGCTCTTTATATTTTGCAGCATCGCCCATTTCACACTTTTCTCATTTGAATTTACCTTGTCTGTAAACTACTGCTGTCGTTGCCTCATGTGTATATGAGGAGGCCCCTGAAGCTGTATGTACAGCCTGTTCCTTTCTCACAACAATTTTGTTTCACAATTGCCCCGTCTACGCCTGTCAGGTGCAGCTGTGCTCTCCCTCTCCACAGGTCCCGAAGCAAGGGCCGTCCGAGGCACTCCCCCTGGAATTCACCACACCGCCGCCACAGGGACTCTCGCTCCCCATCCTACAACTCGTACCGCAAGTGAGTTTGCGTATTGTGGCACACAGCTCTTGAAAAGGAGGAAGCTCGGGGCCAACTGTCTGATGAAAGCACAATTTTAATTTAGGAACTCTCGCTCCCCATCCTACAACTCGTACCGCAAGTGAGTTTGCGTATTGTGGCACACAGCTCTTGAAAAGGAGGAAGCTCGGGGCCAACTGTCTGATGAAAGCACAATTTTAATTTAGGAACTCTCGCTCCCCATCCTACAACTCGTACCGCAAGTGAGTTTGCGTATTGTGGCACACAGCTCTTGAAAAGGAGGAAGCTCGGGGCCAACTGTCTGATGAAAGCACAATTTAATTTAGGAACTCTCGCTCCCCATCCTACAACTCGTACCGCAAGTGAGTTTGCGTATTGTGGCACACAGCTCTTGAAAAGGAGGAAGCTCGGGGCCAACTGTCTGATGAAAGCACAATTTTAATTTAGGAGCTCTCGCTCCCCATCCTACAACTCGTACCGCAAGTGAGTTTGCGTATTGTGGCACACAGCTCTTGAAAAGGAGGAAGCTCGGGGCCAACTGTCTGATGAAAGCACAATTTTAATTTAGGAACTCTCGCTCCCCATCCTACAACTCGTACCGCAAGTGAGTTTGCGTATTGTGGCACACAGCTCTTGAAAAGGAGGAAGCTCGGGGCCAACTGTCTGATGAAAGCACAATTTTAATTTAGGAGCTCTCGCTCCCCATCCTACAACTCGTACCGCAAGTGAGTTTGCGTATTGTGGCACACAGCTCTTGAAAAGGAGGAAGCTCGGGGCCAACTGTCTGATGAAAGCACAATTTTAATTTAGGAACTCTCGCTCCCCATCCTACAACTCGTACCGCAAGTGAGTTTGCGTATTGTGGCACACAGCTCTTGAAAAGGAGGAAGCTCGGGGCCAACTGTCTGATGAAAGCACAATTTTAATTTAGGAACTCTCGCTCCCCATCCTACAACTCGTACCGCAAGTGAGTTTGCGTATTGTGGCACACAGCTCTTGAAAAGGAGGAAGCTCGGGGCCAACTGTCTGATGAAAGCACAATTTTAATTTAGGAACTCTCGCTCCCCATCCTACAACTCGTACCGCAAGTGAGTTTGCGTATTGTGGCACACAGCTCTTGAAAAGGAGGAAGCTCGGGGCCAACTGTCTGATGAAAGCACAATTTTAATTTAGGAACTCTCGCTCCCCATCCTACAACTCGTACCGCAAGTGAGTTTGCGTATTGTGGCACACAGCTCTTGAAAAGGAGGAAGCTCGGGGCCAACTGTCTGATGAAAGCACAATTTTAATTTAGGAACTCTCGCTCCCCATCCTACAACTCGTACCGCAAGTGAGTTTGCGTATTGTGGCACACAGCTCTTGAAAAGGAGGAAGCTCGGGGCCAACTGTCTGATGAAAGCACAATTTTAATTTAGGAACTCTCGCTCCCCATCCTACAACTCGTACCGCAAGTGAGTTTGCGTATTGTGGCACACAGCTCTTGAAAAGGAGGAAGCTCGGGGCCAACTGTCTGATGAAAGCACAATTTTAATTTAGGAACTCTCGCTCCCCATCCTACAACTCGTACCGCAAGTGAGTTTGCGTATTGTGGCACACAGCTCTTGAAAAGGAGGAAGCTCGGGGCCAACTGTCTGATGAAAGCACAATTTTAATTTAGGAACTCTCGCTCCCCATCCTACAACTCGTACCGCAAGTGAGTTTGCGTATTGTGGCACACAGCTCTTGAAAAGGAGGAAGCTCGGGGCCAACTGTCTGATGAAAGCACAATTTTAATTTAGGAACTCTCGCTCCCCATCCTACAACTCGTACCGCAAGTGAGTTTGCGTATTGTGGCACACAGCTCTTGAAAAGGAGGAAGCTCGGGGCCAACTGTCTGATGAAAGCACAATTTTAATTTAGGAACTCTCGCTCCCCATCCTACAACTCGTACCGCAAGTGAGTTTGCGTATTGTGGCACACAGCTCTTGAAAAGGAGGAAGCTCGGGGCCAACTGTCTGATGAAAGCACAATTTTAATTTAGGAACTCTCGCTCCCCATCCTACAACTCGTACCGCAAGTGAGTTTGCGTATTGTGGCACACAGCTCTTGAAAAGGAGGAAGCTCGGGGCCAACTGTCTGATGAAAGCACAATTTTAATTTAGGAACTCTCGCTCCCCATCCTACAACTCGTACCGCAAGTGAGTTTGCGTATTGTGGCACACAGCTCTTGAAAAGGAGGAAGCTCGGGGCCAACTGTCTGATGAAAGCACAATTTTAATTTAGGAGCTCTCGCTCCCCATCCTACAACTCGTACCGCAAGTGAGTTTGCGTATTGTGGCACACAGCTCTTGAAAAGGAGGAAGCTCGGGGCCAACTGTCTGATGAAAGCACAATTTTAATTTAGGAACTCTCGCTCCCCATCCTACAACTCGTACCGCAAGTGAGTTTGCGTATTGTGGCACACAGCTCTTGAAAAGGAGGAAGCTCGGGGCCAACTGTCTGATGAAAGCACAATTTTAATTTAGGAGCTCTCGCTCCCCATCCTACAACTCGTACCGCAAGTGAGTTTGCGTATTGTGGCACACAGCTCTTGAAAAGGAGGAAGCTCGGGGCCAACTGTCTGATGAAAGCACAATTTTAATTTAGGAACTCTCGCTCCCCATCCTACAACTCGTACCGCAAGTGAGTTTGCGTATTGTGGCACACAGCTCTTGAAAAGGAGGAAGCTCGGGGCCAACTGTCTGATGAAAGCACAATTTTAATTTAGGAACTCTCGCTCCCCATCCTACAACTCGTACCGCAAGTGAGTTTGCGTATTGTGGCACACAGCTCTTGAAAAGGAGGAAGCTCGGGGCCAACTGTCTGATGAAAGCACAATTTTAATTTAGGAACTCTCGCTCCCCATCCTACAACTCGTACCGCAAGTGAGTTTGCGTATTGTGGCACACAGCTCTTGAAAAGGAGGAAGCTCGGGGCCAACTGTCTGATGAAAGCACAATTTTAATTTAGGAGCTCTCGCTCCCCATCCTACAACTCGTACCGCAAGTGAGTTTGCGTATTGTGGCACACAGCTCTTGAAAAGGAGGAAGCTCGGGGCCAACTGTCTGATGAAAGCACAATTTTAATTTAGGAACTCTCGCTCCCCATCCTACAACTCGTACCGCAAGTGAGTTTGCGTATTGTGGCACACAGCTCTTGAAAAGGAGGAAGCTCGGGGCCAACTGTCTGATGAAAGCACAATTTTAATTTAGGAGCTCTCGCTCCCCATCCTACAACTCGTACCGCAAGTGAGTTTGCGTATTGTGGCACACAGCTCTTGAAAAGGAGGAAGCTCGGGGCCAACTGTCTGATGAAAGCACAATTTTAATTTAGGAACTCTCGCTCCCCATCCTACAACTCGTACCGCAAGTGAGTTTGCGTATTGTGGCACACAGCTCTTGAAAAGGAGGAAGCTCGGGGCCAACTGTCTGATGAAAGCACAATTTTAATTTAGGAGCTCTCGCTCCCCATCCTACAACTCGTACCGCAAGTGAGTTTGCGTATTGTGGCACACAGCTCTTGAAAAGGAGGAAGCTCGGGGCCAACTGTCTGATGAAAGCACAATTTTAATTTAGGAACTCTCGCTCCCCATCCTACAACTCGTACCGCAAGTGAGTTTGCGTATTGTGGCACACAGCTCTTGAAAAGGAGGAAGCTCGGGGCCAACTGTCTGATGAAAGCACAATTTTAATTTAGGAACTCTCGCTCCCCATCCTACAACTCGTACCGCAAGTGAGTTTGCGTATTGTGGCACACAGCTCTTGAAAAGGAGGAAGCTCGGGGCCAACTGTCTGATGAAAGCACAATTTTAATTTAGGAACTCTCGCTCCCCATCCTACAACTCGTACCGCAAGTGAGTTTGCGTATTGTGGCACACAGCTCTTGAAAAGGAGGAAGCTCGGGGCCAACTGTCTGATGAAAGCACAATTTTAATTTAGGAGCTCTCGCTCCCCATCCTACAACTCGTACCGCAAGTGAGTTTGCGTATTGTGGCACACAGCTCTTGAAAAGGAGGAAGCTCGGGGCCAACTGTCTGATGAAAGCACAATTTTAATTTAGGAACTCTCGCTCCCCATCCTACAACTCGTACCGCAAGTGAGTTTGCGTATTGTGGCACACAGCTCTTGAAAAGGAGGAAGCTCGGGGCCAACTGTCTGATGAAAGCACAATTTTAATTTAGGAGCTCTCGCTCCCCATCCTACAACTCGTACCGCAAGTGAGTTTGCGTATTGTGGCACACAGCTCTTGAAAAGGAGGAAGCTCGGGGCCAACTGTCTGATGAAAGCACAATTTTAATTTAGGAACTCTCGCTCCCCATCCTACAACTCGTACCGCAAGTGAGTTTGCGTATTGTGGCACACAGCTCTTGAAAAGGAGGAAGCTCGGGGCCAACTGTCTGATGAAAGCACAATTTTAATTTAGGAGCTCTCGCTCCCCATCCTACAACTCGTACCGCAAGTGAGTTTGCGTATTGTGGCACACAGCTCTTGAAAAGGAGGAAGCTCGGGGCCAACTGTCTGATGAAAGCACAATTTTAATTTAGGAACTCTCGCTCCCCATCCTACAACTCGTACCGCAAGTGAGTTTGCGTATTGTGGCACACAGCTCTTGAAAAGGAGGAAGCTCGGGGCCAACTGTCTGATGAAAGCACAATTTTAATTTAGGAACTCTCGCTCCCCATCCTACAACTCGTACCGCAAGTGAGTTTGCGTATTGTGGCACACAGCTCTTGAAAAGGAGGAAGCTCGGGGCCAACTGTCTGATGAAAGCACAATTTTAATTTAGGAACTCTCGCTCCCCATCCTACAACTCGTACCGCAAGTGAGTTTGCGTATTGTGGCACACAGCTCTTGAAAAGGAGGAAGCTCGGGGCCAACTGTCTGATGAAAGCACAATTTTAATTTAGGAACTCTCGCTCCCCATCCTACAACTCGTACCGCAAGTGAGTTTGCGTATTGTGGCACACAGCTCTTGAAAAGGAGGAAGCTCGGGGCCAACTGTCTGATGAAAGCACAATTTTAATTTAGGAACTCTCGCTCCCCATCCTACAACTCGTACCGCAAGTGAGTTTGCGTATTGTGGCACACAGCTCTTGAAAAGGAGGAAGCTCGGGGCCAACTGTCTGATGAAAGCACAATTTTAATTTAGGAACTCTCGCTCCCCATCCTACAACTCGTACCGCAAGTGAGTTTGCGTATTGTGGCACACAGCTCTTGAAAAGGAGGAAGCTCGGGGCCAACTGTCTGATGAAAGCACAATTTTAATTTAGGAGCTCTCGCTCCCCATCCTACAACTCGTACCGCAAGTGAGTTTGCGTATTGTGGCACACAGCTCTTGAAAAGGAGGAAGCTCGGGGCCAACTGTCTGATGAAAGCACAATTTTAATTTAGGAACTCTCGCTCCCCATCCTACAACTCGTACCGCAAGTGAGTTTGCGTATTGTGGCACACAGCTCTTGAAAAGGAGGAAGCTCGGGGCCAACTGTCTGATGAAAGCACAATTTTAATTTAGGAGCTCTCGCTCCCCATCCTACAACTCGTACCGCAAGTGAGTTTGCGTATTGTGGCACACAGCTCTTGAAAAGGAGGAAGCTCGGGGCCAACTGTCTGATGAAAGCACAATTTTAATTTAGGAAGCTCTCGCTCCCCATCCTACAACTCGTACCGCAAGTGAGTTTGCGTATTGTGGCACACAGCTCTTGAAAAGGAGGAAGCTCGGGGCCAACTGTCTGATGAAAGCACAATTTTAATTTAGGAACTCTCGCTCCCCATCCTACAACTCGTACCGCAAGTGAGTTTGCGTATTGTGGCACACAGCTCTTGAAAAGGAGGAAGCTCGGGGCCAACTGTCTGATGAAAGCACAATTTTAATTTAGGAACTCTCGCTCCCCATCCTACAACTCGTACCGCAAGTGAGTTTGCGTATTGTGGCACACAGCTCTTGAAAAGGAGGAAGCTCGGGGCCAACTGTCTGATGAAAGCACAATTTTAATTTAGGAGCTCTCGCTCCCCATCCTACAACTCGTACCGCAAGTGAGTTTGCGTATTGTGGCACACAGCTCTTGAAAAGGAGGAAGCTCGGGGCCAACTGTCTGATGAAAGCACAATTTTAATTTAGGAACTCTCGCTCCCCATCCTACAACTCGTACCGCAAGTGAGTTTGCGTATTGTGGCACACAGCTCTTGAAAAGGAGGAAGCTCGGGGCCAACTGTCTGATGAAAGCACAATTTTAATTTAGGAACTCTCGCTCCCCATCCTACAACTCGTACCGCAAGTGAGTTTGCGTATTGTGGCACACAGCTCTTGAAAAGGAGGAAGCTCGGGGCCAACTGTCTGATGAAAGCACAATTTTAATTTAGGAACTCTCGCTCCCCATCCTACAACTCGTACCGCAAGTGAGTTTGCGTATTGTGGCACACAGCTCTTGAAAAGGAGGAAGCTCGGGGCCAACTGTCTGATGAAAGCACAATTTTAATTTAGGAAGCTCTCGCTCCCCATCCTACAACTCGTACCGCAAGTGAGTTTGCGTATTGTGGCACACAGCTCTTGAAAAGGAGGAAGCTCGGGGCCAACTGTCTGATGAAAGCACAATTTTAATTTAGGAGCTCTCGCTCCCCATCCTACAACTCGTACCGCAAGTGAGTTTGCGTATTGTGGCACACAGCTCTTGAAAAGGAGGAAGCTCGGGGCCAACTGTCTGATGAAAGCACAATTTTAATTTAGGAACTCTCGCTCCCCATCCTACAACTCGTACCGCAAGTGAGTTTGCGTATTGTGGCACACAGCTCTTGAAAAGGAGGAAGCTCGGGGCCAACTGTCTGATGAAAGCACAATTTTAATTTAGGAGCTCTCGCTCCCCATCCTACAACTCGTACCGCAAGTGAGTTTGCGTATTGTGGCACACAGCTCTTGAAAAGGAGGAAGCTCGGGGCCAACTGTCTGATGAAAGCACAATTTTAATTTAGGAACTCTCGCTCCCCATCCTACAACTCGTACCGCAAGTGAGTTTGCGTATTGTGGCACACAGCTCTTGAAAAGGAGGAAGCTCGGGGCCAACTGTCTGATGAAAGCACAATTTTAATTTAGGAAGCTCTCGCTCCCCATCCTACAACTCGTACCGCAAGTGAGTTTGCGTATTGTGGCACACAGCTCTTGAAAAGGAGGAAGCTCGGGGCCAACTGTCTGATGAAAGCACAATTTTAATTTAGGAACTCTCGCTCCCCATCCTACAACTCGTACCGCAAGTGAGTTTGCGTATTGTGGCACACAGCTCTTGAAAAGGAGGAAGCTCGGGGCCAACTGTCTGATGAAAGCACAATTTTAATTTAGGAACTCTCGCTCCCCATCCTACAACTCGTACCGCAAGTGAGTTTGCGTATTGTGGCACACAGCTCTTGAAAAGGAGGAAGCTCGGGGCCTAACTGTCTGATGAAAGCACAATTTTAATTTAGGAACTCTCGCTCCCCATCCTACAACTCGTACCGCAAGTGAGTTTGCGTATTGTGGCACACAGCTCTTGAAAAGGAGGAAGCTCGGGGCCAACTGTCTGATGAAAGCACAATTTTAATTTAGGAACTCTCGCTCCCCATCCTACAACTCGTACCGCAAGTGAGTTTGCGTATTGTGGCACACAGCTCTTGAAAAGGAGGAAGCTCGGGGCCAACTGTCTGATGAAAGCACAATTTTAATTTAGGAGCTCTCGCTCCCCATCCTACAACTCGTACCGCAAGTGAGTTTGCGTATTGTGGCACACAGCTCTTGAAAAGGAGGAAGCTCGGGGCCAACTGTCTGATGAAAGCACAATTTTAATTTAGGAACTCTCGCTCCCCATCCTACAACTCGTACCGCAAGTGAGTTTGCGTATTGTGGCACACAGCTCTTGAAAAGGAGGAAGCTCGGGGCCAACTGTCTGATGAAAGCACAATTTTAATTTAGGAGCTCTCGCTCCCCATCCTACAACTCGTACCGCAAGTGAGTTTGCGTATTGTGGCACACAGCTCTTGAAAAGGAGGAAGCTCGGGGCCAACTGTCTGATGAAAGCACAATTTTAATTTAGGAACTCTCGCTCCCCATCCTACAACTCGTACCGCAAGTGAGTTTGCGTATTGTGGCACACAGCTCTTGAAAAGGAGGAAGCTCGGGGCCAACTGTCTGATGAAAGCACAATTTTAATTTAGGAACTCTCGCTCCCCATCCTACAACTCGTACCGCAAGTGAGTTTGCGTATTGTGGCACACAGCTCTTGAAAAGGAGGAAGCTCGGGGCCAACTGTCTGATGAAAGCACAATTTTAATTTAGGAACTCTCGCTCCCCATCCTACAACTCGTACCGCAAGTGAGTTTGCGTATTGTGGCACACAGCTCTTGAAAGGAGGAAGCTCGGGGCCAACTGTCTGATGAAAGCACAATTTTAATTTAGGAAGCTCTCGCTCCCCATCCTACAACTCGTACCGCAAGTGAGTTTGCGTATTGTGGCACACAGCTCTTGAAAAGGAGGAAGCTCGGGGCCAACTGTCTGATGAAAGCACAATTTTAATTTAGGAGCTCTCGCTCCCCATCCTACAACTCGTACCGCAAGTGAGTTTGCGTATTGTGGCACACAGCTCTTGAAAAGGAGGAAGCTCGGGGCCAACTGTCTGATGAAAGCACAATTTTAATTTAGGAACTCTCGCTCCCCATCCTACAACTCGTACCGCAAGTGAGTTTGCGTATTGTGGCACACAGCTCTTGAAAAGGAGGAAGCTCGGGGCTAACTGTCTGATGAAAGCACAATTTTAATTTAGGAACTCTCGCTCCCCATCCTACAACTCGTACCGCAAGTGAGTTTGCGTATTGTGGCACACAGCTCTTGAAAAGGAGGAAGCTCGGGGCCAACTGTCTGATGAAAGCACAATTTTAATTTAGGAGCTCTCGCTCCCCATCCTACAACTCGTACCGCAAGTGAGTTTGCGTATTGTGGCACACAGCTCTTGAAAAGGAGGAAGCTCGGGGCCAACTGTCTGATGAAAGCACAATTTTAATTTAGGAGCTCTCGCTCCCCATCCTACAACTCGTACCGCAAGTGAGTTTGCGTATTGTGGCACACAGCTCTTGAAAAGGAGGAAGCTCGGGGCCAACTGTCTGATGAAAGCACAATTTTAATTTAGGAACTCTCGCTCCCCATCCTACAACTCGTACCGCAAGTGAGTTTGCGTATTGTGGCACACAGCTCTTGAAAAGGAGGAAGCTCGGGGCCAACTGTCTGATGAAAGCACAATTTTAATTTAGGAACTCTCGCTCCCCATCCTACAACTCGTACCGCAAGTGAGTTTGCGTATTGTGGCACACAGCTCTTGAAAAGGAGGAAGCTCGGGGCTAACTGTCTGATGAAAGCACAATTTTAATTTAGGAACTCTCGCTCCCCATCCTACAACTCGTACCGCAAGTGAGTTTGCGTATTGTGGCACACAGCTCTTGAAAAGGAGGAAGCTCGGGGCCAACTGTCTGATGAAAGCACAATTTTAATTTAGGAGCTCTCGCTCCCCATCCTACAACTCGTACCGCAAGTGAGTTTGCGTATTGTGGCACACAGCTCTTGAAAAGGAGGAAGCTCGGGGCCAACTGTCTGATGAAAGCACAATTTTAATTTAGGAACTCTCGCTCCCCATCCTACAACTCGTACCGCAAGTGAGTTTGCGTATTGTGGCACACAGCTCTTGAAAAGGAGGAAGCTCGGGGCCAACTGTCTGATGAAAGCACAATTTTAATTTAGGAGCTCTCGCTCCCCATCCTACAACTCGTACCGCAAGTGAGTTTGCGTATTGTGGCACACAGCTCTTGAAAAGGAGGAAGCTCGGGGCCAACTGTCTGATGAAAGCACAATTTTAATTTAGGAACTCTCGCTCCCCATCCTACAACTCGTACCGCAAGTGAGTTTGCGTATTGTGGCACACAGCTCTTGAAAAGGAGGAAGCTCGGGGCCAACTGTCTGATGAAAGCACAATTTTAATTTAGGAGCTCTCGCTCCCCATCCTACAACTCGTACCGCAAGTGAGTTTGCGTATTGTGGCACACAGCTCTTGAAAAGGAGGAAGCTCGGGGCCAACTGTCTGATGAAAGCACAATTTTAATTTAGGAACTCGCATTTCTTTTGTAAAAGTTCCTGAAAATTGCCTTGGTAACTTCACAACTTTACACCAAAAACTGATATAATTCTGTGATCTTTTAGAGCGTTTGAAGCAGGCAAATATGATGTACACTTGAACCTCGTTGCAACGAAGTTGAAGGGAAGCCGAAATTACTTGGTTATATTCATTACTTTGTTTAGAACGACTAATGCCATTTAGTGTAGTACAGTAACTTATAACATTATTCAAGTACCACGAAAATTCTGTTGTTATAACCAATCATTCTTATAAGCGGGTTGCATGAAAAATATAGAGGGATGGCAGAGCTGTTGTGCAGAAGCCCTCCCCAGCACCTTCCTCCGGCCGGCTGCTGATTGTGTTGACTGTTTAACTCCGCTTGCTCCGATCACGTGTAACAAGCCACGGCTGTCGACGTTCAAAAATGGCTCTGCTATAACAACTGCAAAGAGGAGTCACAGGCGGCAAGTGACATCCAAGCTCCGCCGAGGCATCGCTTTGGTGGCCTCATAAGGTGCCTTTTAAAAAATGAGATGGTTGCCGCGGCAGCCTTTCAGCTTGAGAAATCCAGAACACTGGGGTGAGATCGCCGCAAGTATCTCGCCACGTACTTCTCACTGGCTTGCACAAGAAAACCTCATGTCCGTCAGCCTTGCTTGCTTTACGCGAGGCTTGCCCAAGGTATCCAGGTGCTCCACGTAGTGCAGCGTCGCGAGATCAAAGCCCCGGAGGGACTGAATCATCTGCAGGGCCACCAGTGAGGACAACGTACCGCATCATCACTGCCATCGTCGCTGTTGCTGTTGCTATTCGCGTTCGTGAAGATCGCCTCATCGGTTAGAAGTTCTGATGTTTCTGATGTGTCATCCAGAGGTAGAAACTCTTCGAGGCCTGAAGCGTCTTTTTTGACTATGGACCTAATTTCAGGCATCACTTCGTCGGTGGGAGCTTCACAGGCTTCGTGCAAGTCACTGCTGCCTCAGACAAAGCACGCTTTCCTAATACAGTTCTGCACTGTAGAAGCGCTTGCTTCGAACCACGCACCAAGGATAAATTGTACAGCCATCAATAGATTGATCTTCAAGTCTGGTTGCTCCCTGCTTGTCCGCGTGGCCATGTCCATCAATTCCATTCAGGACTTGTTCAGGATGCGGCAACGATACACGACCTTAAAATTGGCGATCACGCCAGTGTCCATGGGCTGCAAGCCTGCCGTGGGTTCGGCAGCAGGAGAAAACTTCCACACTCGAGAGCTCGGGCATGGAGTGGTGGGCACTACAATTATCTAGGATGAACGCCACCTTCCTCTTAGATTGGACGACACGATGAAACTCCAAGAGCCACTCACAAAAAAGTTCTCGCGTTGTCCATGCCTTGCTGTTGTAACGGTAGCATACCAGTATCCTGACAGCACCGCAGAAGCAGCGGGAAGCTTTTGATATCCCAATGACAAATGTGGCACGCTTGTTGCTCCCGTCCATGTTGGTGCACAAAATCACAGTGAGGCAGAGCTTGCTGTTTTTGCCGCCCTTGCACGTGTCTCCTTTGAGTGCATGCGTCTTGGACGGCAACATCTGGAAGAGCAGTCCTGTTTCGTCACCATTAAATACATCGGTGTCAACGTAGTTGTCAAGGATGATATCCTCCACCCACTTCTGCTTTGCCTCCATGTCAAGTGTAGCTCCCTCACTGGTGACGGCTTTGTAAACAGTGCCGCGCCTCTCTTTGAAGCGCTGTACCCAGCCGCCACCTGGCTGGAAGTCCACATTGTTGATTAGTAGGGTAAACTGCTTTGCCTTTGGGGAATTAGCACTGTGACGGGCAAGTTCATGACATGGGCACTGAGAAACCACACGTAGAGGGCCTCTTCCACTTCCTTATAGGCACCTGGTCAAACGCGTTTGCACCCGTTGTTTACCAAGCGCATTTCTTTGTCGAACTTCTCTGCCGAGCAGATGATTGTCGACACTGTCGGTTGCGATAGTCCATACTTCTTCACCAAGTCACACACTTTTTTACCATCTTTGTAGTCCTTCACGGTACTGCACTTCGTTTCCAAATCTATAGCAGTGCGCTTTCTGTTCACTGGCAACGTCATGCATTGCCGATGATCAGTGGTCGGATCAGCCATCTTCCGTTTCGGCGGCGAGTCTAACGAGACGGAGAAACCACGTGGCCAGGAACAACTTTGACGCACCCAACAAAGACGAGCACGAGCAACTTACCGTAAAATACTGTAAAAGCGCCCAGTTTCTCATAAGTGCCCTGTATTAACATTTCCAAAACTTCAGAATTCTGAAAATTATATGTTAAGCGCCCACCCCCTCCAAGGCGCCAGCACCAACCGAAATATTCACCCCGCCGCGGTCGCTCTAGGTGCCATGATGGACATATTCGCTTCCCTGCAGTGTAAAGGGAAAGACCAATGGGGGTGAAGATAATGTAGAGTGACAATGAACAGTTCTTGAAAGAAAGCCCAGTGGTCGCAGAGGTTTTGTGAGACACATTTTGATAAAGCGTTGTGTGTCTGGGCTGAGTTCATGAGGAAGGGATAGAAGACTCCTAAAGGGAACTTCCGGAAGCCTTCACGCCAAGACATGCTAAACTTTGTGTCTACAGCTTGGGCTGCTGTGTCTGAAGAAATGGTCACGCAATCCTTCAAGGTGTGTGAGAGTGTCACATTATATACTATCAGTGGTACTATCAGAATAGGATCAGTGGTACTTGCATAACGGACTTGCAGGCACCGGAGAGCCCGTGGCCTGTTCAAGTCATGCGAGTGTCAGTGACGAATGCATTGACCTCCTATTCTGCACCCCCACTTGAAAGAGTCGTTCGCTGGGTTCAGTGACGATGAGTAGCCACTAGTGTACCCCATCATTTACCATTTGAAAATCAACCTGCTTTCTCCGATTCCGTAGCCACCGTAGTCCTGCCTCGGCATGCGTCAGTGTCTCGGGCTGCAACAGCTCGCGCAATGCTTTGCCTTTCGTAGATGTTAACTACAGTTCAGTTTAATAAGTATTTTGATACGTTTTGCCGGTTAGTATGTTTTTTCTTGCATTTTTTCCCCATGACATATGAATGAGGCTGCACTGTATACTATATCATTGATAATTTGCTTGACATGGATGAAAGTGTGGTTATTGATTTCAAGGACAGCACAGAATCGGATGCCGAAGCTTCAAAAGATGACGATGCTAACTTTCAGCCACTGTAATTAGCAGCACAGGCTACTTATGTATCTGTGAGCAGTAGCATGGTGTCACTTGTAATAAACAGAACAGTCGTGGAGAAAATCTCCTCCTCAGTTGGAAGTATTAAACCAGGTGTTATGTGAAACGCAGCCGTGACAAGTTACACCACAGTGCTTGCTATTCGCTTGTGCAATGACACAAGGTAAGAAAACCATGAGGCAAACAGTTTTGGAATGTTAGTTAGGGTAAATAAAAAAATCTGCACCTTTGGCTGATGTGGCGAAGATTTATGTAGCACTGATGTGACTGTTAGTTTGAAAATGTGTCAAAAAGCATTGACTGGATGCGAAGGTATCTCTTCAGCTACAGTAAAAGCTCGTTAATTCAAATTTCTCGGGGACGCCCAATGAGTTCGAATTAAACCGAAATTCGAACTAACGAAATTCATTGAAAAAACAGCAGGAATTGAGACCGGGTTGTTGAAAAATCACTCAAAATATTTACTTGCGAAAATAATCCGTGATCACTGTCTGTTTCTCTTCTTTGAATGCGATCGCCATAGCCTTGTTTTCCAACGCGCGAACGTGGCAGAAAGCATCCTCTGCGTCTTCCTCGAAGCTGAAGAATAGATGCGCGACACGCATAGCCTCCATTAGTTCCAAAGCTGAGGGCCGCGTGGGTGCATCATCCTCTTCGTCATCCGCACCTACATCGACGACGGGCGCTTCTCCACCAGTCACCTGCGCGATGATATCATCGTCGGTGATTGTGCCGCAGACCGCTGCACAGCGATCTGCATCGACATAGTCGTCGAAGGTCACGTCCTCCAGCGCATCCCGCAATCCGGCAGGAATGACCACGGCCTCGCGCTCGTCGGGCTCGCAAGCTGTGCCCTCATTGGTCACACAAAAGCCACTGTGGCGGAAGCAATTGGCAACAGTTGTTGCCGTGACCTGATCTCAGGCCCGCACCAACATATGCAAGGCCATGAGCAGCGTCACATCGTAGCGACACGGCACCGAACGACTTCGTAGCTCTGACGTACACGAGGCCTAGCGACTGAATGTGCGGCACACAAAGGACACGGAGACTACGCAGACACATCTGGCACGAACCACCACACGATGCGAAGAGCGAGCGCAATGACGACAGTGACGCCGCTGCGCTCGCGTCATCTATCGTTGAGCCTTGAAAGCTTGCGGCGGCAGTATAAAATACCACCACGCAGCGGCGCGCAGTTCGAATTATCGATAGAGGAGCCAATGCGCGCGTGAACTAACGAGTTGGTTAACCCATAGACGCCTATATATTGTGGCCGGACCATGAGCATCAGTTCGAATTAATGAGGTGCGAATTAACGAGCTTTCACTGTACCTCACATTTAATCGGTCTAGATGAGGGTAAAGTTTGCCTTCAGCAGAGCAGTTTCACGCTGGGTTACTGTTTTAGAGAAAAGACAACTGTCCATGGCAGAGGAACACGGTGCTTTCGCATGATCGCGCTCCTATTGCCTGATACTCGCCGTTGCCACCACCACTTTGCTGCCAACATATTGTGAGACAGATTGTACTGTCGAACCCATTAATAACATTATTCAAGTGGCAAGAAAATCAAATTGTTGTAACCAGGTTGCACGAAAAAAGCAGGGAGAACAAACATTCAACATTTAGACAGGAAGAAGTACAGTCACTTATAGCATTAACCATGAACTTTTCTATGTGTTCTATGGTAAAATAAACCACTTACTACAATGTTCCCATGCCAGATTAGTGTCTGTAACAATTAAATCTGGATACTGGCTATCTGTGTCAAAAAGAAAAGCAATCCAGGAAAAAAAAGAAATGCAAGCCACTTCGCCATGGCAGCTTTTGTGTTGCGCATCCCGCATGGCACGTCTTCCTTCCTTCCCTCCGATGTTGCGAGAGAGGGTGGAAGGAGCGAAAGTGGCTCCCTTTTTCTCTAGGCGATGCAAAGGTGACGCCGTGCGAGATGCACAACACAAAGGTGGGTGTGACAAACCAACTTATGTTTTCGTGAATGTTGCGTTCCTTTTGGCTCACACGCTCAGTAGCCGATAATGCGGAATGGGAGCATTATAGTAAGCGGTTTATTTTACCATAGAACACATGCAAAAGTTGACGGTGCATCGACTCTTTATTGCTATAGGTGACATGTTAAAACTGGTATCGTTATAGGTGGGTTCAACTGTGGTTCACAGCATACCCGAAGTGTAACTGAAGCTGTTAATGTTTTGCACAAGTCCTTTTCACAAATTAGTGGTATACAGTTGTCGAAAAGCCACTAGAGTTCTTTTGGTAGGTGCAAATTTCTTTAAAGTACCCACTGATATTGAAGAAAAGAAATTCAAGATCACACCTACATGAGAGAAGCAAGTGACACGGAGTGTGTATTTGCATTGCAAGCCACCTAGCATGAGCAGTATTGTCAGTCGCTTTTGGGAATACAGTGTAGTCCACTTATAACGATACTGCATATAACGGGTCGACTTATGCATTAGGGCTATGAGAAAATAACCCATATATAACAATAGGTTATTCACTGCATATCGGATATAACAATCGAAATTTTGCTTCTGGGCAGCGTTTTTCATGCAGAATAATAGTGAAATTTACGTTCAAAGGTTGCCCTTAATTGAGACAGGGCGAAAGTTTGCCTACGCGAGTTCATATCTGCCGCCATTACCGCCCAGCGCATCCCACCCACGCGCAGATTGCATAGAGTTTCTCACTATATTACCTAGAGGGAAATCTGGCGTTGCTGTGCTGTGGTATGCATGGGAATGCCGGTATATTGTGACTTCAGATTGCCATCGTTCTTGGAGAGCCAGACGCTTTAAAGACACGCCTGGCTAGCTGCGTTACGTCTGTCACTATGATTCATTTCATGCTGAAACAGCACGTATAAAGCTCCTTTAGCTTTATTATTACACAAAAGCATGTTTTGTTTAATTTGAAGGACTTACTATTGGATGTACAATTATATGAAACGTAAAAGGTATCAGCTGGCCGCTAAAGTTTAAGGGCAGACGACAAGATTCTCACTCGCTTTAGAACAACTTGCCGTCTGTTGTTGCTTTTCCTCACTTGATTCTGCATTGTTGAGAGATGTTGAGAGAACTTTATTGAGAGATGTAATATGGGGGAATTAAAGCCTTTTATGCAGATTTTATTTTAAGAATGCGTTATTTGTGTAGCCATATATCCACGTTTTATTTTATGAAGCCTCGCGCAACACCAGCCAACGCAGGCCTCGCAGACACATATCCCGTCATTCCCATGACGGCACAGCACCCTTTAACAAACTCGCATAGACGGTGGCGCCAGATTACCCTCTAGGTGTTATAGTGAGAAACTCTATGGCCGATTGCGACCGAAAGCCACGGAGAGCATCGCGAGTTGGTGCAGCGTGCACAAGATGGCGCCAGCTGCTTCGCGTCCGCGTCCGCGTCGCCGGCGGTCGTGCGAGCGTTTAGAGAAGAGGGGGAAGAAAGTGATAAGCAAGCGGTGCCTGCGATCTCCAATCTTCCTTTCTCTCTCAGCAAGCGCGGAAATGCGCCGCGAAAGCAGCGGGAGGTGCGCCGGCAAAGCGCAAAGCTGTGTCTCTCGAGACGAAGGCGCAAATTTTGCAGGACTTGAAAAAGTACGAGCTTGCACAGTCGATGATATCGACGATTATGAAAACCAGGAGCGCCACGATCATGAAAGCTAGAAGCAGTCCATGCCGATCAACGGAAAAGGTGGGCTTTGTGCGCCAGGACCAAACCCCCATGGGTGAAACTGACATGGTTGAAGCCGCTGACATTATCAAACTCTGGGAGCACGTGGCTACCGACGATGAAATAGGTGGTACTTCGATGGAGGAGTGTCTGATTGCAGATAGTGCTGCCTTGTTGTGCGACGGAGGCAGTGACGACGAGATTGACAATGGCCCTCTTTGACACCAACCCCGATGTTCAACCACAGTGCAATGTCGTCGACCGAGTCGCTTATGGATTTCGTGCACGGTAAATTCTAGCCACTAGTGTTCACGCAGCAGCTCGATGCAATGCACACAGTGGTTGTGAATCCAAAACTTTTTCGAAAGCAAGTGCAGATTTCTGACTATTTCAGCGCGCCTATAACGATTGAGACGCTCTTTAGAGGTATAAATAAACATCTTATTATTCACAGCCTACTTTCTACAATGTCGATTTTTTTATCCCAAGTTCCAAATATTTGGTTAAGAAACTGCAAGGTTTTCTTTTTTTTTTTTTTTTCTTTTTTTGTAAGGGCAGTCCAGAAATAGCGTTGATCGATTAGAACGATCAAATTTTTCGTTCTTGATATCGTTATAAAGTGGACTGCGCTGTACAATCATTTTCGCATGACTAGCAACTGATGCAACAAGGTGTACAACAACCCTCGTGACTTTTGCATGTGCGCCCGTGCTGTGCAGGGCAAGGAGTGTGCAAAGTGCCAGCACAAAAACGATTTTTTGGATGTTGTGAGGACACGTGGTCATTCCATCACTGTAAATAAGTAAGACACATTGCTTGAGAAGAATCGAGTGTGGTGCTTTTCATTCAAGCTGAGATGATCACAGCCCAGATTTTGACATCTGAAGCCATGGTCATTTCAGGAAACTTGTTGGGCTAGTTTTAGACGCAACACACCAAGGAAAAGACAGGCGAAAAAAAAGAGCGTCCTTTCCTTTCGCCTGTCTTTTCCTTGGTGTGTTGCGTCTTTTTGGTGTATGGAGTCATTTCAGGAGCAGCATTATTGCCAGCCAGCCTGTGTTCCTGAGAGTCATTGTCTTTATTTTTTCAGGTATCCCACATTGTTTTCTTGAAAAGTGCCTAGCTGTCACTTGTTTGAGGTGTGGTGAAACAGCGTAAGCAGGGATGTGTGCTTGACCAAGGAACACCCATTGACGAGGTCCCGTACTTGGGAGCCTGCAGTGAAAAGTGCATTGTGCAACCATGCATGGTGTTTCAGACGCGTTCTTGTAGTGGGGGGTACTCAGTACGAAGAGCTTGCACTGGAGTTGCAGGGTCTTATGCTTACTCTGGCATAATTTTCACTCGAAACACTATTCGTGCACAGTTGTCTGATAGTGGCTGGGAAAGCTCATACATGTACATAAATGGTGAGCGTGTGCAGTGCTTCCCGTGCACCACTAGGCAACTCTGAGTGGGTGTTAATTTTGATTGGCCTCTTGCCCTTTTCCCCCACCCGATCGCACATTTCCTTCTGAACAATCAGCAGATCCCCGAGCCCGGAGCACAGGCAGACACGGTCTCGCGAGCGGAGTCGCTCGCGGGACCACTCCTACAGCAGCCGGAGTTACAGCTCGAGGTGAGCTCAGGCTCTTTTTCAGTGCAGGACTAGCTGCGGTGCACAGCGATATAAAAAAACAGCAAAGTGTACATGAACAAACAAAACTTTGGCAGTCTTGAACACATAGGTTACAGGGGCAACAGGGTTCCAGTCTGTGCTTGTAACAGAGTATATCAACTTCGTATGTTGGTGCTACTCGTGCACACATCAACCTCGAAGTGATACGTACCATGGATTAAAAAAAAGTTGACATGTAAACACTGGATAATTGCAGAGCAGTAAATTTGACAAAAATATACGATTACAACAGCTATGATAATAAACCAAAACAAAAACAGTTTTCAGCAGAAGTAAATATACATTCAAGATTCATGACGTAATAGTTCAGCGGAAATCCGCTAGGTGGAGCAATTGCTACATTTGGGTGGATGTCTCAGTAATTCAAGATTCATGGTGAATATTAAAGGCAAGAAATTCATGTCATGTTACAAAGAACAAATACATAATAATAAACCGAAACGAACATACTATTCAGGAATGTAGTGCTAGGCATGCTTTCAAGGTGTACGTGATGTACCTGTTCAGGAGTGAGGAATTTATGCAAAGTGAATATTGGGGAATTTTTTGCGGTCTGTGCATGGAACTATGTGATCGGCAAGGGCATTATACAGCACTGTTGTGCTGTATAATGAAGTGTTCGTAGATGACCGTTTACAACAGCTGTTGTTTGGCTATGGCGAGGAGATACTCTAGATTTAACAGCACATGGCATGATAGTAAATAGAATGAAGCAGGCAGAGGTGTCAGATGGTATGTCGCCATCTTTCACTTGATGAATGCTAGCAGCACGAAAATGTAGTTGCACAAGACAAAGCAGGTCAAACGGTGTGTCCCCCTCTACTAGACAGAGTTTACATGGGTGTGATGTATTTTTCTTATCAAGTGTCTCATTTTTCTTTTTTTTTTCTTGCAATCTTTAAGAGAAATTAATGGGTTTAACAAAAGAAAATATTCTCATAGCACTTAGTAGACGTAAACTTGCCTCACTAAGATTTGTTGACTGAATGCTCAAAAAAATTTTCTTCATACCCATGGTATGAAGCATTCCAACACAAAGGGGTCTGAAAATTCATTTGAATTAAATTGGGCTCGAAATAAAGCCCACTGAATGGAGGACTTGGGCACAGTACAGCATGATGCAATACACATGCACCGTGTTAAAATACACGAGACATGTTGCACACATTTACGCTCACCAATTAATTTTTCAGGTATGGTTGAGGGCACAAAATGTCAAAATATTCTGGTAGTCCAAAAAGCTCTTGACAGTAAAATCGATTGTTTTTCACAACTGCAGCAGCATGGAAAATTCTTTTACAGTATTTTGCTCTACGCTCTACTTCATTGGAAGAATAGTGCCTACTTGCTCTTGATATTCACTGCAGTTTATATACAGGGTGTCCCAGCTATCACACAGCATGATTTAAAGAAAAAGAGGAAAGGCGTTATGCGAAGCCAACCTAGTGCGTATTGTTTCCAGTACAGTGGAGTAGCCACCAGTAATTTTTTGTTACTGAGCTTAAATTAGGTAATTGTAATTAATTATCTAACTCAAGAATTACTGTCCTAATTATCAAAGTGTCAATGAGAAAATTGTAGAGCAACATGAAAAACTCGCGATACAGCTTTCTGTTGCTCAATACGTGCTACATAAATGTGTTTTTCATAGTGTGAAAGGAGCCCGCGAATACACGTAGAATTGCCGTGCGACTGGCCGCTCGAGGCATTTTGCATGTACAGTGGAATCTCGATGATACGATCACGGATAATACGAATTTTTCTATGGTCCCGGCCGAGCCCCATTACTTTGCAACGTGCTAGAGAACGGTTGTTACGAAGCGATTTTTGACCCGTGTCAGTTGATACGAATAAACGCCGCCCCGCTGACGGCCACGAAAGAGAACAGCGCGCAGTCACACGCTTTCTCTTTTGGTACGAAGGCGCGGACGCGGCGCTGGACAGCACAGAGCCTGCGACTGGGCGCGAAGAGTTTGAAGCGTTGGCGCTTTTGTTGCTTTTCCTTTTGTGCTTTTAAGCGCGGCCGCCGCAGCGAGCGAACTGAGCGGCGTAAGAACAGCGCATACAAAGGTCAGAGCCGTGTAGAGAGTGCTTTCAAAATACGGTGTGCGCGATAACACCGACAGCCGGCACAGGCGCAAAGTACAAGAACGCATTTGTTGGCAGATTAGAAGCAGTCCCCCCTCTCTCCCTCCCGCCTTCCCGCTTTGCTCCTTTCGCGTGGGAGATTGCGTCGCCAGTTACCCTTGCGCCCGGTTGCAAGTGGTAAGTGCAAGATACGCACAGCGTCACCCCCCCTTCCCTCCCATACCCCCACGGCCTTTCACGCGACGGAAGTCGCATTTGCTCTTGGCTGTGCGTTCGCTCTCCGTAAAGGCACGTGCCCTCCGCGCGCTTTCAGTCGCACATACGGCACGCGGCGACGATTTTATCGCCCTTGGACTCATGCTCCACGTCTCCGCACCGCCCTCGTTGATCTCCTCTCCCATCGTTGGGCGTACCTCGTTGAGAAGCGTGCTCGCTGCCACCCTTGTCAGCGAGATTTTCCCGCGGAAGCCAGATTATAACCACTATTTCGTCTCACGCGGCTGCACTCTAAGCAGTATGCGTATACATGGAGTTCTATTGGAGGGTAAACGAGAGTTGGAAAAGGCCACGTTGTAGCCAGTTCTGCACTATAAACGGTTACGTTATAAGTGGTCTGTACTCTAAATGCTCTTTACGTGCGTGTGCCTGAGTGAGTTCACCTCTGACTCTTTAATTTAGCTAGATTTAATTGTGTTTCGATGATAACAAATTTCGGCTAATACGAATATTTTTCGTGACCCCGTGAGATTCGTACCATAGAGATTCCACTGTATTTGCAGGCTTCTTTCACGCTCGGAAAAACACCTTTGCAGGTATTTAGCAACAGAAAGCTGTATCGGGTGTTTTTTATGTTGCTCTACAATCTTCTAATTGACACTTTGATAATTAGGAGAGTGCTTCTTCAGTTAGGTAATTACTTACAATTACCTAATTAAATCTCAGTAACAAAAAAATTACTGGCGGCTACTCCACTGCATTGGAAACAATACGCACTAGGTTTGCTTCCCGTAACGCCGTTCCTCTTTTTTTTAATTGTGCTGTGTGATAGCTGGGACACTCTGTATATGGGCAACGTGTGACGGTGGTTGAGGCCGCGGATGCACTTCGCGTTCATCTGTCGCGTGACTCGATGTGATGTGCATTGTTACGAAGTGCAGATATCACGCCTTGACCCCAAAAGTTAATTGGTGACTACCTTGTTCTTGTCCGCTATTCTTTAACTTAGCGCTTATGGATCAGTCTGAAAAAAAGAGCAAGACCCCGTATGGTGTCCGAAGTTCCTTTCGCCATTAAACATTTATTCTATTTGACGAAGATTGAATTATCAAGCAGGTGCAAAAACTTTTTCAGAGACTATTTTTGTGCTCGCAATCTTTGAACAGTGGTCAGCGCACTGCTGGGTCTGCCAGCCATGTGGTCTGGTGCACTGCTGGCAGAAGTGTCATCGGGGTGGTCTACTAGCAAAAAGGAGTTTTAATTACCCGATGTTTTCATACATGACAATACACATGATGGAGACGGGACCATGGCACCATGTTAGACCATGTTGGCCTTTGGCATTCCCCTTGACCCAGTCCCTTGTTCATTTTTTGCGCTAAGCGACCGTATGGTCAACAGTAGGATTATGGCAACAGTTCGAATTGGCTGGAAGTTTTAAATAATGCGACTGCGCTGTATTTAGACATGATTTGGCTCCTCTTTCACCTTTGCTATAGCAAGATTTTACTGTACAACAAACCACACATGGCGCAAGTCATGAGCCCAATCATGATCGGCTGTGTCCTGCAAAGAGAGTATTGAGAGTCAAGGTGAGAAGCAATGCAGACATGGCACATTGCAACAGCAGTGCTGCCCACTCACCTCACCTCGAACAGTGTATAGCTTGCTTTGTCATCACCAGTCACCCTCCTCAGGTGACATGGCCACATGCTTTCTAGGGCACCAATGGCATAGCAAGGTGCTTTGGAGCCTTGCCCTATGGAGGAGAACACAATGCCTGCAACTGTCTTTTGTGTGTAACTGTCCTTTCTTCTGCAATCTAACCGGCTATGTCTAGAATAACTTTGGCTGCTGGAATGTATGCCCATGCTTCTCTTCTGTGCATTGACTTTCTTACTAATACCTTACTAACTAGTATAACATCTAGCTGCTAGTACAGTGGCTACTTTTGCAAACCTATCCTGTAATAGCATGAGTAGTGAACAGCAAGATGTCCCTTCAATGAGGGACAGAAATGTCACTGCAACTGTTTCTTGCTTTCTAACGAGCAGCATTAATGAGCAATGGGGGCCTCCCATGATGCAAGCCTTTTCACCTGCAGGTCTTGCTCGAGGTCTGCGTCGTCTCGCTCGAGGTCATACGCACGTAGTCCCTCCATTCCGCGCCGCAAAGGGTCCCCAAGCTTTCTAGATAAGAGGCGCATAACCAGGTAAATGAATTGAAAATGCACGTGTGTGGGCAGGACTTGCTTTCCCAGGGAGACTAACAAGTGTTGTGCTTGCCGCTGTTGGTCTTGGCCCACATTGGCAGTCTGAGTTCACTGTGCGCAACTGTGGCTGACGACATGTTTGGCAAATGAGAATTTCTGGTATACTTCTTTTTGTTCAATATTACGAAGGTGCAGCCCTTCGTACACTGGGTGACATTTTTATTTTCAAACACAGCAGCGGGCATAGAAAAAGGTGTGAAAAGACTCGAAAAGATGGAGGGGAACAGTTGCAACGATGTGGTGCATTCATAGTGAAACAAAAATCAAGCAAGCAGAATGGAAACAGAATTTTCAGAAGTAAGGTTTAACTGATGCGAAGATGCTTTCTCCACTACTCGTCCCTTCAGCACTCTAGGTGGGCAAATGACTGTTGCAGTCTGCTTGCAAAGTCAATTTTAAAAATGTGCTCTTTAATTACTAGTTCCTTTTTGCTGTGGCAGTATTGTAGCAGGGCACCACGGTAGGCCACAGCAAAATACCACCTTTTCTTCTTTCTTTTTTTTCTCGGATTCCTAAATGGGGCAGCACTGGAAGCGCTGCCCATGTTAATTCTGATGCTGTCGTGATGTAGAGCAATGTTCACTTTGATGAGGCATCATGACTTGTCATCATGCTCTAGTGTCAGTCACGGACACGTGAGCTTCATGAGCTGCGCCAGGGCCCTTTGATGACCAAAGGAGTCGGGAAATGTAACATGGGCAGTCATCCAGTTTCGGAATCAAAGCAGAAAAAAGGGTCAATTTTTGACAAGTATTTTTTATGAATAGCACTTTTAAAATCTTGTTAGATTGTGTTTGCCTCCCTGCTGCGGTAGTACTGCCATTGCAAATCGGTAACCAGTAATTAAAAAGCTAATCAATCTTAGTTCTCACTCATCTAGTGAAGAAAGCACCCTCTCACCTGTTTTGTGAAAAAAAAGAAAAACGTAGCTAGTAAGCATGCTCTCGCAGCTTGTGGTTGCAATGGAGGGGACACGCAGTGCACATGGTGTGGAAATGAGCAGGTAGCCTTAACCAGTGTTGCCATTTTACTAGGTCCCTCTAGATCCATGCGATCTTGGTGGGCAGTGGATGTGGTATTTTGAATAATTTTTAGTACATAACAGTGCTGACAGCAAAATATGAACAGCGATTGCTCCACAAGTTTTAAATGGTTCTTAGCAGACACTTTAACCAGAATGCTCTTAGTAGAGTACTTCCATAAATGCAATCGGTAAGCTTTCACCAGGATACCCTCGGACAGTGTTTGCTGATGTCTGCATGTACACCAGTCTTGATAGCAAACTGAATTCAAGTTCCAAGTCGTGCTAGGAGTTTAGAAGGCTGATTTTTATTCTTTCAAAGTGGTGTAATGATGGATACACAATTGCAACAATCGTCACCACCTGTTTGGCAGCATCCCCATGAAAATTCTGGGCTCTCAGCGACTTAGTTTTGAGGTCTTATTTGCAACAAATTGGAATGTGTACACACTTGTCTACATTTACTTCCTAGTCAGAGGAATATGCATGCTGTGTGAAAATTTCGGAGACTTCTCCGTCTCATCGAGAGGACTGGCAACAGCATTTTTTCATGTTATCACTCTCTGAATAGGCAGAACCACTTGCGATCTAACAAAAGAAGATTTCTTGTCTTTTGAGCTCTGGCGATTCTCCATAATGAAATTGTGCAAAGTTGCATGTTACAAGGTTTCCTGGCTGGGTTCAGAAATGCCTTTTTCTGGTTATGTGGCACTTTTGCCACATAATTTTGAGTTCTCTTTATTCTTGTGGTGCGGCATTTCAAGTGATCATTGCTCCATTCAATTCGCATGCCCACCATGTGAAGCAGTTCAAGAGATGCTGCACTTGTATCAAGAGGGCGCCTATCATTTTTCTGCACCTTCCTTCTACCAGCAGTGCAAGTGACTTTAATGCAGGTGCCAAGCAGTCTACGCAATGCTCAATGTACAGGCATACCCTAGTGTGTTGTGTAATTGCCATAGGCTCAACTCTCCATTGGCTATCAAACCAGGGTGGATTAAACAATATGCTGGTGGTGCACTTGTTTCTATTGCCCTGTAAAACTGAGAAGAGAAAACAATTAAAAGCAATGCATGTTCACCAGCAAAGGCACAAGTTCGGTCTACTAGCATTCTAAGGCACATGCTTTCTTTCTTTTTTTTTTTTTCAGTAGCATAAGAACGGTTTTTTATTTACTAAACACATAGCATGTATTTACTGCTACTTCAGTCATCAGCGGAAGCGACCATGTAGTTCGAAGCCTCGAATACCTCGAGTAGTGCCACAGCTTGCACAACGCAAGCACAGGTGCTGCCATCTCTCGTTCACTTCGCTGCTTACTCACACTGTGTGATGAAACTTCAAGGCCCTGCCTTGCGTACATTTTTGTTTTAAAGGAAAAAGCCGCCGTGGTCATAACCTGTGATGATGATGTAAAAGGTGATGCAGCAGTGAAGAGTCCAACAAGTCCAAGAAGGTTTGTAAATCTCAACCAATATTTCAAATGAACGCTTTAAAAAAAGATCATGTCCTAAAACACAAGTGCCAGCACCACACGAGAACAACGCAAATGCTATGAGCACAAATTATGAAAGAAAGATTGCTCCAAGCAACAGGGTAATTACAGCGATGCAACTCCTCCCTCCCGGCCACCATTGCATATAGCCACTCATTAGCACATTTCTCACTGCACGTCGCACCACAAATTTTGGCAGAAAATCTGAAATGGAGGCCCAGCGCAACATCATATTGACATTCACAAAACGGCCCTTCCTAACATGCTACTCACGTGATATTTCTTCAGCCAATCAACAAGCTGACATGATGGCTATCTGCAAACTCCACCACGAATTCACGAAATTGCAGATGCATTCCAGGGCCTTCTGTGCACAACTGTTCACCATATTTTCTAGGTGCAAGCATCGCAATACAGTCGAAACCAGCTATGACAAAATCGCTGGTAAAAGTGACGCTTTTGTAGGAATTTCGTTGGCACGAGAATGAGACAAAGAAGACAGGAAAATAGCTTGCAAGACAAAAATTTATTGCCAAAGTCTGTAAGCTTACTTTGCCAAGCCTTGGCTTGCAGCAACTTGACAGCTTCCTTCACACTACAAGCGTGGTCCATTGCCACGTTGTCGTGCTCACTGAAAAACGAACGTATCTGAGGCTTCTAACATATCTTGCAATTTCATCTTCTTGATGTTTTTATCCTTGGTGGCCCTCAGCGTCGTCAGCTTCGCAAACGTTACTTATTATGGCTTCGTTGGTCATCACCTCGTGCACAACGTCTTCATCCACACAGACGAACTCGTCGGCGCTGAAGCCATATGGAACTTTCTTTTCTACAGCACAAAGTTCGCCCTGTGCGTCGATCACCGATGGCGGCACTGTGCCTTCGGGAAAATCTTTCTTCGGTGCCGCTCGATCAGTGTATTATGCCTGCTGAGTGGAAATGAAGCCGGCGTGCTTAAAACAATTTGCGATCACGGAGGGACACGTCGGAACCTATGCAGTAGGCACCATCTCCATTGCCGTGAACAAGTCCAGTGGAGGTTCAGCAGCAGACACTGAAACAGCCTCTCTCTGTAGGCGCACTTGAAGGTTCTTTGCATTTGCACCATTTCTGAGCGCGCCAAGAATGGAGCTCTTGTTTTTCAAAATTGTAGACGGTGAGCTGCAAGCAGTTCCAAATTTGTCGGTGATCTCCATCGTCTTCCTGCCCTCTTCAACCTGGGCTATAATTGCAGCCTTATCATGTAACGTTCCACTTTTGGATCTTGGCAGGCTGGCAAAGCAGACGGTCTGATTGCCACAGCTGACGTGCCCTAGCAGCAACCGCACACACACACTGGGCACACACGATCATGTGTCAAGTACACAGAGCACAAAGTGTCATCTACACGTGTGGATGTGGCTAATCGGCGATTATGGATCAACATGCCACACAGGTGTTCCGCTCCACGTTAGCTCATGCTGTGATGGCACACAGGATATAAAGGTGCCAACTGCGAGGCTGCCTCCTCTTTTTTTATATTATAATTTGTATTACATTTCTGGTCACAAAACTGTGCTGTACTCATCCAGTAGTAGAGGATCATCATTACCATTGCTGTCACCTGTTGCTAAGCGCAACTGTTGCACTGCTTGCAAGCACGCTGTGGCGGTAGTGTATGCAATTTAAGGGCCCAATGCATATGAGCACATTTCGGACTCTGTCAGCATTACGCGAATAGATAATATGCGGACTGCTGTTTCAGAAAATTTCGTTAATGCAGGATCATCAGCAGCAGCAGCCTATATTTATGTCCACTGCAGGACAAAGGCCTCTCCCTGTGATCTCCAATTACCCCTGTCTTGCACTGATTCCAACTTGAGCCTGCAAATTTCATAACTTCATCACCCCACCTAGTTTTCTGCCGTCCTTGACTGCGCTTCCCTTCTCTTGGCACCCATCCTGTACCTCTAATGGTCCACCTGTTGTCTATCCTTCGCATTACATGGCCTGCCCAGCTCAATTTCTTTCTCTTAATGTCAAGTAGAATATCGGCTATCCCCTTTGCCCTCTGATCCACACCGCTCTCTTCCCGTCTCTTAACGTTAGGCCTAACATTTTTCGTTGCATCGCTCTTTCTGCGGTCCTTAACTTGTTCTCGAGCTTCTTTGTTAACCTCCAAGTTTCTGCCTCATATATTATCACCGGTAGAATACAGTGATTGTAAACTTTTCTTTTCAATGACAGTGGTAATGCAGGATTCACAATGCACACAGACGGTCGTGCCGTGTAGTGGCCAGCGAGAGAAATATTTCGAAGAGTATCCGCACAGTCAATGGCACAGTGTTACCGTGTCACTCTCTATGTGCGGGCGCATTTGTTTTGCTAACAGCTTCTACCTACACCATGGAAGAAAAAGAAAGTGTTGTGTGCCTCAGTGCACCAACCGAGCTGCGAAAGTTGAGATAAACCTTCATTTGTTTCCGCTGGACGCATATCTTAAAAAGAAGTCGGCGGTGAAGCTCCGGGTCGTCAAGCCTGTGACTCCGCGAATGAAAGTTTGTAGCACACACTTCGTCGCCGAAGACTTCTTCTGGAGCAACATAGGTTAGCAGAATGCTAATCATTGAAATTGTTCATGAAAACATAAACTTTACACTTTTATGATGTGGTAGTTGTAGCTTACGTGAATGGCACGTTCAATGCGGCACGAAAAGACAAGCTAACAAGTTCGCGCCTATGTCTTACGACGTCCGAACGCTACCGCTACAGCTGAATATTTGTAGATAAGGTTGGCCAAACGTCCCGCTACAGTTGATTATTTGTAAAGCTGTTAGGCAGCTGGTGTCTGGTTTTCGAGCGTAACTAGGTGCGCAGCTTCACGCTGATCGCTAGCTCTGTGGCATATTTGCTTGCACTGACCCTTTATTGAAACCGAATTTGAAAACAAGATCGGTGTACTATTTCTGGCTTAAACCAAAATTGCGATACTCTAGCCATAGCGTTCCTTCTAGATATGCTTCGCGTCGCATACATCCTTCACTAAGATTAAGGGCGTCATTCACCATAAAATAACAAGCATGCACGCACTTCTGGTTATGCAGCGGCATTCCGCAGCCGGTAAGAGAATAAACTCTGAAAAATAAGAATACACTTGGCGTACTACCACACGGACGCACAGTCGCCTATTCTGATACTCTCTCAGTCCGCTATCATGGATCGCCTCGTGCGCCACCTATAGTCCGCGTGCATTGCGAATAGCGGTCAAAAAAAAAGTTTCTTTGTCGCAAGATATGAAATGCATTGACTCCTATGGGCAGTCGTTCGCCGGGGAACCGAAAATATTTTGTTGCCTCAAGAGTTCATTGTCGCGGGTTTCAACTGTATAGCTGTCATGGAGCAGAAAGAATTTTATTTCAAAAGCAATGTATAACTCCACATCATGTTGATGAAAGTGCTGAAACACGTATTGCAAAACTTCTGCTTCCCGGCGCCAATTTCAAATAACGTGACCTCTCAGCAGCCAATCGGAAAGCCAGCACGGCATATAATGGCGGCCATGCAGAATAGAACCCTTGGAAGATTTTGTATCCTCATCAAGGAGTACGAAAACAAACGTCTCTGCACGATGCTCCGTCGTTTTACACAGACAGTCAATGAAAGCATTGTCTACACGAGAAACAAATGCTTCACAACAACGTCTGTTCAAGACAGTAGTCCTAGCTATCTGACCGCAGCAGTCTCTGCCAATGGCACTTGCTTGCCAGAACTCACCATAGTGCACTTATTTTATCAACATCATTAACGTAGGCTTAAATAAGTTAGTTTTCTTGAAGTCATTGATGCAAATAGCAAACATACTACAGTCGAGCCCATTTATAGCGACCATCACGGTCACGCAGAATGCGTTCGTTATAGCCGGTCATTCGTATTAAGTGAGCAACCAAGAATATGGTTACAAAATGACAAGAACCTTTATTGTTTTCTAAAGAAGTTGGTAAGCTTGCTTTGCTTCGTCAATGCTGAACCAGGTTTTGAGAGTGTTCAAAGCAGCAAAGTGCGCGTCACCGAGAGCTTGGCTGCAGACCAGGTGTTTCGGTGAGGTAATGTACTCGACTCGGTCGGTGTGTCCTTTAAGAAGAAACCGGCCAACCTAGACTCAGTAAGGGTAAAAGTGGACCAATTCAGGCTGGTCCACTTAGAATGGAAAGATGAAGATAACATAGAGATAACGAATGAAACCGTAACTAGGTTGATCTCAGAAGCAGCAATGGAAGTGGTAGGTAAGGCACCAAGGCAACCAGTAGGTAAGCTCTCCCAAGTAACAAAGGACTTAATAAAGAAACGACAAAGCATGAAAGTGTCAAACTCGAAAGACCAAATAGAATTCACTGAACTGTCGAAACTGATCAACAAGAAGAAAGTAAGGCAACCAGTAGGTATAGCTCTCCCATGGAACAAAGGACCTAATAAAGAAACGGCAAAACATGAAAGTGTCAAACTCGAGAGGTCAGATAGAATTCGCTGAACTGTCGAAACTGATCAAGAAGTAAGGGATATCCGAAATTGTAACGTGGAAAAGACTGAGGAAGCAGTAAAATATGGATGCAGCATGAAATCAGTGAGAAGAAAACTAGGCATAGGACAAGGCAAAATGTATGCACTGGAAGATAAGCAGGGTAATATCATCAGTAATTTAGATGACATAGTAAAAGCAGCGGAAGAATTCTATACTGAGCTGTATCCCCAGAGCAGCCAAGCTACTTTCATTCGAAATAGCGATGAATCGGATACAGAGGCTCCTTCTATAACTAGCGATGAAGTTAGGATGGCCTTGAAAGAGATGACAAGGGGAAGAGCTGCTGGAGAAGATGGAATAACAGTCAATTTAATCAAAGATGGAAGAGATATCATGCTTGAAAAGCTTGCGGCCCTTTATACGCAATGCCTCAACACTTCAAGTGTACCAGAGAGCTGGGAAGAACGCCAAAATTATACTAATCCATAAGAAGGGAGACGTTAAAGAATTGAAGAATTATAGACCCATTAGCTTGCTTTCACTATTGTATAAAATATTCACCAATGTAATTTCAAATAGAATCAGGACAACACTTGACTTCAGCCAACCAAGAGAACAGGCTGGCTTCAGGAAGGGATATTCTACGATGGACCATATCCATGCCATCAATCAGGTAATCGAGAAATCTGCGGAATACAATCAACCTCTCTATATGGCTTTCATAGATTATGAAAAGGCATTCGATTCAGTAGAGATACCAGCAGTCACAGAGGCATTGCGTAATCAAGGAGTAGAGGAGGCATACGTGAATATCTTAGCAAATATCTACAAGGATTCCACAGCTACCTTGGTTCTCCACAAGAAAAGTAGAAAGATACCTATCAAGAAAGAGGTCAGGCAAGGAGACACAATCTCTCCAATGCTATTAACTGCATGCTCAGAAGAAGTATTCAGGCTCTTAGACTGGGAAGGGTTAGGAGTGACGATCAACGGCGAATATCTTGGCAACCTACGGTTTGCAGATGACATTGTCCTCATCAGCATCAGTGGGGATGAATTAGAACAAATGATTGAGGACCTTAACTGAGGAAGTGTAAGAGCGGGGTGGAAGATATCCAGAAGACAAAGATAATGCTCAATAGCCTGGCAAGGGAACAAGAATTCAGGATCGCCAGCCAGCCTCTAGAGTCTGTAGAGGAGTATGTTTATCTAGGTCAATTACTCACAGGGGACCCTGATCATGAAAAGGAAATTTGCAGAATAAAATTGGGTTGGAGTGCATACGGCAGGCATTGCCGAATCCTGACTGGGAGCTTACCACTGTCGTTGAAAAGAAAAGTGTACAATCATTGCATTCTACCAGTGCTAACATATGGGGCAGAAACTTGGAAAGTTAAGGACCGCACAACGAGTGATAGAACAAAAAATGGTGGGCCTAACGTTAAGACACAGGAAAAGAGTAAACAGGGATAGCCGATATTCTAATTGACATTAAAGGGCCCCTGAAACGGTTCGGATAAATTTTGTAGGTGCGTAATGTACAGTTACAGTGAAACATTAGCGTCACAATTTAAGTGAAGCGTCTCATATTAAGAGAGCTACGGACGATTACAAGTTAACCCTCCTCCCTAGCCATGCATTTTCTTATCAACTCGTTCGCAGAGTGATCGGGGCTAAGCTCCGCCTTTGCTGGCTCTACGTCATGTTGCGACGTTTTGTCGTCTACTTCCGGTTGTCTTGGAGCCAGCGCGCGAAGGCTCTCCAGCCGTCGATCCCCAGCGAGAGCAGTCAAGCAGCATGCATTGCGAGCGTTCTGTCGCAGCGCCGAGCGTGTCCGGTATTCTGGTAATCACAGGCGAGCTGGGTGTTTTGACAGATAGGTAGAGGCGTAAACTAAAGCCCCTCCATACCGCTGTGATGAAGGAGCTTCGTAGATGTACGTGAGCAGCCTGATCGGCATGCACAGTCCGGTGGTGCAGAGCTTAACCAGCCAAATACAGAGCTAATATTCCTGTAACCAAGTGTAAAACATTTTAAACGTATAAAAAGACAACGTGTTCAAGATTACGCTCCTGCCGAAAATTTGAGCTAGCAGCGAAGTAGAAAAGCTTTGTTACTGCTATAGTAGCTGTGTGTTTGAAATCAGTTGAGCTTTGTGCCGCCAGGTGGCTGCACCGTGCAAGCAGTTCACGTTTGCGCCTCTGTTATCACGTAAAACGTGGTAAAACGGCCAGTACACTTGCGCTTGCGTTTACCTGAATACCGGACACGCTAAACTCTATTCTGGCAATCCTTCGACGTGAAGTGACGGCCGCAAACGCGTTGATGCTGGCGCCGTTTGGATACCAACAGTCCAATGCGCTGCAGCCACTCCGGTCGTCTGCTGCCTTCCAGCGGGGCACGATGTCGCAGCTTGGCATGTCACCGATCGCTATGTTTGCAGCCCACAACGCAACAAGGGCGAACCATGGTGCTCGTGAAAAGAATGAACAAGACCAACACTGACCGCGCAGCTCTCGTCAACACGGAGCACGTTTTAACACAAGCAGACGACACTTGCTGTGGGCCGGAAGTGCTTTTAGTGTAGTGATACATGTCCTTCTGCATTCTCTTTCTGTTACTTTCTCTTAATGGAAACAAATTAACTAACATCTAAACTATTACGAACAACCTTATAATAAATTAGACGCTTTACGTGGAGCGCTTAGATATGTCAATTAATGATCAGAAGGACTTACTCTAATGACTCAGTACGTTTGTACAAAGTCGTCAAAATCGTTTCAGGGTCCCTTTAAGAGAAAGAAATGGAGCTGGGCAGGCCATGTAATGTGTACGATGGATAACCGGTATGGTATGGTATGAAGAACTTTATTTGGGTCCTGAGGAATCAGTCTGGGACTGATGCGGGCCGCTCCCACGTCGGGACAGAGAGGTCGAGCCCCTCTGCCGCCACACGGGCCCTCTGGACAGCCCCGAGTTGGTCCGCCAGCACTTCACTGTGCAGCATCCGCTGGGCCATTAGAATTACAGAATGGATACCAAGAGAAGGAAAGAGCAGTCGAGGATGGCAGAAAGCTAGGTGGGTTGATGAATTTAGAAAATTTGCAGGCGCAAGTTGGAATTGGAGATCGCAGGGAGAGGCCTTCATCCTGCAGTGGACATAAATACAGGCTGATGACATCCACACTGCAATTAACGCAGCTGTGACCATGTGGCCGTCTGCGTTTGTGAAAGTGTGTTAGGCTATCTACACTGCTAATGTGGCATGCATTAAGTGCATGTGCTTGCTCCACATACATTCAAGGCTAATCTTAATCTAGAGAGTGCCGTAAGAAATTGTAATGATATGCTATTAACGATCTTAAACACCTTTGTCGGGTAATGCACGCCATGCGAACTGTCACGAAATGTTATGTGCATGTCCACCTGTTACCGCGGTGGCCCATTTTCTTGCGGCAATTTTCACAGGCGGGAACCTATAGAAACTCAAGCCTCCTTCTCTTTTGCAATCGCAACTGCAGCTCATCTGCATGGTGCATTTCCTAATTTGCAAAACTGAACTGCACATGCACCAGCAAAAACCCAGCAGCAACTGAAGTAGGCGTGCCAGCTCAGCGGCGGAGTGCTTACCATGCGAATCCCACTCCCGACAACAGCACCACCGCATCGTCATGACGTAGTGCTGTGATGAAGGTCTATGGGCACTAGTAGTTTTACAAATTTTTTATTTGCCTGCAGCTTAGGGCAAAGTCTATTTCAAAAAATGCGCATACAATCGTCAACCAATTTTGAGAGACTGATTTTGTGATCACACTGGATTATTTGGACGGATACCCTCAGCAGCGCCTCCCACTCCACTGAACCCCAAATAATGCCCAAAAATATCACTACATCAAGCAAAACTGTAAAAAAGTGTCCACATTTATTTCTGGCCATGTAGAGTACATTAGCACACAAAAACTAAAATCTTATATGAGTAACAACTTAAAGTTGTTATTAACTTAAAGAGTAACAACTTAAAGTTGTTGCAATTGGTTAGTTGGAACTATCCACACATGAAACTTGACTCCACCCTATCTAAAATGGTAACATGGGCATGCGGTAAGTTTTCTGTGCTTAAATCATCATATTGAGGCATTACAGGTTTAACAACAACCATATTTTGGGCACTGTTATGTGAACATTTCATAAATTTCACCAATATTTCCATCTGTGAGGCAGATGATTCTATCTGTGAATATAAACCAGTGTGCCTGTTTACAGCATTCCTACAGAACATAAGCTGTGAATTATTTTAACAAATGATTTAACAAATGATCCGCATCTTGAGTACTAAAGCAATTTTTAGTAGTATTTTTCCGACCTTTAAAGTCGGCAGGTCTGGTTATTTTTGCTTCCGGCACAAATAGGATGTTGTTTCCTGCTGTTCTTGGGCAACTCAGAACGCAGCCATACCCGGGCCCCATCACAGTGCTGCTTCCCAAACTTAAAGGGACACTAAAGGCAAATAAATGTGGAATGTTAAAATACGATCACACAAACCTTGAAACAGTTGTTTTGTGCCAAGAAAGTACTTATTTTATGAGAAAATTGCGTCTGAGGCGTCTGCGTACCTCTAGCACCGTTCAAATCGCCCGCCCTCCCGAGCGAGGAGTGGTGATGTCATGCGTCTTATAGTCACGTTATGCCGCCGGTGAGTAAAACTATCTAGTCAAACGCCACCCGCAGACGGCGCTACAGCTTTTTTTGCGGAAATCGCAGACTCGTGGCCAGAAACGGAGCAGACGGCAGTGCGAAAGCGGAAGGAAAAGCGTGCGCCGAATTGTAAACATGATGATCGTCGACACTCATTGCAATGCACCTTGTTGACGACACTGACAACGGCACATTGGCTTGCGATGCTGGGCTCAATTTCAGCTATTGAAGCTCCTATGAGCGTGACATGCTGCTGAGGGCTCGCGCTGTCGGCATCGTTGCGTACTACTATGACGGCGGCCTCGACACCGGCTTTTCCGAGCGCAAAAGCAGCGAGGACTCGTGTACTGCGACGTCGGGCGACGAAGCTGGTCACCGTCTGGATGTTCCGTCGCGCGGACCGTTCGCGCATCCAGCGACATCACATGGACGTGCATTCTGTGCTTCTTGCAATTTCAAGTGTGAGTTTAGCGAGCCAGTAACACCCGCGCAGCAGTACACGATAATGGAACTACTGAAACTCAGAAGCGCGCGGCACAGAGTCGAGTGAAAACGAAACCACATTGGCTTGCGATGCTGGGCTCAATTTCGGCTATTGAAGCTCCTATGAGCGTGACATGCTGCTGAGGGCTCGCGCTGCCGGCGTCGTTGCGTACTACTACGACGGCGGCCTCGACACCGGCTTTTCCGAGCGCAAAAGCAGCGAGGAGTCATGTACCACCCATGTCGTTATCAAGAGTAACGCCAAAAAGTAATTTTCTTTTAAGAATCTAATAGAAGTAGGAAAGTAGCATTTTCTTTCATCTTACAATCCAACAAAATGATCTTTTTAATCCAAGTGGTTGAGTACTAGTGACCTAATTTTTTTGAGGAGTGCCTTCGTCATCGGGTAAGTACCTGAATGTCCCTGGGGAGTCTCTTATCGTGTCCTGCATTTACCTCAATTTCTCGATTACTAAAGCTCTATTCCCGATTATATTGACGCCTTAGACGTTCTAGAGCATTGCTCTATCACTTTAGCTTGATTTTTATTTGCCTTTAGTGTCCCTTTAAGCAGACCATTAGGTTGACAGGCATAAAGCGCCTGCACCACATCTGCACTTCGGCATCGTCTGCACCGCTCAACTACACTTCTCATGCGTCGCCATGGACTGGTTCACAGTGGTGCAGGCGAATCAGCCTGGAACCTAAAAATGCATGCTTTCTGCTTGTAACACTTTTTCGTTGGGGAACACTTACTGGGTCCTAACACATTTCAGGTGTTGTTTTAGTGTAATGTACCTAAATAGTAGCAACACGGCCTGTAGGTCTTTGAAAGTGCGTGTTTCCCTAAAAAACTGGCAACACTGGATATAACCTTCTCTATGCTTTCCACATCATAGCATTGCCACAATATCTATCAGTTTTGGTCAGACTGGGCAGCAATCACACATATGCATAATTATGCCATTCTGTGCTAGCCGTCGTAAGCAATAAATAAAGGTATCATTTAACCCTGACGGATACACATTTTTATAACAATGCCACGCAAAGTGTAACAAAAAGTGACCTTTTTGTGAAAATACTGTCCAGACTATGATGAAAATTGCTAAACCTACTCCAATTTCACAAAGACTGTTAAAGGTGCTGTTCAGACATTTTAGCAGTCGTCAATCTTTTGTCTTTATGCAGTTGTAAAAGTCAGTTAGTGATGGACTGATATATAGCCATTTTTGCTTGCACATCTACAGCCTTGTGATTGCTTCTTATAGATTCTCCATTCCACTCTGATTGTAGCACCTAGAAGGACACACTAAATTCTCAATAGATTTGTGTGCATATAAACTGCTGATGGTATTGGCAGAGCTAAAAAAGTCATAGATACGCAGTGACATTTCATGGCAAAATAGAATGTATTACCAACAGTGGCAACATTTAATTTGACCTCATAATATGGCCAGCAAATGGGCTCCCAAGATGGCTCCTCCTCTGTTGGCGACCCGCTTGCATCACTGGTGTTGGTTGCACGCCTTCCTCCCCCTTTTGGTTTGCTGACCTGAGCGCTTTACATTCTTGTATATTATCTTTTGGCAACAGTCTTTCTTTGTAGCAGGCCTTTCAAGACTGAATGTCAACAGTACATGATTGCAGTACATTGTAATGAAAGCACCTTGTGCAGCATTAATTAAAAAAAAGAGGTGTCATTCAGCAGTAATCATTAGTGTAGATGTGGGCATCATTGGTAGGTTGCCACGGTTATGGCCTCCATAAGCGTAAAGCCTGGGGGTTGATCTAGGATTGTGTGCATTTAGGCAGTAGTTTCATGTTTCATGGTCTTACCGGTGGCACAGCTCTTGGGGTCTTGTCCCTGTTCTTTTGAATTTGTGTTTTCACTTGTGCTTGGTTTGGGTCCAGGGCTCCCGATGCTAAAGTGAGGTACAGCAGCAGCAGAAGTCGCAGCAGCTCCCGGCATGGCCATCGTCGCCGAAGGCGGTGACCCGCCATTTTTCTGCCTTTGTTGCCCGTTTCTTTTTTTGTTTCTTTTTTTTTCCCTTTTAAATCTCTCTCCTCGCACTTCTTACAGAGGAACTGGAAGACTCCTGCCAAGATCTCATTGTTGCATATATTCATGGCCTCTGGAAGGACGAGGAGAGAGATTTTACATTTTATGTTGACAGCAAAGCATAGTAGCACCATACATAGGCTTATGGTGGACTTTCCATCCAAAAAAGCTGCAAATAAAGTCATGGTTTCATGTGTGTTCTGTTTGGCTTCTGTTTGGCTTATGTTGGCAATTCATTATGTGGTTTCATTTCATACTGCGAGCGATGTAATATTTGCCCTCAGCAAAGCAGTGTTACATGTACTGCTTTAGAACTGGTTGTCCAAACAGTTTCTGTATGCACATAACATGCAAGTCTTAAATGTTTTTGGCACTTTAACATGTGCACTAATATGCTGCACTATCAGTTTTCATTATTGTGGACGCAATGCCTGAAAACTTTGTTTTGCATTACTAGTCCTTGGTTGTACACTAGCAGTGTATTTCTTTGCTGCTTTTTGCCCTGCTAGTTACAAAACGATTGCAGTAAGCAGTGATGTTGAAGGTAACGCTCCGTGTCTTCCCCCTGACCGTGGGTAACCCTTGGCGTACCCTTTTTTGTTTGCAAGCAAGTCCCACGGAATGCAGAGGATGGACACAGGTGCTGCCCTTTTGTTTTGTGCCATTCCTAAAGTGTGCCTGGCACCATGAGCCAGTATTTCAGGTGCATGCTCTCGCTACAAAGCTGAAATGTGCATGTGTACGTTAATCATAGGTTGGAATACATGCCAGCTTTTGTTGCATGTGTATGGTTGCCGGTGGTGCCACACATTGAGTGAAGCTGCACCCACAAGAAAGCATTTGTGCACAGCGAGAACCTGTGCACTGTACTGCAAAGGAAGGAAAGCTGCTTTGAGGAACAACATGGCTGACGAGAGCTTTATTTCAGGAAAGACTGCGTGAAGCGCTGGTGATCATTTAAGTAGAGGTGAAGAGGTTCATACGAAGTGGCCAGCCTGCCCGCAAGTTAAAAATGACAGAACGCAGAGTTAAGGAGACATGCATGATCTCAGTCTCATGGTAGAGTCGGTTGGACCACGATGTATTAACAGGTAGTTCATCCGTGTGCCCTGCTCGGAAAATTTGGAGGGACCAATAATGAACCGAGATTGAAGCTTTTCAGAAACTGGGCATTTGAACAGGTGTCCAAAGCAGCACATTGTCACTAGGGCAGTAAAAATGACTCCTGTGATCTCCTTGGCTCTCCTCGTTGTTTGTGCAAGCATGCTGGTGACATGGGCTAATCTGTTGTGCTGACAACTCACAGTGGCAACTTCCAATGACAGATTCATTTCCAGTTTTCACAGCTGTACTTGTACTACACAAAACATAGGGTGTGTACATTGCTAGGTAAGCACAAACAAAAGCACAGATACTGCAGGCACACACCCTTAAGGCCACACTGATTACTATTCAATGTTTCCATTTAATACATGTGAGGATGTTCAAGTTCTTTCATCGGTAATGATATTGGAGGTTTACCAAAGCATATGTATCTAGCCCACGGAGTAAGACAAACAGGAGCGCCGACTCCGCCGCCGCGCAACGCATTCGCTCGGGACAAACCGTGCAACGCAAATTATACATCGCGTAGCGCCATCTGTCGAGGCGCGTGGAAAACACTCAACAGCTTCCATGTGCGCATGCGCCGAGTGGCGGAGACCGACGGCGGCGCAGAACGGGCAGCGCGGCACCTGCAGAGCGTGTCGTCTGCTACAAACGTGGACCCTCGGCCGCCTCAATTTGACAGCAATCAAACACAAAAAATATATGCGCACAAATAATAAAAGCGCAAATAAACACGCGCTAGCGCTTTTATGCACGCATACGAAACATTTTTAGATGTCTTTAGAGGAAACTGACTATAAATTATGCTGTACAAAAAGACACAACAGAAGTACTTGTTTTTCACTCCTCTACGTCTGCGCGGAAGCGAAGGTGCGAAATTTTCGTCTTCCTCGCTTTGTTTACCATGTCTGCAGTATGTTTATTCATGCCTGACGGAACAAGGTATCTTGATACTTGTGCGTGAAGAGACTGAGCAACAGGACAGTGTTTTGTTCCTGGCTGTAAATCTGGTTATGGCAAAGGACGCGAGAAGTTTTCGCTCTTCGGTTCGCCATCTGATCTTCAACTACTTCACCAGTGGCGTCAAAAAATTCCTGAAAGTAAGCGAGCGCTTAAAGCAATGGACAAAATATGTGAGCGACACTTCGAGAAGCAGCTTATTTTTTATAGTTACTTCAGCCAAGGCAAAGGCGATGTCCTACTAGATGTAAAGAAAGTGCCTCGACTTCGAAGTGGAGCCGTTCCTTCAATTTGTTTAGGGAAGCCTGGCGTAGCTAAATGATGCTGAATGCCAGGAGGAACCAGAAGACGCCAATGCGGAAGGACGAGAGGAACCCAATTTAAATTTGTCTACAACTACACACAGTGCAGGTGCCTTTCCTTGTCCAGAGACATGCCGTAATTTAGAGATAGAAAGGGAAAGAAAGACAAGCAGGTTAGCCGGTGTAAATACCGGCTGGCTACCCTGTAAATTCTTAGCCTTGCCTTTGAGATGATTCCCCCAGTTATGCAGACACACAATCAGAGCTTCTCTTGTGAAATAATGAGCAGGAAACACTGGCATGAATTCCTAATTATTATGTTTAATGAGAATGTGGCGATTCTGCTCGCAAGAGAACCGGGCGACACGAAAAGCACCGCGAGGAACAAAGAAGCAAGCGAAGAATCTTGGCACTTGATGCGTGCTCAGATAAAAAAAAGAGTGATAAACGTCAGCTTTTCCATAAAAACTTCTTTTCGTTGTCGTCTGTCATTGCTTGAGACCACCCGAACTGCCGTTATATCGCCTTACCATTTGCTATAGCTTTTCTTTCCGTCTTAGTTTCCGTAATTTGTTTATGGTCTGTTCCTGTGCCTTGTAAAGTTCCGTGTAGACCACCTGACAAATGCCCTGCATTTGGCCTGTATAAACAAAAATGTCACAGTTTCGCCCTAAGGGCGAAGCAATGAATGCGATAGCAACACAGCAATGTCATACGAAGTAAGGTGAGCGGCTTTGGTAGCAATATGAATTGTAGTAAACATGAGCTGATTAAGTAAGCAGGTGTACTGCGGCGTAAGTAGACCGACATGAAGAGAGAGACTCGATGACCACGAGAAGGCGCGTGTGAAACGGTGGTGTTGATGAGAAGCGCGTGCGAAGGGACACACCTGTGAGCGGAGGAAGCTGGCAGAAAGGTTGAAAAACGTTTAATTGGCGAAATTACAAACTGCGTTCATTGTCTGAGGCTGAGAAAACTCCGGCTCCCCGCTCTTCTCTCGCAAATCGTCCAACTCTCAAGGTTGCTTGACCTTGTCTCTGAATAAAGCTATGTTTAGTGCTGAAGCTCACATCCCACCCCACTTAGATGTCCAAGTCCACTTGGAAAAGAAAAGCTACTGTTGCATTGACGTGATCGGGTGGGCAGTCTGGGCTGTCTGACTGGGCACTGATCGTTCAGCGGCAAAGCAGATGCAGTTCCTGCACTACGTGACACCGGGCGAGAAGTCTTCAAAGGTGGATGGTGCATTCTTCAACCCGAAAGGCATTCGCGTCCATTTGAAAGTACCCTGGTGTGTGATGAATGTAGTTTTCTCCTGGTCTTCCTCTTTCACTCTGATTTGCCAGTATGCACAGCACAAATCCAAGACCGCGAACAGGGAGCTGCCAGCAAGGTCATCAAAAATGTCGTCAGCCCGGGGAAGTGGCTGCAGAACATTCACTGTCATATGGTTCAGAGGTATGTAATTCACACACAGCCTCTTTTTGTTGTTTTGCGTCACTACCACCGCTGGAAAGCCCCATGGGCCATAGGATGGTCGGATGATGTCACTCTCAAGCAGAGTCGCTGTCTGACGCTCGAGAAATTGTCTATCACTGGCTGTGTAACGGTACGGCTGTCGACCGTAGGGCTTGGCGTCAGGCACCAGCTTGATCTCATATTCGATGCCTTCATAGAGACCGATGTCTTCAGGGCTTCTGCTGAAAAGACCAGCATGACGTTGTACAATGCGCTTTACGGCTGCTTGTTCTTCGTGATTGAGCTGAGCTCCAAGGCAGATGTCATTCAGGGGATCGTCAGGGACGTTATATATATAGCAAGTGGGTCTGAAGGCAATGGGCTGGAAGAGCTTGTCTGGAGTGGGCTTGTGGGGCATGTTGTTTCCAGTTGAACTAGGGCCGCCTTGTTGAAGCTGGCTCCACAAGGGTTCATTCTCGTCTGGCTCGTACTCGAATTGAAGTGGCTCTGCCGTGGGCTGTGAGGGATCAAAACGTGACAGTGCAGATGTTGTCAAAATTACTGCATTTGACATTCTTGGCAATAGTTTCTCTTTGCATTGCACGACAATGTTGGTAGATGGCTGGCAGATCACAGGCAGCTTCGGAGGTTTGAAGTGGAGTTCAGCTTGAGCTGCATAAAACCAATCCTCTCCCAGAATGAGGGGAAGGGCGTTCCGTTCAAGGATGGCTGCTTCGACAACTGCGGATAGAGGCCCAATAGTGATCCTCAAAAAGACATCCTTCCGGCATGACGGAGCTTCCGCCGACGACAAGCAAAGGTGGCTTGGTCCACGGTTCGATGTTGAGGTTTGATGCTAAGCTCGCTGCAAGAATGGTGACATTTGAACCGCTGTCTGGGAAAGCACTGATCTCTCCCAGTCCTTTGACGTGAGCAGTAGCGACGGCACATCTGAACTTGGATCCATACAGGGTGTCATCGACACGGCCAACACAGGCTGTTGGTGCTTTGGGAACTGTCAGCTTGTTGTCACCCGAAGGTTGCTTTGGTGTAGTACATTTACTTGCTAGGTGACCCTTCTCTTGACAGTTGTAGCACACCGCATCTTTCAAGTCTTGTCCTTTTCTGTATGCTGGGGCACCATACTTAGCTGAAATGGCTTCGTACCTCGACTCTTGGTCCGCAGGTGGTAAGCTGTTAATACAAGGAGGCAGTGTCATGCGTGTGGTGTGCTGGAACGTAGATGGTCGAGCAGTCTGTGAAGAGTTCACAACACTGTCAGTTCTGGCAGTAGCACTCTGGAGCTGGGGGCGTCTTGGCTGTCTTGCGAATTGCTCTGCTGGTTGTGGAGATCGGATCAGGCGGGCGTGGTCCACTGCTCTATCCACTTCGGATACAATGCTGAGGAAGTCGTCCACGGTACGGGGACGCTGAACAGCGATGGATGTGGCTACCTGGTCGTCACGAATGCCTTGAACGAGGTATTCGATGCATTCCTTGTCAGTAATGGGAACTGGACAACGTGACATCGCCTTGAGCTTTGCAAAGGACCAGTGGCGCACCGACGGGGGGGGATTCGGGGGTTGGAACCCCCCCCCCCTGAGGCCGACTTAACCCCCCCTTTTGTTTAACCCCCTTTTTTTTCTTAAGCATTTGAGTATTGCAACTAAGATGTAAGACGCGCAATCGTCTGCACACTCGCAAAAAGCGCATTTTTTTGACAATTTCCCGTGAAGAAATCGAAATTAGTGCTGTTTAGATGGTACTGGCAAACTGTCAACCCCCCCCCCCCCCCCCCCCTGGCAGAGATCCTGGGTGCGCTACTGGCAAAGGTGTACTGCTGCAGGCTCTCTCCGGCTTTTTGTGTGAGGGCTGTGACATTCTGTTGCCACTGTATCATGGAAAGTTGCTCGCCAAATTGTTCTTGGAGTCCGACCTTCCAGATGGTTCATGTGGTAAGCTGTCGCCCTGTTGAGGCATGCCAGTCTGCTGCGACTCCACGTAGCTTTCCTTGTGCAATGGCGAGGAGAGTTGGGTCTTCCCATCGTGCAAGTCGTTGAATGCGCTCGAGCTCTTCGATCCAGTGCTTGAAAGTAGGGGTGCCACTTCCGTTGAAGGTAGGCAGCGAAGCTGAGAGGTCTGGTAGCGTTGTCACGTGCACTGGGTTCGCGTGACTTGCTATCGTGGTCATCATAATGGCCATGTTTTGGTGAAGAAAAGCTGCCATGCGCTGCATGTTCTCTGCTGGGTCTGACGTGAAAACTGGCATGGCTGGGAATGACGTCGTAGGCACTGGTATGATCGGGAACGACGTTGAAATCTCGGGCACGCATGGCACGGGTTCGTGGTTTGGCGGTGGGTCTTTCGCGGTATCAACCAAAAGTCGGTCGATTAGTTCCTCCTTGTTGCCGGTTGTGGAGAGGTTTCGGCGTTGCAGCTCAGTTTTAATCAATTGTGCATTCAACGTGGCGAGGTCTTCTGCGGTGGCAACACGCCAGTTGATGAACGACATCGTTGTTGACACGCCGGGCTGGGTAGGCTTAGGAATGGTTTGGCGTTCAACAGCGCTCAGTCGAGGGCACGGCGGCTTACTTGGCGGGCGAAGTGGCTGTGGCAGGTTGCGGATGTCGACTGCGCCATGTGTGAGCGGAGGAAGCGGGCAGAAAGGTTGAAAAACGTTTAATTGGCGAAATTACAAACTGTGTTCATTGTATGAGGCTGAAAAAACTCCGGCTCCCCACTCTTCTCTCGCAAATCGTCCAACTCTCAAGGTTGCTTGACCTTGTCTCTGAATAAAGCTATGTTTAGTGCTGAAGCTCACACACCTGTAGCGCTGCACTGCCGATCCGGGCAGCATTACATGTGTAGCGTGCGTTGGAAAATGTGGCCCGACTATTAACTGAATGAACAAGCGTGGTGTGAGCGCGCACAAACAAACATGAATAGATCACACTGAATGACTGCAGACGACTGTCAAAACGCTGGCAGCAAGCGCATACGCCGCAGCGGGCGAAGGTACTTGCGGTCTATCGCTTTAACAGAAACTGAGCGGCGAATGCACAGCGCATAAAGGTCAGAGCCGTGTGTAGATAAGAGACGGTGCGGGCGAGCGACGAGCGCGGTTGTCGGCAGAGTAGAAGTGCTCCCCCCCTCCCCCCCCCCCCCCCGCTCCCTCCGGCGCTGGCTTCCCGCTTCCTTGCTTGCGCGTGGGAAATTGAGTGCGTTCGCTCTCCGTGATAGCGCGCGTCCCCGCACGCTTCCGCTCGGACATACGGCGCGCGGCGAAGATTTTATATATACGGTACCTCACGGCGACGAAGACGCCGACGGCAGAAATCCGGTTGAAGTGTCCATATAATTGCTATCGCAATAATAAATAAAATGATACATGACTTGTTTCTCCTGCTAACGTCACTCCGTGAACCGCAAGAGCTAGGCGCGGTACAGGCGTCAGGGCGTGCGCGGAGCAGCTGACAAGCAGGTGCCGCGAGCGACTCCCCGAGCCTTTGCTCCTCTCCGCTGCAGAGTTGGATGGATGGATGGATGGATGGATGGATGGATGGATGGATGGATGGATGGATGGATGGATGGATGGATGGATGAGGCTGAACCCTTTAAACCGGGCGGTGGCATACGCCACCTAGCCATGACTATTAACATATTTTGTACTTTGTGGTGGGTGAAATTTCACCCCTGCCTTGATTTTATCCACCAATCAGATAACCTCTGTTTGGTTATTTCTACCCGCTTAAAGTCTATTTTGCCTTCACTGTTCCTAAACCCCAATGCTTTGAAAAAATCAGCCCCGTTGCCTTGCACTGTAGGGTTAAGCCCTTTACAGAAAAGTATGAGGTGTTCAGCCGTCTCCTCTTCTTCTCCACACGCACAGCACAACGTGTCTATACCTTGGTACTTGACTCGGTACATCTTGTCTTTGTCTTCATTCGTAGCGCCGTCTGGCGAACACGCTGTGAAGCAGGAGCCGGCGTTGCAGAATGTGTCCCTTCCAGACGAGCGGAGTCGACGCTCCTGTCTTATCTTACTCCGTGGTCTAGCCTTCATAACTGGTCCTTTGTATGTGGGTTGGCAGTTGCTGGTATTGGAGGGCCAGGACACTGTCGGATGCTACATTCTTTACCTTGGTAATATGCTGTAGTAATTTATCATTTATCTACTGGTTTGCCGTATACAATGGGTGTGGTTCATTCAATTAATTTTTACAGCGAAGCTGTTAAGGGTTTAGTCTCCAATGGCCGTGTCTGCATGTAGAAAAAAACTCATTAGCTCGAGCATTTTTGTTTTACTCTTTTAATATTTCAGTCTGAGAAGATTTAACATAAAAGGCATGCGCTGCCGATGTTTTGTTTCATGACATTTGTTTGTGGGCTGTCATTCTTAAAATTCTGAGGAGCTGTATAAACTAGCAGCGCCAGCAACGCGCAGAACCGTTGTCGACTGCGGCGGCGTTTTGCCCGCGTTCGCACCGAACGCGCGCGGCGTTGGTGACGTATTTATGAATGTGCCTAACTTTGCCGTACACCCTATGGCAGTGTACCGTAGCAACCATAAAGCCATGGTCTCTGTGGTCACTAAATAAATGAAAACCACCGGATCATATATATTTCTCATTCTTTAATAGCTCAAATAACCAATTACACCATCATATGTTAAGTTATAATTGGAAATAATTCCCGCCATAGTACAGCTTTGCTGGTCTTCCATCTCCACCCCAGTGGAAGGGCTGACTGTTTTTTTTTTCTTGTATTTTTCTTCCCACTTGTACAAAAAGAAAAAGACATCGGTCAAAACGGTAGTTTCCCAAGTGATAGTTACAAGCGCACATGTACAGGGTCCTTCATATTTCGCTGCACATGTTCTAAAAAAAAAGGTTTTGCACTCACCGCTGCACTGTTTTTGTTCAAATTTTGCTGAAAGACGGCATTTTAACGACTACGTCGTTTAGTATAACACTTGCCACATTTAGTTGCCTAGATTTTAAGAAAACTGCAAATTTAACTTCACTCATGAGGATGCAAGCTGCTGCTGAAACTAGCCACTGTACTGAAACGTCGCAAGCATAAAACTGTGTCGCCGCCTGCCGGCAGCTGCAGAAAGCAGCCGGTCAGGGAGGTTTGCCGCGTGTTCGAGCGTTGGGGACGCTACCCACGGCCGCTGGATAAAAAAAAAAAAAAAAAAAAAAAAAAAAAAAAAAAAAGAAAAGGTGCGGCCTGCCGCGTGCATCGAAAACGGTGTGATCCGCCGCGGCGCCACACGCCGGGGTCTGTTGTCTGGCATCAGCATAGCAAATGCGTCAGGAACGCGCTTGGAACGCCGACGCGCGTGCAAGCTGACGCGTTCCAACCCCGTCAGCTAGCGCCGTTCGGCCCAGCCAAGCGGCCGACAATGCAACTACGGCCATCACGTTCACTCCCATAGCAGCGCGCCCGAAGCGGCAGGCCGTTTTTATCCAGCGGCCGTGCGCTACCGATCTCACTTGGCGACAGGTCCACTCGTTGACGGTACGGCTCACCAAGGCCGTTGCCTTGGAGAACGCGGTTGCCATCAAACGCGGTTGCCATCATTGGTAAGGCTCATGCCCACTTTAACAGCAAAGTGTAAGTTCAACGCCCTTTTCACATTGTGATTTCAATGCCGCCTTCACTGTAAACGTGCCCGGTAGAGTTCGGCCTATTCTTAGGCCTTGGCCACTCAATGTAATACAGTCATCATAGGGCCACCATCGCAAGTCGACGCACCCTTAGCGTGGAAATTGACGTTCGGAAAAGCAAAGCCGCGCAAAGGAAACCAGCGTCTCTAGTGTTGACCAGCCGCAAGCGAAACTCGCCCCGCACACAGCCGAGACGCAGGCAGCCAGCGCCAGAGACACCTCGTACGCATCCGAGACACAGGCAGCAATTAACAGAACAGTGCTTGGACAGAAAGACCCCGGACGCAGCCGAGATGCAGGCAGCCCAATGCCGCCACCCAGTGGCAAACTGTACCAGGCAAGCAACAGGTTATTAAAGAGCGAAGGGCAGAAAACTACCCTAAAGAACTACCATACCACATAGTAGTCATTAGACCTACGGAGAGGCGTGACATTTCATTTCTACGCGCCACCCTAGCCACTGCACTGAACAAACTGTGGGTGACGCGCACTTGGCTAGGCTAGTGGTCTACAAACCTGACAGCAGAAGCAATACGATCACGGCTATTGTGAAAGATCAGCAGCATGCTGTGAACATTTCGAGGCAAATCAAGACCCCATCCGATCCGAAGTGGGGTACTGTCAATGTCACTAGCTACATGGCACCCCCAAAGAACACCGTGCAGTTTGTAATATACACAGGTTGAGCCTGGTAGTACCAACCGGAATTTCATAGAAAACATATTCTCCCCACATGGTACAGTCCTTGCAGCGAAGATGTTTGGCAAAACCAGTGGAGTGTGACCCTCGTCACGTTGGAAGCACTCTTCATTTCCCAGAGGGTCTATTATAACTGCCCACTCGAGACCCATCCATTCAAGAACCGGCAAGTATTATGCCTTGTCACAAAAGCGGCCACGTGCAAGCATTTTGTCCAAACCAACCGATGTGTTGCCAGTGTGGAGTCGACCCTGACCAAGACACCCATCGCGGAGCACCCTTCTGTGTGAGATGCTAAGAAGGCCATATGACAACAAGCCCCATGTGTCGATCTGTACAGCGCATCCCAGACACCCTCCCCTCCATCAGTACGGTCAAGAAGCCCAACACGACGACATGGTGCCATTTTTAGACGTAATAACAAAAGGTCAATCAACCCAAGCACTCATCCTCACAAGACACTGAGTAGGCAACGCAGTCTGTCAAGTCAACTGAAGCAACCTAACCAGTCACTATCCAAGCTTGACCAAGCTATATCCAAAGCGTAAGCCGATCTAGTGAATGCTCGGTCCTTGATGCTTACGACGCAACGTACTTTCAATGATTTACTAGGAGAAAAACAAGTAGAAAGTGCAGAGAAGCTTCAGAAGGCATCAGCTAGGTTCTGGTCCCACAACCCCCTGACCAGCTCTTCTACTCCTCCAGCGCCTGATAAGGCAACCTCTGCTCCCCCAAACCCATCACCACAAAAAACATGCCCGCCACCAACATCGCAGTCGGTATCCGAAAAACCCGATATGCTTGCGGACAAAAAGATCACGGCAGCTTTGGCGGATATCACGAAAAGGCGACGCTTAAGAGGAGAAGCAAGCCAAACAGATCAACATAACTACGCAACTGGCCACAATCATGACTAAGTTGTGTGCCCTGGGCATGATTACAAACCAGCTCAGACAAGTTCATGTAGAACAGCAGAGGTTACGCCTAGAGATATATTTCATTTTACAGCGCCGGACGCCCTAGAACACAAGTTACCACCCCCAACAAAGTACAGCTCCGCCAGAAAGCAAAGGTCGGCCCCCTATTAACAACATAAATATGGCGGAAATTTCGCCCGAAGATACACCGGACATCTATAGTGAAATTGTCGAGGTCTTCAAACCTGTGCATCAGAACTGCATGAATCTTCTATTCGGGCGTACAGGTTATCCCACCATTCTGCTTCTGCAAGAGACCAAGGGAACGTCTCCGGGTCTTCATCACTACAAAGCTGTTTTTTCCTAGCATCACGCATCATGAACAGGACAGGAAAAAATACAAGCACAAGCCGCCATTTTTGTGCACAAAGACACACCGCATGCGCAGCTGGACACGCCACCTTCTCTGCACGCCACATCAAGAAATTGCAGCAGCGAGGCTAAGTTACAACAAAAGGCATATAGTCATCGCTAGCGCATACTACAGACCATCGGCAAAATCACAGGACACAAATTATGATTGGTTATGGCAGCTGAAAAGTCTGGCAGTTGAAAAGAAAAGTCTACAATCATTGCATTCTACCGGTGCTAACATATGGGGCCGAAACGTGGAGGTTAACAAAGGAGCTCGAGAACAAGTTAAGGACCGCACAAAGAGCAATGGAACGAAAAATGTTAGGCCTAACGTTAAGAGACAGGAAGAGAGCAGCGTGGATCAGAGAGCAAACGGTGATAGCCGATAATCTAGTTAACATTAAGAGGAAAAAATGGAACTGGGCAGGCCATGTAATGCGTAGGATGGATAACCGGTGGACCATTAGAGTTACACAATGGATACCAAGAGAAGGTAAGTGCAGTCGAGGACGGCAGAAAACTAGGTGGGCTGATGAAGTCAGGAAATTCGCAGGCCCAAGTTGGAATCAGCTAGCGCAAGACAGGGGTAATTGGAGATCACAGGGAGAGGCCTTCGTCCTGCAGTGGACATAAATATAGGCTGATGATGATGATGGCAGCTGGAACATGCCTACCGAAGAGATGCCATTCTGGTATGTGGGGACTTCAATGCGCTGCATGAAGCATGGGACGGCCGAAACTCGAGCTCAAAAGGAGTAAGACTTCTCACTGCAGCCAGTGAAAAGGTGGGGCTTTTATTGGCCAATGATCTCGACTATCCTACACTACGCGGTATGCAACCTGGACAATGTGACAAGATTCCAGACCTGACCTGGTACATTGGCAACATCATTAAGGATTGGCGTTGCGCTCACGAGACGATGCATGGTATTGACCATTACCCAATTTAGATTGGGCTGAACTCAACTTTAAGAAAACTAAGACACACTACTTAGTTAACTGGCAAAAGTTCAGAGAGGTACTCAATGGACATCTAGAACTTTCTGTTGAGGACTTCCTGCGAAGGGCCAGTGAACAAGCCGCCACTACCGCACTGGTGACAACAGATGTCCCCACACCAGATACCCACCTCTTCAACCTCTGGGAGAGCAGGAAGCAGGCAGAGCATGAATACTTATTATCAACAAAGGATTATATGAAATTGTTGACGTTGCGCAAAAGAACAGCAGAAGCGACAAGATATGCTAAGCAGCTCAGCCGGGAGAGATGGCTTGACTTATGTAGCACTCTGTCACACCGTTCCGGTTCAGGGTGCTTGTGGCGCACCTTCCGAGCTATGAATGGCCAAAAGAAGACTAGGAATAACGTGGAGAACATCCTTATCCGCACCGGCCAGACCGTTGAGGAACTAGAGCATGAGGCAGCATACACCTTTTTCCCACAGCCTGTTCATCTGCCACAGCTCGATATCTACACCCCACTGCCGTCTGATAACTCGGACGGCATCAGTGCACAATTCAGCCTGTTTGAGTTAGAGCTAGCATTTTCGCAAGTAAAGCGGAACAGTGCCCCAGGACAAGACTGGATCACCTGGAGCATGCTCCCCAACGCAGACACAGCTACTAAGCACGAGCCCGTAGAGTTGATCAAGAAGCATTGGCGAGACGGCTCCCTTCCTAAGCACTGGAAGTATACCGTTGTCATACCTATACCGAAACCTGGCACGCAACTCTGAAATATACGACCAGTCTATACGATGGTTACTATACGTACGTTTCTCCCATCATCTCGAGGAGTGTGGGTACTTCCACCCTTTCCAGAACGGATTCCGGCCGCAGTTGGGCACACAGGATAGCCTCTACTGCATACCACCACCAACCGCGAAAGGAAATTTTGCAGAGAACGACCAGACATTCTAGTAGCAGTTGACTTGAAAGCTTTTGACACCATTGACCATCCTGCTATTATCAAAGCAGTCGAAAGCACCCAAGCAGGCACCAGAATGGTCAACTTCAAGACATTCTTATAGGACAGGACATGAATTTCAGCTACCTCGCGGTCATTTAGCCAGGCATTTCAACTCTGTAGGAGTCCCGCAGGAGTCATTCATCTCCCCTACACTCTTTGTTGTCGTCATGGCAAAGATCGCATGGAAGTGAAAACCTTTGGTGCCTATAGGCAGCTGAACAGCTGAACAAGTAACAGCACTGCAGAACGCACTGGACATAATTGATCAGAAGCTGAAGACAACACGCAAGAGGCCCTCGTCGGAGAAGACTCACTACATCACAATACATGACAAGCATGGATGCTCCGACATAATCCTTCAACGGACACCAAATTCGCCAACCGGAAGAGGCATACCTCAGAATATTGGGCATCCCAACCAACAAGAATGGCACGGCAAGCACATGGCTGCAACAGTTGAAGCAGCAATGGAAACCAGTGGTGCACCTTATCAAGAGGCTAACCCACCACGGCGGAGGGGCAGGAACATAGGTTGCACGATGGCTTACGGTAGCTGTTCTCGTCGCCAAGATAAGGTACGGAGCCCCAAAGTGCGACCTGACGGTTGCCAACTACAAGCAACTTGACAAGCTACACAACATAGCTATGAGGGCAATCACCGGCCTACCAATACACGCAAGATCGGAAGAGCTGCACAGATATTCCTGCCTCCCGATGGTAGAAGCACTGGTTAAAATCTACAATGATAACAACGAATCAAGGCTGAAGAACACGTAGAATGGTCAGCAACTGATGTCTACACTGCATGGCACGAACCTGCACCTGCCAGAGCTGGACCACCTCCTTCCACCCTGGGATTGAAATAAGGTTTACGAAACCCAGACCAATCCCCACCAAAGGTGAAGGCAGGGCACACCGACAATAAAGAGTATGAGACGCATAAGAAAAGCACCGGCAAATCACTGCTCCGCACTTCCCCAGCTTTCACGTTGAGTGGAACTGCATTACCGCAGAGTTTGCCAGTGGCGCACCGACGGAGGGGGGATTCGGGGGTTGTACCCCCCCCCCCCTCTTTTGTTTAACCCCTTTTCTTTCCTTACGCATTTGAGTACTGCAACTAAGATGTAAGACGTGCAATCGTCTGCACACTAGCAAAAAGCGCATTTTGTTGTCAATTTCCCGTGAAGAAATCGAAATTAGTGCTGTTTAGATGGTATTGGCAAACAACCCCCCCCCCCCCCCCCCCCGCCCCGGCAGAGATCCTGGGTGCGCTACTGGAGTTTGCTACTACATTTTACAGCGGAGCTGTTAAAGCTTTTCGTAAGTCCGTTTAGTGCCGACAGACAACTCGGCCCAGCTGCGCGTAACCGAGCCACGCAACCTCCACGCATCACACGTGCGTAGGGCGGAGTCTCGCCGCGGCATGCGTGCGCTTCGCCTTCCCTCTCCCCAGCCGAGGAGAAGCAAGTGAAGTCACTGATATACTAGAAAGCTCTAAACAGCCGGCGCGCCGACAAACGTGTCGCCTCTCTCGCCTAGTGAACACGCGTGCACCATGGGGTATGTGGGGCAAGACTCCCGAGGAAAAAGCCGCCTACAAGGAAGCGCGGCACAGCGGGACTACGATCGACGAAGGAGAGCCGATCCTGCCCATCGTGCCGAGGATCCCGAGTTTCGGGCCAGAGACAACGAACGCTGCCGACTGAATGCTCGGCGCCGCCGGGAATCTGTTCCGGGTCTGCGCGTCACCGAGGACTTCCAACGGCAAGCCCGCAAATCCATGGGTGGTGTCAAACCGGAACTAGCTCCACTGTTACCCAGCCTTGCACCACAAATTGCCCGGTTACAGCGGAGCTGTTTAAGCCGAGTCGGTAACGTTCGAACAGAAAATGTGGGCCGATCCTGGCGGCAGTGCAGAAATGGTCCAAGCGCAATGGCACATACCCCTGTGACCTAGATAAGCTGAGCTTGGCTAAGTCTAGCCAACGCCTCCTTAAATACTATGCCTGGAACGTCGCTGTTTTTCCCATAGAAAGCTCCCTGCCGCGTGTTGTGACTAGAGTGTACTAGAATATGTCTAGTACACTCTACCAAAACGCGTACTAGAATATGGTCGAGTGGGACGAGCGGCTGGGGCGGCGCATGATTTGCAATGAGGCGCCCGACGTGGAAAAATACTTGGGCAGCGCTGCGGTCGAAGTGGATTGGGCCGCATCAAGGTCGCGCCGTTGGAAACTGCTGGTGATACTGCTCGGCAGGGTCATTCGTACTACTTAGCGCGCTGGTATTTGCGTTCAGACCGACCAAATGGGGTTCATAATTGCATATGACATGTATTTATGCCTTAAGAATAAATAGCTTTTCTTTCTCTTATTTATTTTTTATTATTTTCTAACGCCACTCGGTGATTGTGCATGCATTGCGGCCGCAGTGTCGGCTTTCATTCTACTTTGTTATTGTACGGTTCCCTTCGGAGAAAAAATATTTTTCTCGTTCTTCAAGCAGCATGTATCTCTCATGTGTATTATTGCGCATAAAGTTTTGCATCAGTAGGTCCTGCGAAACGCAGAAGGAGAAACATATGTAACCTTCCTGCTTGCCGCTTCAAACAAATAAAACATAGCTGCCCATCCGGCGCCTTGTCCTCAGATTTACGGGAAGTATATAGAAAAAAAAAAAAAAAAAAAGCTGCAGCGCAACATTCCATTCAAATTTCCGCCTTTCTCGCGTAACAGAATGCGGAGTAATTGGTACGGGGTCATTTATTGCAGTCGGACCTCGAGCGCCGAAAACGGTTTTAGTTAATTAAATCAAATCAAAGGGGAATTTTATTAGACAATAATAAAAAAATGTGATATTTGCTCCCATAGCCTAAAGCGGCCATTCTATATGCTAATCTTTGGCCGTAAGCCGTACGTGGACTTTTTTTTCCAGTCGATACTTCAAAAAAAAAAAAAAGAAAAAAGAAAAGAAAAGAAAGCCTGCGCGGTAGCCTAATTAGTGGCTATATAGTGGATGCGGTCTTGAGCTCGCGGGTTCAATCCAGGTCGTGGAATTCGATGGGAACGAAATGGAAAAAGACTCGTGTAGTTCTATTTAGGTGCAGGTTAAAGAACCCCAGGTGGCAAAAACTATATAAACCGGGTGCCTTAATCATATCGTGGTTTTGCACGTAAAACCGAAATATTTGCTTATATTAAAAAAAGAAAAAAAGCAGGTGGCTGCGTTCTTCGGCTTATTTCTGGGGGTGTCAGCAACATAAATTATTCTCGATCGAGTCTGATTTCTGAGAAAAACATGTTACGCTTATCCTACATTTCATGCATAAATGTAATGCCGTTCCCAAATGTATGACCGCTCAACTCAGAAGCTTGTATATTATAAACGGCTGCTTTCAGTTATTCGGTGCACTATCATAACGACCATAATGAAACAATTAAAGGAACGGCATGTCTCACATACACGTAGAGATATGTGCTGTTGCGTTCGTTGAAGATAAGTGTGGTACCACACGGGGCACTCAGTTTTAATGGGTTGAAAACATGGTGAGACTCAAACATCCTTCTCTGAATCAAGTTAGCAGATTTACAGGCTGCCTCAAAATGGGGCGTTTATACTGATTGAGAGCTAGGAACTTGTTAAGCAGGACGTATTACCACCCGTCCGTTAATTCTCTCAGGAACTGCGCCTCTGCGCAACAGCCACGACTCTCCGGCAGCACAATCATTCGGAATAACAGTCCTCACTTGCATGCAATCACTCACTATTGAGACTTCAATAGTGCTGTTATGCGTTACATTCGAACGGAAACGACTATTCAGCGTCGTGCACACTTGCTCACACACACACACACACACACACACACACACACACACACACACACACACACACACACACACACACACACACACACACACACACACACACACACACACACACACACACACACACACACACACACATATATATATATATATATATATATATATATATATATATATATATATATATATACGATGGCTTTGCCTGCTACGAGTATAATTTCTGCGAATGCGAGTTTTATTTGCAGTATTCACAGGTGTGTTTGTTACTGCAAACACGTGCGCTTGTTCGGTCGGGAGCTCTCACTTTTTCAATTATTGCATTTCGAAGATTTGTTATTTTTTCCCTTACATATATATCGTGAATATGTATGTCTATGTACCCATTGATTTAATTACCTAGAAACACATTGGTCATTCTTCGGGCCACGCAGTTAATAAACCTGGTTTATTTCACTCTAATATTATTTTCTTCGATCATTGTCCCTGATCAATATCCATCAATACTTCTTTTTGGGTGAGTTGGTACATCTTGAAACTTTGGGTAACAGCGCGAACAGACGTCTTGTGGTCGTCTTCTTGTGGTAGTCTGTTTGCGCTGTTACCAAAAGTTTCATGATCAATATCCAGCAACAATAAGCGCGCGTAAAATGACAAGTTATCAATAATAAAATTATTACCAGTTAAATAATAAAATTATTACCAGGATATACCAGTTACTTTTAGAGGACAGTGGTAAAAACAGCAGTTCACCTGGCTAAAACTACACTTGGTACCGGCCGTCAAGAGTCATGGGCATACCGAAGGAACTAAAACATAAAAAAAAGTGTACTGCACAGAGGTTCTGCGAGGAAAACTGGGCGTCCCGCGCTCGCTAGCAGACGACGCGCTTGACAACGACACCAAAATTGAAGACGTCGCGTTGTATAATCCATGCCTCAAATATATATGTTTGGCAAAATGGTGTAAACATAAATTTGCAGTTGAAATAAAGCACTATTTTAAGAGCGTACTATGCGCAATCGGCCTCGGCGCCCGCAGCGAAAGTACGTTGAATATGCCGCGGAGCGCGTCTTCGCCCCAATCCAGTTAGGGTGCATAGATGCCGGCGCTGGGCATCGAGGCGCCCTAAATCCAGTTCGCTCGCAGCGCCCTCGCACTATTTTTCCACACGCGGCGCCTCAGCGGCAGAGCGCCGTTCGGCCCACTCGACCATTGTCTAGTACACTCTACCAAAACTATAGAGTCAACGCCTCCTCTTTCTAGAGGAGGCGTTGCTAGAGTGTACTAGAATATGGTCCATTGTCTAGTACATTCTACCAAAACTAGCTTTTTCATGTACCCAGAATGGAGGCCGAAATTACCTAGTCAAGTCGACCAGTTGAACAGGCGAACTGAAACTCGCTGTGCATATTTTTTCGCTGCTGCCCATATGATTAATGATGGACCCGCCTATGCGCATTGTTCTGTTTATAATATTTTTCTGTATTTGTTTGTTGTTTTAGCCAGTATTGCGTTATCTCGCGAGCGCTCACATGAATTCACGGGGAGATTGTTAGGACTGTGAACATCATCTTCGGCAATGCCTTATGGTCTTGTGTGGCATGTGCGATCATTTGGATGAATCGTATTGGTGGCGACGATTAATTGTTGACCCTTTTTTGTGTATGTAAGTGGTCGATTGTGCGCGATAAGGAATCGGTTATTCGCATTAACCTGTGTGTGTGTTTATTTGACAAGAAATTTAGTTCGCTCCGCGGTCAACCTTCAGGCTGCTTCTGTGCTCTCAAATTGCGCAATTTGTTCACATCTGTGCACCCACTAACCTCATGATTCCAAAAAGTCACGTTAGAAACATGATCTTTTCGTTTTCTTGAACCAGTGAGCTGTTGCCGGTTAGAGCTACGGGAAGTCCGCGTGGTAGGTCGAAGAAGTAAGGCGACTGTTGCAATGCACCTGTAGATCGTCAGCGCGTTTGTCAACGCTGGTTAGGCTAACTTTATTTGAACTTGTGAATCGATAAGTCGCGCGGTGTGTGCTGCTATGAGATGCGGAATATGCAAAGGCACAAATGGAACCGAGATAGAGTTTTCTCAGACGAGCATAATTTTTACAATAATCGGTTCAGGTCAGCCTGCTAGCTGGAACCATGCAGTGCTGATAACACGCTGATTGCAAAATAAACTGCACCAACATAAGTTTAGCAACTGCCTTGCGGAATAGATAGCATTACATTTGCTAAATGTGTTGAGCATCGACAAGATCAAAAGACCTACAGAACGCTGATTCGCGCACGGCAAGATATATGTCAAGGACGGGTGTGCTGGGCCAGGGAAGCTAAGAAACCGCCACAACAAACGGGAGGCGTATTTCTAGATACAGCGCTCGACCGCTGGCGCCACGCTGCGCCGCTCGCGCGTACCGTGTTTCTAGCCGCCGCCGTTGGAACGGAGGAGGCGTTAACGGAGAAAACGCTGGGCTGGTGGTGACTAGCCTGCTGTTGGGATCGGTGGTATTATAAATGCATCACTGTTTTGATGATCCAAATATAATCTCACTATCAGGGAGGGAGCAGTCTACCTGACTGGAGCAGTATTTTTTTATTTGGGGTGTTGCTACGCTGCGCGCCGCAACACCCCAACGACCGCCGCTTCGCGTCGGCGCCCGGCACCACGGCTGCCGCCGTGGCACCGGGGTTCAAGCGACCGCGCTGGCAAACAGAGAGGAATAAAAAAAGGAAAAGATATTAAGAAAAATAAATTCTAGCCAGGGCGGGATTCGAACCCGCGTACGCATAATCCCGAAGCGAGGGCCGTAACCACTCAGCCATACAGCCACTTTGTTTTTCTTTATTTCCGGACATTCGGCAAAAACAATAATACAAACTACTGCATCAGCTGACAATATTCACTTTCCCACCGCTGATGTTTCACTGGCGGTTGAGATTACAAAACTTTCATTTTGACAAGAGCATCCATCAAGAACAATAGTTCATCTTCATAACCTAATTTCTTAAACACTTCACGAAGTTTACTCACATTTTCAGTAAAGTAAGAGTTTACTGTTCTCGGATTAATGTCACAATTCCTTACAGCCATGCGGTTTCTCCAGATGTTGTGAAGGCCGAGGAGAAAGAACGTGTCATAAGGTATACTGTCGTGCCCTGTAGTTAAGTATCGAATACCATGGGGTGTTAACGGTAATTCTTTTTATTGCGATAGCAATTATATGGACACTCAAAAGCAGATTTCTGCCGTCGGCGTCGCCGTCGCCGTCGGCGTCGCCGTCGCCGTGAGGTTCCGTATGACGTCAATGGAGATGAAATCGTGGCCGCGCGCCGCCGAACGCTGTATGTGCGAGTGAAAGCGCGCGAGGGACGCGCTCTTTCACGGGGAGTGAACGCACGGCGGAGAACAAACGCGCGTTCTGCGCCGTGCTTCCTTAAGGGCTGCAGAAGTAGGCGTCTCTTTCCTCCTTTACAATCACCATATATGTAGAGCAAACGCGCCTTCTTCCGATGCGCGAGAGGCCGTGGGGGAGGGGGGGAAGGGGGAGGGAAGGGAGGCGACGTTTAGCTGCGGCACCAAGTGCCTATTTATATCAGAGGCTCCGGCAACAGTCACCAACGCCGCACGCATTTTGAGCGAACGCGGGCAAAATGCCGACGGCGTCGATAATAGTTCTTTGCATAATGTCCCAGAAGAAGACCGCACTGCAACAATCTAGGAACACGTGTTCTATAGATTCTGGTTTCTTGCAAATTAAACAGTTAGTACCCCATGGTAAATAATGCCCTTTTTCTTTTAGCCATGTTTTTACAGGCAAGGTATTAGTATGTAGTTTAAAAAAGTTGTCGCAGTTTCACCCGAAAGGCGAAGCATGAATTGCGATAGCAACTTAGTAGAGAGCTACACGGAGTAAGGATAGTAGTTTTATCCGCTGTACAAACTTGGACATGCAGCAGCACCGGCAACACACAGCACTGTTGTCGACGCCGTCGGCGTTTTGCCCGCGTTCGCACAAAATTCGTGCGGCGTTGGTGACTGTTGCCGGAGCCTCTGATATAAATAGGCACTTGGTGCCGCAGTTAACGTCGCCTCCCTTCCCTGCCCCCCCCCCCTCCCCCCACTGCCTTTCGTGCGTCAGAAGAAGGCGCGTTTGCTCTACATATATGGTGATTGTAAAGGAGGAAAGAGACGCCTACTTCTGCAGCCCTTAAGGGAGCACGGCACAGAACGCGCGTTTGTTCTCCGCCGTGCGTTCACTCCCCGTGAAAGCGCGCGTCCCTCGCGCCCTTTCACTCGCACATACAGCGTTCGGCGGCGCGCGGCGACGATTTCATCTCCATTGACGTCATACGGAACCTCACGGCGACGGCGACGGCGACGCCGACGGCAGAAATCTGCTTTGGAGTGTCCATATAATTGCTATCGCAATAAAAAGAACGTTTCCACTCCCCCTGGAACCATCATTCGTTTCACACGTTTTAGCACATCTTTTCCTTGGCCTTCACGGTACAATAATCGATACGATGGTTCTGGGAACATAATGTTTATTAAATCAGCGCTTATACGCTTACGTGTTACAGTAGCCAAATATTCAGTAGAAAAGTTGTGGTTTAAAAATCTAAACGCCACGACCACTTCACGTAGAACACGCGTAACACCCACGCGTAACACGCGTAACACCCACCCTCCCTCATCGAGACAACAAAGTTAGGTAAAGCATTGCTCAATCGAACTTGAATAACTGTTCGCAAGAAAGGATTTGTGGTGTCTCGCAAGAACAAGAATCTAGAAACCAGTTGCTTTAAGAATAAGTTTGGTAATGACAAGCCTCCCTGACCTAACTTGCGAAACAAGTTGTTTCTGCTTGTTCTTTCATATTCTGACTGCCACACAAACACAGCGAATGCTCTATGAAATTTCTTAAAATTGAATCGGGAACAGCTCAGGACTTGCATGAGATACCACAGCTTGCTCACTAAGAAGATTCTGCAAATTGCTGCACGTGCAAATATTGAGAGGTCACGCCCGGCCCACTTGTCAGTTTGAGCTTTCAATTCCTGCACCTTTCCATTCCACAAATCTTTGGTGTCTCGATGAGTGCCTAACGGTACACCCAGGTAAATCCCAGGTGTGAGCGTCCACTGCATACCTTCAAAAACACGTGGCGTTGTCTGCCACTGGCCATGCCACAAACCGACACATTTATTCAGGTTTATATTACTACCTGTCATGTCACAAAACTCACGCATAATTTTCATAGAAGTTCGAACACTCTCCTTATCAGTGCAGAAAACAACGACATCATCAGCGTAAGCTAATAAACGCACTTCACATCCTTCTAGGCTGAAACCACGCACATCCGGACTATCAATAATTTTTTTTACATAGAGCCTCTAGGTATAACGCGAACAAAAGAGGTGACAGGGGGCACCCCTGACGCACAGATGAACGCACTTCAATCCTTTCAGTTAGCTCATGGTTGATAATGAGGTTAGTTGTGCAATTGTTATATGCCATTTTAACTCCCTCTGTTATTAATGATCCAACACCTACATAATCAAGAATTGAAAATAGGAGATCGTGACATACTCTGTCAAATGCCTTTTCTAAATCAATTTGTAACATAGCGACTTTCCTAAAATCAGCGTCACACGTTTCCAGTATGCTACGAGCCACATGGATATTAGTAAATATCGACCTCCCTCTTATCCCGCAGGTCTGATGCGGTCTTACTAAATCACCAATAATCCCTTGTAGTCTCCGAGCAAATATCTTCATTAAAATTTTATAATCTACGTTTGTCAGCGTAATTGGTCTGTAGCCTGTGATTCTGTTACGTTTATTCGCGTCATCGCTTTTTGGTATCAAGATTGTGTACGCCCTTTTAAAGGACGGTGGCAGACGACCTGCTTGATACGCCTCCTTAAAAACATGCTCTAATACGATGGCTATCTGCGCGCAGAAGGCTTTGTAAAAAACTGCAGTTAAGCCGTCAGGTCCTGGCGATTTTCCAGCGTTAAGGTATTCTATGGCCATTTCTATTTCCTTTGCTGTGATATCTACTGATAATCTTTCTGTTTCTTCGGCGTCTAATCTAGGAAGGGGAGTTAGAAAATGGCTCTCATACCCAGGCTTGTTCGGTATTCTACAATTGAATAGCTCTCTATAATGTTCCTTAAATGCATAATTGATTTCTTCTGCATCTCTACATATTTTGCCTTTGTATTCAATCTCAACTATTTCGTTCCTCCTCGCATACTTTTTCTCAGCTCCCAAAGCACGCTTTGTTGGCATTTCATCGGCCAAGATCTTTTCCGTTCGAGCGCGTACAAGCGCACCACGGTATTTTTCCGTGTCGATAGCCTCAAGTTTACACTTCGTTCTTCTTATTTCTTCCATAAAGGTGCCTGGCGCCGCAGTTTTAGCATCCAGCAATTCCTGTAGCATTTTTTTCAGGTTATTTTCTTCTTGACGCTCTTCAAAACGCATTTCTACTGCTCGCTCTATGGCATTCATTTTTACGCCTTCTTTAAACCTCTCCCATCGCTCACACCATCCTCTTTCATAGCTACTGTTTGCTTTGGCCATTTCTGTTCGTACGCTTTTTAGAAATTGTTCGTCCTATAAGAGTCTCGCGTTTAATTTCCATGTTTCCCACTTCATTCTAGGTCTTACGGTGATCTTCTTCCCTATCGTGAAGGCTACTAAACAATGGTCGCTAAATGCTATATTCAGCACCTTGTAATCATCACACAGTGTGGCAATTTCTTGCGAAAGGTACGCTCTGTCTAACCTTGCATGGCTATTGCCTTGAAAATGAGTATAATGCCGATTATTACCTCCATTCACGTAATGTGCAATGTCCTCCAACAGGGCTCTTCCTATGGCCCCCCTTAACGCTCTTATCAGTCCAGTATCCAGCATGCGAACGATCATCAAGAGTTCAAAACGCAATTGAAATCTCCTAACACTATCAAATATCTGTCTGTTTTCATGTACTGCGATATTTCTTGAAAAAAGCTAAGCCGGTCATTTACTTTTGTTGGTGCGTACACACATATTATTCGGAATTCCTTGTTGCAATATACGAAATCACAAAACACGAATCGTCCACTCTGACAACTTATCACTGTTTCTTCCACTATACCCAAACCTTTCTTAATAAACATACAGCATCCGGCCGCTGTGCCAACAGCATGCATGGCTAACGCATACACTATAGCGGTCACTAAACTGTACAACCATACCGTCAGTCTGACTCTCACTCTCTATTTTAGTCGCCTGAATCGTCAAGATATCTAAATCTTCCTCTAACATTACGCGTCGGAGCTGACGCTGTCTGCGTCTCGCCCTGAGACCTCTAACGTTGAGCGTTCCCACGCGCAATGGAGCTAGCGACATAGCCATTTCAAATAGCAAGAGTAAAACAACGGCAAGGCGTCCAGCAATTAGCAACTTTCACAAACTGAGCGTCCCTGTCGGCACGACAGCTTGAACGGGCACCCGCGACGCCAGTCGCGTTGGTCACTGCGTCGCCTCCCCTTCTCGGGTGAGCGACGCTGACCTTTGCGCTGGGGCGTACTTTCCTTTCTTGGCCCGGGTCGACCGGACCTCCATCCACTGCGGCTCCAGGCGTTGAACACTTTCCCCCTGCGTCTCCTCATCTGGAGCATCACGTCGATGCCGTTTGGAAGGCAGGCTCCTCAGTGGCCGTCTCATCAGGCGTCTCATATGGTGTGTCTGGCTCCGCGACCATCGCCACGTTCAACTCGTCACGCCCATGATCCGCGTTTTCGGGTGCAGGAGGTGTCCTCACTTCTTCCTGCATTCTTCTTTGCCTCTGCTTTCTTCCTGCAGTGTCGTCCTGTGTCGACGCGGATGGCGTTGCCACCTTTTCCGCGTCACTAGCCACCTGTTCAGCCTGCGTTTCTAAGGACGCTGTCAGCTTCTCCGTTACCTCTTCCTCCATCAATTCGAGACCCTCGTCTTCAGGTTGCTTGCTGCCAGTAACTCTTGCATATGTACGCACACAGCCTTGTGCTTCATGGCCGAATTCCCGGCACTGAGCACATCTTGGCACTCTGCAGTCTCGCCTAATGTGTCCTTTGCGTCGACAACGAAGGCAAATTGGAGCTCTGCCGGGAACGACGACGAGCACTGAACCACCAAAGATCTTGAACAAGTGGGGCAAAGCGTCCGGTGTTAAATCCTCTCGGAGCGTCATCCGCACAATACGCGCAGTGGACTCGGCTTGTTCAAAACCTCTCACCTTCCAATCCTCTTGTCGTACTTCTTTCACTTCGCCATAGTGGTCGAAAGTCCTCTTCAGTGCTTCCCCGGTAATGTGGAATGGCACCCAGTGCACTTTGAGTGTGATGTCTTGCTGTACAGGGTCAATGACGGCGCAAAAACGCCCTTTGACCTCCAAGCCACCCGCGTTAACCAGCACTTCCTTTGCCTCTGGCGTTCTTAGCTTGATCAGCCACACATGCGTCATTTGGAAGGGCCCTATACCAGTCACGTCTTTCAGTACACCCAGCTCTTGCAGCGGGTCACGGAAGTCTTCGAGGCGATATGGTCTCCCGGTCACGTCACAGTGTAAAAACAAACACTCCTTCATAGTTTCTCCTGATGGCAAAGTCGGTAGTACATACCGATAACCCGGTGGGGCGACAGAAGACCTGTTACCACGGCCAAACGCGGCCGCTGAACCTGCTCTTGCAGAGCTCGACATCTTGCGTCCGAACGCGTCCGTGTCCAGAGGCAGACTGATCAGCCATACAGCCACGCTTCCAAGGCTTGCATTCATGCTAACCATATGATTGCGTTCGAGCGCCCTCGGCGAAAGAAACCACCTATAAACGCGGTACGCGCGAGCGGCCCAGCGTGGCGCCAGCGGTCGAGCGCTGTATCTACTAGCAATTTGAGTGTGGCAAACGGGAGGGCAGGTAGGTGAATGGCCTCGAAGTCCACGCAGAAACAAATATAGGAATGCTAGGCGCCGCCACGCCGTTCAAAAATCAGGTGAATGTTGAAGAGTGCGACAGTGACTAACGTAACAGAAAATTATTTTAAGAATGGGGGGGGGACCGCAAAAAAGCGTCAAGAACTAGTCGAGAGCGCGTCTCGTCACTGCCCGATCGCTCAACACCCGACGGCCGTGGCCAGTCGCCTAGCTGAGGCTCACCTACCCCGTCGTAACACGTGCTAACTTGGATTTCTCATAAATAAATGAAACACAGTTTCATTTATTGATTAACTTTCTCTTCAGAATAAGCTGCAGGTGTAAACCTTGCGTCCACGTTCATCTTTTGCGCGCACACACGTTGAAATCTGGCGCACGCACGTACGAGGACGGGGAGGCGATAAGGAGGCGAGTGCGGCACGCAGTCGCGTGACTTCACTAGGGACATCTCCGCCTCGCAAATCTAGGGAACCGCACAAGACGACATCTGGCAACGCTGGTGTGTTCTGGTGGTGATTTAGTCGCTCCCGTTTCAAACTGGTGCGCAGTGATACTTGTGTGCCGTGCGCCAGCTCTCCTCGGGAAGAGAGAGGGAAATAACATTTATTATTGCCTAAAGGTCCTACTTCTGGTAGGCTCCTGACCCAGCACGTGCGGCACCAGAAGTAGCCACAATCCCAGCTGCTGGGACGCTGGTTGAGTGGTAGTTTAGAAAATGTCCACTTTCTGAAGATGGAGTTCGCGGGACACTTCCACAAGGTGATGGATAGGCCCCGCACGCTTTGCAAGTGCGTATAGTTTGGTGCGACTAATGTGTGTGTGCTTTTCGTATGATTGAGGCGTCCTCTCTCGAATACATGTAGGATTTTCAAAATATGTAGCCTTCGTTCCACTGCCGCTCTTTTTTGGGGTTGTGTATTCGGCAGGGCAAAGGACACGAGGTCCTGGATTCTCTGCGCGGGAGAGCTGGTGTGCTCTCAAATTTCCCCGCAATCCTTGTATGCGTACGTGTGTGTAAAGGCAGCTCATCATTTTGAATATCTCTGCAAGCACCTTGGCTGGCTGTTCAGATTGTAATCATGTCAGATTTACGTTATAGCAAGCATTTGAAGCTAAACATTTCGACAGAATTACCTGCCCCCCACCCCCTCTTTTGTCTGTCTCGAACAGGTGCCCTGTCAAGTGTTTCGGCACCTTACGCTCTCTCCACCTTCCTCTCCTTTCTTACGATGGACCTTTTAAAAGCGGCACACCGCCACCTCCAAAGAATGCCCCCTGAAGAAGGAGCCAAATTGGTTCCGAAACGTCGGGCTAGTAAATTTCCTTATTTGGTTGGAGTCAATCTCTAAGTCTTAGTTATAGCAAGCATTATCGCAAGCAATAGACTGATATCACCGACTGATCTGCGCATGCGCCAGTTTTCCGAAAGTAGCACGATAGAATAAAGAACCACTGCCACCATCTTGGTTGTAGTCAACTGGTCAACCACACCACCGCAGTCCCCGCTCGTTGAGTATTGCGCACGAGCTTCCCAGACATCTCTGCGACTCCACCACCGAGAAAAATTCGTCATGTATTTTACAAAATTACATTGGCTGTTCATTGCAGCATGTGTCGCAAACATTTTAAAGCACCTGCTGCTCTTTCATTTCGGTTGTTACGCGTTGAGTATCGAGCTTTGTATGTAGCACATGCTGATGTACGCGGTCGTTTTGCGTTACTATTTCGCACACGTGCATCTCGGCGACTGCAACGTTATGTTTGCTTAGCGACGGATATAATAGTATTTGTATACCTGTTGGAGACAGGTTTGAAATGCCGTTTCGGTAAAAGCGATATCTAGAAGTTCTTAGGTAAGTTAGGCGGCGTATTTACCAGCGGAGCTGTTTTAAGCCGGCCGTTAGTTGGTCCGTCGCGGACAAAAAGTGTGAGCCGATCGTGGCTAAGCACGGTTCGGACTACTTAAGCTTAGTCAGTCATCGATAGCCAATCAATAAAATGCTGGGGATGATTTGGTAGTTCTTAGCCTAGACCAAATACATGGCCAATAGCTCGCGATAGCTAATTGAGAATCGATCAATAATCAATAAATTCCGGTAAATGCTGGGGGCGACTTGGTAGTGCTTAGCCTAGCCCAAATACGTGGCCAATATCTTGCGATAGCGAATCAATAGCTAATCGATAATCAATAAATTCCGAAAAATGCTCGGGATGACTTGGCATGCTTAGCCTAGCCCAAATACGTGGCCAATACCTTGCGATAGCCAATCGATCAATAATCAATAAATTCCGGGAAATGCTGGGGATAACATGTTCCGCTAATCCATAAATGCTCCTTCCTTGCATGTCTCCGTTACCCTTTGCCACTTCAAACCTCGCCTAATTAGCATGCCTCCACCCTTCCTTGACCGTCAGTCTGTTGCAACCCTCCCAAACAAAATTGTCGATAACAGGCGGCTGCTCCAAATCTTGTAGGTGCGTTTAGGTCAAGGCGTACATGATAATAGCTTCGTCATTCAGATGCGTTCGAATTTCTAGCCATTCTTCCTGTTTGCGAACATCCTGCATGTAACAAATTTTACCTTCTCTATTCTTATCCTTTATGAGCCTTTTCGTAACTCCTTGCGGTCTAATTCTGCAGACAGACACGAGCCTTTATTACACACCAGGCTTCAAGAACATGCACTGTATCCGCCGTAAATTTTATTCACGCTATTTATTCCTCTTTAACAGGAACAGCAGTTTTTACTTAATGTTCTGCATAAATATGAATAGGCATAGCTGTATGACATGGTGTTACGTTTATTCAATCCAATAAGCAGCACGAATATGCATGGAGAGAGAAAATTGCAAAGCTAATTGAATCGCGATTGCCTACATGCTACACTTGCAGCATAGTCCACACCTCCACCAGTGTCACTGTTCATGCCCCCAATGCCAGCTTTGCCTATGAACCTGTTCAACTCAACTTAATTTTCCACATTATGTGCCAGCTCAACAGTCGGGACAATTGGTACTTCAGCACTGTTTACGTTTGCACAAGACAGCGGTGGTTTAACTGCACCGGAACATCATGCTTCAAAATGTCATTCAAGTGTTGGCATTTACACCAACTTGGAAATCTCTACCCAAAGTCGAAATTCTGCTTTCGTCAGCCATCAAAAATAGCCAAGTTATTTCAGATGCAGTAAAATTTGTTTAGCAGTTGCAGTGATGTGTCTCAACATTAGCTTGGCAGTTGTTTACCAGGTTCTAAGGCTTATCCGTGTGCAGTGCGCGCAAGCGACCCGTACCGTACCGGCGGCCAACCCCTCCCAGCCCCAGCTCGTGCAGCCTGGGATCCTGGTCATGCACCACATCAAGTCACTCCAGCAGCTCAGAGCACTCATCGGACAACTCCTGAGGGAAAGAAATGACAGCTATACAGATCACAAATGCAGCAGCAATTGCTTTGTCAAATCATTCCATCATGCACTTTGCTGCTGGCAACACAACAGCTGCGCTAGTTGGCTCATGCTCGATTTATGAATTTCCCAAAGCATAATTTTCATGAAAGTTCCAATATACAAATGCCAACAAAAGCAACACTAAAGCTACGCATTTTGGTCACTTCTGTGGCAGTGCGCTTGTTTGCATTAAACAAGAGTGCCAAAGAGCAGAATGGGCCTGCCTCCACAACAAGTGTGGTATCAGAACAGGCGCAACCCCGTATATTGTCTGTTTTGCACCGATAAAAATGTAGTAGAGTATGCCCCAAGAGAAGATTCAGAACAGTGTTAATTACAAATAAGGCACTTTTAGAAGACCATGCATAGTAATTATGGTGCACACCCATTGTCTGCTCCTTTTATTATTACACAGGCAAGATATCTTGTAGCACAGGCTGATTCGGGACAACAATGCTTAAGTGCACTTTCCTATCTCTTAAAGAAGCAAATGACAAAATGGAACAGAAAAATAAATCATTACAAATTAGGAGGAAAACACGTTTGAAGTGTTGCTGCATGTCTTGAAGTGCCACACCTCAAGCTTGTCTGTACATAGTCTGGCCACCACTGTTCCCTTGTTCAACTTTTGCCTTCCGTTCTTGGCTCCTGTTACCATGCACATTATTTTCTTTGTACATGGTGCTTGCTTGCTGTAGGCTGCTATTATGCACAGCAATAGAAGCCAGGAGACTGCAGCAGTCACAGGAAAACACAACATTGCAAGCAAGCAGCACTGAATTCAAAAATTGTTCTTGAGCAAGTCAGCCGATACATGGAGAAGCACAGATAAGAAGCACATGCTGTTGTGTTCCTTGCTTATCTGCACTAAAATGGCTTTCACAGCATGGGATTGACAGAGGCAGGTTCAGCAAACAAGCTAGGTTCTTGCTTGCACTAAGTGAACCCGATATTTAATTGGTTGCACATCATACTGCAACTTTCATTTCCAGACACTAAGTATTTTAGACAGGCTGTCCAGTCCGGCGTTCACACATCACCACTCGACCCTGCATGCCCCCGCATATATATATTTTTTTCATGACATGGCTGATATGTGACCCTAACAATAACCACAACAGTTAGAACAACCAGTCTAGTGCGCAACTTTCATGGATACCCTACTCTGCCCATTTTTAATGTGTCCATGGCATAGTTTGTTGACATTTGTATGATGTGTTCAACTGAGAGCACAAGATAGGCTCTTCCCAGACTTCATGACAAGCATGCAAAAGATGGCAGACTGGCAGAGAGCCCACCTGCAAAGGACAGGCCTGACTAGCACTGCCAATAAATGCTAAGGCGGTAGCAAATTCACTTTTGCATACAAATACCGCAACAGTTCTAAAATAAAGTGCACAGAGACAGCTCACAAGTTTTCATTGTCGAGAGGCGTCCAAGCAGTAAACACATGTGATGTCAAAAAATATATTTCCACGACAGACGCTTCAAACAGGTAGACCTGCATGATCCTTTTTTTTTTTTTTTGTTCACGTGGTTCATGAAGTACAGCAAGGAGTGGAATGTTGCAGTCAAGTAGAAATAAAAAAAGCATGAACCAAAGGCCTATTGAAAGCAACCTGAATGAACATAGGTACTACCAAGATTTGCATTCCTTTTAAGCTTGACACTTCAATCAGATGACAGAAGCTGCTTTTTACCAGGTCCAAGCAAGTGCTAAAATTGTTAAAATACATTACATTTACCTTTTTGTGCTTTCTATGCACACACCATTTGATTCCAACATAACACCTGGATGCACATGAATGCATCCATGTTATTTCCCACTTTCCTTTAAGTTTGAAAACATACAGGTTCTTCAGTGGCAAATACACAAACCTACATATTTAAAGCTCATTTTTGAGGCCAATATACAAGCACAGCATTGTAACAAGAACATAAATAAATGCATTGCAAGGTAAGGTATTATTTGTTAGTTTAAATTTCTCAAGAACTAACAAAGTAATTAGAAGTGTGGTGAACACTTTGAAACCTTTGCGTGAAGTACACAAGTGCAAGTTACTCCTGATGAGAACGCTCCAGTTCTTTTGATGAGAGGGCTCCAAGCTCCTGGAAAAGATTAAAAGAAAGGAAGCCATAACAATCAGATGCACGATTGATGTCAAGTGTTTGCCTGTCAGGACAGGGAAGTATGGAAGTACTTTTTTTTTTTTTTCAGCTGCAATGCTACAGAAATGGACGTAGCAGTGAACAGGGCATGCGGAGCATGAAAACACCGAGCTGGCAGGATTGAACATTAGATGTGCGACAAGAGCTGGACACCCACTGGGAGACACTGTGCATTATATGTGCACCAACAACACAGGCATTTAATAAGACAGGTTTTGTCTCACGCATCTGGGCCTGGAATAATACATTCCTTATGGCCCTCCAGAATTGGCAATGGTGGTGCAGTTCGCTTTCCTTGCATGCTGGGCAATCACTTTTGCTCAGCAAGAGCTAAACCACTTGTTTGTCTACCCAAATCAAAATGCATCACATAGCTTCCCTTGTCCAGCAATGAAATGCAACAGTTAAAAAAAAAATTCTTTTTTCCTCAGAGACATAAAAAAAGATTCAAAATTAAGTGTTGTGAACAGGTACTGTCCATGCTGCTTTCCAAACAATCATGTGCATCTCATCACTCAAGCCAGAAATGAAAGAAGGCATGTCATCACTAGTCGGGGGCCAACTGCAGAATCCTTCTGAATGTAACTTGTGTGTCAATGAATATGTTCACCAGTCAATTGTAGTTTTCATTTTGGACTAATAAAGCTCACCAAGCTCGGTTCTCATCTGCACTGTGGAAAATAAGATCTCTCGTCTGAGGGTGACATGTATTCACTGTCAAAAAGCCCCCACTGTTTTGAAGACAAGACCACGGAGTGGATGCTATCGTTGAAAGATGTGCTTTTCACACTTTCTAGCCAAAGGTGTAGAGAATGCACAGAAAAGAAAGGAAGCAAGAAATGCCATGGTGTGCCTGGAAAATCAGACCAACACACTGACTGATGGAAAAAGAACATGGCACTTTCAACCGCACTTTTCACAACACAGAGAGTCATGCTTTGCCAAACCTTGTTTTGCTGTGGTTGATGCTGTTTATCGCTGTTTTTTTTCCTGTGAGACTATTGTGGCCACTGGGTGGCGAGATGAAAAACTAAAATATGGGGTTTTACGTGCCAAAACCACGATCTGATTATGAGGCACGCCGTAGTGGGGGACTCCGGAAATTTGGACCACCTGGGGTTCTTTAACGTGCACCTAAATCTAAGTACACATTTCGCCCCCATCGAAATGCGGCGAGATGAAAGGATGCTAGCAACAAAAGCAGCAGTTGCCACGGAGCGGGGCTCAGTTGAAGAGGGCTCAACCTATGCAGCAGGAGCTTTTCATAGCTGCAGTAGACCTCGCTTAATTAAACTCGAGTTAATTTGATCTCAATCGAAGGTCCCAGCTTGTGCCCACAGATGTGCCCAAATGAAGTGCAATTTGTTCCTGAACCACCATTCCTGCCCTCCCAGGAAGTCTGCACGCCTGACTTTCCTGGGCCAAATGACCTCAATCTACATCATGGAAATAATAGAGTTGTGCTTTACGAGGCATGTGGAGTACAGGAAAAATGCTATTCAAGCATTGGCTGCAGAAAAAGTGGACCAGTCATGGCGTACATACATATTCGTCAAATACCAGTTACCAAAATAATTGCCTATTTCATTTATACAATACTAATATTACATGCAAAATTAATAGCAAGAAGTCTGCTTCTAGCAAACTGTGTGAGAAAGAAGTGCTACAACTTATGTCACTACTCCCACATAACTGCTGAGATTATTGGAGAAACAGCCTTTTGGAACAGGTACTTGCGCAGGCAAAAAAAGGAAGTTTGATTTAGCACAGCAACAAGCACTTTTGGCACAGCGTTCAATATACGAGGGCGAATCAGAAAGTCTTTGGCCCTATTTTTTATTAGCCAAAGTAAGGTAGTTGCAAAGGAAATGGTTATGCGCAAACAAAAAACACGGACACAGTAATAGACGCGGACGAGCGCAAACTTTCAACTGACTTTATTTTTTTCCTGCGTTGTCAATATATACTCTCAAGTAAGGTACATACAGGTAATTACAAATATTCGCACCATTTTACGTACCTATATTTCCACATCGCCCCCACACCGTTTGTCCCATTGCAGCACTAAATTTGAGATGTCCCTATTCGTCCGGCTGACTGTGGAACCACCGTCGGACTTGGCTTCATGGCCTTTTGCAAACTCACATTTCTCAAAGCAAGACACCTTTCCCCATACATTGGCTGCATTTCCCTGAGGATTTCGATGGGTCCCTTGCCCCATAGAAAACAAATCACACTTCGTTGCTCGTACGCTGTGTGAAGCACAACTGCCATAATTGACAGCAGCGCCATGCCGCGCAGCAACCGGCAGATAAGGGTGGTCCAAGAAAGGTCCACCGCTGAGAATTCGCATTTACAGCCGTAATTTGGCTAAAAAAAAAAAAAAAAATAGGGGCAAAGACTTTCTGAGTCGCCTTCCAGATAAGGTCTCAGTTTTAACTGAAGTAGTCAATAAATGTTACGTAGCTGGCTTTATGTGCATCAATGAGGTATTCAGGCTAAAATTTTCTAGCCTATTTTCACTACTTTTAATAAAATGGCCTTCCCCATGCGTATATTGCAGTATAAACTCGCTTCTACCATTTACACTTGCAAAAGATGTGCATTTGGCATACTTCAAGCCAACCTTAAGAATGAAAGGATGTTTGATGAACTAAGGCATGTCAACCAGACTCCTCCCTAGGGCATGCATGACTAAACCGAAGTGACTATGAAGACATCCACAAGTTTCTTCTAATGTGCACAATCTACCCAGCATAACTGTACCGTGGAACATGTGAAAATTGATTAAATTACAACCACGGAATTTGATTTTCCAATCGTGCAGGGTTGCAAGAGAGGTCCGTAATGACAAGCAAATTATACATAGGCGGTTCAGTGCGCATATTACACGATACTTTCAAAGTGGCATTGATGCTAAACAATGTGCAACCACACATTATATTTTTCATCCAACATCCTCCTTGAGAGAACTCTGTGCCACAAGGAACTGCAGCACAAACGGCCCAGCCACCCCAAAGCAGCCACACCAGAGAGAAACTCAACAAAAGCACAAGAACAGTGAATGGAGCACGATTACGGCCATGCCACCAAGATGATGAGGAGGAGGACGGCAACGTGCTTTAGGCTTTGGTTTCAGTTTTACTATGCTTCCATTCTTATGCTTCGATTGGCGCAGGCATGGCATAGTTTCCACAATTTTCCACTAAAATGTCATTTTGGAGCGGACAGTGCAAAGAACCGCTCTCGGCGCAATTGGTGCAGCCATTGGGGTCATTACATGCCAAATAAACCAGTGTTTTTTCGACCATCACAGATATAGTTGAAAAATTTTCCACATGTTTATTGAAGTTCAAAACTCGTTCTCATTTTTTTTCCCAAAAAAAGTTTGCTAGCATTCTGGTGAAAATTTATTGTTCTTTCCCAGCTGAGCTAAAAGGCATCAATCAACATTTTTTTTTTTTAATTGTACATTGTATGATCTAGCCGTTCAAATGGAGTGTACGGCAATACAATAAGTGATGCGACTGCCAAAGTAACCAATATTTCAAATATATGTGAATATGTTAGGTGCTTCTGGCACCAGCAAAAGCCGGTAAAATTGCAAACTTTGAACTTTTTTTTCTCGGAATGCGGGAAAATCGAGAAGGCGCCCAGTTGACATAGTATAGCTGAAAAATATTTTACGTTGTGAAGGTTCAGCTGATCACCTGAAAAATAACTGAAGTTATACTTTTTTTGCAAAAATATTCATGTTCAAGTTCAAAAAGTTCGCTTTGTTGTTCGGCTTAAAAATATGTGAAATATAATTAGATAGCTCTACATGTCTGCTATTTATGTGAGAAGTTACAAAAAGGTATTTTTTAAATGCAAAAAATTATTTTTTGAAATTTTGTGCCAGCACCGGCTTCTGACATGCGCCCAAAGCTTGCCGGCCTGGGTTGCAGACGACAAAGCTGGCTTCGTCTGCAATGTAGATGACAGAGAAACGGTGTCATGGTCTGCGTTTTATTGCCAAGAGACGCACGCTGTAACGCAATGCGGCTTGGTGTGTGCCAGGGGAACCATACAGCCAATGCACATGGAATATCACGATGTGTTGAATTCGTTAAAATGTATGTTTCATGCAGTTTATAAAACGAAATATTTGCACTAAAGTAACCAGTAAATCCAGAAAGAGCACCGATATTGTTCATGCAAAGCATTTTAAAAGATATGTTGCACTGCTATACAGTGCGACATATCAACATGCATTGCGACACACAGAAAGCAGGACACTTTGTGCCCTGCTTCCTGGAACCCACAGACTGTCATAAGACGATGCAAGTAGAAAAAAACCCTCATAATTACAGCTGAAAGCCTACGCGAGCGTGAACAAAGTCTTCTGGTGTTGCTATCCGACAGCTTGAACATGCTCGGCTATAAAATTCATATGTGTCCTGTTCAGGATTATGTGCCCAGACGTGGTTGACGTCCACTTTTTGCATTCATGGAAAGAAAAAATATGAGTCGAGGCTGTGGCACTTGACGTTGCTTGTCTTAAAAGAAAGCCAGTCACAGTTTATTCAACAGTTTCTCGGGCTCATTTTATTAACAATCTCTCCTTGCTAGACGGCAGGACTTCATGTACAGGGCGTTTCACTTAAGGTAGTGGGATAACTTGTGGACGTATGACACCACAGCAGGCTTGCATCCTTGGACAGAGCTGGTCACAATTTTACTTGGTGCCTTTTTACTTTTGGAGGAGGCTATCTGAGACCTCTCCTAGAATCGAGTGCGGCTAGCCTGCTGAAATGTGCCTCGCCAATTGGTTATTTAAACTAGCCTGTTGAAAACTATAGAGAAAGAAGAGGTTGAGAATGCATGAGGCAAAGACTTGTGCTAGCGCAAGCTTAGAAGTTCGATCAATAAACCACAGCTGACGAACGTCAGTCTCCGTCTCCAACAAGCCTGCATGCCGTGAGGGCATGACATCATAAGTGCGGACTCATGACAGTGGGTGGCTATTCCTCTTATAACCAACTTGGAGTGTGCAGACCTCCTGGTAAGTGTTTGTCCCCACGTTGTGCTAATGTGTGCCCTCCCGAGAATCGAACCAACTCACCATGGCCAGCACCAGCAAATGCTGCTTTATTAACAAAGACAGGTCTGCACTTGCTGGAATAAAGGTGAGCCACCTGTTGTGTAAAAAGTGGCCATCACTAGGTGCTGTTCTCGAGTGAGAGGTGCTCACAGTTCAGGTGCAATCAAGTGTCACTCTTGCCAACCTGTAGCGGCCGGCCCTATTAATACCGGTGCAGGATGGAGGTTAAATAAATGTGCCATGTACAGGGTAGCGAAAGTGAAACACACAGAACGTCAGAAAGATGGCACAACTGCAGGCTTACAGTATGGTATGCACGGTACGAACGAGCGAGCGGCGCATATAGCACCGCCCAGAACCGGTGCCCCTGCATGGGCACTCGTGATACTGCATAACTTTGCAAAGAAAGTGAAAACACACGTGTTTGAACAGCTCTCTCGTTTTAAACAAATGATGCCAATATAAACACGACTATGTGAGCAGGCCATGTAATGCGTAGGATGGATAACCGGTGGACCATTAGAGTTACAGAATGTGCACCAAGAGAAGGTAAGTGCAGTCGAGGACGGCAGAAAACTAGGTGGGGTGATGAAGTTAGGAAATTTGCAGGCGCAAGTTGGAATCAGCTAGCAGAAGACAGGGGTAATTGGAGATCGCAGGGAGAGGCCTTTGTCCTGCAATGGACATAAATATAGGCTGATGATGATGATGATGCAAGCAGCGTAGACATGTTTCCGTGAGGCTACGTTCATAGTGTCGGCTCCATTGACAGTCGCCGATGGCTATGAGCCGGCGGGCCTATCTCGCTGGGTCGTCGAATGAGACGGGTAGCGTTTGCGATAGGACCGCATGCAGCTTGTAATAAAGTGCCCATGTTGGTCAGCACAACGTGTACACGATTATGTCGCGCTTAAATTGCAATACATTTGATTTTATCGACACCAACGGACGCGAACGAGCAGGCCAGACGAGCTTTTGCTGTGAGACGGCATAGGCCTAGGTTGCTGGCCGGTAAGTAATCAAGCAGGTAACAAATTCTTGCTACGCCTGATCTTCCAGTGACGGCACACAATTTTGTCATAGACCCCCAGAAATAAGATGCTCAGCGCATCCTAAGCCCATGTTTTAAAAACCCACCTGCCACTTGCACAAACCTTGGACAACTGGGTATGTGCAACTGAGCATGCGCCACAGATATCACATCCCTGGAATGTCACACTGGCAAGTGTGAACAGAAGGGAGGAACAAACCGTTGCTTTCATTGAGCTACACACAATCATGGCAGTAAACATCAAAGAAAGCTACAACCGATCCGCCAATATTTTTGTGTTGAACAAAGTGTCAAAACCTGCTTTCTAGTGGACACCAGTGCCAAAGTTGGTGCAATGCCGCCGACGAATGCAGATCGCCAATGCCATTCTACATGCAATGTGGAAGCCATGAGTGTCACACAAATCGCAACATATCGACAGTGATTTCTAACAATATACTCTAGCCTGCACCGAATCTTTCAATGGATATTCATTATGGTGATCTTATAAGGAGACATTTTTTGCCACTTTCGGGCTTCTTGTAAACTAGCAGAACTCTCGGCTACAAGATGCTACCATGCACTTGAGCATGCATGGCATCACAGCCAACGCAGACGTCAATGCTGCTTTGGCCAGGACAACGTATGTTCACCCTAACTTCAGGGACATGTTGATTTTCCCTGCCTCATGTCTCTTGTGAACACCATGCTCCCCATCAAACACAGCATGACATGCGACATTCGGACCACCCGTCCATGCCTGCCCTCATTCCCTGCCACATAAGACACTGAACATATGCTCAAGCTCAACATTTTGTGCCCAAATCCACAGTCATCCCTGCTAGTCCCAAAGTCTACCCCATGTGGCTGGCACCAGTGCAGCAACTATGTCGACAACGAAGTACTATCATTGCCAGACTATCATGAAAAACTCCCGATACCACGCATCCGAGCCATGCATCCGTACCAACTCGCCCAATTGTCAGTGCTACTCCCGATACAGCTTTCTGCTGCTCAATACGTGCCGCATAAAAGTGTTTTTCCGAGCGTGAAAATAGCCCGCGAATACACGCAAAATTGCCGCGCGACTGGCCACTCGAGGCACTTTGGTGTATTCGCAGGCATCTTTCACGCTCTGAAAAACACTTTTATGTAGCACGTATTGAGCAACAGAAATCTGTATCAGGAGTTTTCTGATTGATACTTTTCATCTAACTAAGTTAATTTAGAAGTTGACTAGTTAATTAAGACTAATTGTCTAATTAGGCAGAATGCAAAAAATCTGATAATATCCAAGTGCCAGCAAACAACATTACTTTGGTTCTATCCAGCTACGTAGCATTTGCGTATTTTTAATGTTTGGCCTAAGTTAAAGAAGTCGCAAATGGTGTGCCAGTTGTTTTCTCGGCGCCACACAAGTTATTGGGGCTATGTCCATGAATCAGCCGCGTTGACAAGCTCGGAAGAAGCACACCGGCCTTTGCGTAACATGTGCAACTGGCATTGTATATAAAATGCCACTATCGTGTGGGAAGACCTATGCAGGTCAAACTGTACGCTGCATCAACAGCCAAGAACAGGAGCATGAAGTATCATTAAAGAACGAAGGCAATGCGCACTTACCTGTGCATTGCATTGCCTGCAAGTATGAGCCACAGCTTCGCGAAATAAAAATGCTGAGCAATGCAAGTGACACGCTGGCACGAGAATTGTTGGAGGCTTTCCATTTGAAGAAAAAAGGCACGAACTGCACTAGTCTCTTCGAAAACCATTTCCAACTGTTTGACACAATGCTGTGACTTTTTAACGTGCCTGCTGCACGCATGCTCAGGTGTTGTATTCCTGTGACTTCGCTCTACAAATGAACAGTTCAAGTTTAGCACTTGCTCTGTTCTTTCTTTGTTTCCAAAACGCGCTTATATGTACACCCTGCCTATGCTTTGTTTACCTATCCAAGGCTCATGCACTTACAATCTCAACACAGGAGCACAAAGTGCAACACAATTACCAGAAACTGTGTGCCATTTGTTCCAATATTTTACACGTGCAATGAGACTGTTGCAAGGTAGCACTGTGGTTCACAACAGCGTTGCAGATCTCATCCTCTACAGGCGTGTGTGCATGCTCGCTCAAAGTGTGGTGCACTCTCCATGCACATGTTGCTGCATGCCTTGTCATGAAGCAAATGAGCAGAGTGACTCAGCTAGGTATGGCCATTTGATGTAGGAGACAAGTGAAAAAATATGCGGATCCCATGCACTGTGGGAATCGATGTAAGTGACACTTTCTATGCTAGTTGCTTTGACAATAATCAGCGGTAATGTTGACGGCAAATGTGTAATTTCTTCAGCATTCAGTCCAAGATGAGAGTGTTGAGTTGATCTTAAATGTTACCTTGCATGCACCACTGCTGTTTGTCTGCATAGTGCACAGAACACACAGGGAGATGCATTTGCTTGAGGCATTGTTGTGCGCCATCGTTCATAATCTCCGAGAGGGTAGAGCATTATCATAGCCTTACATGGCACATCGCATCGTGGCAGAAGTGATAAACTTTATTTTAATTATGGAGGTGTATGTGCCAAAACCACAATTGGATTATGAGGCACGCCATAGTGGCAGACTCCGGATCAATTTTGACACGGTGTTCTTTAACGTGCACCTAAATCTAAGTGCACTGGTGCTTTTTAATTTTGCTTCCGTCGAAATACGGCTGCCACGGTCGGCATTGAAACTGCGACCTTGAGCAATGCCGTAGCCGTCAAGCTACTGCGGTGGGCACAGAAATGTTGGTTTGATGTATGACTGCTCCTTTAGTGTCGCCTAGACCCGACAGTGTTATAATGTGGCTTTGCACATGTACACCTTGGGTCAGTTGTCTACATAACGGGGCCCTGAACCACTTTTTATCGAAGTGGAGAAAGATATTTGAAGTGAAAATAGGCTATTTCAGAAATTCTTTGCCGCAAAAAGTACTTCAATGCGTTCAGCAGAAGCGGAGTTATTGGCAATCAAACACTGCCTCTGCTGTGCTCCCCTTCCTCCTTCAATGCCTTGCACTGCGAAGACTACGGCGGAGTGGGGCGGGGCCACAACGCTCCACCTTCGAAATATCGCTGTGGTCCGCAGTTCGAATTTCATTTTGGATTTTAACATAGACGCCAGGACTTCCAATTTTGGTGCCTACAAGGCACTAAACGTAAGCCAAACGCGATTGTCCACAGTGAGCAGACAGTGCACTCGTGGCGGCACCCTGCGGCGGCCGTGGTGACCACAGCGACCTATAGCAGCCGTGTATTGGAATGTGCTTTATTACGTAATAAAGCACACAGAAGAGAGTGAGGATCATGGCTTCTGTTGAAACGAAAAGAAAGGTAACTTTGTGCTCCGCGAGCTCCACGCACCGCCTACGACAGCAAAACTTGGCTGAGGTGTTCTCAGCAGTGTAGGCTACCTGCGGACTATGTTATTTCACCAAGCCCGAGAGGTGGTTCAGAGCCCCTTTAACGAATTTGCATGGTGTTTATTTTTCAGAAATAACAGAAGCGTACTTTACCGTATCTTCAGTTTACCCGCAATCATTGTTTTCTTGCCTTCTCACGTCATCTTTTCCCTCTCCGCCACATCCCCCTGTATGGGAACTGCGAGAGTGGCAAGGCTCATTCACTCATTTCGCAACTGTGTCGGTTTCTACCCATTATCTGCCTGCTCTCCCCCCTCCTCTCTACAGTTCTATCTATGTCCCCTCTGGACTTGCACATTAGTAGACACGTAAGCGCTGCAGTTTCTGCAATGCGATGGAGGGGGGTCACGGATAATCACAGCTGTCAAGAGGCTAATGTGGCGACACCCAGGGAGCCCCAGAGGGCATTGTGCACATGCCACGAGATGGAAAGGTACAAACGAGTTTCTTGCGTCGACTTTCCTCTCTGCCATGCTCCTACCATGTATATATACGCTCTGAACCACCCCCCGACGCAGCGTGCAAGACAACAGCAGCAGCACTGTAAAAGTCAAAGGCAAGCGAAGCTTCACTTTAGAACTATGGCGCCATTTGCTTCAAGGTGGCAGACCCATGGGGTCTCAACGAAAAGTGTCACGTACTGCTTGAAGGTAACATTAGGTGCTTGCATAATAACTGCCTTCTGTCTATGACCTTCACATGGAAATGCTTTATGAACAATTCACAACATCTGAGAATACGGCAGTTCAGCAAAGTGGTGTCTCAAGAGCATTCACACAAAATGAATGAGTACTGTGCTGGATACCACACAGCTGGCAGAGCAATGGCTCAGTCAGGTGCTTGTGGTTCCGGGTACAATCTAGAGAGAAACAATTCTTATTCAACCAAAAAATGCCTTCCTTGGTTGGACTGTGCTACATTCACATGGATCCTAGCTTTCAACAACCACACTTCACGGAAACAAAGAAACCGCGTCATGCAACTTGCCTTTAAGAGGTCAGCCAAGGGCAGTGCCTGGTCGGCGATGGTCTGTAGGTGTCTGTTTTCGGCAGTCAGGAGCTCCAACTTCTCGTGGAGCTGCAAGTGCACGGACTGTTTGGCTGACATGGCAAAGTGGCGGCAAGCGTGTTACCTGCTCGTTCTCTTTGAGGGCCTTATCGAGTGCGACGCGCCTCTGTTCGGCAAGTTCCTTCCAGTACTGGGCCGGAACACGTTCTGCAGAGGGAACGGCAGCTTACTTGAGTCCCTTACCAACGAGGCACACAAAATCTGACAGTACGCAAGCGCAAATAAAACCAAATTAGGTCTAATTCTTAACCTATGCAAACGAATGCCTGCGCACGCGGCAGCACAAGTGAGGGCAGGAGTTAAAAGTACCATTGGCCATCAAATCGTAGGCGTCGCACGATTCCGATGGAGCCTTTCCACCAGTTGGAGGCGCTGAATTCTCGGGGTCTGCAGGCTTCTGGCCCTGAAGAAGCGCATGTGCCGTCACTACAAAACGAATTCAAAAACCTACGCGTCCTACTTACTTTCAGACGACTGAGGCACATCAAGCCATCGGCGACTGAAATCCCCTTTCGATTAGCTGCTGTAGGCTGCACTTCGCTCAGCGCTTTTCGTTTCAGACCCTGCAACAATAATTATAGCAGTAAGAATTGGGACCTCCTTTTGGAAGGCTGCCCGCTTACGAACCCTGCTTGTCGCCTTCATTCTTGTGGCCGAAAACTGCAGGTACTGTAAAGTAGGCTAGTCACTATATAACTATATCGGTATTGCGCGCGCTATTCCAATCCCAATAGGCGTACAAAGAAACTCCATATGGTACAAAGTACATGTGCAAGTCTGGATGGATGAGTGAATAGGCGGAATAGGAGAATACAGGTGGATAGAAATTATGTGTTTAACCTTTTTGAAAGGAGTGGTAGTAGATGCCACCAAGCAACGTTCTTAGACATCAGTTTCACAGCTCCCTATGCAATCATGGAAGAAGGAAGTCTTTTCATTTAACCAATGGACCATTATAGTTACAGAATGAGTGCCAAGTGAAGGGAAGCGCAGTTGAGGACGACAGAAAAGTATACTCCATCTCAGAAGTTCCCTTTCCATGGTCACGGTGTAAGTAGAGTGTACACCACGTGTACACGTGGTGTACACTCTAGGTGTAAGCAACACCGTGTTAGAGTGTACTAGAAGCTTGCTTCTAGTACACTCTAACCGTGTCCACCAACGTTACCACCATAGAGTTTCACACTATAAAACCTAGTGAGAAACTCTATGGTTACCACGGTGGAAGAAGATAGGTGATCCGATGGCGGCGCGAGGAGCGGCCACTTAGTGTGACTCTACGCACGCCGCTGCCACAAGGGGCAGCACATGTTCTGGGGGTCACTTTTTCGCTCGCTTAATGCTGGCGCTTTTATAGGCACGCGCGGCAGAGGTGCTTTATTTCGATGCATATATGTCGTTAGCCTGCTTAAAACGACTCTATTTGGTTGGAGGAACGTCCCTTTATATTTCTGCCGACATTCCGATTGACTCCGATGCGGCGAGCAGCGGCAAGCGCAGCACGCCGTCCGCTCGAGCAGACGACGCGTCTCTCTCGTGTTGGAAATGACGGTATTTTGACAGTAAGTGGCATGAAACCTTCTACCTGCTCAGGATTTGGCATCTGAATAACGAAAATTTGCACCTGTTTAAGTATAGGTGTTTAAATGCTGATGGAGGTTGTAAATTATCCACTCTTGTGCCGCTGCTGCAAGGCCTCCTGAACACCTGCTGCCCCTAGCGGCGGCGCTCACTTACGGTCACACGAAGTGGCCGCTCTCTCGCCCCAGCGCGGGCGCGCCGTCGGAGCACCTTTCTTTTTCACGGTGTCCACACCGTGAACCAGTAGCGCACCCAGGATGTCTGCCAGGGGGGGGTTGACAGTTTGCCAATACCATCTAAACAGCACTAATTTCGATTTCTTCACGGCAAATTGTAAAAAAATGCGCTTTTTGCGAGTGTGCAGACGATTGCGCGCTTACATCTTAGTTGCAGTACTCAAATGCGTAAGGAAAGAAAAGGGGTTAAACAAAAGGTGGGGTTAAGTCGGCCTCAGGGGGGGGTTACAACCCCCGAATCCCCCCCCCCCCCCCCCCCCCGTCGGTGCGCCACTGCCGTGAACGTTACTAACCAACGTAACGCTGAAAATGTTGCGACTGCAGCGCCGCTAGTTCCAGCGACCGCCACTTGGACATGTACTGCACAAGTAGAGTGACCTAGAATATTCTAGGTCACTCTAGCACAAGAATTATACTCTATCCAGAACAGTAAAGTAGCTACAGCATGCAGCATGATAATTACAGTACTTAAAGTCATCACGTTTTAATATTTTTATTACATCGGGAAGTTCTTGCTAGATGTCGTTGATGCAGCGTTGGTTAATTTTTGCCATGCGGCCTCCGCGGCCTCGGAATCTCCGCCGCTTCGGTGGCAGTAAAGCCCCTGGAAAATGGGCTTTAGGTGGCAGTAGGGTGCCTCGATGTCCTCCTCCCCTATTTTGCAAGCAGAAAAGTATCTATTTAAGTTGTCTCACAGGGAAATTAAGGACATACTTTGCCGCGAATTAAGACACAGAAAAGGAAGAAACATAGATGATGCATGAGCGGCTTGTAACTTGGCAAGTCACTTCAGGTCACGGCAGTCACTTGAGGTTGACACTTGTCAAAAAGCACAAATGCTTTCTGACAAGTGTCCTGGATGCCATGTGACGGTTCGCTTCATCAGTGCATAGAGAAGGCACTGGCTCCATATATACGTGTCCCCCCTACCCCTTCGGAAGGCCATCCATTGTTCCTTTTCAGTAGAATTTACCACTGCCTACGAGTAACCGCAGCATCGACGTACGGGTCATAGTACAGCTAGGCTGTTTACTTAACAATACAAAACCAACAACCTCCCGCCACGGAAAAAGGCAGTAAAAGGATCATGCAGTGTAAGAAAACACTATTGAAACTGTATGAAAAAAGAAAAAAAGTACCAGCTGTTGTTTTTGGTTGTTTTAGAATTATATGAAATAGTAAAATGACCAGCAATGGAACCCCCTTAACTGCTAACGCTTGAAATGAATTTTATTCGTGTTATTTCATGCGCAAAAATGCTTTTATTTTCCTCAAAAAGCTTTTTACAACAGCGCGCCAACCGTGCTCTGCCGAGAAGTGGGCACCGACATGGCGAACGCCATAGCAGATAGCAGACGACGTGGTTGAGGTGCGACTGTTTTCGCAAGAAATCCGTGTAGGGGCGGGGCCTCGTCCGATGACGTATCACTATTTTCTTTTTTCCTCTCTGTTTGTCGGTGTTGGAACGGAGAACACGCTGGGCTGGTGGTGACTAGGCACAACTGTGGCTGCTGTTAAGGGATCGATGGTATTCCTAAGGTGTTAAGACATTAAGCGGAAGAAATGGAGCTGGGCAGGCCATGTAATGCGTAGGATGGATAACCGGTGGACCATTAGGGTTACAGAATGGATACCAAGAGAAGGGAAGCGCAGTCGAGGTCGGCAGAAAACCAGATGGGATGATGAAGTTAGGAAATTTGCAGGCGCAAGTTGGAATACGCTAGCGCAAGACAGGGGTAATTGGAGATCGCAGGGAGATGGCTCTGGGAGCACACGGAAATACACCAAATCAGGGGGTACAGGGTGACATGGGATGGACGTCATTCGAGGGCAGGGAAGCCAGCAGCAAGATAGAATTTGAGGAGCGATTGAGAGAAATGGCAGAAAAGCGGTGGGCAAAGAGAGTTTTCAGTTATTTGTACATGAGGAATGTTGACACAAAATGGCGGAAGAGGACCAGAAAATTGTCAATCAAATATTTGGACTGCAGGAGGGGTGCAAACCAGGAAACAACGGTTAAGAAAAAGGTTAAAGAAACAGAGAGGGGTCTGTGGAAAACAGGGATGCAGACGAAATCAGCACTGGGAACCTACAGAACTTTCAAGCAAGAAATTGCCAAAGAAAATATCTATATGATAATTCTAGGGGAAGCTCTTTGTTGTTTGAAGCCAGGACGGGAGTATTGCGGACTAAGATGTACCGAGTCAAGTACCAAGGTATAGACACGTTGTGCTGTGCGTGTGGAGAAGAAGAGGAAACGGCTGAACACCTCATACTTTTCTGTAAAGGCCTTAACCCTACAGTGCAAAGAAACGGGGCTGCTTTTTTCAAAGCATTGGGGTTTAGGGACAGTGAAGGCAAAATAGACTTTAAGCGGGTAGAAATAACCAAACGGAGGTTATCTGATTGGTGGATGAAATCAAGGCAGGGGTAAAATTTCACCCACCACAAAGTACAAAATATGTTAATAGTCATGGCTAGGTGGCGTATGCCACCGCCCGATTTAAAGGATTCAGCCTCATCCATCCATCCGTCTGCTACTCGGCGGGCGGCTGGGCTAAAATCCCTATATAAGAAAAGTACCGCCATCCTTCGATAAACGCCGCTTCTCTCTCTCCTGTATCTCCGATTGGACGACGATAGCTTGCGCTTTTCACTTCTTTATATTTTCTTTTTTTCCGCCTCAGAGCTACAGTGGCTTCAGAGCCATGTTGAAAGTCCTCTGCGCAGCCGCAGTCGCCGGCGGCGGCGGCGGCGCGCGCCCGGCCTGAAAGCTTCAACGTGGACTTTCTAGGTGCGCCACCGTCGACTTGGCTTTCGCAAGCAAAAAGTAAAGAAAAAAGCAAGCGCTTTAGGAGAGGAGGCGGCGGAGGAAAGAGTAGATGGCGGTACTTTTCTTATATAGGGATTTTAGGCTGGGCGGCGTTCGTGCGCCTGCTCTTCTGTAGCGGGCTGCTAGCATATATGACAATTGCATTTATCGCGAATACAATAGCTAGTATGTCAAAATTGTTTAAATGTACTCATTGTAGTGGTGTGTAAGAACGCGTAAAATAGTACACGAATTCTTTCTAGCTTTGCCATTATGCGGAAATTTCGCACCGCACCGCCCCCCCCCCCCCCCCCCACACACACACACACACACTAACTGATCGAGCGATTGTTGACGTGTTTGTTCGGCCCGTCAAATATGCATCGCAAAGCTTTTATGAAATTGTGAAAACTGATGCTAGAGTCCTTGCTTTGTTCTGCTTTACATGATGGCACACAGCAGTATACCATAATGTGATCGTTTACGTTATCCCATCTGTAATTAACTCAAGAAAGCTGCATGTAGCCAAGACTGAAGTTACATGCCTTCTGCAGCGTCTGCAGATTCACGCAGTTTGTGTGTGGTCTGCGTATAGATAGTTTTCATGTGACGTCACCGAGGCAGCTCCCACCCGTGCTCCCACCGTTCTAGTATCTAAAAATGGCGGCTACGATGGCGTCAGTGCACCGTCTTATCACGGGCACTCTGTTTTACTTTTTGACGGCGACTGTTTTCCACATGTTTATCGCTGTTATCGCTTTGACGTTGACTGTTTTTCACAGGTTTATCGCTGTTATCGCTTTGAAGTTCGACGCAAGACGCGCCTGTCGTGCTGTCATGCTGTCATGTTTCTTGATTACGCCGCTTCTCGACTTGCTGGTACCTAAAGATGGCATCCGTGATGACGTATGTGCAAACCACGGTGTAGTGCAAACTATCTATACATATCGTCTGCGTGATTCTTTTGAATTTCCTTGTTCATATCAATATATCAAGTTCTTTATTATTGTATTTAATTATTACTTCATTGTACTATATTTTATCATATAAACTTCTGGTAATCAGATTTTTCCCCCTACTGCGAAGGCAACGGGATCAAATGTTACCGTCTGCCGGCTGTACTCGTTGTTTTCCTTTCTTGCACCGCTCTTCCTACTGTATCTCGTGATTGAAATGAGAAGCAATCATTTGCAAATTTTGTTTTCTTTTTTTATTTTCGTGAATTTATGCATTTAAAAACAATGCAAACAATCTCTGGCTGCCGAAATAGCGGCACGAACGCTGGAAGAGATCACAGAAGCAGACGACAGCGAACAGGTTATAACTAGCGCCACTCTGCTAGTACGTTCTATCCCTAGCGGCAAAAAGGGTGAACTAGACCAGGAGTGCTGGAGCAGGGAGATCTTTGCAGGTCAGGAGTTCAGTTGGTCGTGGGCACACCTACCCATCTAGCCACCGTACTCTAGGTTCAGTCAATGCCTCCTTTAGAAGATGCCTGCCGCGTGAGCCGAGAAGCTGGTTCCTACCCCTCTCCTCTTTCCTCTCCTCCACCGGGGTCGGCTGCGAGCGCTAGCTGCGGCGGCCGCTCCAAACCTGAACCACGACACCCTGCCTCCGAGATTACAGCGGCGTCTGTTGAAATCCCGGAGGCAGGACCCGCGGTCTCTCGTCAAGCCATTGGTCGAGCGCGTCCCAGCCTCGTAATCGTCACTTCCTCTGCAACAGGAAGTAGGGTCGGCATCGAGCGCCGTCTCTCCGCGACCACCCTGAACTACGGGAACCTCCGCTCCAATGGGAAAGCGAGCGACGCGGCAGGCATCTAGTAAAGGAGGCATTGGTTCAGTCTCATCCATCCATCCATCCATCAATTAACTGAGCGTCTGCTTTAAAGCAGCCAATGGCAGCCATGCGGAGATCATTTCACGGGTTCTGAAGTGGGCGTGATGTGGCTGCTGCTGGTTCGTCGTGGCTTCAAGTTTACTGCTGCTTCGAGAGTCATTGGTTCGGGCAGGAGAATGGCGTCTTTTCTGGTCGACGAGGCCGAGTACTCGTTTCTCAAAGACCTTGGCCTGTCGAAGAAGAACTTGGGAGTGTACGACGGGCAGTGGCGAGGTAGCGGTCAGGTGAGCTCCCATGACCTCTCTGGAGGTCGCCCCTGATAAGCGCACGTGTGCTGCATGCCGGCGTGAGCGCAGGAGCTATGGGTCGCACATTTCTGACTATTCTGCTTTATATCCTCATGCACGCTCCGTCCGTTCAAAGTCTCAAGGTAAAAGCTGATGTAAATACCGAACCTGCATTGGCTTCTGCAGAAAACGTCTGATTAATCGAATCGCAAACCTCGTCTAGCGTGCGTTGCACGGTGCTTTTAGTATATGCTCATCGTTGTCACAGATTAAATTTCCTTAGTACTCCCGAGGAGATTCTGCGTCCGTGCTATCCTGCACCCTTCATATTCAGCAGGGCGTCAAAACTTCTTTTTAAAAGGCATTTCACACGTCGCTAGTACTGCGTGTGTCGAGCAGAGGGTCGAGGAAGAAACACAAGTGTTGCCGTTGGGTACTCAAGAAAAGGAGCCGAAACTGAAATGAAAAACAGCCAAATTGTTTAGTGTCGCGTGAAATTTGTGGCACTCAAGGCCATGAATGTACACAATGGCGCATTAATGCTGCCCCATCTTGAACAATTTTTTTTTTCTTTAACGAGTTTAACGGGGGGCATGTCAAAGCTTGACATTGTTTCACGTTGCAACCACAGCCTGGACTTTATTCTATTGATTGGCGTCTTTGTTCGACATACTTGTGGTGGTAATAGCAAGCTGGTTTCAAGTTTCCTGAATGATTCGTTTTGTGGCAGTTTTCATGTGAATTGTACGTCGCCTTTCGTAAGGTACGCAACGCACTTGATGTGAAGCACCTCGTCAGACGGTGTAAGGATGGCTGCTGTTTTCGGAGGGCGCCCGTCGTCATGGCTTATGACGTCGCCAAGAAAAAAGTGCCGATCCTCCACGTACGGTGGGAATTTGTTTAAACGAAGCTTTCATTGATGTTTATCAGCAACGGACACATTTTCACTGGGGGAATGCCTTGTTTGGCATAAGCCACAACACCACAGAAACCACTCTATACATAGTTTGCACGTGCGTCACTTCCGCACCGGTCCGCGAGCCTGTCCGCCATCTTTAGGCACCTGCGGGCCTGCGGAAGCGTGCTGGGGCAGGCTGCGCGCGCTGACGCGTTGTTGATCCGAAGTTCTTTCTCGCGTCGTGATTATGCCAATCTGCGCGATTTTCGGTTGCCGCACAAGAAGTACCACTGCCGCAAAGCCAAGCTACGCAGAACCGGGCGTAGGTCCACACCAAACGTAAGAACATGGCAGTGCGAACGCACAAGAATGCTGTCGGAGAAACGTCGGTGCCTGTGGCTTTCACGGATAAATCGGAAGGACCTGGACAACGTGCGTGTCGTCACTTTGTTTCGGGCGAGAATATAACACGCCAAAACACTGCACATCACGCATGATCGTAAAAGGGCGGCAGCAAAAGCCCCGTACTGGTTGGTGACCGCCCGCTCCCACACGCATAGTCGCCTTTACCGCTCTGAAAAACGCCCGTGTACTTGTGTTGTAGTGCACGTTAAATAACTCTGGGTGGTCAAAATTATCCCGGAGCCCTCCACTGCCGCGTGTTTCACAATTAGATCGTGATTTTAGCACGGAAAACCCCAATTTTTTTAACGGCCTACAAGCTGCTTAGCATCGTCATTTCTTGGTATGTGTGCTTCGCTTAGCGATATGCTAAGAAATATTTGAATGTCTGCATGCTTTCAATATAGTGGGCTACTTCTATTTAACGCAACAAAATTCACATGCACGGACATGCATCTAACTCTAAACCAAAACTCGCAGAAAGAAGCGAACACACGTTTTGAAGTTTGGGGAAAAGTGCATATAGGTGAACCATTGTGGCAAGAAAGCTTTCTCTGAATGAAGCAGCACAAAAAATACTGAGATAGTTTTCTCTGCCGCGCGCCAAGAAACATATGCTTTCATTGACTCACCTCGCCGAGGATGATGGTAAGACCCAACGACAGGCGCTTCGCTGCAACCTTCCTCACCCAACCGCTCGTGAAGCAATTATGCGCCTTCAGCGATTTGTAAGCCTTTATTTCGTTCTGCGTGACGTAGCTCGTGGACGGGACAAGATAATAATATCCACGTACGTCGTGGCCGGGTGTGGTATCCACGCCAACGTGCAGCTAGTATGGGTCCACGCCGTCGCACATTCCGACCTTTTCTTTGTAGCGAACCCGCGTCGGCCCTACAAGCTCGTCCATGTAGAAAGGGCAAAATTCAGGGCTCCTGACTTTTGCCATCGCAAAGCTTTCACAATAGCAAACACGCGGCCCTAACACGTAGAAACGAACACAAACGCAGCGGGCCAGCGGCTAGTAGCGAGGTGCCTAGCGATGGCGGACGGTCGGGGCAGGCGGCGGATATGACGTCACGTGCAAACTATGTATATGGCACATGCCAAACCAAACTTGTCCTCTCTGATGTTTTTGTCACAGTACTTGTTTGCACCTATAAAACATTGCAGTATCATGTTCCACTGATGTCCCATCTCAACATATTGATGGCACCTGTCATATTGCTTTTACAGGCACATGTGCAGTGGCTTTCGAAGCCAATCTTTGTTGCGTATCAGGGCTGCTCCATTCAGCAAAATGTTCACTGCCATTCCACCTCGTTGTGCTTAGTGTAGTGTCGTGCAATAGCACCAGGTGCCGCCACTCATCTGCGATTATCTGTAGACGCCAAGATGTGGCGCCACACTCGATATAGTATGTATATATAGGACAGACATCCTTCAATAAAGGGCTCCCGTTCGTCTGGGCTACGATGTGTGGTGTGGTGCATCCGTTCGGCCGCACCGTCCGGCCGACATAACAAACTGGCGATGAGGATGCTACCCGGAATTTCGCCGCCGCCGCCGTTCCTCGTTTCACCAGGCACGCCCGCCATCCCCTGGCCGCGATGGCTGCGCCTGTTTGAAAACTTCACGCTCGCCTCTGGAGCGTCTGAGCTATCGGCGGCCCGCCGCCGAGCCCTCCTTCTGCACTGCCTCGGACCTGAAGGACAACGAATTTTCGACGCCCTGCCACCGCCACCACCATCGAACGCCCCAGACCACCCGCCCGCGCATCCGAGTGCGGGAACCGCCCCCCTTCAGACGGTTACGCCTTCTGCAACCACCGCTGCAGTTGGAACGACAGAGATCAAACAAGCCGATGCCGAGCTCGCACAGCCACCGGACGAGTATGACGCAGCTGTTCAAGCCCTGGCTCGACACTTTTCCGCTACTTGCAACGTACGCGTCGAGCGACATCGCTTCCGTGACCGTCGTCAACTGCACGGTGAGCCGATATCGGAGTTTGCTCTTGCGCTTCGCGAACTGGCTTCGTCATGCAACTTTGCCGCGCAAGCGGATACAAATCTGTGCGACCAGTTCGTCGCCGGGGTCACATGCCCGCGCCTACGGGAGCGGCTATTGCTCGAGGGTGACGCGCTCACGTTTGACCGCGCCGTGGAGATAGCGCTTCTTCGCGAGCAAGTGCAGCGCGAATCCGAAGCTCTCGGAACAGCCCCTGTGGATCGAGTAGTACCACAACATAACCGCGGACGCAACCCGACAGGCCGTCGCAGACATGTACGCCAGTCCAGCAGTACCGACCGACGTAGTACGCCTAGCTCTTCGCGCTCCGGCTTCGTTCGTCCGCCTGCGCCGGAGATTGCTAGCGCCGTCGTCCCGTACTCCGTAAACACAAACGTGTGCGGCAACTGCGGCGCACAAAACTGCCAGCCGTCAGCCTGTGCAGCCCGCGGTCGAGCCTGCTTCGCGTGCGGCCGCCGAGGCCACTTTCAACAGTACTGCCGAAATTCGCGTCGCGGACGTGGAAGACGCCCGGCTCGAGTTGCCGAAATCGTTTCAGAGGAAGACGCTGAGAGTGTCGTGAATATTTTTACTGTTCACGCTGAGAAGCGTACGGGCGTCTACGTTGATGTCGGGGTTCAACCTGTTGCTCTGGCATCACGCCCGTGCGTCATAACATTCTTAGTGGACACTGGCTCAGCTGTGTCGATAATGGGAGAACATAACTTTAGGAGCCGGTTCAGAGACCAAGTTGAGCTGAAAAAGTCGCAAATAACGTTGCTGGATTTTTCACGTCGGAAAATTCCTGTGCATGGCCAGTTCACCGCCCTCGTAACGTACAAATCAGAAACGGCTGTAGTAACGTTTCACGTTACACCAGGTGGAACATCACTCCTGGGTGTTGATGCTGTAAAAGCTCTTGGTCTCCAGATTGTAGGCACAGAATTGCGCTGCCTTAATATGGCCGTTGAACCGAACGTCGACACAAAAGGCCCCAAAATCCTACGCCCCGAAATGCATTCGCAGAACACAAACAAGTTGTCTCCGCCCACCACGAAGCCACCACTGGGTCCACCCAAGTTTGGTATGCCTACTTCATTATGGGCCAAGTTCGAACACTTGTTTTCACCAGAGCTAGGACTTGCCAAAGGTGTCCAGCATCGGGTCAAGCTCAAACAGTCGGTAGCTCCTGTCACGCAGAAGCTCAGACGCCTACCACTTTCAGTGCGAGAAGCAGTCAGCGACGAACTGAGGAACCTACTTTCTGCTGATGTCATTGAATGCGTAAATGCGTCAGAGTGGGTTTCCCCTATTGTTGCAGCTCGCAAGAAAGATGGCAGCATTCGCATCTGCGTGGACCTCCGCGAAGCTAACAAAGCTGTGGTGGTCGACAGCTTTCCCCTGCCACACACAGAAGAGTTGCTGCATGCCCTGAACGGTGCCCGTTACTTTTCTAAGTTGGATTTGGCCTCCGCATACTACCAGGTTCTGCTTCATCCAGACAGTAGAGATATTACAGCGTTCATAACGCACGATGGCCTTTTTCGATTTAAGAGAGTATGTTTCGGCCTAGCCTCAGCACCAGCAGCATTCCAGCAACTCATGACGTCAATTCTACAGGGATGCAAAGGCGTTCTCTGTTACCTGGACGACGTCATCATCTTCGGCAAGTCGGAGAAAGAGCACATGCGGAACTTAGAGGAAGTCCTGCAACGAATTTCACACGCTGGGCTCAAGCTAAATGACAAATGTGTTTTCAACACATCCGAACTCTCGTTTCTTGGTCACCGCGTTAGCGCCGAAGGAGTAGCACCCCTTCAGACCAAAGTTGACGCCATTGTTCACGCTGCCACCCCTACAGATGCTGGCAAGCTCCGGTCGTTCCTGGGACTAGTAGAATACTATGCTAGATTTGTTCCACGCCTAGCAGAGGAAGTGGAGCCCATGCGCAGACTTCTTCGTAAGGACACTCCTTTTATCTGGGACACTGCTGCTGAGAACAGTCTTACAAGAGTAAAGAGCCTCCTAGCCTCCCACAGGGTACTACAAATGTTCGATCCAGCACTTCCCGTCATTGTGGCCACCGATGCATCCGCATATGGTTTAGGTGCGGTACTGCAACAAGTTGATGGTCGGCACATTCGAACTGTGGCATTCGCGTCACGAACATTGACGGAAGCAGAACGGAAGTACTCGACTGGTGAACGTGAGGCTCTAGCTTGCTTGTGGGCTCTAGAGAAATGGCATGTGTACCTATGGGGTCGTCCAGTTACTCTGCAAACGGATCACCAAGCTCTAGTAGCCCTGCTTTCTTCTCAAGGCACAGGACAGCGACCACTCCGCATAGCAAGATGGACTGCACGGTTACTGCGGTACAACTTCACGATGCAGTACAGGCGTGGTGAGCACAACAAGGTAGCTGATGCCTTGTCCCGGCTACCTCTTCCAGACACTGAAGGTGGCCCCGAGTCAGAAGAAGAAATAGTGTCTCTGGTAATGTGTGTACATCACGATGAACTGAAGCATGCAACCGCGGAGGATAGCACTCTCCAAGACGTTGCCCGTTACGTACAGACATCGTGGCCGCCACGCAAAAACCTGGCACTTAACCTGACTCCCTACTATGAAGTCCGAAAGGAGTTGACAGTGGTTGATGGCATACTCTTGCGTACTGAGCGCATCGTAGTCCCCGCCAAGCTCACAGCCACTTTTCTCCAGCTGGCTCACGAATCACACCCTGGTATCGTGAAAACCAAACAACGCCTACGAGAGAAGTATTGGTGGCCAGGGTTAGACAAACACGTTGAAACAACTATCCGCAGTTGTGCCATTTGTCAGAGCGCGGACAAAAGTGCCAAGAACTCGCCCACACCACTGCAGCCAATCCCTCTTCCTGACAAACCTTGGGACAAGATAGCTATTGACATTGTTGGTCCCTTCGAGCGTGCACCTACAGACTGCAGATTCGTCATTTCAGTAGTTGACTATTTCTCAAAATGGCCAGAAGTGGCTTTTTGTGCTGATGTTACCTCCCGCACGGTGACGAAGTTTCTACTCTCACTCTTCGCACGTGAGGGTTACCCGACAGAGATAGTGTCTGACCACGGCAGACAGTTCACATCGAGGGAATTTGAATCCTTCCTTGAAGACCGTGGAATCAGGCACATCTTTTCTGCCGTATACCACCCACAGGCAAATGGTCTAGTGGAAAGATTTAATCGGGTACTGAAGTCGTACATTCAACTGGCCCTGCTGGAGCAGCGCCCAGTGAAGGAAACTGTGACTGAATACTTGGGAGTATACAGAGCCACCCCTCACAGCACCACCGGTCTCTCACCGGCCGTTCTTCTACATGGCCGACACATGAGAACATCGCTGGATGTAATTGGTCAGCCTACGGCCGACTTCAGCACAAATCCATCGCGGGAGATGAGCGTGCTCAGGAAAAGAGTCGCAGAGCATCAACGGAAGAGCAAGGCCTACGCTGATCAACGGCGAGCTGCTAGGGTCCCCAAGTTCCAAGTGGGCACCTACGTACGAGTGAAAAAACCAATTCCCGGACCAAAGGGCACTCCAAGTTATGGACCACCATTGAAAATCCTCAAAAGAATCGGCCGCTGGTCTTTCTGTCTGGAAGACGGTCGAACCTGGAACGCTTCGCAGCTGTCAGCGGTACCAAAAGAGGCATCGCCAGAGCAAGGAACTAACATAGACATCTCTGGCGCGCACGACATGCCCCCGTTGACAGACTGTCACAGGAGAGATGTACCATCGAAGACTTGGATCACTACGCCTGCTGGTCCGCATCAAACGCAGGAAGCGAGTTCCGCTGATCAACTTGCGTCTCCCTCACGCCCTGTACCACTACCCGTGCCGCCGAGCCCACCACAGCCGCAAGGTTCGCAACCGCATACCCGGGCTTCAGGCTCTCGCACGGTGGAGTGCAGTGTACCGGTAGAAGGCAATGGACTCGATGCCGAGCCACCGCCTGACCGGCCAAGGAGAAATCGCAGACCTCCAGTGCGCTTCCAAGATTACGTGCAGTGATTTGACAGCAGTGAGTGTTCACACAGATAGTGACTGTTTTGTGATTTCTGTGTACAGACAGTGACTGCAATTGTGATTGCTTTGTGCGGACTGGACTTTCTAATGATTCATACGTTTCTTCCCGGGAGGGAAAGATGTAGTGTCGTGCAATAGCACCAGGTGCCGCCACTCATCTGCGATTATCTGTAGACGCCAAGATGTGGCGCCACACTCGATATAGTATGTATATATAGGACAGACATCCTTCAATAAAGGGCTCCCGTTCGTCTGGGCTACGATGTGTGGTGTGGTGCATCCGTTCGGCCGCACCGTCCGGCCGACATAACACTTAGCATGCGCTTGCATTCTACGCTGCATATTGAAGAAGTTCCTTCCCCCTCCTTTGCAGATGTGCACGCTGCAATCGCATTTTGATTGCGTTGAAGCATGTGTACACTACTTTGTTGCCATGGCGAGCACTACCTCCAGAACTGGCCCAATGTGCAATACAGCAGCCTGCAAGAGAAAGCTTCACATTAAAAGTGCTACTCTGTTAAAGCCACTATTAAATCACCAATAAGGTTAGTTTAATCCTGACCCTTTGTGACCGATTGTGCAAGAGAGCAATCGGAAGCCTTGGTGAAACCTCTTACAGTCACCCTTGATTACAGTGAGCCAGTAGTCTGTTCAAGCCCATTGGCGAAAAGTATACTTGGGTGTTACGAATAGTCCAGTGCATTGCCTTATTCTTAGTAAATATCCTTTTTTGTTGGTGGTACCTGTGTCACATGGGCAAACTTATACCCAGGTCACATTGGCAAATTTAGTCACCTTGAGCAGGTGCACTTTGTGTCATTCGCTGTCTGGAAAAGTCTAGTGACTCCACTTCCTGTGGAGTACACTTGCTTCCTGTGGAGTACACACACTCCACTTCCTTGAGTACAGTGCGTTCGGTGAACTCGCCTTGCTGCAATGTGTGTAGCCTCAATAGCAGTGCTTTAGAAAAAAAAAATACTGATGCAGAGCAGGCATTTTCTAATTTAAAATGTTATAAGCGTCCCCGTGCGATCTGCAATCAAAACTGTCATTCTGCAACAGAAGTCACTATTTTTCCTCTGCTTGCCTTGGCTCGTGATGATCAATGATGTTAATGCTGTTGCATTGAATTCCTTCATTTGCACCTAAGTTTATTCTAAATATGCCTTTAACTTCAATACTCTATTATTTTGCAGACGTTGCTTAAAATAACAAATATATGTTGTGCCTGCTGATTCACCTATTGTCTGTTGCAACCATCAATTCCGAGGGGCACTTTTATTTCTTCTTTAGCAGTGCGCCGTCAAAGTGGCTCTAAATTTACCTGTGTGACCCGGGTATTAGGCAACTGTAGTTTACATGAAACGACACGGCAGTCTTCCTTCCCCAAGAAAAGATACGAGGGCAGTTCAATAATAAAGGTAAATTTCCAAGAGCTGGTGCTATATTGCGATGTGTAGTATACGAATTGATAGCAGGGCTCTTCAAAATAACCCATATCAAGTTATCACATTAAGTGATGTTCAGGTTCTGCTTGGCAGCTGTTTGAGACGTGCGTGTCTGCACGTCCTGTCAAGGCAGTGGATTAAGACGAATTCCGTGCAGTGATTAAGCGCACTTTGTTAAAAAAACTGAATGGCTGCATATATTAAAGCCAAGTTAGACAAAGTTCAAAACATTTACTTTTTGGATTAATGAAATCAAGCATGGCCGAATATCAATGAAAGAAAAAGCATGTGCAGGACATCCAGTTGAGTTCACCACGCAAAACATGGTTAGAAAAATTAATCGCATCATGATAGAAGATTGCAAAATGAAGGTAGCATGTGATATAGCTATCATATTTATGTACAATACTGCCAGTCTCATATCGAGACCATAGCAGGTGGGCATATGATTGCACGTACAATGCATGTGTTATAAAAGAACGGCAAAAACATCCAAACATGTAAATGGAAATACATGAAACAGGTTCAATGCGCAATTTTACAACAATAATACTATTAATAAATAGAGCAAATGTTACAAAAACGAAGAAAGAAATAAAGGACGTAAATTTTTAGCTGATTATATCTGATTTTAGCTGATAGCAAAGATGATTATATGTGCATAAGAATTGCTTTTTCCTAACTACTTATTTTATCATCCAATAACTTAACAAAATCGGACTGCGATACTGTGTTGGTTATAGATGCATCTAGCTTATTCCACTCGCGAACAACATGGGGGGGGAAAACTGAAAAGTATCGTTATTACAAAGGAACTCGTTTAGTGTATACGGGTGATTATGATGAAGTATGCGGGATTTTAGAAAAGGTAACGTATGCAGAAGCATCTATTTTTACTCGCTTGTGTAGTATTTGATGCACAAATTTTAGACGAGCTCGTTTTGCTCGAACTGCCAAAGTTGCAAGCCCTGACTGTGTTAGAAGAGTAGGTGAATCACTGCGCCGGTATTTTCGCACCTCGTGTGAAAATACTGGCTGGTGATTTTCTGGGGCTGGTGATACCGGCTGGTGGGGCTGGTGAAAATAGGAGGCTGGTGATTTTCGCACTATATTCATCTGTGCTGTGCATAAAAAGCCGCATGAAAAACTAGCAATGAAAAAAAATTGTGTGCACAGTGCTTTTTGCAATTGCTGACCATCAACCAAAAGTTCATGTGTGAAACGTATCAAAACAGTTTTTCGCTGCTCAAGTGCAATCCGCAAGACCTTTGCCGTTGATTTGTGATTGCGGACATATACAGTACACCATTAAAAACCTGAGTTACAACAGCAGTCAAAGTAGCGGTCTGCATCTGGTAAAAATGTCTTGAGGAAAGAAGATTGTTTGGTCAGTCAGCAAGGTGATGGCCAACGAATCGACTGCATTGACTGAAGTGTCATTGGCAAATATTATGCATGACTCAACTGCTGAGCTGCAAAGAAAACACATTTACCAGCTCACACTTCTGCTGTTTCATTGGCTAAATTGAACGAGGAAAGGTTTGAATTGCTGCCTCATCCTATTCTCTTGATTTGCCACACATTAAGATCAGGCTAGGGGCAAGCGATTTCTTTCATACAAGGCCATTGCCACTGTGAAAGAGTATATTCAAGGCCTCGAGACTTCAGTAAATGGGACATTGATGTGCTAGTAATGGTCGCATTGTTGGATCATTGCTGGACCAAGTGTGTGGAGCTCCTAGAGGGAAATAGCAAAGAAATTTTGTGGAAGGAGGCGATTTCATTGCTTTTTTACCATGTTTATTGAACAACTCTCATACCCAAAGGCTTTTGTATAAGGATGATGTCGCAGAGCATTTCAACTTGGGCCTCAATTGCATCACACATGCATGCTGAAACTCCGTTGCACAGATTGGTCGCAATGCACTGCATTTGCAATAAATGTTCTTCAATGACATTGAGAAGCATTCACGAAATTTCCAAAGGCTGTGCCTGTTGGCGGGGCTGGGTTGATGTCCAAGTTGGTGCAGTCCTTGATGGAGCATTGCGCAAGGAACATGTTGCTTACTTTGGTGGCTTGATGTGACCATAGTTTCTGTGGTGAAGTTAATTAATAGCACATCCCATCTGCTGGGATAGATGGCGCCACCATGCTTGAGGGTCAAGAAGTTCTCCCGTCAATTTCTCATAATGCTCGCACAGAAGCATGCTATTAAAAGGTTGGTACCATGCTGTCTGCCAAACGGGCTTTGACTTGAGGCTGACTGTGCTCGGTGTCTGCACCGAGCATCTTATTGCGAGAGCTCTGCTGGAAAGGATGAACATGGCACGATCATATGTACGGCAATTCCTGAGGCACATCTTGCTGTCGGCATCCTAGGGTGGTGACCAGTGGCCCAGATTTGTTTATTTAATACTGCAGGCATGATATGTCCCAGAAAGAGAGGCAAAAAAGAAAGAACCTACCACTAAACATGCACAATAACAGTATAATAGTTCACAGCACAACCAGTTAGAAAAGGGCATAATACAGCATTTAAAATATGAATTTGACATCATTGTACTGTAGGAAGAAAAGAAACGAGGCAGAAACCATCGAAGATTGTTGTCAATGTTGGCTTTCTTGTGTGACCTGCTCCGTACCATCCATGAATACCGAAACCTTGTGGACACAGCAGACCCACAGAGTGGCAACCTGACTACCAACCACAATGCCAAATGATACCACGACACAGTATTTTGTTGTACTCCAGTTGAAGCTCCTTAGCAATAACCACTGTCCTTAGTATTCTGGCTGCAACTTCATTGCAATGGCTATCCATCAGGCAGCCACGCTCGATGTGGAGATGTCTGTTCTTGATGGGGCTCTATCGGTTTAATATATTTAGAGCTACTTACCCCATTTGTCACCTTGGCACATCCATTGCATACACCTTGTGCATGGCACATCATAGCCTTAGTTGCTTTTGCACCATAAAACCTTTCATAACTAGCTGCTGGTTCCCTTGCGAGGTAATGAGTCGAGTGTGGGCAGTGCGGCGTGCATGGGCAAGAACAGACAAGTTGTTCCAAAGCAAGCGAGGATCTTGTCATCTGCCCTCCAACTTTAGCGGCCAGCTGATACTTTTTACATTTCATATAATTGTACATCCACTAATAAGTCCTCAACATTAAACAAAACATGTTTTTGTGTAATAATAAAGCTAAAACAGCTTTTTATGTTCTATTTCAGCAGGAAATCAATCATTGTGACAGACGGAACAGTGCTAGCAAGGCGCGTCTTCAAAGCTTCCTGGCTCTCCGAGAACGATGCCAATCCGAAGTCGCAATATACCAGCATTCCCATGCATCCCATTAGAGTTACTGTATAGGCTCGCTTCAGAAAGGGAGCCTATACAGTACCCTCCCTAACCTGCCCTCCCGCCGGAGCGTTGTGCGTGACTGGAAGAATGCGCGCTTACTTTCCACTTCCCGCCCTTGTGTGCGCGAGCCGCGATTGCTGGCTCATTGTCGCATGCTTTCACTCGCACATAAAGCGTATGGCGTTCTGCGTCTAGCTTATCGCCCGTGGACTTCATACGGAACCTCACGACGATGGCGACGAGAGCAGAAATTCACCTAGAGTAATTGCTATCGCAATAAAATGGCCAAAACCTGCGAGCGAGCAGGCGAGGTGAAGTTCATGGACAACCATGGAGTGCAGGTGTTTGGGAACGACGAGGAGGGAAGGACCGTCTGGGATAACATTTTAATGGTATAATATGCCATATTGCAAAATGAACAAGTGTAGGGACGTTTCGCAAGGTTAAGATTTGAGGCCGTCCATGATGGTGCGCAAGGAAACATAATAGCACTGCTCGTTGGTGATGTTGAGCAATTGTGAAACGGGAAAAACGCAAGTGTCCATGTTGGTGTCATGACTGCAGGTGGTTCATCTACAGGGTTACAAGACAGTCTGCATCTTCATGTAAGAAACCAGATTTCTGGACAACCGCATAGGGATATTCTTGCAGTCGGAGTACCCAGCAAGCAAGCCGGCACATAGGACCCTTCAGCGACGACAGCAACACAGGGTGTGATGGTCTGTTATTACAGAGAACTGCCTGCCGTATAAATAAGGGCGGAATTTGGATACCACCCAGACGAGTGCAAGGCATTCCCACTCTGTACTCGAATAGTTGTGCTCTGCAGCTATCAGGAGTCCGTTTGCAAAGCAATGACGTTGTTGTGACCATGTTAGTGTTGAGCTAAGGCGGCATTGATTTCGTGACCATTTGTGTCTGTACGGACCTCTGTAGGAGCAGATAGGTTGATGAGGTTAGAGAACGTGGCAGTTGGAGAACGTGGCAGCTTCAGCGGGACCTCATGTAAAAGACAAGTCTTTCTTTGGTTGTGCAATCGTTGCGAAATCTTTCACGAACCATCAAAAGTATGAGCACAGTCCTACAATGCTTCAAACATGTTGTGACTGATGTACAGGAAAAGACTTTAACAGCAGAAACTTTTTCCGGGTCTGGTTGTAAACCGAAAGCGTAAACCACAGGCACGGTTGTTTGTCGGCGGCCAAAGTGGCATTTTGACGATTTCATTTGGAGCCGTACTTCATGGAAGACATCCTGAATAGCTGAGAGGCATTTAATATGAGTATCAAACATAGAAGAAAATACAATTGCGCTATCCAGATAGCAGATGCATGTGGTGCATTTAAATCCCTGAAGCAATGAGTCCATTTGTTCACTGGAGCGTTGCATAGACCGAAAGGCATGACTCTGAATTGTATAGACAGCCAGAAGTGACAAATGCGATATTCTCATGGTCCTTCTCGTCCGCTGAAGTCTGCCAATAACCAGATCGAAGGTCCCCTGACGAAAAGCTGTTCGTCCCATGTAGACAATTGAGAGCATCAATGCGTGGTAAATGATAAACGATAATCTGTGCAAAAACTCCAGGTGCCATCTTTCTTTTTTAGAAGCACGAGAGGAGATGCCCAATGACTTGACGACGGTTCAATAATGCCTTTCGTGAGCATCTTGTGGACCTCTGTTTGAATAGTGACGCACTCTGATGCAGGACACCCGATATGGTCGGCGTTGAACGGGAGTGGCCTCGGCTGTATTTCTACGGTACTTAACAACTGAAGTTTTGCCAAAAGGGGGTCAAATTCAGACGTCGCGATAGGTAGCCAAGAGGTGGCATAGAACGCCTCTTGCATGTAAATGTGGCTTCGAGGCAAGGAACATGCTGCTGAGGCTTGGGAGGGTTGGAGCACGAGTCTACTACAAATGCAGTTATGTGGTCCGTCTCCACAGCACGGAGTTACCAGCGGCATGCCTTTTGGAAGGACTTGCTTCATCAAGCCAAAGTTGGCGACAGGTAGGCATGCGCAGTTAGCAGTAACGGTCAGTATGGAGCGACATCACGTGGTTATATCAGCAATTGGCGTGACAACATACTGACCATCGTGCACTGGAGTGGAGGAGGGCAAGTCAACGAATATGGGAGCTTTAGAAGGCTGGCGGACAAAGCTGGTAGTACTCGGCTTGCTTGGGGGTTTGGCAAGACGATTGGGAAGAGCAGAGGAAGTTCCGGGCAGAGGGTACCGGTTGAACAGTCTGTAGGCAGAAGGCGTCGCGAAAAAATTGAGGCCAAGTATGAGGTCATGGGGGCAGTCGTCGAACAAAGTAAAAAAAGGGCTGCAGTGTGGCGGTCGGCGATTCTTATATGGGCAGTGCACTTTCCAACGACTGCAACCATGGTGAAGTGAACGGCTTATGCTGTGGCAGGCGTTAACACCTTCAACCGACAGTGGAGGCTGCTGCTCATAATAGATATCTGGGCTCCGGTATGAATCGGTGCATTCACATGAGCACCATCGACATCGATTAGGTTCTGTTTTGTAGGGAGTGAAAATAGATTTCGGAACGATGTTGATGCAGCTTCACCTCAAGAGCTGCATGATCTAGTTTTCAGTCTGAGAAAAGCGGTTGGTGGTGGGAGGATAGCAGCGAGGTGGGGGCGAAGGACACTCCCACACCGATGGGAGTGTGGACCATCCGTAGGGACGCCAGGGTCAGGTGCCGCGCAGCATGGCGAATAGCGGAGGGAGTTGGTGGGTGGGCGAGAAGGGGGACAAGGTTTTTCCAGGACGGGGACGACCAGCGGGAGTGGCAGTGACGAGATTGTGTCCAATTTGGCGACAACAGAAGCATATTGGCCTGTTGTCGGAGGTTCTCCACTCGGCTGGGTTGCGGAAATGGTACGAAAAGTACGGGTTGTTGCGGGGCGCACTAATCGGCACCGGTCCGGTGTCAGGTTGGGAAAGAGCGCAGGCTGAAGGAAAACCCAGTTGGCAAATTTGTGGCACACAAGTGCTTGGATAAGAGATGGCCCGAACTGAATGATCAGTGGTAGGGTTGTGTAACTTGAGTGGAGCAGAACTCCAAGTCGGGCAAGTTGGTTGACATGCATGGTATATTTTAACTGCGCTAACCAACACGGACAAAGACGAGGCAGACAAGATGGGTGCCGACTCGCATATGCGAGTCTTTTCTGCCTCATCTTTGTCCGTGTGGGTTAGCGCAGTTAAAATATACCATGAAGCGGAGCAGGACATGCAGCCTCAAGTTTGCATCGAACGATGTGTGTCACATCCTCATTGGAATGTGGTGTAGCACCAAAATCGGTGCAGGATGACGTTGCAGTAGTATTGGGGAGATGAAAAAACTGAGCAGTTACACAGCATCTTCTGGCCTGCTCGAAGCGGTGGCATTCTTTGATGATGGCATTGATGGTGATGTAAATAAATCATACGTGATGCCTTTCAAGATGGGGCCAACTTTGTCGCTCGTTGCATTAGCCTAGTGGCACGCTCCTACATACCAAGCCAGTTGTCAATGTCGAGACCATTCTGGCTGGAGAATGTGCCAGAGTAGTGGGGTTGAGGAATGTACTTGGTGGCTGGAACTGATGTTGCCGGCTGCGACAAAGTGTTGTCACTGGGAGCCATGGCTGAAAGGGGGATGGTACGATCGCTGCGGAAGTATGGGGAATGTCCACCAAAATGCTACGCGAATGAAGCACTGATGACACAGGAGAACGTACACAATGTATTTGCACAGCAGGTCAGTCTAGCTCACAACTTCCGCTCAAGTCTCTTCGTTTGGATGACTTTATTCCGACCTTTCAATGGAAATGCGTATCAATATTGACAGCAATGAAACAAAGGCATCACCAGATTTAGTGGCCTATGTGGTGCCTCTGTGCAACAAAACGGGAGGGTTTCTTGCAGCATAATTATTCGGAACAGTCCTGTCTTTCACAGGTCTCTCTTTGTGTCTCCAATAAGTGTCTTTATCTCTTATATTCACACAGAAACAAATACTCGACAATATCAAACAGCGAATTCTCGAATTGAATACAGATCGAATAGCAAGAACTGTTCGGTTCATATTCCAAATTTTGAATTTTAGCAAATTCCATACCAATACATGTTCGTTCCTGGGTTTTTGAAGATCGCTCGTGAAAACTGAAACAAAACAGGGATGCCATGTAAATGCTATAGAAAGAGTTTACAATTACGTAAGTTCATGATCTGCTTATTAATATCGGAGAACCACAAAAAAAAAGTCCATTTCCTCCTTTTTATTGAGTTGTCACCGTCTGTGCTTCGTTGTGGAGAACTAGAGATGAAGTAAAAAGTGCAACATGCTTATTGGGAAGCGCAACGAGTGCCTGAACACAATAAATGCCTCGATCACAAGCAATATCCGCCACAACGATGCAGCATCGGCGACGCTCTGTTGATGCATGCAGACTGTGCGCAGTTATGGAAGTGCTGCTCCAATTGCTTCAAACTGTCATTTTTATTAGTAACTGCTCCGACCCTGCTCCGAAACGGCGCTGTGAAAATGAAGACAAGAAACTTCAACCCTGTGACCAACCGGGGAGACCTAATGAAACTGAAAACAAGCTGTATACTATCATTTTTGAAAACTCGGTGAAGCCAATCATAGTCTCGGCCACGGATATTTTGGCAGCAGCCGAGGCACTTTTCACGGCACACGGTCTCCACGGTGCCTATGGCGAAATGTGTGCGAGATTACTTTGATCTCATACTGATTACCAACTGCTGCTGTGGCAACTGGGACTTGTGGCTGATTACTTTTACATTGTGATGCTCAGCTTTATCGGCTTTGATCTCATTTATTTGATCTCATTTAGCCGTATTTTTGAACTTGACATGCAGACTATTGGTGAAATGTGAAAGTGACTGAGATTACTTCGATCTCATACAGATTATCAACTGCTGCTTTGCCAACGGTTATATATAATTGTGGTTACTTTTATGTGGTGCTCAGCTTCACTGGTTTGATCTCGTTTCTGCCACAAGTACTGGCATTTTAAATATATAGCTCATTTTACTGCGCGTTCGATAACCATCCATCTTCCTAATTGTTTATTCCTTGCAATTTGCGTTGAATTTGTATGTGTAGTGTTTCATAATTAATATTAATATTTGAGATGCTTTGGTGATGATTTTAACTCTAGGATTCGTATGGCATATTAAGGCATCTGTTCCAAAAACACCAAAAGCTGCTCCAAAGTAGCATTTTTTTCTGCTCCGTAATCTGCTCCAAAGAGTAAAATGTCGCTTCCATCACTGACTATGCGCAAAGTGTACAGTTGAGTGAGCCAATGTGAGTACTTCGGCGAGCTACATGACAGTTCCCGAGACAATTACGCCGCATGCATAGCTGAATAGACGCGAGAGACGTTGTCTACTCCCATAGGATTCAAGCAATGACGATCCTGTTGACAAACCGGTTCGGAACGGTTGCTCCAAAATGTTCGAGTTCGGCTCAAAGATCACAGGAAAATTATTGGTTTGGTGTGGTTCCGGTTCTGCTACTGTCAGGTTCAGTTCGACACCCTGGCAAGAACGCTGCAAAAGTGATAAAAAGCTGCCAAGTGCATGCTGCAAATGTACATTTGCACTTTAAAGTGAAAGCATTCCCATTTAAATATCTGCACCAGTTGGATGTTTGGCCAAATTGCAGAGGCATCTTGAGTAAACTGCGGTCCTTTCCTGTAGGTGCTGACATCCTACTGCCCAGCCAATGCTCGACCCATCGCCGAGGTGGTCCAGGCCACACCAGCAGACTATGAGGCTGCAGTGGCTGCGAGTTCTGCAGCTTGGCAGCAGTGGGCGGACCTTCCAGCCCCCAAGCGGGGCGATATTGTTCGCCAGATGGGCGATGCACTTCGCCGCTACAAGGAGCCACTGGGCAAGCTCGTGTCCCTGGAGATGGGCAAGATTCTCGCTGAAGGCCTGGGAGAGGTACTCTATTCTGGCTGTGGGCAGAAAGTGTGCACAGTCAAAGCTTAGTAACATGGATGTAGCAACTTATTGGATATAATGAAGTAAATATTAAATGTTTCTCTCCACTATCAATGTGTACCAAATAAACGCTTATATAACAATATTTTTGTATCAGATGTGACTTTGTTGTAAGGAGGTTTGACTGTACTAGCAAGAACAGTACCACTGTCAGGTCCCTGAATGTCTGTGCTCACGGAATTGGTTTCAATTATATACTTCCGTTTCATTTGTTAACATGTCTAAGTATGGAGTCAAGAATGTGGGAGACATCAATTCCCAGCATACATTGAAAGAATCACTCCTCTGTTGGGTTAGATTCGCAGTCTCGGTGAGCCAGGCTGAGTAGAACTTGTCAGTCACTGTGTCAACCACTGCTGCCTTGCACCATGCAGAGTAGTAGTATGCAAGTGACAGCGACCTCTGATGATTCGTGATGCACCAAGAGCTGCTCCATGCCTGGACACTTGGTAGATGTTTTGAAGGGGCCTTGAAGCACTTTTTATTCAAGTCGAGCAATGCACTTGAACTAGACTATTTCAGAAATACTTTGCACCAAAAAGTAGTTTAATGAGTTTAGCAGAAGTGGCATTGAAGGCAATGAAAAATCACCTTCGATCCCCCATCATAGTGCTCCCACTCATTAAGTGCCTCTCACTGGGAAGGCTACGGCGAAGTGGGGCATGCCCACAACGCTCTGCTTACTGAACGTCACTGTGGCGCGCAGTTAAAATTTGAATTTGGATGTTCAAGTAGATGGCATTATTTCCAACGTTGGCATCTACGACGTGCTAAACATGGTTGTCCTCACCCCATGGTGGCCGCGGTATCTACGCTACATAGCAGACATGCAACTGTTGTGCGTATGCACAGCGTTTGCTTTGTGCACCACAAGGCTGGAGTGCGTGCTCGAGCTCATGTGCTGCGTTAGTCTGGCAGTGCGATGTGGTGCGGACCGGCTTTGTCCTGCACCAGCTTAACCGACGGATAGTAGCCACATCTGGCTTGCTCAATATTAAGCGATGTCTGCCCAGGTGTCTAGCCAGGAGTGGCGCAGTAGTTGGTGTGTGCTGGCAAGCATACGTGTGGCCAGATCTGAAGTTTTGCGTGGTTCGAGGCTAGTTGAATATTCAGAATTAATGGAAATTAACGAGACCAAATGACTACGACACAGATAAGCAAAGTGGCCATTCCTGCACTGGTAGCTGCAGCCAAGTGTCAGCAGACGATAGTTGGCTTGTTCTGGAAGTATGTAATTCTTATAGAAATTCGAAAGCAGATTTCTGCTTGCTTCAGCCTGTTTATTAAACTGCGTCAATAAACACACGGTAACGGTAGGAAGAAGCGGACTGATCCAAACACCCTTCTTTATTTTATGTCAGCTATCGGCCAATAGCAGCTGTCTATGGGAATCTTGCATATGACGACATATGCAAGCTGCTGGCAGCTTCGAAGCTGGTGAGGCCTCGTTTGATAAGAGTGTGTTTGAGAAAGATGTGACTTCCCGCTCCACTTGTGAGCTCCATGCACTGTGCACAAGTGCAGAATTTGGCTGAGATGTTCACAGCAGCGTGTGCTACCAAGCCCGTGAGGTGGTTCAGGATCCCTTTAAATTAACTCGTGGTTTGTTGTGCTTAGGCAGCATTGTGATTGCTGATAGGAATGGCTAGACTCGCTTTTGATTACACTATTGAAATAGCTGTGACTTGTGACAGAAAAAGAAATTGGTGTGTTTTATTGTTTTTCGTTAATATCATTACGTTGGAAGACGCAGACAAGAAGCTATATACAAGTAGAGTGTACTAGGTTGGGGGAGTGGGTCCAACGAGGGCTCTGCGCTGAGGCGTTTTTTATTGAAAATTCAAGTGGCGCCGCCGTCGCCTTGTCCCGAATGCTACGGCAGCCATGGCCACGCACGCACAGAACACTCGTACAAACGGCGCGTCGAGCAGACGGCAGCTCGGCGCCGCCGGTCCGTCGGTCCGCAGATGCACCGGATTGGCTGGAGCTTTGGAAGAAGGCGATGGCAGCGCCACCGCAAATTTTCGCATTTTTTGCCTCACCCTCTCCGCTTGCCGTGGCCTCCGCTGGACCCACTCCTTCAATCTAGTACACTCTAATACAAGTGTATATTTACAAATACACTGCACTTGGCCAAGAGGCAACAGCCCGTGCTAGCCTATAATCGTCGTCATCTTTACACTGCTCGCCTCTAAGAAACATAAATACTAGTCCGTAGCAATATTTACATTAGCTGTGTTTTGCAATTAGTTACTGTAAATGTTCATGGGAGCAATGTTTTGCCATCATCACAGCGTGATGTGGTACGATGTAGCAATTTTTAATGGATGTTTAACACATGTCAACGTTTGTGGAGAGGATGTTGTTGGAATTTATAGAATTATGCGTAGTGAAAGGAGCAACCCTTTCCCCTCGCATGGTGCTATTATTTAAGACATTCCATTGCATTGCCACTGATGCCTGCAGCCTGGTCGCATGAACTGTCCTCACGACCAGCCTTTCTCAAAATAGAACGGTGTACAATGTGGCATCAGTTAACCAGCAGATCTACTGTAGTAGTGGACTGTACTGTACTTGATTATTGTGTGAAAAAAATATATTTGGAAAGACAACACTCTATACCTCCTTTCCATACATATTTGCTGCACCATTTATCGCAGAACAAGTCTCTGCAAAATGTGCTGCACCAGATGAGACTAGCTTCCGCAACTTCTGCAAGTTCCTGTGGCTATAACATAATGCTAAGCCGCTATTAAATGATGAGAAAGAGTGGTTTCAAGCACCACCGACAGTGCTGTACTGCTTTAATAGTGTGGAGGTAGTTGCAGAGCGGGTGAAAATCACCAACTACAAGATAGAAATATCTCAAGACAGAGCTTGAGTCTGTGGGTATTCTGTTCAATGCAAGCTCAAGAGTTTACATCAGTTTTGTCGACCATGTAGCGTTTTTTTCTGTCTTGCACGCAAGTATTTTTACCACTCGTGTGTTGTGCAGGTTCAGGAGTACATTGATGTGTGTGACTATGCTGTTGGCCTGTCGCGCACCATTGAGGGCAAGTGGCTTCCGAGTGAGCGGCCAGGTCACGCACTCCTCGAAGCCTGGAATCCACTGGGCATTGTAGGTGTCATCACAGCCTTCAACTTCCCAGTGGCTGTCTATGGTTGGAACAGTGCTATTGCCCTCGTCTGTGGCGACACACTCCTCTGGAAGACGGCCAGTACAACTCCACTATGTGGTGTCGCCGTGACAAAGATTATCGCCCAAGTCCTTGAGGTGAGGTGGTCTACTTTTGTGGTGCAGTAATCGTGTTGTGTGCAAATCTAAAGCAGCTCAAGGTGCTTCGTGCATTGTCTCTTGGAAGGCCATTAGGCTATGACATAAGGCATAAAATATGCTTTCTTGAAATTTGAAATTCCTTGTCACTTCTCTGTAATGTGTAGCTGTGGCATTGCTGGGTTCGGTCGCTGCTGTGCATCCTTTGGCCGTCTGCCAGTCAGTGGACAAAGACTGCTGAAAATAATGGTAATATTTGACGGCACAAAGCTAATGTTTTTTTTTTTTTTCAATATCAATACCAGATGGTGTTTACTCTGTTTCCATAGTTCCTCGAAGCAGTGCCGAAGCTACGAGGCCCACGAGTGCAGATTCTTTGCATGGAGATGTAGTGCCTTAGTTTGGAAGCCATTGCTTCACTAAATGGCCTTGACAAGCAGTCTCACCTGCACATGTTTTCTTGGAAGCTTCTCTGCAGGTAGCAGCTTTGGTGTTTTGCGCAGTGTTGCTCTCCACTTTGAATAAAAACATGTAAAGAATGAAGAAAATCAGTGCAATGTTGTCATATAGCCATTACTTTCAATTTAATATCTGCAAACAGCTTTGACATCGGCTAAATTCCTGTGTCATCAGCACAGCCACAGCACTGCGAAGTGCTTCCTCCTGAGTCTTGCTAAGTCCTTTGCGAGAATGCCGTCTTCAGACTTGCATGCGTGGTATCGTTTCAAGCTACAACGTTGCGCGAAATAGATGAAGCAGCTGGTGTTGAGCGGGCTTGGAACATTGCCGAAGAAATGCCATAAACGTGCACAAACTCTGTAATTAAGGGAATGGCTGCACTGATGAGTGTACTTCTTGCAAAAGGGATCGAGAGATGAACTCCCATCCTTCCCTCTGTATCTCGCTATCTTGAAGGCGCATGCCTTCTCGGTGTCGGAGCAGATGATCTCACTGCGCAGTTGCAGTGTTCGTACATGCTGCCTGCACTGCAGCGGTCGCCGCTAGAAGAGAAGGCACGGAAACACCTATAAGATGTGTTTGCCGTCCTGAATGGTTGAAGCCTGTAGCTTCCACAGTGCTGTGAGGAACTATTGAAATAGTGTATGGTCACCTTCAAATTTTCGATAAGTTTGGATGTATACCTTCAATGCTGATATTGGTAGGACACCTGTTGCAACGGTCGAGGTTGGAAACACAGGACAGCATAAGTCTTCATTAGTAAAGACAGAACAAAAGGATGTTGCCGGACACACTTATTTAGAAACGGGAAGGTTATCAACATAGCCACAACTTTTTAGGGTTTCAGTATAAGAGATCATTGGAAAAATGTTTGCGCTGATGGTAGGCTGTTTCCAACGTTGTGAACATGGTTAAAGTTTTATATCTGATTGTAACGCAGAGACAATTTTTGGACAGTTATCCTGAGAAAAATAGTGCGTGTTAATAGTAGAACCTCATCCACACATATTGGAAAAGAAATGTGAGAAAAAAACATACTAATCGGGAAAACATACAATCCGAAGTCACTAAAAAGTTTTACACTCAACTGTAGTGGACATCTACGTAATTTATTCATTTACTTTTATTTGCAGCGACTGCAGCCCAAAAGGGCTATTGCAGGAGTGGGTGAATACAATATGTGGCAAATACAAATCGCAATACAAAAGAAGCGTACATGAGAACATGGTTAAAGGGAGTACTCAATAGCATCCCCAAATATTTTATGTGGTAAGCAATGGATGAAACCAGGCATATGATTCCTGAGTTCAATAGTCCTGGGAAAAGAACTGTACTTAAAAGTGTTGGTGCGAGCGAAAAAGACTACGTTTAACTGATTGCTTTTTCTTGTGATTAAGGGCTTTGCACTGGTCAGATGTATGTTAGGGGAGGCGTAATGTGGAGAGTAAAAGTGTAGACCACTTATAACGTATGTCGCCGGGGTCGCGAATATCCGCACTATAAGCGGTACCGCACTATAACCAAAGGAACAATTTTCAAGGCCCGCACATATGTGCACCGAGTCGCCACGCATATGTGACAGTCGAGGAATGCGGCTAGAACGTTTGCATTCAATTTAGTCGAATCTCGTTAATTCGAACCAAATCACGCGGCGGCGCCTCCGACCGGCATTGCTCCGGCAACGCCATAGAGTAAAAGCTTACGGGAGACCCCTCAATGTCGCGCGCGAACGAAACAAAAAAAAGAAAGAAAAAAAAAAGAACACGGCGGAAATTTCACCCTCTCTCAAATGGCAAGGTCGCCGATTCTGCGTTGCGCCGGAACATGCGTGTACGTGCCGACGTCTCAGCCACGCTACCATAGCCACGCGTAGAAAATGGCAGTGAACCCTTCTTTCTCCTTTATGCTTCCTTGCACGCTGCGCCTACGGTGCAGAGGAAAGCAGCGCCGCAGAGGGAAGCAGCGGCGCTGTCCCAGGCCGGCCAACGAAACTGCCCCCGCCGGCAAACGCCCGCTTCCCGATAACGGCAGAAAACGAAACTTCGGCGAGCTGGCACCAGGCCGGCTGGAGCGGCGGCGCGTGCACGGTGGCGGGCGCGCACGGCGACAGTTGAAAGTGAGGGAGCTACGAGGGAGGGCGAGGGGAGCCACCGAAGCTGCGGAGTTGCCGAGGCGAAATCCGCTTCCCTGCCGGCCTCCACCCTCGCATTCCACGGTCTCCGCATGCGCCCTTCGCCGTGATGTGCCGGCGCCGCCTGCTCCCTGAAGTTTCGTTTACTGCTTTACTGCCGTTATCGTGAAGCAAGCGTTGGCAGTTTCGTGGCGCTCGCTCGCTATGCGCGCCGCGATACTTAACGACTCGCACCCAAGATTCTGGTTTCAGCGTCACTGGCTGTTCGTTCGCACCACGTGCCCTTCTCCTCCACTTCGTCTCTCTTCCTCGAGCACTCCTTGGGGTGCCCGTTTGAGGGAAGCGTTCGCCGTCTCCGCTGACTTCCGCACTCCCAGGCAGCCGCACTGTAACCGGTATTTCGTTTCCCGCAACTGCACTATAAGCGATACGTGTATACATGGAGTGCCATGGGAAAATTAACGGGAGTCTGAAAAGACCGCACTATATCCGGTCCTGCACTATAAGCGGTTACGTTATAAGTGGTCTATACTGTAGTGTAGAAAGTTCAGAGAATTGATGTGACTTCGGTGAGAAAGGGGTTAAACCAAGCATATGCAGATGAGGTGACGGTGAAAACATGGTCATAGCGGCGGTATATGAAACAAACGCCTTTTTCTGAGCAGATTGAATTTTGTGATTGTCCAAAATTTTGCAAGTGCTTCATATGGTAGCCGCATATTCAAGAATAGGTCTTACAAGTGTGTTCTATGTAATGAGTTTAGTTTCTTTTGGGGCAACACATAGGGTGTGGGTCAGGTAACCAAGTTTTTTTAGTGCTTTGTTGCAAGTTGTTAGAATATGTTCTGACCAGGATAACCTTGGAGTGAAAAGGCAGCTTTCCGTATTTACTCGATTCTAACGCGCACCCGTTTTCCGTGACGACAAAAAAAAAAAAATTCCTTTACAGTACTGCGCACCTCATGCTTTCAAACAGAAAAACAACTTTCTCTCATTTGGAAAAACAGATTTCCTCCCGATGCACTGAAGTTGCGATAAATAAGAAAAGTCAGTTTTGCCCAAAAGGTGAAGCATCGAATGCAATAGCAAATTAGCAGGCCGCTATACGAAGTAAGGATAGCAGTTTTATCGGCCATATAAATTTGCAAACATTCGCTTACTAAATAAATTAACAAGCATGGTCTCACGCGCGCACAAGCAAACATGAACACATCTCGCTCGTTGACCGCGGAAATGAACTGTCAAAACGCTCGAGTGACGAAGCGCAGCGAGCGAATTGACCTTTGTACTATCATGCCTCTTGCTTCAACGCGACCTATAAGCGGCGAAAACGCGACGCGCGGTGGACTTCCTCGTTGCAGATTGTTTTCACGATAGGGCCAAAGCGATCGTATCGCCGAAGTGGATCATCGCAGATTACGTCCTGCTTCGGTCCACTGAAACCGTTCCGCATTGCTTTGCTGGCGAAAATCCTCTCCTTCTGTTTGCGCCAGTCCTCAACGCAAGTCTCGGATTCTCCAAACGCCCGTGATGCGGCCTGATTTTGGTCCGTCTCCGCACATATGATCACTTTCCTTTTAAATGCGGCATCATGATGAACTCGGTACTTCATGCTGATAGAGCAGATGCAGAGAACGTGAAGACGGACTGTAGACTATTGCTAAGCACATGTACTGTAGCATATGGATTTTGCTATGGTAGCTAGGCTTGAGAGTAGCTAGGCTCGATGCGCATGGTGAGGCGGCCATTTTGAAATGCCAACGGCTATATGGTAACGCAGATTTAGGGTTGTACTTGATTCTAACATGCACACAATTTTCGGGCCTGTTTTATCGGAAAAAAAAGTGCGCATTAGATTCGAGTAAATACGGTAAGTACCGTATTTACTCGATTGTAACGTGACCGCAATTGTAACGTGAGGGGTGACTTTTCATTGCGTCCATCAAGAAAAAATAAAACTGCAAAAGTAACGCGAGGGGTGACCTTTTGTTGCATCCAGCAAAAAAAAAGAAACGCTAAAGTAACATGAGACCACCGGATGCATGAAAAAGTTGCAGTTTCGCCCCGAAGGCGAAGAATCAATTGCGACAGCAAGAGAGCTATACGGAATAAGCATAGTAGTTTTATCGGCTGCATAACCTTGGACACATTTGCTTACTAACTGAATTAACAAGCATGGTGTCAGCGCGCACAAGCAAACATGAGTAGATGACACTTGATGACCGCAGACAACCACTGTCAAAATGCTGGCGTGAGCAAGCGCGGCAGCACCAGCGACCGAAGGTTTGTGTGGTCTATCGCTTCAACAGAAACTAAGCGGCGAAAGCACAGTGCATACGAAGGTAAGAGCCGTGTGAAGATTGCTTTCAAGATACGGTGTGCGCAACAGCCCGCAGCCGCGCAAAGTACAAGTACGCGGTTGGTGGCAGAGTAGAAGCCACGCCCCCTCCCTCCCGCGCTGCCTTCCGGCTTTCCTTCATTCGCGTGGAAGATTTAGTCGCCAGTTCCCCTTGTGCCCGGTCCCAAGACATGCATTTGGTGCCGCAGCTAAATGTCGCCTCCGCTCCCTCCCTCCCATCCCCCCACGTACTTACGCACGTCGGAAGATGCGGCGTTTGCTCTCTGTGAAAGCGCACGTCCCTCGTGCGCTTTCACTCGCATATTTCACTCGATTAGAAGTGGGTGCATCATTGCACTTAGACAACTTGAATTTTGGTATTCGATTGTAATGCAAGGATCGACTTCAGGTAGCAAAAATCTGTAAAAAAAACTCGCGTTAGAATAGAGTAAATACGGTATTTACTACATACACGCGCTGCAGAAAAGTAGAGTTTAGGAGTAACTGAAATATGAGTAATTAGCATACTTGTGAAAGTACATGACTGTTCTTTTTTAAAAGTTAATGTTCATTCGCGAGACTTCGCACCATTTATCGTTAGGTGTAGAATTCAGTCATCAGCGTAAAGCCAAATTTTTACTAAAACAGTTTGGAATGTCGTAGATACAGACCACTTATAACGTAACCTCTTATAGTGCAGGACCGGATATAGTGCGGTCTTTGTTACCACGATAACAAATACGTAGATTGTCGGGCACGAGTCGTGTACGAGATTCCTTTAGATTGTGGTAGAAAGTACATGGGCCAAATCGAACAGTGCCTGAATGACAGGCTGAGGCAACATAATAAGTCAACAATGGGAGGGAGGGCCACCTGGCAATTCATTGTAGAGGCTGCAGATGTAAGCCAGACTTCTATGCCTGCGCTGTGGTTGCCAGAAGCCGTGACAAATGGGTTCGTTTAATAATTGAGGCCAAAAGGATCATTGAGGCAGGTGATAAGTGCGTAAGTATTGCATCAACATCACTATCATGCAAAGAACCGCTTTACCTGAATGCAAATGTGCACTGAGAAACTGATTGCACTCCTTGTATAAAATAGTGGCGTTTTTTTCTGATTAAACATTGTTGGAAGTGGCGCTCTGTGTGTGTGTGTGTTCTCTCTTCGTACGTCGTCTTTTTCGCGCCTTCACTTCAGATCATGCTTAACCAACACGCCCAACTATTCATCCTAATGTTCTGAAGGGCCGAGGTTTGTTTCAACATCGCCACTCATTAGGAGGCTGCTCGTACAGTAAACAAGATCAGCACATACAGCAATACACGTAGAAAGACATTCGTGGTGGCAAGGCATCAGCAATAAGAAGCGGTTGTCAGATCGAATACAATAAGCATTATTAAGGTAGCATACCTGCACAAAGAAGAGACATAATTGGAACATCTGGCCAGCTTTGCTGCTGCCTTGCCCACTGAAGCGATGAAGCTGCGGTGAGGCGTTTATACTGAACAGCTCTGGCATCATGACTGGGATTAGCGGCCATCCAGCTTGACGTCACCGATAGCAGGTCAGTAGCTCGTCGAATGCCGTGGTGAACAGACCATGACTATCTTCCAGGGCTGGAGATAGGGGAGTCATCACGGCGCATGCGGAAACATCAGCACGTGATGACATGGGAGTGACAATGCATCCAGGAAGGCCTTCGTTGTGGAAAACAGCCAAGCCGGTGAAAAGCTGCACGGAGAAGAGACATTGTTTTGAACATCTGGCCAGTTTTGCTGCTGCCCACCAATGTGAAGCGTTGCAGCATCAGACACCGATGCGTGCTAAGTTGGTTGAGGCCGAGTATCCTGAGACGCGTGTTTAATTTTCGAGTCATTGGCAAGCTGGCATGCTGCGTAGTGCAGCAGCTGCCACGGGGTGCTGCGACGAGCCCTCGACTTTTGGCTGGGCTTCTCTGCTGTGTAGCTTCCAGCGAAATAGTCGAGGCGAAAAGAGAAAGGATTGGTGCGATGACCTCGCTTGAAGGATCTGAAAAATTGTTGGCGACATTAACGCATAAACTGCACTATCCCAGCAAGATGTACTCCCCTTATTTGGTCTGTTTGATGATCACTCACTGACAAACATACCCGAGGCAAACCAGTAAGTCTTTGCGACACTGTAATGGCTTGGGATGTCGGCAAGAAAACAACATACCATATTGTGTGTGTAACCTGCACCAAACATAAAAAAAAATAGTACCATCGAAGTGTGGGTTATATGCAAATTTCCCTTAAAGTGTGGCTTCACAGCAGTGCGGAGCATGTTGTCGTGAAAGGAAAGATTCCCTGCCGTTTCAAAATTTTATCTCCTAGGGAAACCCACCCTTGCGAGTTCATGATTTGAGCTTGCGTATTACGTGATCATACGTCACCCGTTCCTGCAGCACTCCCTCTGTCCACGTGAAGCGCTTCGCCATAGTTATTATAACCAACTCTAGAGGATAGGCTCAGAGCAGCTAGCTGAAGATACGTGTACGAGTCATCCAGCTGCGAATGGAGACTGTTTTTGCAGAGATTTGAGTGTTGTTGTATGCAGTTATTTCCGTGGGTTATACGTGAGTATGTTTTTTTCAGGCCGCTGTAATTGGGGTTGTGGGTTATATCCGAAAAATATGCTTGAACGTCAAGCTGAAATGTGTCTGTTGAACCCTGTGCGACCACGTTTCTCTGGAGATGGGCTGATCTGTGGAACCTTGGGCCCTGTTGCAGGCCAACCAGCTTCCGGGCGCTGTGTGTGCACTGACTGTCGGCGGGCCCCTCATTGGCGACGCAATGGCTGGGGACAACCGTGTGCGTTTGCTGTCCTTCACGGGTAGCACCCACGTGGGGCGTCAGGTGGCACTCAAGGTGCAGGAACGCTTTGGACGTCCTCTGCTCGAGCTGGGCGGGAACAACGCCATTGTGGTAGATGAGGACGCTGACTTGGACATGCTTGTGCGGGCTGCCCTGTTTGCCTGTGTGGGCACAGCTGGGCAGCGCTGCACCACCACGCGCCGTATCATCGTCCACCACAAGGCAAGCGCACAACTGTATTGTTTTGGTGCAGCCTCAGTTGAGGCTAAACAGAAGGACCGCGGGGGGGGGGGGGGGGTGAGTGAGTGTCTTGGTATTTACAGGAGCCCTATTATAAGTACTGGCTTTGTAACTCAATTCTGAAATGCAGTCAGTTAAGCATGCCTCCCAAGCGCATGATCACGCCCAACAGTTTTGTATGATCTAAATCTGCTATCTTAAGTGTATGCATGAAAGGCTTATAATCAGAGGTATCCGCAACTGCAGTGGTTACTTGTGAAAGTTAGATTTTAAGCATCAACACTGGCAAAATTCTCAACCAGAACTGATGACGATAGAATACAACAAAGGTGTGACTGAAAACAAGTTTGGCAGGAAGAAGAGTTTTGAAATATGTACAGTGCTCCCACTCCTGCGCCAAATTGCGCCAAACAAGATTTCCTGTGCCATCCTGATAAAAAAACACGATTTTGCGCCGAAGTGCACCAAAATTAACAGCTGCACATTACGTGTGTGGCCGCAGTGGTCTACAGACGTGCATAGCGCACATGACTAAAGTGGCTTCATAAATCGAACTTCACATTATCTATATGTCGCCGACCGATAATTTGGCCTTGACGGGGACCGCCTAAAAGTCCAAATAATCTGGAGTCGGACCTGTCCAATTTCGCCAGAAAACAAGTGACCTTATTCCACGAGTGGTTAAAAAGTGCCGTATTCTCGGATGACCAATTCTGGGTAGCTTCACTTTTGCGGGATTTCACATTAAACGCGTCGGCGTCCATGAGCGACAGCATTCTTGGTGCTGTGCCAGGAAATCCATCGCCCGTCAACATGTGCGGTGCTAGCCGCGTGAAATGCCTCGAAAGTGAAAGTATCCCCGAAAGGGATCGTCCAAAAATAAAGACGAAGTTGGTCACCGCGTTCCTGCGCGCACGTAAGCTTGCCTACGATCTGGTCAGTCCATATCTCTACCATTGTCATGCTGTCGCCGCAGATAAAGGTACAATCAATGCATACGCCGAATCTTCATCCGGTGGCAACATAACGGGACCACGATGTTGTGGGATGTCTTTTCCGGTGTCACTCCTTTTTGCGTCTCGTCAGTGGTAAGAGCGGTGCTGCACCTGCGTTATCAATGGTATCAGCCGGCCGTGAAGGATGGATAAAGACAGCATGAACAAATGCTGGACGCATGGAGCCAACACTGCGGGACTCGCGAATGACTTGCCTGGGTTCACTTGTCCTACGGTTTGGCACGGTCGGAACTGGATTAACTAGGCTTCGCTGGTTTCGGTTTCCAGTAGGTGTGGGCAACATGGCCCACCACCATGTGCGGCGATGCCAGCGATGTATCAAAGCCAAAATATCAGTATTGCCGCTCAACTTGGCGGTCAGCACGCCGAGCACGCAGTCGTGCAGGCGGAGTCCGAATTATAGAATGCCGTACCTTAAGGTGTCCGAAATTTCGGTTGTACTTATACATTAAATTTATGGACCAGTGATGGTGCCTCGAAGTAGTCCACATAATTGAGCTTGTTTGAATTGCTAGTGTCCAAATTATTGGATGGTGCCAGTTGTGAATCGGCTAGTAGCTGAACAGAGGCTTTAGCTTTACGAGGAAAAGCAGACCATTGAAAAGTGCCTAGTGTCGTCTAAAGCAATGCTTGAGCGTTACGAGGGGGTTATCAAGGCTGGCCTGACTCGGAAGAGCATTGATGACGAGTCTGGCCAGGTGTTTTTGACTAATGGTAGAGCCTTGCTGAAAACAGGGCTGAGTGGCAGCTGTCATTGAAAAATTCATAAGATGTAAAAGGCAACGTCTGAGTGGTTTCACTCAATTTGAAGTAAACTAATTACAACATGCTGTGTGAACAGGTTTGTTGTCTCCATTTAAATTCAAGAGATACTCAAATTTCGGTTTCCCTTTTTATATATTTAGAGGCAGAACAGCATTGCTTTACAGCAAGGAAATATTTTCTAGAATAACACTTGTCAATTTTAAGTGTTCGAAATAGCAAAGGACTTGTCCAGCACTTGGCACTTATTAGCTCCAGTGTGCTCCGAAATATGTATTTGGGTACTCCAAACTGCTTCAAAATTGAGATTTTGCTGCTGCAAAAATGCTCCAAATTTCAGTTCGTCAGTGGGCACCACTGCATGTCGAAAGAAATCTAAAAGTTGTTGCAGGCTAATGATGTAATATTCTTTGGCGAAGCATCCTTTTAATAAAAGTTCAAGACGGGGTTGCAGACGAATGTTTTCAAAATTTCAGCCTCTGTTGGAGTTTTGGTGCTGCCACTCTTCCTTCAAGGCCCATGCCTATTGAAGGGGCCAGAAGTGTCAGTGGAAAAATGTTTCAAAAACATTTCTAGCTCCTGAAACAAGTGCTGCTACCTTGAATGTTTGAAACAGTAGTACAGTAAACCCATATTGTAATGAAGCCCATGAACTCAAGCAGAGCTTACCAGAAGGAGAATAGTACTAAATTCTGAGGGGCAGCGCAGAAAAGACAGAACACAAAGCAGATGACACAAATGCTGCACTTGCAACTGATTTCATTTCATTTATCACCTTGAAGGCCCGAAGGCATTACACAAGTATTATTACACGAAGGCATTACGAACGCATTACACATAGTACTTATTTTAATAAGCGTGCAGTCCTATGGGGCTCTGAAACACTTTTTGAACATAGTACGAAAACATTGCCAGTCTGTCGTAGAGGCTGCTGCGAGCCAAATATTACTGCACTGCATTCAGCAGGGGATATACCACCTCGTGTCAAGCAGCAAAAGTTCACTTGCCCTCGCTCCCGCAATGCCGTCACATTGGAAGCAGCTGGCCGACCAACACTATTGGCTGATTTTTTTATCGCAAGAGCGTTCTCAGTAATACATGTTTGCTCATTTTGAGTCAAAGAAATTAAAAATGTTGGCGATCTCAAAGACAGAAAAATAATTTCATTTATTCATTGCGCATAGTTGCGTCTGCTCCTCGTGGCGTGCTGCGTAGTGGCCGCCACAGGGTGCCGCAATGAGCCCTTTCACCGCCATGACTTTTGGCCGGAGCTTTGGCCTCTTGGCTTCTCCGCTGTGTAACTTCCAGCACGCTATCGGAGATGAAAAGAGAGAGAACGGGGAACTAATTAGTGCGATAACTCCAATATCTCCACTAGTAAAGGATATAAAAAATTTTTGCTGCATGAAATTCGTGAGACGACGTCCTTTAACAGTTAGGTCATTCTACAATTAGTTAGAAAAGTGTTTTAGGGCCCATTTAAATAGGTATGCAGTTGATCCCAGATACAATCTATTGGTTATAACGACCACATTTCAGTGCATTTACGATTTTCCGACCCTACCTATTGAAACTGCTTCCAGATGTAATTTAAATCACTGCACTGTTTCATCGAACGCTTTGAACCTAGTCATGGTAAAAAGAGGTCACACTCAAAGTGCAAAAGCATGGAAGCTCGACCAAATTGGGTGCACAGCAGTGCGTGCCCTGCTCCAGTCCAGTCGCAACGATGATACGGCCTTTGAGGTGAGTGAGCTACTGCCGTGCACAGATTTGGGAAGCCATGTGCTTTCAAGGCACGCCTCCAGGATGTGCAGCATGAACAGCATATTGTGCGATATCGAATGACATGATGGCGTTGTCCGTGCAGCACCACGTCGCCTGTTTCAGCGATTTTTCTCAAGCGTTCCTGTCAACGAGTTGGCAAGTACGCTGCACCATGTGCTGCTGCCACGCAATGTTGCAAAGGATCGGCAGTTAACTACACCATTATCAGGAGTTCACGGTCCCGCGGCGCTTCATTTACGTGTTGCCAATTACTGATAATGGCTTTTGGTGACGTTTTACCTTTCCAACACGGAATCTTTTTTCTCCTGAAGTGACATGGATAACAGTTTTACGGCTTTTGTGTGGCTGGCGCGCAGTTGTAATGCCGAGGCCACAGGGCAATTTTTTTACCTACACTAGCTACACGAGTGAAGCTAATGTAGGAAGTTGCCTTTTTTTTTTTTTTTTTTACTGGTGTAGAAAAAGTGTAGCTCCGCCCACATACATGAAGCCATTTATTATAGCAGTAGTGGAGCATGAAAACTACTTTCCACATCGCAGTTTTGATTAGTATAGGTAGCGCATGACAAACAGGCTGGCGTAAACGCGCAGCGCCATTTTGTGTGCGACTGTCAGAGCTGTTATGGCGATGATAGTGAAGGTTTGCTGCAAGGACCGGCAGCAAAGTGCTCGCGTGACCGTGTGTTGCAGAAGGTCACAAAGGAAGTTGAGCTAATCCTTCAAGAAGACAAAATGATCTTATTTATGGATTGTGTGGGCTGTTTTATACCTTTGTCACACGGGCACCCACAAACTCCTCCTAACTCCACATTCTATGAGCATGCTCGAAGGCGGCACCTTTCGAAGGCAGCAAAATTCAAAACCGGCAGCAGCGGGAGACCCAGGGAATCGCGGCCCTCTGCTAGGCGGAGGGAGGCTGCGGCCGCCCTCGTGATTGCTGGCACCAATAAAAGTTTCATCTCTCTCTCCTTACTCCATCATCTCGAGGGAGATGCACTTGGTGTCACACAGTGGCCCTGCCGCTGCGGGACTTTACGGGAGCTTTTGGTCATGGGAGAGCGGCAATCTCCCTCGGTGACTGAAGGGAGTACTCTCGTGCCCATACCGGTTGTTGTAAAACTGAGATTTTAAGGATAGTTTGCATAAAAATTAATGTTGCGTGTGTTTAGAACATTTCGATTGAATTAAATAAAAGTTCAATCACAATTCAGCAACAGTTATGCTTGCTGCTGCACAATACTCTCGACCTAGGCCTCTTGATGCCATGTTTTTTTTTTCGTCTTTCCGGATGTTTACATGAACCCGTAATCAAGGAGTACAGGAAGCATACGTGCATATATTGGCAAATATCTAAGGATTGCACAGCAACCTTGGTTCCCCACAAGAAAAGTAGAAAGTTACCTATCAAGAAAGGGGCCAGGCAAGGCAACACAATCTCTCCACTGCCATTCACTGGATGCTTAGAAGTATTCAAGCTCTTAGACTGGGAAGGCTTAGGAGTGAGGATCAACGGCGAATACCTCAGCAACCTTTGGTTTGCAGATGACAATGTCCTGTTCAGCAACACTGGGGACGAATTGCAACAAATGATTGAGGACCTTAACCGAGAAAGTGTAAGAGTGGGGTTGAAGATTAATATGCAGAAGACAACCATAATGTTCAATAGCCTGGCAAGGGAACAACAATTCAGGATCACTAGTCAGCCTCTAGTTTGTAAAGGAGTACGTTTGTCTAGGTCAATTACTCACAGGGGACCCTGATCATGAGAAGGAAATATACAGAATAAAATTGGGCTGGAGTGCATACGGCAGGCATTGCCAAATACTGACTGGGAGCTTACCACTGTCGTTAAAAAGAAAAGTGCACAATCGTTGCATTCTACCGGTGCTAACATATGGGGCAGAAACTTGGAGGCTAGCAAAGAAGCTCGAGCTGGGTAGGCCACGTAATGCATGGGATGGATAACCAGTGGGCCATGAGAGTTACAGAACGGGTGCCAGGAGAAGGGAAGCCCAGTTGAGGACGGCAGAAGATTAGGTGGAGTGATGAAGTTAGGAAATTTGCAGGCGCAAGTTGGAATCGGCTAGCACAAGACGGGGGTAATTGGAGATCACAGGAAGAGGCCTTCGTCCTGCAGTGGACATAAAAATAGGACTGGGAACTTGTTCAGCTGAGCTGAACAAGTTCCCAGTTGGGCCCGGTCAGCTTGACTGACCCGCTTGCAGCGTACATATTGGCACCGGTGTCGACGAGGGCAGTGACAGCATGATTATCAACTACGGCGATGTCGGCAGAAATAATCTTAGTACTGTTGGAAAATAAAGAAAAACCGGAACGATCGTCGTCGGGTCCTTGCGTCGAGGGAGGTTCTTGGAATGTTCGTTGGAAAGCGACTTCACCCCCAGAAGTCGCGGTTCCTTAGGGGAGCGTAAGACGACGAGGGCAAGCTAGGTGACACGGACCGGCGAGGGGATGGTGATCGCAATTGGCGGCGCTGAGCAGTCGATGGAATTCGCTGGCCCGTCAGATACGCTTCGATTTCGCGGAGACGCTCACCGTAACGTGGGCACCGCGCCGGGATGGAAGTCGCGGAGACCTAGCTGGCGGTACTGGCAGTCGCGGTGCACGTGACCCGCTTCGCCACAGTGGTAGCATAGCGGATGGTTATCCGACGAGCGCCATACACTTGCCTTAGTAGCGCTCTGTCTTGAGTGATCAGGTGGTCGATACGTAGGTACGCTCGGGTACCTTGAGCCGGATAGTGGATGCGAAGAGGTGTCCGGGAGCAGATGTGTAGCCTGGTCCACTGTACGCATGATAGGATCTGTAGATGGTGGTGCAGGAGCCCTCAATGCCGCTGCATAGGTTAGCACAGGGACCTCAGGTCTTGGTGGTGCAAGTGGTTGCACCGCCTGTCTGATTTCACTCCGGATGACGTCTGAAAGTGCTGTCATGGGTGGTTGGGGTCCCACTGGTGCCACTGCTTGGAGTTGCCACGGTTCGTCACGCACAACATTTCGTATGAAGTCTGCGAGGGCCTGCTTCTCGCTGTCGAACCCAAGAGAGCACGCAGTAGCCGTGATGTCGTGGCGTTCATACCGTGACGACCGCTGCTGGAAAGTACGCTCCATCGTGGTTGCCTCACTCACGAACTCGGCCACAGTTGTTGGTGGATTGCATACGAGTCCGGCGAAAAGCTGTTCCTTGACTCCACGCATTAAATGTCGCACCTTCTTTTCCTCGGGCATTGCAGGGTCTGCGCATCTGAAAAGACGAAGCATGTCCTCGACAAACATCGAGACTCTCTGGTTGGGCTGCTGGTTCCTAGAAAAGATGGCTTGTTCAGCTCTCTCCTTTCTTTCGGCGTTGCGGTACGCATCGCGGAGCTGTTGGCTAAACTCATGCCATGTCGCAAAGGAACCCTCATGGTTCTCATACCGTGTCTTCACAGTCTTCTAGCACGAAGTAAACTCTCCGCAGCTTGCGAACATGATCCCACTCGTTGATGCTGGCAACCCGATCAAAGTGGTCCAGCCAGTCTTCAACATCTTCAAAAGTCTCTCCGTGGAACGGTCTGGGCGTCTGTGGCACATTAAAAACATGCAGGAGAGAATACTGGGCATCGTGGGTTTGGCTCGCCTGGTTTGTAGTGTTCATTGACATTGTTGTTTCTAGTCTCGACGACAAGGGAACGAATTCGGGTGGTAGTCCTTGCAGGCGGCGGCTGCTTCTTGCTGTGGGAGCTGTGGCTGTCTGTGAGGTGCTAGCAGTGACGGCAGAAACTTGGGAGCGAAGGTGCATTTACCCAGCACCTCCACCAGTAATGTCGCGGGTGAAACAACAGAGCCAGCCAGAAGTCCACGTCTTTACTGGAACCAGACCAAAAAGAACGTTCTCTTCTTCTTCCAACCCCCAAGCGTGTATGTGCCACAGCAGATGGCTCATATGTGACGGCATGTGCCAATATACACGCAGATAGGTCGGGCCCGCCATCACTGACACTTGCACAGGAACACTGTGACGTCGCGATTTAGGTGCCGGCAGGGGGAATAGCATCAGTACGTGGCGAAAACAAGCACTGTGCAGTACAACCTGATCGTAGCGATAAGACCCACGAAGTAGAGCTATTGCAGATGGCAGCGGGAACCAAAAGGCATACTTTGCCCCTACACTTCTGACAGTGGGGGGTAAGTGCCCCCCTCCCCCATGCGTCCCTGATAAATACACCTATGCTAAAGGTGAAATACACCAAAGGACAATAACGTTAAGGATATATGACACGTACGAATCCGTGGGATATTGAGCGCGACAGGAGAGATCTTTCAAAGTGGCGTGCTGGCGGCCTATTGGTTTGCCAGATTGGTCATATAGCTTCAGCTTGCTTAGATCCCACCTGGTCAACTCTGTTTTGTGAGTGTCAAACTAGACGCATGCTGTCCCACTGAGGTAGAAAATGACATTGGCGAGTGTCACTGTCGGGTCCCACCGATTGCTCGTTGCGACGTGCTCGTAATTCCCAAGCCACTAATCGACGTCGACGCTGTCGATGCCGCAAAAAGAGCCTGGGTCACGGGGTTGGATCAAGATCACCGGCTGGGGTGCCGGTGTTGCGGTTGACGCAGTATCCCCGCCTGTTGACATGGTGGAACTTGCCAGGACACGTCTGCTGCGGAGTTACGTCTTGCGTAGTACCCAGTACTTCTGCCAAAATGCCACGGGAAAAGATATAACTGACAATATATTTACAAACTCCCTACAGCGAGCTGCAGCACTGCCAAGATACCGGAAAGACAATATTTACAATCACCGTTTTCTTGCCTCCAGTGGCCAACGTCATCTTTGTCACATTGCTCGCAGTCTCGTGACAGTATCGTAGGTTTGGCGCGTAAAACCCCGAAATATAATTACCATATTTTGCTTGTAAAGCACGCTCAGCCACCGAATGCCAAAGCTTTGTGGGAAAGCCAGACTCTCAGTAACAAGGGGTATGGGCTTGCGAACAGGGAGGGTGTGCTTATAGAGCGCAACGAAAGGAGATGGGCAAGAATCCAACTGCAATAATGCTTTCTCCCAGTAGTATAGCTGGAATGGGTTCATCCTCAGCAGCGATGCCAGTCCATGCAGCTACGGTGGCTAGATGTGCCACCCACGGCCGTCTGGATCGGCGCGCGAGCTTAGCTTCTCTCATCATGGCGCAGAAGTGGCGCTGCGGACAGTACAACGGTTCAGCTGCATGCAACGTCGAGCAGCGTGTTTGATAGTATCGCTGCCTCTGCTCTAGCTTTGAACTACGCGTTATATAATGCCATTTTGAGCAGTGTAGGGAAAGCCAGAATGGGGAACTTGTTATTGACTTCTAGTCAGAAAACGCGATATGCTCAAGTCAATTTTCTAGCTTGACAATTGGTCACATTTATTGGTATAAACGCGGCGCTCCAGCCCATTGCATTAAAGATGTAGATGCATTTTTTCCATGCATAAAACAATACTGCAATGGTTTTATACGGTATATGTGTTTACGCGATATTTAGTAAGTTCTGTTTCAATTTCGAGAAATCCAGCTATTGGTGTTTATTGCTGCCTCAGTTACGGTATTTAAATTGTTACGAGACGAATTGTGTTGGTAAGTGCATATGGTTCACTGTTTGGTTGCAATAAAATAAAGCAATATGTCTTGGACTAGATTCATAAATATATTTAAAATACAAGAAAAGCTCTTGTAACTTGAGTCGGCAGACGCACCAACATAAATAGCCTAGCGCCAGCAAGGTCGCAACGTTGGTCCACCACATCATAAGATTATTCACAGTACACACCTCAGCTTCTGGTGCTTCCTCTTCTTCCTGTTGCTTTCGCGCACCATGATCTTGCCCCTGACAAGAAATTAAAGGCATGTAATAGAACTTCACAACATCGTTTGTGAGCTCTTTCTTGTGCCGCTCACAGCCGATCAAATTCGGAGGGTTCATCTGCAGAAAGGATGCAAAGTCGGCAATACTGTTCCTTCGTAACTCATTTAAACTGAAGCACAGCGTGAAGGCGTCTTCGAGCGATGCTACCAGTTTTTTTTAGTGCTTCAGAAGGGAGCAACAGCCATGACCTACTCATTCTGTTGAATAATCGGAGCACTTCGTTCTTTGCAGGAACTTCCTTGCTACATAGCTTGCTATATAGAATATAAGCCCAGGGTCACTTTTCTTTTCCCCGTAGCAGCACAGTGGTGCTCGATGTCGCAGGCGCTGAGCACCTCATGTGCGGCTTGCAAATTTCCAACGTGGAGGAGCTCGTGGACGTACGCTTTTCAGTGTACCGCTAGCTCATTAACATCGCCGATACTGAGCAAGCTACTGAGCAGCCCGGGGCGAACATTTCCGCTGTCAGGAGACCTTGCCAGATTCGTGAATTTCAGTACCCTTTTTCACAAATTTAGAGCCCACTTGCAGTTCGGAGTGAAGCAGTAAGTCTCCTTGGTGGTCTTCTTTGGTGGACCAATGCCGCCGCTAATCTCGTCAGTCATTTTTCCGACCTGGAACATTCCACACCACTTAGGAACTTGCAAACAGTAAGAGTGACCCGGAGCTCTTCACCTTTGAAACTGACATGAACAGACGACATACAACTATTCCAATACGGGCTTTAATTTTTTTTTTTGCTTGCCGCCTGCCACCTGTAGCAGACGACGCGCGTTGCGGAACCGTTCTACTGACCACAGCGCCAATTTTGTGTCGTGATGCGGAGAAGCGGTGAACTACGCTCCAAACGTGCCGGTCAGCGCACCTACCCATCTAGCCACCGTAACGCAGCCTCACTATGCAAATACAGTCTAGTCCCGCTACAACGAAATTCACGGGACACACGAAAACTTTCATTGTGGCGGAACTTCGTTGACACGAAAGTAGTATGTATATACGTACGCCAAACGGCAAAGCCGCGGACGAAACCAAAACCATCGTCCAGGAAATCTTCGCGATGGCGTGGGGGCAAAGGTTGAGACGTACCGAAGGCGTTCAATAAAGTGTCAACTTGACGAGAGAATGCATTTCGCATCGCTGTTACAGCATTTTTCGTACATTGCGGCCGAGCCGATCACGAAACACGCATTTTGCGGCACATGCACCGTCGCAACGAAGCAGTTTGAATTATCACAATTTCATTGCGTATTAATGACTAAGTCAGCAAATTTGGCAAGCTTGCACTTACCGGAAGTTTTATTTCCAGAAGTCGGTCAGCCTGGATTGTGAGAGGGCAAGCAAATGCGTTAAGAGAGTCTCACATTCCGTTAAAAGAGCCATCACAATGTCATTATCGTGGGCTCTGATAACTTTTAAGATATGGTCAAAAGGATCCATTACTTTCAAAGCAGTCGCCGGAGTCAGTGTGCCGAACGGGTTGTCATTGACGTAGTGTAGGTTGTCAGTTGTCATAAGCGGGTTGACGTTGGCATCATGTTGACAGCAGCGGATGCGGCGCGGCCGCCGTATCTTGAAAGTAATCTGCGCTGTCCACAAAGTGCGCACCCGCTCAGGCCTCATCTTCAAAGCAATCTGCGATGTGGGCGAAGTGCAACTAGTGACGGTAGAGTCATGTGCGCTGTGCTTTCGACGTATAGTTCGCGTTGAAGCAAGAGACTGCACGGAGCTCAATTCGCTCGCTACTATTGCCGCTCCTCCTCATTCCAGCGTGTTGACACAGAGTTTCGCGGTCATTTAGCGAAATGTGTTCATGTTTACCTGTGCGCGCATGACACCGTGCTTGGTAATTTAGTTAGCAAGCGAATGTTTACAAGTTCATACGGCCGATAAAACTACGTTCCTTAGTTCAAAAAGCTGTCTACTAATCTGCTATAGCAATTGATGCTTCGCCTTTCGGGCGAAACTGCGAAATTTTTTCCTTCTGCTTTCTGCCTCGGCGATCATATGTGCCTTCTCCTCGGAGAGAGAAATTTACGCTTCTTCGTTGGCGTAGCCATTTCGACCGGACACACACCACAGAAAACGGCAGCGATTGTGGTGATCGCGTGCAGTCTCACACAGGCGCGTGACGACAAGCACGTGGCTATTGATTGCAGTGGCGTAAATCGGTACTGAGAACTTGATTTCGTTCGCGAAAACCTCGTTCGAGCAGACATACGATTGTCACAGCTTTGGAAGGGCCTTCTAATTTGACTACTCGGCAGTTCCAATTTCAATTCAATCCCTGTTTCATTCCCGAAAAGTTCGTTGAAGTGGAAATACCGAATAAAACACCTTCATTATGGAGACTTTTTTTTGTATTACTTTCTATGAGCAGCTGAAGGGCAATTGGAAAATTTTTGTTGTGGCGGAAATTTCGTTGTAGCAGCATTCGTTGAAGGCGGATTCGAGTGTATGTCAGCTTCCCACCATATGCCCATGTTGCACCTTTGTGCAGCGTATCACATGCCTGATACATTTCAGGATATAGTGATGGCCAATTCGTTACCATAATGCACACCCGAGCTAAACCCGGGAATTGCGCTGCACATCTTGCAGGCAATGGGCTATGCAATGGAGCATTCCCACGATGCCTGCGTGCAACACACTATGCTAAAATGTGCTATTCTAGAAAGAGCATATGCTTGGATATGTTGGTAATCCATAGTAACAACTGTTTCTAGCACACAAAAGAACATGGGACTGAAAGGAATGACGTGGACACAGCATTAAAGGGATACGGACACAAAAGTTGGCGGTTGGTTTTTTGCGTCGGAACAAAGGTTAAACTGTTGAAAATGACGAATACAAGCTGCTTTCAAAAAAAGAACGAGAAACATATTTTTTCGATTTTCTGTTGCACCTTGCCTCCATGCGGCCGCCGGCAGAAGCTGAAATTTGATGTCTTAACACCCAACCGCGCGCGCAGCCTAGGTTGGCCACAGCCGTCGCAGTGTTTCCGGGGGTGTCGGTCCCTTGCAGCGTTTGTTTAAGCCCTTTCGGCGATCTTCACACGTGGTCCGTCTGAAACATTATAGCCGTCGGCGCTCCACGCAGGTGGTGTGTCTTATATGCACCTTCCCACAGTCGTCGCTTGGTATTGATGCGTTTGTCATGGCGGAAGGAAATGCCCAGACATTGCTGTTATAACAGCTTCGTCGGTCGTGACATGTGATCGCACACGTTTTCCAGAGACAAGAACGTGCGTAAACTTTGGATATCGGCCTGTCAGCCATCATGCCCAGTCTGGAGACCTCTAAAAATGACTTCATTTGCGCGGGTTCACTCCGTCGACGATGATTATGTGACCAGCCTAGCTGTGCTGAAAAGCCTCGGCATGCCGCTCAAAAGGCATCGCCTAAAGCCTGACGCTGTGCCATCGGTCTTCTCACGAAAACGCAAGGCAGAAATGATCAGCGGCGCATTTGAAAAGAGGAGGCGAAAAGGTGTCCGTACTGTTTTTGTTCACTTGCAGCCTTCTTGAGCAGTGTGAGGGCGAGGCTGGGGTGAGATGCACGAGGCTGGGCACGAAGGCATAGATGTCTTTAAAAATGTTGGCAAAGCATAGTAAAACAATACAAGGCTAGTGCGCGCGACAGACACAAACACAGCTCTGCTTCTCCACAGGATGAAAGTGTAGAAACCGGGGAGAATGCCAGACAGGTGCTGCCATCTGTCGGGTGGCTGGCGAAGTGGACGTGAGAGTCTCGGAGGTACCGATACCTCACAGCAGTTGTTCACGCCAACGACATAAACAGTCATCCACGCAGTGCTGAAGTACCCCGCAGCTACCTCGCCTGCGTGCGCTCTTGAGAAAACAAGTTTACAGAGGAAATAACAATTCTTGCACAAGTGTATGGTGCAGAGCGACATTTTCGCTCTACGGTTCGCGAAAACCTGAGCGGCACTTCCACGGCCGCCTGCTCTTCTTCGACGCTTGACGCAGAAGGCTGGTAACCGTAAGCAGTAATATTTCTTGCCAAATTGGAATGGTCCTCGTCTTCAGACGTGTACTCATCGCTGGTAGAGGTGCTAGAACTCGATGGCGGCGGCGGCGCGCTTCAAATGACCGCGGCCGGCCGGCTGGCTATCCGACGAGGGTGTTGTGACGTCACGCCTTCCAACTCCCACGGGTTGGGCGGTGAGGCACGCGCTCACAAAAACGCCAAAAATAACGCCATCGGCTCAAAAATGAGCTAAGTGACTACTTCTTTTCGGTGTAATCGCACACTGAGGATTCATTTTCAGCATTTTCGTAAAATTTTCAGATTTTGTGTCCGTATCTTTTTAATGCCCCGTGCATCTGTACTCTAGACAAGTGCAGATGCATTACACATGTTTTCTTTGAGTCATAATCGCATTTTTAAATGCAATAAAGGTGCCCTCTCCCTTGTTCCTGTAGTATAATGTAGTATACCTCACATTATATTGGTGGTGCACTATATTCTTGCAAATGCACTACCTCAACAACAGCCAGTGGGAATTACTAAATTTTTCTAGTTGACATGAGTCAGTCTTTTAGTATAATGGCTTACTTGTCTTACCGTGGGCAATGTAACTGCATGTTTCAACAAACCAAACTTGCTAATAAATGCATGTGCATATCATTATTCAATGTTTGATTCGATATTTGAAGCTAAGTATTTGAATTCAATTCGTATGAGAAAATTGCGATGTTCACACACCCCAACAGCTTCCCCTTACGATAAGCCTATGCTCACCGTAAACAGCAGACAGCTATCCGAAACTGGAACCAGGAAAGGTGGCCAGCAATAGAACAAGTATGTGAAGCGTTAGGAGCAGTATAGTGTTTCAAAGGTGCAAGACACATGAAAAGTAGTGTCTGGCGGACGAACAACGTACTGACCTCTGCGCAGGCTGTTGGAACTGGAAAGGCTATCGGAGGTGTCACTGGTCAGAACTTTGTAACTGATGTCAGCACACTACTTGCTAAAGCAATTCATTGTTGTGCAATGCTACTGCTTCTACTCCAGGTCTCGAAGTAGCAGTGAGAATGCAAGTTTGGCCAGCCTTCGTCGGGTCTCCAAAGAGTGCAATTTCGGTGTGGAGCTTGACAACTTGTATAACTGCCTGGTGCACGGAATCTTTGGCGCTGCTGGAGGAACCAGATCTAGTAGTACTGGATGAGGCAGTAAAGATAGCAATAGAGGCTGCCACACTTGGTGCGGAGCAGATTACAGGTCTGGTCGGGAATGTGGTACATTTGTTGTGGTGGACCGCATGAAATGGAATGCTAATGAGAATGATAGCAAGGAGATGCCATCTACTGTTTGCAACAGTGCCATCCATTTTTAATAATGGAATGCGCCACCCATACTGATGACCAAATGGACCAAGATGCTGTCTCATAGCCTTCAGGCACACTTCATCAAATGTCCCGTCAGCAAAGCGATAATGGCTGACAGGTTCGTTCACACTGCTCACCTGATGAACCTTCACAACTTTTTCCAAAGGCATGTCGAATACTCCTGCTCATTTTCGACCCAAAGAGCCCTTGCGCCACCACGAACAATGGAATTTTGCTGTTCTTCCTCCAAACTTTGCATTGACCATGGCTTTGTCAAAGAATGACAGCTGGAGGAAATATCCCAGCGCCCTGACATCCGATACTTGATGCTGATGTCGGCAAACCGGCTCCTGAATTCGGTTTTGTTCATGATCAAAACTGCGGCACCAGTGGCCAAATTTCATTTTGACCGGCCTACCTAACAGCTTAACTTCCACTGACAGAAGTCGCAGTTTTGCCTGCGATACATCGATTGCGATAGCAAATTAGTGGACAGCTTTACGAAGTAAGGTTATTAGTTTTATTGACCATATAAACTTGCTAACATTTGCTTACTAACTAAATTAACAAGCACTGTGCGCATGCGAGATTGAGCCCTGCTCATCGGCTGACCCTCGCAAGCTTTCACTCACACATACAGCGTACGGCACGCGGCGACGATGTTACCATGTTTGGACATTATACGGAACTTCACGGCGATGCCGATGGCAAAAATGTGCTTGGAGTGTCCATATAATTGCTATCGCAATAATACATGGCACCTTTTGCTTGAGTGATTCATGTGATGCGACCCGATTCATTGCTGTTGCGTTCATCATCTCCAAGACCAAGAAGTTCACAACAGTACTGCCATCTGAGCTGTTGAAATCGGGTGCTGCCTCTCTGGTGCATTATGGTGTGCCCATGGCCTGGCCTTGTGGCTGCTTGTGGCCATCAGAGTTCTTGCCCGTGCACAAACGAGCAAGGTCACCCCACTGCTTGCATTTAAAACGCCACCTTTTGCAGGCCTAAAAAGGAAGATGTTGGCAGCCATCTCAACTTGGGACCGCAACTGTGGTTGAGTGATGGGGTTGCAGTCATCATATGCGAAGGGGGAGGCACCTTCTGTCTGCATTGGCTCCTGTCTATCCTTGCTGTTCAGAACGATGGCGAGAAATTCACAAGGCCAGGATGGTCCATGGAAACACATTGTAGGCCCAGCCTTTTTGAGCAGCCTGATTTGTGCTCAAGACTGCGGCAACTGGGAGGCTTGCAAGGCCAGCGACACCTGTCTTGTAGGTCTAGCCCTCAAGGTGACCAGTACTTCTAATGCAGACATATTGGTGAATTGAGTGGTCGTGCATGGGACAGGACAAAATAGCACGTACTCATTTACTGTTACTCTGTCTAGCTTTAGTCAACCTGCCAAAGTGAGCACTGTTTTGCAAGACATATTTCACCACTGAAATGCCTATGGCTTTGAGGCTTGCAAGTCTTATTTGGAAGCCTGATCCTGCAGGTCCCTCAAAGCCAGCAGCTGTGTGATGCATCACAATGGCCACTCTAAGCTTTGAGTTTTCAACGGGTGTCATCCTGGCCTTGTTCTTTGAGCAGCCAGCACTGCTCCATTATTATGGAAGATTGTGGCAACTGTAAGCAATGTTAAGAAGCAAGAACTGCTGCACTTGTAGTCCCGGTTGCATGTATGATGTTCATGTAGCCAGCAGATTATGCGACCTCGTGTGCCTACGTGTACCTGAATTCATTAAGGAAAGTGATCAGCTTCTTGGATACGTGACAGAAAGCTGGAAAAGATTTCCTTACTTCAAGGGAGAAGATCATGAAAAGTACAGACGAATACATAACTGGTATGGTACTCCGGTGGTCGACCCTCTCTGGCTACGTTTGGCTACAGCATTTGAGGTTAAGGGGGGCACTGCAACAATGTGAGTGCATCTGTGTGGTAATGTGTACCATTGTTACAATGTGCTTTGGGGAGCAGGCTTAATTGTGAGAGTCTCCGAGGGCAGCAAGAAAGGAATGGCAACAATCACACATAAAAAGAGCAAATGCATGGACACAGGGCATGGGGGCAAGTGGGACAAAGCATCCCTACAAAGCGTTCAGACCGACCACCACAGCACACTCGGTTTGACTGGTGTCCCACGAAGCTGGCGTGGTGCGTCGACGCACTACATGAGCGGAGATGGCAGGTGAGCTCTCGCAGACTCTTATTTGTTAGCTGGTTGATGGGAATGGACGACGTGTTGTTAAGAGGTCCCCTTGTGTGCTGGCGCTCGACCGAGTCCCTCCGACAGCTGTTGGGCTCCCGAACACTGATGTCCGACCCAAGCCAACGCCTCTTCCTTGCTCCACTTCTCAGCTCCGTCTGCCCTGTCGACGTGGCCTCTTCTCCTTCTGTGGGCTGTTTGACCCACACGTTATTAGCTGCGTACAGCTCTGCGGCGTTCCTTGATTTGTTTTCTTCTTGATTTGTTATTTTGCTACGCCATGAGCGCACGTGCAGTGAGGTGTCATCCTTGTTGTGGATGATGCAGGTGCTGCGGTGCACGTGCCATCATGTTTTCGACGCCACTTCGTCGTCCAGGCGTCTTTTGGCACTTCACCACAACCATGTTCAATACATATGACCAAATATGTATGGCATTATTGCTATTCGTAACTGCTGCAGGAACACCTGACTTGTTGTCACTTGTTTGCCAATCGGGGGGCACTAAAGTGCTAGCACTGCGTCACCTGTGCAGGTATATGACCAAGTACTGTCGAGACTCAAGAATGCCTACAGCCAGGTTCGGCTGGGTGACCCTCTGCACTCGTCAACCTTATGTGGGCCCCTCCACACAGAGCGTGCAGTGGAGGAATTCCTGGAAGCTGTTGCCGAAGCTGTCAAGTCTGGTGGCCGCATTGAGTGTGGTGGCAAGGTGAGAAAACAATTTTCTGACCAACATCTTCAGAAGCTGTATGATAACATCTTGCAGCCATCATAGCTGAGTGGTATAAAAAAAAGGGATGGAACCAGCATGCTTCATCTGGCAGTCTTGTGCCTCTGTTAAGGTGCAGAAATTTTGGAGTCGCATTCGAGACTCTCATAAGCGTATAGATCATGTTCTTGTTAAGGAAAGTGTTGTCACATGTCACAAATCTATTGCTGAACATTTTAATGCATATGTACATTCCATGTTTTCTAAGGATGATGATCCTGAGTTCCAATGCAATCCATCGGTTGATAATGAAGTCTTTGTATCCTATGAAGGTGTAGTTGAAATGTTGCTTAGATTGGACCCCGAATGTTCTGTTGGTCCCAAACGCATTCTTGTGCTGCTATGCAAAACCTCTGGCACATTTTTAACAGCGAAGCTGTTTTAAGCCAGCCGTAATTTGTGGTTTGTGGTTCGTATCAAGAAACTACAAGAAATAAAAGCAATAAACTTTCTTGCCGAGGCGGTATTCGAACCCGCGTATCCATGGTCTCAAGGCAAGCGTCGTATGCACTAGGCTATACAGCCACGCTTGCAGAACATGCATTTAAGTGAACCATATGATTGCGTTTGAGTGTTGTCTTCGTCCACAGCTGGTGCATTCACACGAGCTCGTGCGCTATGCTCGCGAGGGAGAGAAAGAAAATGAGAGCGAGAGGGTGAGATGCATTCACGGCGCGGGTCTGCTAGAACGCGTTGTTGGCATTGCAACGCAGTGGAACGTGGTGTCGGCATTGGAACGCGGTGTCGGTGTTGCAAGCTGTGCTATGCAACGCGCAGTGATGGCCGTAAGTCTGAGACGCGCGAGAAGAAATTATCATCACGAGTAATAAGATTAAAAGTTCGGGCACTTCCAGAAAATGCTGGGCTTCGATCGCCCAGCTTCGCTGTTTCAAGCTTTGCGTGGCCGAGGGCAAGGTTAAGCGATTTTTAAAACTCATTTTTCGTGCCTCATTATCATCTTTTTCGTTGCCTTCTTACTGGCTTACAGTGAAAGTTCTTTCTTATAAACAGGAACGAGAGCTGCTGTGTGTGAGGAACTATCGTCCATTTCTCTTACATCCGCCTGATGTAAGTTGCTTGAGCACATTGTCGCTTGTCACATTCTTCAGATATTAAACACTAACACAGCTTTAAGCCCCTGCCAGGATTTTCTATTGTTATGGGGAAACAGGTTTAAAATATATTTACAGGGATACTTGCAATGTGGCCACTGGCATGCAAAACATACAAGATGGCAACACCAATCCGCGCACCATCAGAGAGCGTCGTCGTATTCCGTACTGTACTCAGCTTCATCTCGAGCAGCGCTTGATAAACATGATCCTCGGCGGCGAAGGCGCCATCCCGGTGCTGACTAGATCGTCCGAGTTGTATCGCTTGAGGTGGGTGACATGTACGACATCGGTGGAAGGTCAAGATGTGGTGGAATCGAGGGGCGTGATTTCATATGTGACGTCAGTAACTTGGTGCAAGATCCGGTGCGGGCCAGATTAAGGCGAAATGAACTTTTCGCTAAGGCCAACTCGCCGTGACGATGTCCAAAGAAGGACCCTATCGCCAGGGCTGAAGTGGGCATCGTGGTGGCGGGCATTATAGAAGAGTCGTTGCTTGTCCTGTGAAGCGGTAAGGTGCAGGTATGCAATCTGGCGTGCCTCTACAGCTCTGAAGATAGTGTCATGGGCGTATTCTGACAACGAGTCGAGAACGGCGGGAAGGAGGGTGTCAAATGGCAGCGTGGGATTTCTTCCGTACAAGAGGTAAAACGGAGAAAAACCAGCCGAGTCATGTCAGGAGAAATTATAAGCAAATGTTACGAAGGGCAGAGCAGCGTCCCAGTCACGATGGTCGGCGGAAGCATACATAGCAAGCAGGTCTTCGATAGTTCTATTAAGACGCTCTGTGAGGCCGTTAGTCTGAGGGTGGTACGCCGTTGTCAACTTGTGCTTTGTAGCGCAGGAGAGCAATAGGTCCTGGACAACCTTCGAAATGAAATAGCGGCCCCCATCTATAAGGAGCTGTCGAGGAACGTCGTGGTGAAGTACGTCTTCGAGCAAGAAGTCGGCGACGTCGGTTGGACAGCTGGTTGGAAGTGCCTGAGTGATCGCGTACCGGGTCGTGAAGTTGGTAGTGACTGCTATCCACTTATTTCCGCAGGTAGATAGCGACTACATGACCCAGTACGTGATCACTCGGACGCGTCACACAATTATAACACAATTGGTTACGACTATTCATAATTTCAGTACTACTTTAGGTAACTCAGGACAAGTAGACACAATTTTTCTTGATTTTAGTAAGATGTTTCACAAGGTTCTGCACCATAAATTGCTTCTCAAGCTTAAGATAATTGAAGTTCCTCTAGCTATTTCAAACACCATACACAATTTGTAGAAGTCCTCACCTCTTCCTTTCTCCTCAGGTGTTCTTCAAGGCAGTGTACTTGGGCCCTTACTTTTTTTAGTGTATGTGAATGATATAGTTTCTGCTATTGATCCCAATGTTAGTGTGTTTGCTGATGACTGCATGCTTTATAAATCGATTCACTCACCTTCTGATCAAGCCTTACTTAATACTGCACTAAACGATGTCATGAAGTGGTGCGCAAGTGGGGAATGGTGCTTAATACAGAAAAAAAAAAACGGTATCCATGTGCATAACGAGAAAGAAAATGCCACTGAAGTTTGACTATTCTCTTAATAACAGACCTATTTCTGATGTTACATGTTACAAGTACTTAGGTGTTACGATTAATTACCAGCTTAGTCTGACTGACCACATTAATTACATCGCGTCATCTGCAAAACAAAACCTAGACCTCTTGAGGTATAAAATTAAAGGAACACCAAGCAGCGTTAAGAAAATAGCATATGTATCTCTCATCAGGCCGAAATTTTAATATGCAGAAATAGTCTGGGATCCACATACCAAAAAAGGCATTTCAGAACTGGAAAAAGTGCAGAGACGTGCATTGCGTCACATTTACAACAAATTTCGAAGTACTGATTCTCCATCTGCTCTAATGGTACCTAACCAAATTTAGCCCTTCCACATAAGGTGAGAAATTTCTCTGTTAAGCTTTCTTAATTCACTTCTTCATAGGAAATTAGGAATCTCTCCAGACACTTATATGTCACGCACTCAGTTACAAGGAAAACCCGCCACAAAAATCATTTCACCTTCCCTCTACTTTGCTTGGACAAACCAATATAAATATTCACATTTTCCGCAAACATTCACGGAATGCAATTCATTACCAGAAGAAGTTTGATAATGAATTTTGGAAATGCCGTTGCCAACATTGTATGATTGTGTCCTATTCATGTTTTCCACATTCTGCCTGTCTGCTGTTAGTGATCATCCCAGTATTTTATTGACTTGCACTACTGTTTCTTGGCGTTCGGAATATTGTATGTTTAATTTTTGCCCATCCTGCTTGGACCAATGAGGTCTGCAGTATCGTGTAATTAAAATAACCACATGCACGCGATTTTTGAGCGACGGTGCCAAGCACTGGCAACAAGCGACAGGTTTTGCCATTGTGGAGGTTGTTCTATCGCCGTCATATTTAGCACTGCCGGTTTTTGGCCAGCCAGAAAACTTACTTGTCACCCAGAAGTGCATACGGCGGCTTTTGCCAGTTACCACGTGATTGCGCAACATGGTAGCAATGATTTCGCCCACTTAAATATGAATTTGCCCTTGCTACTTGCTCTTCACTGTGATAGCAAGAAATGAATGGTAAAATCAGTCATCGTTTCATCTCATTTCTCGCTAAGGACAAAGTATCGGCGATGTTTTGTGGCTATTATTGAGATCAGCTTGTTTTGATGCTCTTAGGCCTGAGATGCCATTGAGAGCTGCAAAAGTGTTCAAGATATTTATCAACCAGGCGGGCACTCCAGCATTTCACACTAGCGACCTGGAACGTGTTTTTACTGGCGATGTCAGCAGAATAAAACTAGGTCTAATAAATTTTGGTAAAGACATTGGTCTTGTGGCACGTTTGCAATCTTTTTACAAACGTACGATTGTACTTGTTCAGACAATGAAATTATCAAGACCTTTTTTTCATGATGTCACGTCCATGAGGTTGCCTCGCCCTGTGATGTGACAGCGGGACGGGGTCTGCCCCGTCCATGTGGTTACCGCTTTAAGCAGCAAGATTGGTCACACGCGCGTCCTTTATCTGCCAGCCTGCTCGTTCGGTCGCTTCAACCGTGCGCGCACCGGAACGCTGGAGTAGCGCAAGGTGCCACTTCTGCAGTCGCCATGGAATTGTGGAGCGCAAAAGACACCGCTGCTTCCTGACCTTATCACATAATTCGATTTCAGGAAAAGTGACGCAAAGCATGTGTTCCGCGCCGCAGAACGCCTAGAAGCAAGGCGTAGAGGGTGGCGCGCTGTCAGCATCCTTTATCTGCCAGCCTGCTCGTTCGGTCGCTTCAACCGTGCGCGCACCGGAACGCTGGAGTAGCGCAAGGTGCCACTTCTGCAGTCGCCATGGAATTGTGGAGCGCAAAAGACACCGCTGCTTCCTGACCTTATCACATAATTCGATTTCAGGAAAAGTGACGCAAAGCATGTGTTCCGCGCCGCAGAACGCCTAGAAGCAAGGCGTAGAGGGTGGCGCGCTGTCAGCGCTGTCAGTACAAATGTTTCGTCACGATATGACGATATCATCACTCGGGCGATTTCACAGCGACTGCAGAAGTGGCACCTTGCGCTCTCGCCCGTGTTCCGGTGAGTGCGTGGTTGAAGTGATCGAACAAGCAGGTTGGCAGGTAAAAAAGGACGCGCATGCGCAGTACGCGCTCTCGAACGTAAGCGCGCAGCCGTAAGAAGGCACAGCGATGCAGTTTAGTCACCGCTCCCGTGGTCTCTAAAATTTTGCACTCGACTGTACCTGCTTAAGAAGTAACTCTGGTTTAAATATAGTCACTATGAATCCCCAGCCCTGTCGTCATTGAACCTAATGTGTTGGTTGACCGCATAAAGCTGTAGCTACTTACCGCATGCCAAACGGTTAATGCGCATTAACTTCATTTTTCAGCCGATACAACTGCGGAATCAGTGAAATGTAGTGCACACAAACGACAGTGAAATTGCGGCGCATGGACCTTTTCGGACTGCAGTTGCCACCGATAGTGACGGGAAAACATGGTAGTCATGATGTGCTTGCTTTTCCCATAGCTTGTGCGTCCTGTTGCCGCTCGAGGTGGCATTTGGGCAAGGAATCCACCAAGCCCATCGATGAATACATCCAGTAGTATGAATAAGGAAAAATGGTTTAGTTTACATTATGTACACTGGCCCCTGGTACGGAAGCCCACTCCATCAGGAGCATCTTATACGTCTGAGTTTGCTTCGGGACACGTCAGAACCACGTCTGCCCCACACGTCTCCGCTTATTTTTCCTTCGTCTTCCTTAGGAGACTGGACTGGGGAATCTGATGTCGGTAGGTCGGCCAATCCCAATGGCTGATTCCGTTCCGCCGGGCTTGCCTCCAATGCCGCACCCCCACCCCCGCATTCTTGAGTATGCATGGCCACCTGGGAAAATTGGCTCTAAGCTGTTCCCACGGTTTTGGGCGACAATGGCCGCTTTCATCAATTAGCGGGCTTTGCGTGACGACCCTCTTGTCAGGATCAGGATGCGGTAGTAATCTTCGCAGTAATTACCGTTTCCATCGATGGTGGTGGTGGTTGTTGACTCGACGCGAGCTTCTTTGTTTGCGCGTCAGTCTATGACACACCTGTTTGGTGTCGCTGTGCGCGCTGATGAATGGCCGCCTCGTTGGAAACGTCCAAGGTATGCGCTTGTCCAGGTTGTGACGTAACAGTCCACATCACCCACGACGATGACATGGAAGTGGATGATGGCCCTTCTATATCCAACATTGCACGTGTGTTGACAGCCATGATGTGTTTGCAGAGAAGTGGAGCCTGATGGAGAAACTGGCTCGCGGCCTTGCAGAGTTTTAGGATGCCATCGTCACTGCAAGGCTGCCATGGCAGCAAGTGAAAATAAGATTTTTTTGCTGCATGCTTGCAAATAAAACTTGTCTGTGTGTGTGTGTTTGAGTGAGAATTAAAACAGTTTTTTTAGAGTGCAGCTCTTAGGTGCCCGTTCCTGTGGTGAGTGTCGGTGTCGTCACTTATAACCAAGCGAGCGAGCACAGAGAAAGATGAGAGCGAACGCTGAGCGCAGCAGGGGATACAAAAAGCGGTGGGAGGAGGAAATTGGAGAGGAGGGTGCAGCGGAATCTTGAGACGGGGAAAGCGGAGGGTATGGCGAAAGCGTAGTGTGGCGACGATGGCTACTATGGCGCCAGAGTAGTGCTCGTCGTCTGGGAGGTGGCAGCTCGTGCATCACCCACACGCTGGCTGTCGTGCCACACGAGACCGATTGTCCACGCCAGCCAATATATCACGAAATGAAAATGCATATAGAGCTGCGCTCAAATTTTGCATTAGGGAGTATCGTAATTGTCGGTGAATTTTTTGTTTTACCAGTACGTTAATAGCCGCTCATGCAAAAACGCCCATGTGCTTGCGTTGTAGTGCATGTTAAAGAACCCCAGGTGGTCAAAATTAATCCGGAGCCCTCCACTACGGCGTGCCTCATAATCAAAACTGGTTTTGGCACGTAAAACCCCAGAAAGAAGAAACATTTGCCATTGTTAGTTAATTAGTACATCGCTTAGTGCGTACCTGACCCACGTTCTGTGCCAGCTTCGTATTAAACAAGGTTTTACTGCAGTACAGTTGACTTCCGTAAATTTGACCCTGACGGGACCTATGAAATTGAGCGAATCATCCAGCTGGTTAGATTAAACAAGACGGGGAAAATGCCGAAACGCATTGCTTATTCATTTTGCAGTATTTGCTCAATCCTAACACGTTACCGAATCAAATGTGTACTCAGTTTTTATGGGCTCAAAGTAGGAAACTAACGTAGAAATTACATAGGGGCTCCTAAACAAAACAGATACTTAATACAAAGCAGATTATTCAAGAAGAAAAATGTGGCATACTTTTGATTCGGACAATAAGAAAAGAATAAAACTAGTGAGTTTTACCTAAACAGCACTTTATTGTTGTCCATGAACCATAACAAGTCTTCTTATGTTTCTTGTGCACTTGATGTTCTGCATTTAGCAAACGACTGCACAGTGATATAAAATGGTAAGGTCGCCCACGCCTAGGCTAACCAGTTCGATAGTTGATCCTGCAATGCGTGCAAGCCTTCGAAATGTGGGAAATGTGTGACACGACTTGTATCCGCTAGCTTAGCATGCCAAAGATGCAGAGCAGTGCAAAGCAATGTTAGGCTGAACATGTGTGTAGTTTACCATGTTCAGCTGCAACTGTTTCAGTTTGTATGTGGTGCTTAATAAGCCTCGTGTGCTACCGATGGCGCCGCTGCATACAGCGCTCCAGTGACGTCAGCCGGGGCGCATTGGCCTCTGTCGTCTGTTATGCTTTGGCTTGTTATTTTCATGCGTTTGCTCGCGCTATTACTGTGTGTTCGCGTGGCGCGGTGCTATTTCTGGTATTAGTTTTATAAAAACCAGCGCTATCAGATATTAAATGTATCATCCATATAGCCACCCGATGCCCAGGGACCCGATGCCCAGGACGCTGCTAAGCTTGAGGTCACCGATTCGATCCCGGGTGCTGCAGCCGCACTTCGTTGGGCACAAAGTGCAAAGACTTTGGTGTATACTTCAATTTAGGTGCACGTTAAAGAACCCCAGGTAGTCAAAATTAATGTGCAGTCCTCCATTACTGTGTGCCTCATAAAACGTGCTCTTGGGACAAAGGAACGACAACACAGTAGTGAAAACAATCAAAAAGGGCATTTATTGTGCCTTCTATACACCAATGCCAGCTAGTCGAATCACTACCAATGAAACATGCCAATTGGCTCTAACGAATCGAGCAAGTCCGACTCCCTGCGACAGGATATCGAGCACCCCATGCTCGACACCAATGCCCAATTGTTTGCGTCTACAGCCACATGAGCAGTGGCGTGTTCAAACGATCGTGTTCGTCCATCCCGATGCCCCGCTCCGAAGCCTCTTGCGACGAGGCCACGTGCTTCGTTGACTCCAAGCCAAAGAGCAAGAAGCTATGCCCTTTTGCGCCCGATTAACCCCGTCGTTAGGAGGTGTTAACAACGCAACAGTCTTTCGCAACGCAATGCAACTATTCTACAACTACACCGACTACCAGTGGCGCATAGCTACGTGAGGAACCCGTATTACAGGAGACACGAGAGCCAGGCAGTGAAAACATCAGGGGACATGCGACATTGTTCTGTTTACTGCACTATTCTGTTAAGCAAAAAACAAAATAAAAGAAACTGACACACATGTGCTTTTATTTTCTCCTTTGTGTAACAGTATAGGGCATTAAACAGAACAGTGTCATACCAGCAAGCCTGAAATCAAAGCCTTATTGACATGCGGGAGTCGAGCGTCCTCACAAATCATACGGTGGTTTTGGCACAAAAAAATCGAACATAATTTCTTTTAATTAACAAAAAATTATTTTTCATATAACCACAGCCCTCGTGGGCAGGGACACTATCTGATGACTCGTCGACTAAGTGGCATTGTAGTTTAATACAAATTTTACGTTTCGCTCATAACTTTAATCACTTGGTGTCGCTTATGTAAAACAGTTTCTGACAAGAAAAATCTTAAAGTGGTTTGTTGCTAACATTTGCACCACGCTCTATAATGTTTCGCAGTCGTCAAGTATGTTTTTCATTATTTTCTTACAAATAAATTTTATTACTATTTCTTATGCAAAAATTTTGTTTGTTCAGGTTAGCATAAGACTATTTCTGTTCAATGCACATTCAGACTACTGGGAGCCACTTGGAAAACATGGCATTATCAGCGTAAAAATAAAGATATGTTATATTAAAAAAAAAAATCGGGACAGCCTGTGAACATTTTATTGCGCCTTTGTACGTCTCTCTTTTGGGTGTGTGTGTTCGAGTACCAGCGAACCTAAATTCGTCAGTTTCCTTGATTTAGTTTTGAATATGTATGATGTGCTTACAAAACAAAATATATTAAAAGCCGTTATCTAAGCAAAGATTGTTGCCTGTTCTTGTTAAGCGATAACACTAATTATGATCATTGGACGAACCATGCCCACGAAATTTGCTCACTACCCATGGCAGGAGGAGCAAAGAAGGCAAAGGTTACAGAGTCAAGTAACATGCCTCACAAGCAGCCACAAAAGAGGGCTACAAATGCACTCTCGCACCCTCTGCTGTGAACAGAAGTGATTGTGTGCTCTGTACGTCCCCTGCTTTATAGCCTGGTAAGGAGGACCAGCACTGTGCGCGTTCCCTGTCCTCTCTTGTGCAGCGCGTGGAGGGCGACGGCTACTTTGTGGAGCCCACCATTGTGACTGGCTTGCCACATGATGCGCCTGTTGTGCACCGGGAGACGTTTGCCCCCATCGTGTACCTTCTCAAGTGTGACAGTGTGGACCAAGCCATTGCATGGAACAATGAGGTAGAGCAGGGCCTCTCCAGCAGCCTCTTTACTGCCAGCCTTGCCAACGTCTTTAAGGTGGGTAGCCAAGGTTGCACATTCCTACAACAATCTGCTAGATACTGGCTGGATGCCAAGCTGTTTTCTTCTTGCTCCTCATCAAATAGTGGCTGGGACCAAAAGGCTCGGACTGTGGTATTGTGAACATTAACATTCCAACAAGTGGAGCAGAGATTGGCGGCGCCTTTGGTGGCGAGAAGGTGAGCCCCTTGGCTTTGTCTGCTGATTTGTGTTGCACTGTGCATCTTGTGCTGAATGTTGCATCAGTCAAGTACTACGATGGATTATGTCATTTGAGTGCATGCAGAAAAGGCCTCGTGACAATTCTTTATGCAGTTCGAGCAATGTCTCCGTGCAGTAGAAGCTAATTTTCCCCATTAAATCCCAAGCGAAAAATTGGAAAGTACCTACTACTGTTGCAGTTGTGAACAAAAAGAATGAAAGTTATCGCAATCCAGTGATAGGCACAGCAATGCTGTGCCTGGAGAGTGTGGCAATGTCATAGATGTTAGCATTCAAGCATCTGCAGCGATCTATATAATGCCATATTTGGTTTGTACTTGTCAGAGTGGTTGCCAAGTCATGTTACGGGACTTGGTTTGTGCATCTACTGCATATCGCCACCCATCACACCTGCGCAATGCTGCCAACCTCTCAAGCCAGTTTTTCCTGACCTCAGATACAAGATTTCCATGATTTCAATAGATACAAAATGTGGTTGTTAGGTTTGTCAACATGATTTCTGTAAATATTAAGTTTTGTGTTACGCAGGCTTCAAATTTTATAGCTTAAACTTGTTTCAGAGCTTGTTTTAAGATATTCAAACAATGATGTTACGGCACTCAAGCTGAAATGATGTCAATCAAGTCATTATGCTAACACAGCCTTCTGCTTGAAGCCATATCCACAGAAGACATCAGCACGCCCATACCTTGTTGTTGTACTAACTTGCTTTGCATGTAGAGCAATGTGCCAAGATTACGCGGAACCTTATTTGAATTGTAAGGACCGAGCCTCTCAAAACAGTGTGCCACTTGACGAAGCTAAGGTGCGAATAACTTTTTTCTTTTCGCATGCCGTGTACTGACATAGCACCACCATACTTACACATCATTTGCGATGAAGCATACGTGGCCAGATTTTACTTGCCCACACAGATTGCCACTGGGACTCTGTTCAAGATTGCTCGACCTCTGGGCAGTTCTCGGTAAATTTTAGTATACATGTGCATAGTCGGCTGTCTAGTGCCACGACCACATGCTGGGTGTTCACTTAAGCCCAGATATGCCCGTGCTGCTTTGTTTGGTGTCAAAGCTTACGTTTGTTTTGCCAGTTCCTGATTTCATTTAGAGTGCGCATACATCGAGAGGTACGGATGGCAAAAGTAGCAGTGCTTCGCTAAAGAGCCCTGGCCATCCACACCCGTTTGTTTAGATGCATTTACTGCACTACAGTGTGGTCGCATGCTAAGGTCCACTCCTGCCCCACGGCTGATTCGTCTGCCTCTCGCTTCAACACGTCTGAGAAAGTTGAGATTGCTCAACCTTCGGTATTAAAGTTAAAAATGGGACATTGGTTTTCTGCATTAAAACTTGGTTGGAAGTCAGCGCTTGTCTGTGTTTCTTGTCGTCCTTTCTTCCTTTGCGCTTTTAACTTATTACTATGGAATACTATCTAGCCCAAACAGCCACCTTCCTGTATTCATGATGTCATGCCGTCTCGGCACGCCCACTCTTTGCACAAGCAGCAGATTACTTAACAGTGGGCTGTGTATGCGCTCATCCATGCTGAGCTAGGGTTGCATTAGAAAAGGAGATGCCCCCCTTTTCTGCCCACCCACTTGATTGCGTTAATGCGAGATTGCTCCCCGCATAGCATCCTTCTCGGCTCACCCTCAGACGCTTTCACTCACTCTTGAGCCATACAGGGCGTGACAGGATCTTATCGCACTTTATCGGAATGGCCACAAGCCCAGATTGTGAAACTTGCCGGTGCAAAGAGACGATAGCACATCTTCCGTGCGATTGTCGACGTTTTAGTGCACAAAGGAAAGTCCTCAAAACCACGCTCGACAAGATAGACAGCCGTCCCCTTACGGAAGCCAGAATTATTGGTCCCTGGTCCCAGCCGACGTCGGAACAAACTGCTTTAAAAGTGCTAGTACGCTTAAAAAAAAAAAAAAAAAAAACAGGACTTCGTGAAAAACTATAGAATTGTGCGGACTGATGTGTTTTTTGTTTTTTTTCTTCTTTTTATTCTTATCTTGTTTTCTAATCTTTTCTGCCCTTACCCTGTCCCCCTGCGCACAGTAGCCAACCGGACACTTAACCTGGTTAACCTCTCTGCCTGTTATTTTCCTTCCTTCCTTCCCTAGCGCACTTGGACTTTGTACTAGGGGTGTGCGAATACCCAATAGATTTTGAATCAAATCAAGAAGCCAAGTGTCGAATGAAATGTCAGATTTTTCTTTTTACAAAATTGAATGCTTACAAATCTTAGGCGAGAAAATACGGTGCTGCATATGATTGGGAGTCTCCTAGCATTGCATAACAAGAATGCTGTCAGTAACGAAGGTACATAAAAATCAAGGTATGCAGTAGAGTCTTCTCTTGTTAAAGGGAACACCAAATTAGTATGCCAGCACTGATTACAGTTCAGTTCAGGTATATGAAGTTCTGGAAAACATTTTTTTTTTTCAGTAGAATTTCTGTCCATAGAATCAAGTGGTTTTCTTTTTCCTCAAACTAATGAATTAGTGACGCTCTATTAATATTACTGAATACAAATAGTGAACCTGTGTTGAGTGGCCATCTTTATTTATTGCACAGATAGCCTTTCTTTCGAGTTCTTAAAATACAGAATGGCTTAACCAATTGTACGGCAGTTGGGTTATCGTATAAGGCCCATCTGCGCGACGGACAAAAGGACCGCGTATCACGCGACTCTATAACCAGACTAGAGCAGGTACCGTCCGCCTGTCACCTGTCAGATAATCTGAAATCTAGTGAGTCACGGCAAGTTCGCGGGTCGCTCGCTAACCCCCCTCCCTCCCCCTCTCTCTCGCCCCCTCTTCGTTCATCCGCCGCCTCGCGGTTTCGTTTGCGAGGCGGTTTGTCAGCTTTGCGAGTGTCGCGCTGCTGCTGCGAATAGATCTGTGTCGATTTGGCACCAAACCGTAACTGTAGTCGCCAACACTCGATGCAGCGCCGATTAGGCCTAGTAGTGTGTTCGTCGCAAAAGAAGTCGGTTTCGCCCGAAAAGCGAAGCATCGATTGCGATAGCAAATTACTGGACAGCTATACGAAATAAGGATAGTAGTTTTATCGGTCGTATAAACTTGCAAACATATATGCGTACGAACTAAATTCACAAGCATGGTGTCAGGCGCACACAGGCAAGCACAAACGCATCTCACTCGACCGTGGAAACTTGCTGTCAAAACACTGGAGTGAGGAAACACGGCAGCAGCAGCAAGCAAATTGACCTTCGTGCTGCCGCTCCCATCAACGCGAACTAAGCCGCGAATACACGGCGGAGGGCGGACTCTGTCCCCGTCGCAAATGGCTTTCAAGATACAGCGGCTGCTCATGCCGTCCAGAGTAGAACGCCCCCCAGAGGTTTGCACACAACGGAAGGCGGTCCCTGCCGATTCAGCCACGATTGCCGGCTTACCTTCACACGCTTTCACTTGCATATAAAGCATACGGTGCGCGGCGATAATTTTTTCGCCCATGGACTTTATACGTAACCTCACGGCTCTGATGACGGCAGAAATGTGCCTGGAGTGCATAGGCGTATCTATCAGGGGGGGGCACTTGCCCCCCCTTTCTCAAAAGTGTGGGGGCAAAGTATGCCATTTGTCCCCTCCCCCACTTTTGAAAGTGGGCTGTGCACGCTGGAGAGTCCAAGAAAACCACAGCAGAAGCTCAATTTTCTTTCTAAATTGAGTGGCCCACGTATGTAATGCTTTTATTTACAGCGTATCCCCTGCTTGGGCTCTTGTGTGCCTTCCCGGGACACTCTGTAGCGTACGACGCGCGTAATTCGCCATATACGCTCGTGTTGCAGAGAAGGCCTGGCGCTGGGCAGTTCCCGCCCTAACAAATGTCAGCTTGCGCTACTTGCATCATGCCTAGCTTTTGGGGCCGATAAATCTGTAAGCTTGCCATATTTACCCTGCTGGCGAGGGGTAGGTCCGTATAAACAATTATAATCTGCTGCACCCAAGGACGACTGATGTGCGTTACACGAAATCGTTAGGTTATCAAATGCTGGAACTATTTAATCTCTGTCCAGAAATAGCCTACCCATAGTTGCAGTCTCAGTATCTTATCACCACGAAAATTATAATCAACCCTCTTACAGGTATAACTGTAGAATTTCACTGTGTGATCACGACTTATTGTAGACATGTTCGTGAAAATGACCTTGGTCGAAGGGCATTTCAATACCAATAGAACACTCACTTTAATTTTTTCTAAAGGCTTGTGTCACTTCTCACCTTGTCGATTTCATTTTCCGTCTGTTTCCAAATAAGAGCTGCACTTTTACTTGTTTCCCGACAGCAGCAAAACAGATGTTTCATATTGTGAAAAAACTAGGGCCACTTTTTGGTGGCGTGTATCGAAATTTTGCAATGTGTAGGTTGCTTATGTGCTCCCGAAAACAGTTACTGAATAGTCTCTCCCAATTTTTATATGTTATATACGTCATTCAATTGTTTTCCCCCTGTATTCTAGGTAAACTATATGGAGTTATTTATTCGAAGCACGAAGAAATGTTCTGAGTGACGAGCGATAAATGTTTATTCTGTGTAGGTTCTTTACAGCCTTTGTAGAAAGTTACTAATTGAAGCGTTCCAGGGTGCCAAGCCGTTGCTAATTGAAATGTTTCCCAGACTCCTAAAGCAACAGCACAAGAAACGGTCGAAATTCCATCAAAATAGAGAAAATGTTAAGCGTAGTGCCTTGCGAAACTTTCACTTTCCTGCTTTAAAGCAAGTGAAGCAGATAATTACTAAACCCTCGTTTTTCCATGTGTTTTCGTGCATCATACAAGTTTGTTTGTTTGTTTCTCCACTGTCCCCTGTGAGCTTAAGAAGGTATCTTGTTTACATCTGCGCATAATTAGGGTGATGGTATGGGTAATATCTTGGCAATATTCCAAATGTGTGGGTTCATTTTCCATTAGAATGCGTATGCAAGTGATCCATTGCGTTATTAGTCTGTTTTACGAGTGGTGTAAAACTAAGACGGCTGTGCTGGCATAATGACAACTACAACTGAGATCACATTTTGCAAATATAAGTGGAACAAAACGCCAAATTTATGTGCGATGGTAAATGCTTGTTGATCAAATACAGATTAAAAAAAATTATAACCAAGTGTTCGAAAGTATCACGCTGCTGCTAGGCTTCCCAATGTCCCAAAAGAACTCTGCGTTTCAGATATTTTATGCATTGAAGGAATAGACAGGTTTTAAGTGCAATGCGTTGCGTACTTGAAGGTCTCTGGCTTATTTAGAAGCCTTACCAATAATTATTGTACGCTCATATTTTATTTCTTTTTACATTGTCTGGCGTGAAATACTAGGTTCGCCTGTTGTCCTCACCGAACTGAAGGCGGCAGCTTCATTATGTTTGGTGACTGTAAGGACAAGTTAATAGGTGATGTGTAGGTGAAGTTCAGAGTAGATGGGCAATTGGGGCTTTCACAATAAATTACGTATGAGCACCCTAGAGTGTTATGAGAGTGTCTAACGAGCGGGGAAGAATTGAGCCGGCTGCCCTGGCAGAACTATAAAAGCCATCAAGACCAAATTTAGTGAAGATTGGTGGTATGCTATATGGAAACTCTCTGGGCGAAGTTAAATGCGGCTGGATCAAACACAGCCTTTGTAAAACATTTCTTATTCAAGTGTTAGAGCGCGTGATATGAGAGCTATCAGCTGTGCTTCCCACTGTCCCGACATAGCTGTAGGTTACAACAGGTTTATATTTTGTGGAAAAGGGAGGGGGGGCATGGCAACTGCAAGGTGCGACAAAATTATTACATTCCTGGTCCAGTTAGAAGCGTTGGAAATAATTATTGAGCCGTCTTTTTTCTGTCCCTATTTTCAGGCGTCATAATACGTTCAGACTTGGTTTCAGCGATGTCCTCGGTGAACTAAACAAGACATTATGTTTATACTTAGCGAAAATAAAGGATGCGTACGTTGTTGACAATATGTAGGTAAACTTCAAAGACAGGGGTCTAAGTGACATTTGCAGTAAATTAAGCATGCAAGTGATCCGGAGCTTTATGAAGGTGTTCTGCGAACAAAGAATTTATCCTATTGCTTTCGAAGGACTGTGAATTCAACCGATATCAAATCTAACGGAAATTGAGTAAGGAAGACGGGGGGGGGGGAGGCAGAAATGGAAGGAGGGAGGACACCATGGTAAATGTTATGGCGAAGTAACATGTGTGTTGATGAATTACTGGCTTTTAAAAATTGCCAACAAGAAGTGCTCCAAAGCATTACACGGGGACGAAAGTTTCAAACGGAACAGTCATATACGGGCAACTATTTAATGTATGCGATATAATTACGAGAAATTGAAAGTTTTATCGCAACTGTTCGAAAGAAACAGCTTCACTGGAAACCGGGTTATAATTCTCGAAGGTCGCACACATCTGCTGTCTTTTTTTTTCTAGTGGATATTGCAAGTAGTATATGTTGATTGTACTTGATTGATGTGCTGATGTTGATTGCGTAGACCCTCGACAATACTATTACCTAAACTAGAGATACACTCCTGATGTATATTTCAAAACCAAGTACAATTCTTTGTTTAATTAGTAAAATTGGCTGTAACAGATGTGCATTTTTTATGTGCGCTGTACTGTGGCTGTATATACTTGGCGGAATCCGAGACCTGTGTGAGACACTCATTGCCTTTTGTCGCTGCATCATCTTGAAATTTTATATAGTCACAAGAAATAAATGCAAATTCAAATAATTTTTCGGGCCGCCATGGTTCACCATGTGCGATTGATAAGTAGGTCAATGGCTGTTAAACATAATGATAACTGATAGACGCATTTCTAGGCTCTTTCGCTTACTGTCACAGTAATTCGCAATATATATATATATATATATATATATAGAGAGAGAGAGAGAGAGAGGGAGAGAGAGGTATAAAGGTCGAATTTCTTGCGGTCTGCCCCCCCACTCGAGAAATGGTTGGTACGCCACTGCTGGAGTGTCCATATAATTGCTATCGCTATTCGATTCGGTGATATTCGCAGACCCCTACTTTATGTGGAATGTGACAGCGCTCTGCTTCGGAGGTCACTCTTGGTCGCATGGTGCGCAATTTAACAGGTGCATTTGCAAGCAGCCACATTTAATTCAACCATTTGACCTTCTGCGTCAGTGGAAGTTTCCATTTGTCTTTATTCCTTTGCGGCAGCAGTGAAATTTCGTTCCGTTGAAATCGTGTATCAACAAACTTTGTTATGTTGAGGTTCTAATACATGATGTTCTATGGACAAGTTAGGAAAGGTTAAATATTTCGTTATAGTGAGAATTTTGTAGTATTGCTCCAAAGTTTTGATTAGCAGCCAAAGGGCGCCAGAGGGGACAGAAGAGAGAACAGAGCGCTGAACTTAAAAATTTTCTTTTCGGAAAGCATCGAGGGTGTCCCAACTATAATGCACAAAGATTAAAAAGTACACAAATGCCACGTAGCTGCACAGAACCAAGGTAATGTTTTCCATCGCGTGGAGCAGGGCTTATCAAGTACGTTCATCCAAGGGAACCCCGATAAGCTCCATATAGTGCCAAGGAACGAATGTCGAATTATCGAGGGTATCAAGAAAACAATGAAGAAATGCTTCACTACGTCAACACGCTTTTATTTACTCAATGAATCATGAAATCTTGTTTCTATTTAGCACAAGACCAGTGCGGAAGCTGAAATTCTCTCATGACTGATTAGTGCCAGCAACGGCGAAGGCCTCGCGACATCCTTCGCGGCGCATGTTTTCATCTGAGACGCACTTTGCACCAACGGGCGCACATCCCTTTTCGCCACTCAGCTGCTCGCCAACAAATTGTTCGTCCATCGCGATGTAGCCGGTGCTCTTCATGTTCGACAGCTTTGCACTGAGTCGAAGCGAAACTACTACTACCGACGCGATCATGGACGGCGACCTTGCGGTTCAGAAGTGACGCACGCAATAAGTCAAAACGAAACTACCGTTCGATGCTAGAAGTGCGGACGAAACCGTGGCCGCTATCGACGCAATCATGGACGACGACCTTGCGGTTCAGAAGGCAGGCAGCCGACGCGCGCACCGAGTGAAAACGAAACTACTATTTGCGGCAACCGCTGCGGACGAAACTGCGGTATGGTTATCGACGCGATCATAGATAGCGACTACGCACATGGAGGCACGCGGCTAGCCGCCAACGCGGTGTTACGCGCGGCGATAAACGCAAGAATAAAGGCTTTAAAGGCACAATTACGCGCGAAGCGCTTCGGCGTTGCTGTCAGTCACGTGCCGCGTACGATTGCCGCATGCGGACCACGACGATGTGGACTGTGCCGCTTCGTTTCGGTTGGACGCTACGCCGTTCTTGCTCTATTGCGGCGCACATTAATTTGCGGTGTTCCGCGCATTTTTTTTTTTAATTCCTCCAACGTATACGTCAGTGCGCACGCTATCGGTACCTACCCTATCTACACATAGGAGAAAGGCGGTAAGCTACGGCCTCCGAGATTCAAGTGCGTAAGCTTAGGCGCGCTGCCCGTTCTCAGAGCAACGTTGGGTGGCTGCTTGCGTGTTTATTACGCAGTTTGTGCATTGCTGTTACGCACTGTGATGTGTTTTTTGACATTCGGGCATGGGTAATGGAGGTTCTTTGGATCGAGCTCACCTCGTGTTCGCCGTTTTAGACACTTAATTGTCGAGAGCGGGACCAGAGAAAATTTATCAGTGGCTCGCGGAAACCACTTTGAGAACCCATGGCGTGGAGATAATCGGATTATTTTTTGCATTCCGCCTAATTACATTATTTGTCTTCATTAATTAATCAACTTCTCAAATATTGTAATTAGTTGAGAAGTGTCAATGAGAAAATTGCAGAGCAACATGAAAAACTCCCGAAACAGCTTTCTGTTGTTCAATAAGTGCTAATAAGTGTTTTTCCGAGCGTGAAAGAAGCCTGTGAATGCACACAAAATTGCCACGCGACTGGCGGCTTGCGTGTATTTGCGGGCTTCTTTCACGCTCGGAAAACTTTTATGTAGCACATATTGAGCATCGGAAAGCTGTATCGGGAGTTTTTCACGCTGCTCTGGAATTTTCTCATTCACACTTCTCAAGTATTTATAATATTTGAGAAGTTGAATAATTAAGACTATGTAATTATCTGGAATGCAAAGAATAATTCAATTATCTCCGCGTGACGGCAAACATTACCTTGGTTCTGTCCAGCTAAGTGTCATTTGCATATTTTTAAATCTTGGTGCAGGACACCCTGTATAGTAACACAGAAGCACGACAGCCATGCGTGGAACTGAATGAAAATAAAACCACACTGAAATATTCAACATTGTGATACGATACCCTCCTTAATTTCGTTACATTGAAGTTTGTTATATATTTTTTAACTACCCACATTTGCGGTGCACTGCTAAGCCCGAGGTCACGGGATCAAATCCCGACTGCGGCGGCTGCATTTCAAAGGTGGTCAAAATTAATCCCCCACTATGGCATGCCTTATCTCTTGGTTTTTGTCTGTATAACCCCAGAATTAAAATTTTTAATCCTAGTTTTATCAAACTCGAAGGGGATTGTGAAATAGTTTGATATATCGATAATTAGAAATATAAAATGCCTAGTGAAGGTTATCTGAAAACTATGTCTGGTCTCGGACAGTTTCCCGAGATCTTGAAAAGCATTAATTTACTTTTCTCCAAAACCGTGTCTGACGCACAAAAACCATTTTTGTGCAATAATGGCGCAAGTCACTCGCACTGCAGAATTGATACTGATCACAACGCTGACCCTACAAGCTCGTGTCGCCTGGCCGTGAGACCACAGTGTGCCTTGCATGCTTCTGTGTTTTTATTCACAATAAGGTTGAAATGCATCCAGTATGGACATGCGTTGTGCCACCTCAAGCACACTTGTACTGCTAATTGTGCGTGTGAATGTCATAGGTCGGCAATGGGCCATTCGAAGCAGATGCTGTTAGATTTGAAAGTGGCCTGCAAAGCGTGAGTTTATTCCCACTCACGTGTCCAGACATATGTGATAACGGTCCAGTCCTCCAGAATGAATGTGCCCTTGCATGTACCCTTGCATACATTAAAGCAATGCATCCACATCAGGCACGGCCGCTTGATGGATAGCCATTGCAACAAAGCCAGGTTATTGCAATTGCTGTGGAGTTTCAACTGGGGAGCAGTTATTACAAGATGTCATGGTATCATTTGGCAGTGAGATTGCCAATACAGTGTCGCTACATGGCTTTAATGCAAATTGCATCGGCATTCATTGTAACATCGGCTCTGCCACAATTTTTGCCTCCATGGCATGTACTGTCTTTCAGATTCAATGTCTTGTTTGACAGCATCTGCCAGAACAGTACCATCGGCATTGAATATTTCTGACAATGCGAAAATGATAGTGGCCTCGTTAGGAGAAGCACCCTTGCAGACGTGTGGTTCAGCATTTGATATATCGAATGTGGCAAGGAACGGGAGTTTGATACATACATATTTACAGCGTATATACGTCTGCATGTAGGTGGTGGCGTGGAGCAGCGGTAGAACACCGGGCTTCTGATCCGAAGGTCGTAGGTTCGAATCCTACTCCAGTCCACTACATTTTCAGGCTCGGAGTGTGCCCGACACCGGCAAAAAAATATTCCCAAGAACCAGTGATGCTATACTAGTCCAAGTGCAACCAAATTAGGAAGGCCCACTAAGCTTGAACAAAGGCAATCCCTCACCAGAACAGGAATTGGCCTCCCTGGTGCAGTATTCGGCCACTACCTCCCTCATGACTCCTACAATTAACCCGTGGCCCTCAGTCCCCAGCGGCTGCGGAGCACCTGACCAAGGCGGCGGTCAGACGCGGCAGAGGGTGCTAAAGGAGAGGCTTTCATCCTGCAGTGGACATAAATATGGGATGAGGACTTCTGCGTGTAATTAAGGGGTTGTGATGAGTGTTCTCCGGAATCGACTTTGTATAGGACGTCGTGGTGAATTTTTCGTTGAGAAAAAGAAATTGCAGCTGTGTACTGCTGCCTATTATTCAAGAAGCACAGTTGAGATCGGGAAGATGTTAATGCTGATAATTTTCCTGTGGAAGCCGTATAACGACAGGTGGTGGCGGGTGGTCAAAACTGCCGACATGTGTCTTTCCTTTTATAGGCGCTTGCATACTGTCGAGCAGCTTTGCTGTGAATATTTCTACATAGCCTGTACCGGTTTATGGAAGTAAACTCAAACTTGGCTGCACAAAATATGCCTGCATTCCCTACTTGCTAGGCCAACTAAAGTATTTACCTTGTGATGGTTAGTGAAAGCCTCTTGATCAATTTTATTTTCATTTGCTGTTAACATTGGCAACATCATTAATAGAACAGTTCGCTGACCAGTGTGAAAATACAGAATGCGATGTTTTGGGATGATCTCTTGTGCAATAAACTGGTTGCTATAAGATTTGTTTATGTGTAGGGTGGTATCACAAGGTTTTAAGATTGGCTCAGTTCTCAAAAAAAAAAAAAAGTAATTTATGTGCATTCAAACAGTGTCACCTTTGAAATAATCCTCTCGCACTGTAGTGTGGTGCTCCCAGCATTCCTGCAACTTTGCGAATATGTCCTGGATGTCTTCTTTCTTGAATGAGTTGAGCACTGTTCTGAAATTTCAGCTTGATTTAAGCAATCATGTCAAAATGGTGACCTTTGAGCTTGGTTTTTAATTTTGGGAATCACTTCAGGTGTAGTTTCTTCAACTAATTTTAGTTGATACTTGTAGTACTTTTGTGTGCAGCTTCCAGTTATGTAAAAGAATGGCGCAGCAAGAGGTGCTTGCCGTGCGTTATCAGATTAAATTTTCTTCATTCTCTTCAATGAGGACTTGGGTGTTGACAATGATTACTTGGGACAGTATTGTGAAGGCGAAAGATGCTTTTACTTTCACCTTCACAATAGTTTGGTGTCCCATGTGTCTGAGGCACTCCTGATCGTCTGAGCTTTTCCACCCAAATATGAACCTGATTGGCAGCTACGGTTCTGAATTATGAATGCCGCTTCATATCATAAAGAAAAATTATTTGTCTACATTTTGTCAGTGACTGAGTGTTCATTACTGTACTGCATTACATAACGAATGCGACAGCGGAATATTTGCGTAGCGCATGTACAGGGGAAGAAATAATTCAGATGGAGAAGTGCTTGAAAGCATTTCAAATGGGTGAGTCAAATATGGGCAATGTCTTGAGAAAGTATTTGTTTTAATTGCTGGCAACTGAATTTCTTATGCTGCCTATAAGATTGCTGGTAATTGGGTTAGGAGTCTGTTTTTATTACTGCAGTAGCAATTATTCATATGCTCAAGGCACGTTGCGCCACTGTGCTCACCCCAAGCGCAAGGCTGGTTGGGCCTGCAAGCCATATTTGTTGTGGGTCCCAGGACAAAGGGCGAACATGTTTTGGAAGCCACATGATCTGCTGAGTTTTGCAGACGCCGCATATTTTAAATGGTAAATGCACAGAACATTTGCTTTGGGACAAGCGTGCACCATGTCAGTGCTGTGACGGCAAGTGACCTCTGTTAATACGTCTGTGGGGGTGCATGACCCCAACATTGTTTAGTTAGTGAATGCTTACTGCAATTTACACTACCCCTAACAACCATAAGCCTTGCCTCATGTCTTATAGCCTAATACAGTAGACTCCGCGTAAAAGGAACTCGAAGGGGCAGAAAAGAGTGTTTCGTTTATCCCAAGTTTCATTTTAATGAAGAACACAAAAATTACCAACAGTAGCTTTATTCTCAACATCTCAAAGTACTTTAATATTATTGTGGTGAAAAAAACAAACAAAAAAGCTCTGCTTCTGTTGTAGCTTCTTTTGCACGAGGTTATGCATATATGTGCGAGAGAATTCGCAATAATTCTGCGCGATCCTCACATTCAAAATAAGTGCTTAAGACTTCCAACTACATCTTGTGCCGTCTGGTCCGAAACTGTGACATGCAGCAAAAGAATATTACCATTAATAATTCTCAACTGTTTCTTCAGAGCCGGTAACTAGGGCATATGGTCAATATGATCTCCGTGGGTCTCTTATTCCTGGTGCTGAGAACGAAGCAACAGTAACAGGTAGACTGCAAGGTCCTGTTGACTCCATTGCTCTCATCCACCTCAGGGATCATACTTGCTTAGCGAATTCATCATAAAAGAAACACTGTTGCAACTTCGGCAGCTCTAATATGCCTTACCTTTCCCACAACAACCTGATGGATTACTTTCTTCACTCCATATAGCATCTCCGTTTGGCGTTTCTCGGACTTTTCATGTTCTATATGCCATGATGTTGCTGTTAGATAGTCAAAGTTGTATTTTACCAGAGTTTTCAAGAAAGGTTTCGTTTCACCAGTTTCTCTGGTGAAACTCTGCGCCTATGGGTGGCCAACCAAAGTTGATACCATCGTTCCGTTTATTCAGCATTTTCGTTTAAGCAAGTTTCGTTTATCCGGAGTCCACTGTACTTTGTTCTCACTATATCGCTGCTTTGCCTTTTGGGCAAAACTGCAGCTTTTTATCAGTTTTATAGTGACTCACCTATAGGACACCACTGATAGTGCCATTGATAGTTTGTGTGCTTCTGTGTGTAACTAATTGGAGGTCATGTTGTTAAAGATTGTGGGCACTTTTCTTCTGGTGAGGGCAAACTTAAGCAGGCAACAGTAGCTTTGTCCTGAACTTGAGATGCGGCTTTTGCTTACATTACCGTTTGGCTTGCTTCATCCACTATTACAAGTGCTGATAATATGAAGGCAAATTTCTGTACACTTGCATCATCTTAGTGGCTCGTGGCCAAGAGGGCTTTTGTAAGCTTTATGTAGAACTGGCAGCTTAAGGTTTAGCATTCTTGCTTAAGAGGTCTAGCACAAAGTGCTGCAAAAGCTGACCTAGAAGTGGTTCAGCATGCAAGCATTTTGGGAGGTGGGACTGACCATGGTGCCATGCCATGCAGCACACAGGTGGTGGCCGGGAGTCTGGCAGTGATTCGTGGAAGCAGTACATGCGTCGCTCCACCTGCACCATCAACTACAGCAAGGAGCTGCCCCTGGCACAGGGCATAACATTCCAGTGACGCATGGGCTACATTCCACGGGAATTTTCAGAGCACTTGTACTCCTATGGGAATACTGCCTTTTTCAGTGATTCCCTTTTGGAACGTGCATATTTTTGTACCTTCAATGCCATTTTTGCCACGACTGTTGCACTCTACAGCTGTCGTGTCATTATAGCCTTGTTATCTACTCAAGATTGTTGCTCTTATTCCACGAGCCAATAAACTTTGCATTACAGATGAAACAATGTGCATTGCTTCTAAAGTGCATCTATTTTATTCCAGTGCCGCGCCCTGGGTACACTAGGGCTCTTTGTGACATATCTTGCTGTTTTGGTTGCATTTATGATGTTAATGCATTGATGGACACAAGAGTACAAATTTCTTCTTTGTGTCTAAAGCATTACGGGCATGTTCTTGATAAGCATGGAGGAAAGAAACAAAACAGGAGAGGTCCTGACGTCGCGTTTTTGAAGCCGGAAGTGCTGCCATGTTTGGTGTCTCTTTGAACCTCCAATCGCCTCGCCGGAGCAAGATAGGCGTGAGCGGGGCACGAGCTTTGAACTCCCATTGTTGCCAGCTGCCGGAAGTATGTGCTGCCGATGCGCGTCAAAACAAACCCTACGAAACATTTGTAGCAGTTTTAGCGAAGCATACGCGCTCTGTGTTTTTCTGTGGCATGTTTAAGACGACAAAGACCCGTGCCTGTGATTGCTTGAGTATATCTGTTGCTGGCTGACACACGCACTTGCCACAGACCCAAAACACAACCTTGAAGCTTAAACACCACACTCAAAAGTAAGCTTTTCTCACAAACAAAATGTGCTGCAAAAAAGACACCGGCGGAAAAATCTTATCTCGCTTTTCAGAGGCTGAGAGCAGCAGCGAGAGTTTCAGCACAGTTGCTATAGCAATGTTTACGTTTGGGGTACCCGTCCCAGTGCTCCTTTGCGAAAAACAGCATGTGACTTCTGCCACACTCTCTCCAATACGTCCGTTGTGGCCTCTCCTGGGTTTCCTTCCTCCATGCTGATAAGGCATTCACAAAAAGTCAAATTTGAAAGCAACAGAAGCTTCAGGAAGCTTCACGAAAGCTTCAGGAAGCGCAGCAAGAGGAAGTCGACCTGGAAAAGCCCAAATGGAAAAACAAGGAATCAAATGGATTTCATACTCTCTGCCGATCCCAGCATAGTGCAGGATGTAGGAGTGTTAGGTAGGGTAAAAGGCAGTGACCATAGGTTAGTGAGGTCTAGGATTTCTCTCAATATGAAGAGAGAAAGAACAAAGGTAGTCAAGAAGAAGCAGGCCAACCTAGACGCAGTAAGGGTAAAAGCAGACCAATTCAGGCTGGTGCTCGGAAGCAAATATGCAGCTTTAGAAAAGGAAGATAAAGACAACATAGAGGTAATGAATGAAACCGTAACTAGGTTGATCTCAGAAGCAGCAATTGAAGTGGGAGGTAAGGCACCAAGGCAACCAGTAGGTAAGCTCTCCCAAGGAACAAAGGACCTAATAAAGAAACGGCAAAACATGAAAGTGTCAAACTCGAGAGGTCAGATAGAATTCGCTGAACTGTCGAAACTGATCAACTAGAAGAAAGCAGGGGATATCCGAAATTGTAACGTGTAAAAGATTGAGGAAGCAGTAAAATATGGACGCAGCATGAAATCAGTGAGAAGAAAACTAGGCATAGGACAAGGCAAAATGTATGCATTCAAAGATAAGCAGGGTAATATCAGCAATTTAGATGACATAGGAAAGCGGCGGAATTCTATACTGACCTGTACAGTGCCCAGAGCAGCCAAGCTACTTTTATTCGAAGTAGTGATGAACAGGTTTGAGAGGCCCCTTCTATAACTAGCGATCAAGTTAGAAGGGCCTTGAAAGACATGACCAGGGAAAAAGCTGCTGGAGAATATGGAATAACAGTCGATTTAATCAAAGATGGAGATGTCATGCTTGAAAAGCTTGCGGCCCTTTATACCTAATGCTTCACGACTTCGTGTACCAGAAAGCTGGAAGAATGCCAACATTATACTCGTCCATAAGAAGGGAGACGTTAAAGGAAGATTTATAGACCCATTAGCTTGCTGTCAGTATTGTATAAAATACAGTTAAACCTGCTTATAACGAACCTCCATATAACGAATTCCTGGATATAACGGAGTTTTTCGATTCCCCGCCGTTACTCAATAGAAGCACATGTATTTGAGATCTCTACGTAACGAAGTGGCAGCGGGAGACCCCCTCGATATAACGAATTCCCCCCTCCGACCACCTAGAGATTTCGCCCCAAATTTTGTCATTTTTGCGCGAGCAGCAACCGGAAGCACCTTCTGCGTTGCGATGGAATGCGAAGCTAGCGCACGTGTGCGTGCGTGCGCGAGACGGCCCTGCATCCCTCGACCCGGCGATCTTTCCGCCGCGGGCGTGACCTTTCCCCCTCCCTTCATTCAAATCTGATCCTGCCGCTTGCTGCAGCTGGCCTAGCCCGCCCCCCAAGCCGGCCCTCTCTCTTTTTCCAGCTGATGTCCCCGACGCGCTGGTACACGCTGTAGCACACCAGACTCGATGAGCGCGGACAGGCGCTGTCAAACGCTGGCGGCGTGTGGAAGCGCCGCTGGAGAAGCGAGAGAGAGAGAGAGAAACTGTAATGAATAAAATGAAACTTTAGGTCCCGTGGTTGGGGCCCCTAGTCCAGGGCTCCACTGGCACGAGCGGTTCGCTGGGCTTGGTCCAGGAGAGCCAGTTGGCTGTCCTGGTCCTGGTCCTCGTCCGCAAGCCGCGCCTCCCACTGCCTGTTAAAATCTTGTGTTTTTAGTAGTGTGGAGTTTATATGTTTTGGTCTGTTTGGGCATATCCACGTGATGTGCGGTAACGTTGGCGTGTCCCCACACCACGGGCATTCGTCAGTGTATCGTGCTTGGTGAATACGGCTAAGTGTATGTAGGTTTGGGTATGTGTGTGTTTGAAGTCGGCGCCAATTCCTCGCCTGTTGACTGTTTAACTTAGGATGAGGGCGTCCATATTGCCTCCGCTCCTGTCTTTGGTGTTCGAGGATGTCGCGCGATGTAGAAGGAGGCTCGTCACTGGGTCGGTCCGCAGCTCGGATGCTTAGTACGCGAGCTAGCCGGTCCGCCCTTGTGTTGCCCTCCATGCCCTCGTGTGCGGGGTACCAAGTGAGGTTGTGGAATCCGGTAATTTGGCTCCCTAGAATTTTTAGTACTAAGCGCGGCGCCGTCCCGGAGAGATACAGGCGGCAGGCGGTTTGTGAGTCCGTGAGTATGGCAGCAGATACGTCCCTATTCTCCGCGTCCCTAATTGCAAGTGCAATCGCTGCGGCTTCTGCTGTGCTGGTAGATTATGCCCTGACCGATGTAGCTATCACACGATTTTGGATCGTGGCTACAACCGTATACTTGTCCCTGTCCGTTTGACTCGCGTCTGTGTACTACTACACAGTGTGTAGTACACGTCCGGTTGTCCTCTAAATCTCTGGTGCAAGGTTCTCGCTCGGGCCTTCCGGCGCCCTACATGATATCTCGGGCTCATATTCTTCGAAATTGGGGACACTATTATGTGCTGCCTGACTTCCTCTGTCATCTGCACTGTCTCTTCTGCACTGAACTGGGGGCGGAAGGCAAAGCCCAGTTTGGTTAATATGGCCCGACCCTGCGTTGATGCGCACAGCCGTTCCTTTTGCGCGATGAGGGTGGCCGTAGCATATTCCTCGAAGGTATTTTGGATTCCTAATTTGTCGAAACGTTCTGTACTGGTATTTTCTGGGAGTCCTAGAGCAGCTTTAAATGCCCGCCGAAAGATCACTTCAAGCTGTTTGAGCTCCTGCTTGGTAATGCTTTGGAAGGGGAGTGCATACGTTATCCTACTGATGACAAAGGCGTGTACCAGTCGAATCGTTTCTTCTTCCGAGAAGCCCTCGCGGGTTCGCGTAACCCTACGGATCATCTTGGCTACGTTATGTGTAGTACCTTTGAGGAGGCGGAGCGTGTGCGCTACTCCGGCCGTTTGTTGGATCCATAATCCCAGGACGCGGAGTTTATCCACCTCTCTTACACGCCCCCCGTCCAAGAAAAGTTCGAAACTCGGACGATTTTCTCGTCTCGCGTACTTCGCTCTTATACGAATAAATTCGGACTTCTCTGGGGCACATGTCATGCCGGCCCCTTGCGTGAAGGTTTCGACCTGTTGGATAGCCCACTGGAGAAGCTCCTGCTTATCCCCGTAGGATCCCCGATTTGCCCACAGCGTATCGTCAGCGTAAATGGCGCTCCCTAGGGCTTGCTTCGCATCCAACTCTAGTGCGAGATTACGCATTCCCAGATTAAATAGGAGAGGGGAGAGTATGGACCCTTGTGGGGTTCCTCGATCGGGAACTGCAAAGGGTTTCGACCTAGTTGAGCCCAGACCGATGGTGGCCGTGCTGTTTCTCAGAAAGCTGCGTACATACTGGTAAATGCGCGTCCCGCAACCTACTGCTTTTAGTCCTTCCAGTATTGCATCGTGGGAAATCGTATCAAATGCCTTTTTTACGTCGAGAGCAAGCACAATGCTGTCTTCGGAACCCCTTACCGGGTGCAGAACGTCCTGTGCCGACACATCTGGACGAAATCCGAACATGTTTGGGGGAAAAAGATTGTTGCTTTCTATGCAGCGCGATAACCGGGTCTGTATCACCTTTTCAAAGAGCTTTCCGGCACACGATGTTAGCGATATAGGTCGTAGGTTTTGTGGGGTCTCACATGTTCTCTTGGGACAAAGGAACGACACATAGTAGTGCAAACAATCAAAAGGGCATTTATTGCACCTTTCATACACTAATGCACACTAGCCGAATTACAACCAATTGAACATTCACACGGGCGCGCGACAAATCGAAGTCCGACTCACCGCGACCCGATAGCGAGCGAATACGTTCGCCCCATGCTATGACACCATCGCCTAGTCGTTCACGTGTACAGTCACGCGAACGGTAGCGCGCTCGAACGATCCGTGTTCGTCCATACCGGTGTCCTGCTCTTAGCCTCGCGCGACGGTCGCGCGAAGCGGGCCGGCGCACGCGCGAAGCGTTCGTGCGTGTTGGTCGCCGATCCCAAGCCAAAGAGAGAGCGCCTCCGACCTTTTTCTCCCAAGTGACCCCGCCGTTAGCATCGCGACACTAGCGCCATCTCTCGCAACGCGCCGCAACCACTGCCGGGCTTAGCCACGCAGAGAAGCCGGACTACAGGAGACATGCGGGGAAAACAACATCAGGGGACGCGTGAGAGTCGCGCATCCCCACATCCCCCCAACCTTAAGTCACTACACATACGCCGGCGAAACATGTCACAAGGCCTATCAACGCGCGCGTCGCGAACAAAAGTTAGTACATGCGACAGTGGCGCCGCCGAGTAAATGTCCACGCGTTATCCACAACGTACGAGCCGACATTGACTCTGGGGTTCACCGCTGGCGTCCGTTGGTCACAGCACCACGCCTGCAGATTCGATGGCACGACTCCAGCCCAGGACTCCGGAAACGGCGACGCAGAAGTCCGCACGAGCAAGCGTCGCTCGCGCCCTGCTGACGAGAGCCGCAGTAGCCGTTGGTGACTGCCGGCTCTTTTCTCAGCCGCCGAGGGTTGCGAGCCGGACATTGGCAGCCGCTGAAGTCGCTGCGCCGAATTGACCACAGGCATCTCCAAAGCCTGGGGTAGCTCGATTGTAGTCCGGGGCAGCAGCGCTGACGATTTGCAGGTGACAGCAAACCAGGGGTGACTCCGCTCACGCTGCGTACACTCAACGCACTCGACAAACACTAAAGTAGTGCAAGGGAGAGGAATTCGGCATACGCATCGCCCACGTGGTACGATGTTCAATTCGGCTAGCGAAATTTCGGACGGCATTTCAGATGCTAAGTTCACGTGAACAAAGCTTGCTTTCTTGAGTCGAACGAGTAATTTCAATTCGTGCGAGGCTAACTAGAATGAGGGAAGCAAAGCGCGACACCTCAACACCACGGTCCACCAGGTTGTGTCCCTCAACGTGCGACAGGCGGCTTTGTTAAGCCTTAGGCCTAATGCGTCGCTACTTTGACAACAACCGGCATCAAAAAAAAAAAAAAAAACACCGAAAATGGGCACAAGAACAGGCAGCCGCGAGGAGACGTTAGCTCTGTGAGGTGGTCCTATTCCGCTCGGTGAACACAGCATCCGAGTTGACGGCGCCCACCGTCCCAGACGGTGTCGGAGCGCCCGGTGCCAGTCCGCAATACCAGTCAGCCCGTAGCGGCACCCGTGGCCCGCGGCCACCCGGCTCCTTGAGCCGCGACTTCCGAAGTCAAAGATATAGAAGAAGCTATTTACATAAGAAATTCGGACCACCCACGAGGCTTCCGTACTCACTCGCTTCAGGCTTGCCAATGCTCCGCGGGCGCTAGGCCTCGCTCTCCCAGGATGCAGACCACGTGGCTCTCGTACCGACGAGTGTACTTCAAAACACTCGCGAAAAGGCTTAGCATGTTGAAAAGTTCAAACACGCTACAGCAACCGTCGCCTCGCTCAAGAAAGCACACCGCCGACACTAGCGATCAAAATCCACGCTAGGACTACGCTTCGGTTGAAACATCTCGAACCGAGCAAAGCTGTTAAAATTATCGTCCGATGCCCCAAGAGGTCCACGTTGGGCAGCCAGATGTGGGGTCTCACATGTTCTCTTGGGACAAAGGAACGACACATTGTAGTGCAAACAATCAAAAGGGCATTTATTGCACCTTTCATACACTAATGCACACTAGCCGAATTACAACCAATTGAACATTCACACGTGCGCGCGACAAATCAAGGAAGTCCGACTCACCGCGACCCGATAGCGAGCGAATACGTTCGCCCCATGCTATGACACCATCGCCTAGTCGTTCACGTGTACAGTCACGCGAACGGTAGCGCGCTCGAACGATCCGTGTTCGTCCATACCGGTGTCCTGCTCTTAGCCTCGCGCGACGGTCGCGCGAAGCGGGCCGGCGCACGCGCGAAGCGTTCGTGCGTGTTGGTCGCCGATCCCAAGCCTTTTTCTCCCAAGTGACCCCGCCGTGTTTAAATCGGGCGGTGGCATACGCCACCTAGCCATGGCTATTAACATAATTTGTACTTTGTGGTGGGTGAAATTTCACCCCTGCCTTAATTTTATCCACCAATCAGATAACCTCTGTTTGGTTATTTCTACCCGCTTAAAGTCTATTTTGCCTTCACTGTCCCTAAACCCCAATGCTTTGAAAAAATCAGCCCCGTTGCCTTGCACTGTAGGGTTAAGCCCCTTACAGAAAAGTATGAGGTGTTCAGCCGTTTCCTCTTCTTCTCCACACGCACAGCACAACGTGTCTATACCTTGGTACTTGACTCGGTACATCTTAGTCCGCAATACTCCCGTCCTGGCTTCAAACAACAAAGAGCTTCCCCTAGAATTATCGTAGATATTTTCTTTGGCAATTTCTTGCTTGAAAGTTCGGTATGTGCCCAGTGCTGATTTCGTCTGCATCCCTGTTTTCCACAGACCCCTCTCTGTTTCCTTAACCTTTTTCTTAACCGCTGTTTCCTGGTTTGCACCCCTCCTGCAGTCCAAATATTTGATTGACAGTTTTCTGGTCAGCTTCCTCCATTTTGTATCAACATTCCTCATGTACAAATAACTGAAAACTCTCCTTGCCCACCGCTTTTCTGCCATCTCTCTCAATCGCTCCTCAAATTCTATCTTGCTGCTGGCTTCCCTGCACTCGAATGACGTCCATCCCATGTCACCCTGTACCCCCTGATTTGGTGTATTTCCGTGTGCTCCCAGAGCCAGTCTACCTACCCCTCGCTGCTTAACTTCCAACCTTGCTCGAACCTCTGATCTCATGCACAGGACCGCATTGCCAAAAGTCAAACTAGGGACCATCACCCCTTTCCAAATCCCTCTCACCACTTCGTACCTATTGTAATTCCACAGTGCCCTATTTTTCATCACAGCTGCATTTCTGCTACCTTTAGCCGTCACATATTTTTCATGTTCCGTTAGGTACTCAGCCCCATTGTTTATCCACACTCCAAGATATTTGTACTTATCCACCACCTCCAGCGTAACCTCCTGTATCCTATGCTCGCTGCCCTGATTATCATTAAAAGTCATGACTGCCGATTTTTCTTTACTAAACTTCAAACCTAAGCTATCTCCCTCTTTACCACAGATGTCCATTAATCTCTGCAAGTCTTCCTTGCTGTCAGCCATAAGTACAATGTCATCTGCATACATCAGTCCTGGTAATGACTGTTTAATCCATTCTCCCTGCTTGAAATAGGAAAGGTTGAAGCCAAGTCCGCTCCTCTCTAATTTTTTCTCTAATCCTTGTAAATACAGCACGAACAACAGAGGTGACAGAGGGCACCCTTGCCTAAGCCCCTGCTGTATCTCTATAGGCCCAGATATCTTGTTTTCCCATTTTATAAGCACCCTGTTACTTTTATAGATATCTTTTAAAAGATTTCTTACTCCATCTTCCACCTCTAGAGTGCCCAGTATGTCCCACAAATCCTTTTGGATTACACTGTCATAGGCTCCCTTGATATCCAGAAAGGCAAGCCATAGGGGCCTGTGTTCCTTTTCTGCTATTTCAATACACTGTGTCAATGAGAACAGATTATCTTCTAACCTTCTTTGTTTCCGGAACCCATTTTGTAGTTCCCCCAGCACCTCCTCGCTCTCCACCCATGCCTGCAGTCTGTCCTTTATAATCTGCATCACCACCCTGTAAACCACTGACGTCACTGTTATGGGACGGTAGTTGTTTATGTCGGCTTTGTCCCCCTTTCCCTTATATATCATGCTCATCCTGCTCAGTCTCCACCCGTCGGGGGCTTTACCGTCCATTATCATTTTGCTCACTGCCTCTCTTAATGCTTTCTTAGATTTTGGGCCCAATGTCTTTATCAACATAATTGGGATGCCATCAGGACCTGTCGACGTGCTACTAGGAACCCTCTTCCTAGTAGCACGTCGACAGGTCCTGATGGCATCCCAATTATGTTGATAAAGCATCGATATAGATATAGATATCGCGACACTAGCGCCATCTCTCGCAACGCGCCGCAACAACCGCCGGGCTTAGCCACGCAGAGAAGCCGGACTACAGGAGACATGCGGGGAAAACAACATCAGGGGACGCGCGAAAGTCGCGCATCCCCACAGTTTCGAATATCTCGGGGCTTCCCCGGTTTTGGAATAAGGATGATTTTTGCTTCCCTACATTCAGCAGGTAGTTCTCCCTGATCCACCCATACATTCTCGTTGAAGTATTCAGTTAACTGCTCTATGGTTTCGTCGCTCAAGTTTCGAATCATGGCGTTAGTAATCTGATCGGGCCCTGGCGCCGTGTTTCTTTTGAAGGACTGCGCCGCGGCATAAACCTCCGCCGTAGTTATCGGTGCGTCCAGATTGGGTTGTTCCGGCCCCGTATAGTTACCGCATCGGCTCGCCTCTTTGGAATTCGTACCTATATAAATATGCTTTAAGTGATCAATGAGTTCCTCGTCGTTGCCCTTGAATTCATTCTCCAGTAGCTTGAGTGTCATGTGCGCTGCCGGAGAAGCGAGCGAAGTGACCTTCGTGCTGTTGTCTATCGCTTCAACGCAACCTGAGCGCCGAGAACACACAGCACGCAGAAAGCTACGAGCCGCCGACGCACCTACACTGCTAGACTCTGCCCCAACGCAGATCGCTTTCAAGATACGGCCTGCGCGACCGCGCGCCGCCCCGCTATCCCTCCCCGCTCGCTCCCTCGCCGGTGCCTCGGGCGCAACGGAAGAAGGCGCGCTTCCTCCCTGCTTTTCTTGCGCGCGCGAGATTTAGAGACGCGGTCGTCGGCTCTCCTCGCACGTTTCCACTCGCACATACCACATACGGCGCGCGGCGACTGCGTTATCGCCATTGGACTTTAGAGTACGGCCACGCTAGCGGCAAAAACACGCAGCAAAAACGCGCGTCAGAAACGCGCGGCAAAAGCGGCAGGAATCGGGGGTCTTGCGGCGTGCCGCACGAAATGGGTTCTTGCGGCAAATGCCGCGTGCCGCGAGATGAAGAACCAATCAAGAGCGACGAGGGTGACGTCACGGAGCCATCACAACTAAAGCCCCTATATTTATAAAAGTAGCGCCATTCTTAGATCTTGCCGCCACCGCGCTCACCCCGGCGCTTCCTCCTCGCCCTCTCTTAGCCGCCTCCTGTCGCCCCAGCCTCCTCCGCTCCCCCATTGGCCAATCCGTGTCACGTGGAAGTTCGCGTCGCGCTTTTGTATATTTTTTTCTTTCCAGCGCGCTCCGACTGCCATTCTCGGGCCTGTGCGACGAAAGTGCTGTACGCACAAACGGATCAAACGTGTTAGGGACAAGAACTTCGTTGTGATGGCATGCTGCTGCGCCTTAAGTTGCCGCAACCGACAAGGCGAGGGCAAAAGGCTTTTTTTGTTTACCATCCGGCGTGCGCAAACGCTTGTTGCACACTTGATATTTGCGCCGTCTCGCATCGTCGCGTTGCTACTTCCAAAACGGCATTATTAAGACCAGTTACTCACTGACGAAGCAAAATCGCGCCTCAATAACGTCTCCGCAGGGCGCGATCGCGGAACGCCGCCGGTCCGCGCCGGGTTTTCAATCGACGATCGTCGTCTCTCGCATGAAACAACGAGCGCTGGCGGTGTTGCTCGCCCGTTCGGAGAGCGCGGAAGATCTTATCGCGCCGCCGCGCGGCTAAAGCTTTACGCGCGGCGAGACGCGCGTGCTACGGTGAAACGACGTAACAGGTCGAAAACGACGTAACAGCCGGGAAAACGCAGCCCCCGGGAACGTAACAGCGAGGTTCTACTGTAACACTATACGGCGCTACGACGCCATCGTGACGCTCGCTCTTCGTTTCCGATGCCTCGCGCTTGTGCGAAACGACACGCGTCCACGCATCCGGTACCTGGTGTGACATTCCGAGGATGAGTGCTTCGACGAAAACGGAAAACGGGTGCGCGTTATAATTGAGGGCGCGTTAGAATCGAGTAAATACGGTAAATGTTTATTTTTCGAATTTTCGTGCCGAACCTGCATATAACGAAATCCTCTTTATAACGAAGTTTTTCGGGAATTTGTCAATTTTGTTATATCCAGGTTTAACTGTATTCACCAAGATAATTTCCAATAGAATCAGGGCAACGCTTGACTTCAGCCAACCAAGAGAACAGGCTGGCTTCAGGAAGGGATATTCTATGATGGATCATATCCATGTCATCAACCAGGTAATAGAGATCTGCGTAGTACAATCAACCTCTCTATATGTCTTTCATAGATTATGAAAAAGCATTTGATTCAGTAGAGTTAGTTACCAGCAGTCATAGAGGCATTACGAAACGGAGTACAGGATGCATACGGGAATATATTGGCAAAGATCTACAAGGATTGCACAGCAACCTTGGTTCTCCACAAGAAAAGTGGAAAGTTAGCTATCAAGAAAGGGGTCAGGCAAGGAGACAATCTTGCTTAGAAGAAGTATTCAATCTCTTAGACTGGGAAGGCTTAGGAGTGATGATCAACGGCGAATACCTTAGCAACCTTTGGTTTGCAGATGACATTGTCCTATTCAGCAATAACGGGGACGAATTACTGCAAATGATTGAGGACCTTAACCGAGAAAGTGTAAGAGTGGGGTTGAAGATTAATATGCAGAAGACAAAGATAATGTTCAATAGCCTGGCAAAGGAACAAGAATTCAGGATCACCAGTCAGCCTCTAGAGTCTGTAAAAGAGTACGTTTATCTAGGTCAATTACTCATAGGAGACCCTGATCATTAGAAAGAAATTTATAGAAGAATAAAATTGTGCTGGAGTGGCAGGCATTGCCAAATCCTGACTGGGAGATTACCACTGTTGTTGAAAAGAAAATACAATCGTTGCATTCTACCGGTGCTAACATATGGGGCAGAAACTGGGAGGTTAACAAAGAAGCTCGAGAACAAGTTAAGGTCCGCACAAAGAGCAATGGAAGGAAAAATGTTAGGCCTAACGTTAAGAGACGGGAAGAGAGCGGTGTGGATCAGAGAACAAACGGGGATAGCCGATATTCTAGTTGACATTAAGCGGAAAAAGTGGAGCTGGGCAGGCCATGTAATGCGTAGGATGGATAACCGGTGGACCATTAGAGTTACAGAATGGATACCAAGAGAAGGGAAGCGCAGTCGAGGACGGCAGAAAACTAGGTGGGCTGATGAAGTTCGGAAATTCGGAGGCGCAAGTTGGAATCGGCTAGCGCAAGACAGGGGTAATTGGAGATCGCAGGGAGAGGCCTTCGTCCTGCAGTGGATAAAATTATAGGCTGATGATGATATGGTAGAAAAAGTGTCCTGCTATATGCTTGGGCTGTTTTCATCAACTAGAGCGTTATATGGCCTAGCTCCTCAGGCAGCCTGCAAAATTTTCAGAAGCAGTGTGTGCACTTCAGTACATTATGCAAGGAGCATGCTTTCTTTACTGAGTAATCTTTGCACTGGTATTGCATTTCTGGGCTGTCTAGTTTCACAGCACTTCTGTGAAAAAAGATGCTGCTTGGAAAACTTCAAAGGCATGTATAGCACTCTGGTGTGTGCGTGTTGCTAGCAAATGGAAAATTTATCTGCTTTAGGGTGTACGGAAAATTGAGGTGCCTAACTTCACCGAAGTCGTAAAATAAATTGGGGTGTGCGAATACCAAACATTAATTTCAAATTTAATCCCAAATCAAATCCAGAAAAAAAAAAGCCGAACATTGTATTGAATATCATAAAATTTAACATTGGGTTTAACCCTTTGCGGTCTGGTGTCGGGCAGGGCCCGACAACGCAACACGGCCGTAGCGGTCGGCTGTCGGGCACCGCCCGACAAGGGGGTTCGGGGGTTAAATTTCGAGGTTTTTCTCACTGCGATTCATGCGCATTCTTTGTATACACGATGCGCCATCTCTTGAGGGATAAATAAACTTTCTTTGTTGAAGTTTTCTTCTCTTTGCAGTAGGGTGCAGCACAGTGTTCAGCACGGCTTCTGGATATCGGAGCATTCTCACTTGCGCGCGGAACAGCACGTTCGCGCGCAATAAACACGATGTGCCATCTCTTGAAGGATAAATAAACTTTGTTGAAGTTTACTTCTCTTTACACTAGGGTGCATCACAATGTTCAGCACGGCTTCTGGATACCAGAGCGTTCTCACTTGCGCGCGGAACAGCACGTTCGCGCGGTTCGCTGAGAAGCATGACCACTTTTTCATCGCATGCGTTTTACGGTGGCGCATTTAGTGAAAGCTTCTAGAGTTTCCATTGTCAATAGCTTTATTTTGAGGCGCGCACAGCTGCGGAATCATGCTGAGAAAGAACAGCGACACCTACAGTACCGCCGCAACCTCTTCCAACAGCTGGTGGGTGACGTGAGGGCTAGAGCCAAAAATCGGGGCCCGTCTGCGCGGAAGGAGTGCGAGGAAAGGCTAGATGGGAGGAGTCATTTCATCTATAAGCTCCCAGGCCGAAATAGCAAAGACTGTGCTGTTTGTAGCGATCGAAAAACAAACGGAGGCAGGAGGGAAACTGTGTTTTTCTGCAAAACCTGCAGTAACAACTCAGGCCTGCACCCAGAGCGGTATCACACGCTGCTCAAATATTGGTAGAAGAGTTGCCTGCAGAATGAAAAAAAAATTAAAAAATAAAAAAAATAAATATTCTATGAGTTTTTCGTCCACAGTTTGTGGTTTTCATCGCGGCGCTATAAACTGGCAAAATAGTTTCGGACAGCCGGAAAGTGGGCAAAAGTTTCGGACTGCAAAGGGTTAATGGCCACAAATTTTGTGCAAGAAAGCCAGGTGCTACACACGCTCAAGAGTCTGTCATTGCATTGAGTGTGTCATTGGGTGACGTGAGGGCTAGAGTCCCATCACTTGATGACACACAGTGATGGGAATGTTTGTCAATCGCACCAATCTGCACCGACTGGGATTTGTTGCTCCAAAGGGGTCTTTTTTACCTGCTGCTCACCCTCTTCCTCTTTTTATTCCCCCTGTCCCTTACCCCTTGTGTAGGGTAGCAAACCGGACGTTCATCTGGTTGACCTCCCTGCCGTTCCTCTCTTCGCTTTCTCTCTCTGTCATTGCATAATGAGTATATTGCTAGCTATCGGCAATTTTCGTACATGGGGCCCTGAAAAATTATCGCTAGATTGATTGTATGCTTTTTTCCCTCTGAAAGCTGAAGAAATGGGGATCTGAATACGAATGAGGTTCTCAGTTTAATAGTGTACCATGGCAAACTTCTATTGTTTAAAAAGTTTTGCTTTCCAGTTCTCTGGAAAGTAAGCGTTTTCCTATCTTTATGGCAGGTGGTTTTCATGGGTTATCGTTGGCTGTGCAACGGACAAAAGCGCAAACCCAGCATCACGTCACTTGATGACACACAGTGATGGGAATGTTTGTCAATCGCACCAATCTGCACCGACTGGGATTTGTTGCTCCATACTGCTCCAAAGGGGTCTTTTTTACCTGCTGTACCACAGCATAGCTTCGGTGTGAAAATTGGGAAGCTACCACACAATACAAAGCATGATGCCGTGGCATTCATTGGCTGCATTCGTTCGTGATGTTACAGCCAGTGAAACTGCCATTGTGACAGCTGACAGAATCCAATTGATTTCTATTTTATGCGCCACCCATGAGGTCTGTGTGAGGCTAGGGTGGCTAGAATGGGGAGGTGTGAATACCGGCGGTGCTTTCTTACGGGTGCACTTGACCCTTTTGTGCACCGATGCCACCAGGGGAATGTGGCGCTGCCGCTAGCAGCTCGGTAAGCTTAGCCGCGCCGGCCTGCTGGGCCGCAACTTAACAATTGCTAGAAGGTATCGGGAAGGGCCGACAAATTTAAGCTTAGCCCAAATACGTGGCCTTGCGATAGCCTATCAATCGCCAATCGATCAATAATAAATTCCAGAAAATGCTGGGGATGACTTGGTAGTGCTTAGCCTAGCCCAATCACGTGGTCCATACCTTGCGATAGCCAATCGATAGGTAATGGATAATCGATAAAAATGTATAAATTCCGGAAAATTCTGGGGATGGACTTGGTAGTGCCTAGCCTAGCCCAAATACGTAGCCAATAATAGCCAATAGATAGCCAATCAATAGCTAATCGATAATCGATCAATAATAAATTCCAGAAAATGCTGGGGATGACTTGGTAGTTCTTAGCCTAGCCCAATCACGTGGTCAATACCTTGCGATAGCCAATCGATAACCAATCAATAGCTAATCGATCAATAACCAATAAATTCCAGAAAATGCTTGGGATGACTTGGTAGTGCTTAGCCTAGCCCAAATGTGTGGCCAATAATAGCCAATAGATAGCCAATCAATAGCTAATCGATAATCGACAAATAATAAATTCCGGAAAATGCTGGGGATGACTTAATTGGTAGCGCTTAGTCTAGCCGGAATACGGGGCCAATACCTTTTAATAGCCAATCATTAACTAAACGGGCAATAATCAATAAATTCCTGAAAATGCTGGGGATGACTTCGTAGTACTTCTAACACCGTGACCGGCGGTGAACGAGCTCAGCTGAGAAACTCTGCCGAAGGAAATGAAATTTCAGTAACGTTTTGCGCTGCTGTCATTTGAAATATGGCACTCCTGACTTGATGCTGTGTGTGGTGTGGTGTAAATGAACCGTGTGGAACTTCAGGTGGTGAACCGCGGCGTGTTTCGTGTGTGAATTATGTGGTCTCGGGTTTAACGGACGAGCTGAGCACTGTTTCCAGCAGCAAAGATAACTTGCAAAAGCGAAAGGTACTAGTCGCCGAACAATGGGAAGTACGCGTACGTCTTCAGCCGTGCCATCCGTTTAGCTGAGAGTGCACTCTTCGATTCGGCATGACGCAGACACATACTTTACTGACGCGGGCTTATACCCCAGAGGTGAGACAGCGACTCCTACTTATGTAGCTGTCGCGACAAACCGGGGGAGACCGATCGTAGCAGCGTCCGTACGCACGACTTCGAGCGCCACGGCGGAATCCGCGGCCATAGCCCTAGCCATCCGAGACGCTGACGCTAGAGTGACCTAGAATATTGGAGAGTGTCCAAAGCGCCGGCTCCGGCGAGGGCCTTTTTCTGTGAACTGCCGCGCCGCGCCGCTGCTGCTCCGGACCCGTGGGCTTTTCGCGCTCGCGAAGCGCGCGGGAAGCGAAGGTCGTCTGCTACGCGCTGTAGTTTTTTGCATTCATTTTCCACGCAAAGCACTTAAACTCTATTTAACTTCAACAGTGTGGTGCTGCATGGAGCTTACCCATCTTTGAGCGTATCTTTGTGCTTGGGCAGCAAGATAATGCGAAAACTAACGTATCAAACTGATCAGCGCGGCCTAGCTCCGGTGCTAGAATTCGGGAACAGTATTACTGTAATTGTGCGTGACTAGAAACGCGCTAAATGAGCCCGCGCAAGAAAAGAACGTAAAAAAAAAATGTTATTCGCATGGGTACGCGGGCAATAGCACCATGCTTGCAAGAATAAAGCAACGAAAAATGTAAATTACTCGCGCAGTCAAGTGAAATACTTACGTGCGTGCCGTGACCGCTTCGCTCACCGCTACGCGCATTTCGCTCACGGTTAGTAGTAGTTTAGAGCCATATGCATATGTATTTATTCATAATTTTTTTTAACCTCGACAATACCTTATTATGAACAGAGCTCCGTGAGAAGGTGTAAGGGAAACACGAGAAGGAACAGAGGAGGCCCTAACGCCGCAATATTGTTGGCTTATTTCGCTTCAGAGATAGCGTACACGAACAATTCTTGCTGTACGCTATCTCCTCAATACAAACTTCGCTCATGATGTACCTTAAGGTTCACAGTGAGTGAAGCTGGTTTCAAATTCAGACATTCGAAAGAAAAGATATTCCAGCCAATATGTAAACAAACATTAAAAAGGTGAACAAATATATATATTTTCTACATTGAAATGAATAGATAGCTACCACTGGGGCCTAGCTATTCACTCATTTCTTATGCAAAAGTTATTGCAGCAATAGCCTTGTTTCCGTGAATCCTCTCTGAAATTACCAACATATAACTTCTCATGTTATTGCTTAACGTGTGATTTTTTTACATAAAATAACAAGCATTCATGGCGCGTGACGATGTTTGTGCTTGCATTGTATTGAGTGGAAAATCGTCTTAAAGATTACAATCTTTTATGCACTACAAATATTGCTATTGATTCTACATATCCCTAAAATAGTTACCTTATATCATTAAAACATGAGAAGTTTATGTTCTGGTAATTGCCTCTTTCATTACGTAACTACAAGTACATAATTATTTATCAGTAATTATATTTGCTGTGTTCGAACCAGCGAGCATAAGCAACAAATATTCCTAAAGTTACTTTTATGTTAGAATTCGCTTAGTGTTTGCACTCTTGCAATATAAGGAGGCGAAAGACGAGTTGCACATCCGTAATGCGTCACGTTCGTTTTCTGACGTTCGCTCGTAATTATGAAATAAGACATACGTACACAATGTTGCACTGTTGGCGTTTTATTTATTTTGGTTTGTCTTGCTTTTTTTTTTTTCGCCGTATATTTCTCGCGTACCCTTTACCTACATGCCGTGGTAGCTTAGTGGCTTTGGTAGGTTGTACTGCTAAGCTCGAGGACGCGGGTTCGATTCCTGGCTACGCCGGCTTACATTTCGATGGAGGCGAAATGCATAAAACACCCGTGTACATAGATATAGGTGCACGTTAAAGAACCCCAGGCGGTCGAAATTGCCGGAGCCCTCCGATACGGCGTTTCTCATAGCCATATTGTGATTTTTGGATGTAAAACCACAGAAATTATCATTGCTATTATTACCTTTTACCTGTGCTCTCAGTTCTTCATGATATATGAGCAAGTTCGACAGCTGAGATCGAGATTGGCATTCAACACGTTCTTATGGTCACACCCACACCATCAGAGGGATTTCTGGCCGAAAAATGCGGGTTTGCACCACACGTGATATTGTTGTCGTTAATCGCCACGTGAATGCAAGTATGTCAAGTTACTAATGCCATGACCCATCAGTCATCTTAGTCACACATTTGTGCCTTTCCACGCTATACTTTGGAATATATACCAAGTGAACGAGACGCGAGAGTTACGTGGTTTGTATTTATTTTTGGTACCGCGGCCCCACCGACGGACACATTACGCTTCCCAAGAGCCTGTTATGGATTTCGCCTTAACAAAGAGATAGCATAGCGCGGGAGGCAGTCTTATAAAACAAATCGAATGCATTAATTAAAAGAGAGGAAACGATAGGGTGAGAAAGCGTTAGCATGAGCTAACCATATCTGCCACATTATCCTGGTTATCATCGCGATCTCCAGCTTATTTTCTCCTGTAGCACGTTCGCGTTGCTCATTCCACGCATAACTAAATGAAGTAAGCGCGCGGAATGCGTTACTCAAACAGCCGCGTAAGCGCGGACCAAGCGAGCTAGAAGGAAATATATAAAAAAAATACGAGTATTCACAGCCGGCAAACACGTTCTCTGTGCGGTGAGTCACTGCGGTATTACCTTGCGGTGACGTGGTACTTAATATATCCCAAATTATTGCGATGTTGGCTAATAGCAACCAAAATATCAGGCTCGTAGCAGACGCCCGCCGCATTGGCGCGGCTTCCGCAGCGGAGAAAGCCCACGTGATGATGATGATGATGATGATTTATTGGCATCCCCTTTGAAACGGGGTGGCGACAAATAGTCACCTAGCCACGGGTCCGGTACAGCAGCGCCGCGGCGCGGGAGTTCACACAAAAAGGTCCTCGCTCCTCCCATGCTTTCGCGCGGCGCTTTGGACACTCTCCCATATTCTAGGTCACTCTACTGACGCCAAGAGCCAGTCACATAGTTTGCACGTGACGTCATATCCGCCGCCTGCCCCGACCGTCCGCCATCGCTAAGCACCTCGCTACTAGCCGTGCCGCTGGCCCGCAGCGTTTGTGTTGGGCGTTCGTTTCTACGTGTTAGCGCCGCGTGTTTGCTATCGTGAAAACTTTGCGATGGCAAAAGTCAGGAGCCCTGAATTTTGCCCTTTCTACATGGACGAGCTTGTAGGGCCGACGCGGGCTCGCTACAAAGAAAAGGTCGGAATGTGCGACGGCGTGGACCCATACTAGCTGCACGTTGGCGTGGATACCACACCCGGCCACGACGTACGTGGATATTATTAATTAGCTTGTCCCATCCACGAGCTACGTCACGCTGAACGAAATAAAGGCTTACAAATCGCTGAAGGCGCACAATTCACGAGCGGTTGGGTGAGGAAGGTTGCAGCGAAGCGCCTGTCGTCGGGTCTTACCATCGTCCTCGGCGAGGTGAGTCAATGAAAGCATATGTTTCCTGGCGTGCGGCAGAGAAAACTATCTCAGTATTTTTGTGCTGCTTCATTCAGGGAAAGCTTTATTGACACAAAGGTTCACCTATATGCACTTTTCCCCAAACTTCAAAACGTGTGTTCGCTTCTTTCTGCGAGGTTTGGTTTACAGTTCGGTGCATGTCCGTGCATGTGAATTTTGTTGCGTTAAATAGAAGTAGCCCACTACATTGAAAGCATGCAGACATTCAAATATGACCGACTCTATACGCACGACGTCGTGGGTCCTTGGCGGAAGCGTGTATACGCACGACGCGACTGACGCGCCACGCGGCAGTTGCTGAAAACATCCGGATCGGACTACTGAGTGGTCTGCGCGTGTCTGTTCGGTCGCCGCGCGTGTGTGACAACTGTTTAGTGGATGTCGTCAAAGTAACGGGCCTTACAACTGTACGATGTTTTAATGCAAACGAGAGCGTGTGCTGCACCTTGTTCACCTCATCGCTCTGCACGTAATTTCGCATGCAAAAGAGCAGCAGTTTTCAATGGGGTGGACCAACTTTTCTTGGCAATGAAGCGAAGGCTACAGAGTTAAAAAAAAAAATGCGTTTGCGTCGCCAGGTAACAAATGAACAATTCACATTTGTCAGTTCATCTCATGCGCGGGGGCGTGTGACGTATCTGCGGATTTCATTTTCTCGGTTGCTTGCTGATCTCCGGAATATAAGATACGAGCACGACGCGCTGCCTGTTGGTCTGAAGTCAGTTAATGCAGGGTGACGTTCTCACGAAGGAACAGCCAAGCAGACGATGGGCCCAGCTGAGCGCGCTTCGTGGGCATGCTCGCCCTGTTTGCAACTTGGCTCCGTCGTACGGCGCTGACGCACAAAAATGTCGGCGCTCGCGCACGAAAGTTGAAAGATTTGGGCGGCTGTACATGTGCAATAGCGCCGCCCCCGTAGCTTTCCCTTCATTGCCAAGTTGTCCTCGTTGGGAGAAACCAGCTTGCAGTGGAACTGGAGGACTTTAACAACGCTAATTCTCTAAAGGCGCGATCAAAATCGCTAAAACAACTAAATCGTGCCCCAACTTCGAATCGCATGCCGTTAACCACGCTACAGCCACTTGAACGTCAAAGCGAGGCGTCTGTGCACGGCCGCTCGATGAAAACATGAAAACGCACGTGGCCTGAGCAGCGAGAGTTGCGAGGTAGGCGAGGGCTTTCCGTTTTCTGAAGTTGCCGCGTGGCGTGTCGTGGCGCGTCAGTCGCGTCGTGCGTATACGCGCTTCCGCCGAGGACCCACGACGTCGTGCGTATAGAGTCGGTCAATAATAAATATTGGCCTTGCCACATGCGGCAAGTTGGTGCAGGATACCGTGACGGTTCGCTTACCTCCCGGTATGACGCGTATACAAAGACTCGCACAAGTATCGATGCACGACTTTCCAGAGGTTCCCGAAACACTTGTAGCGTAGACACATATGTATTTAATAGCACTGCGTTGTGAATAACAGCACAAGAAAACTTCGAGCCTCAGCTACTTCAACTGAAAGTAAAACAGGAAGCCGCCATGACACCTTTTCTACAGGAAGCAGATGGCGCTTCGAGCAGCAGAAAACCGAAACTGTTTTTCACATCAATTTGGAGATTTTCTTCCATGATTTGCAGCCAGTTCAACACGCCGTCACTGCAGAAGCGTCCATCGCTGGTGAAGCGATCACTGCAGACTGTGCTTTGCGGAGCAGGGGACGATGCCGGCAATCTGACATGTTCGGACTAGCCGAGTGAGCTACGCTGCGTAACAGCCGAACAGCGACGAGTAAAACATGACGAAGGGGCGACGTGCGGAACTAAATTCTTTCTTTATTGCTCGCTTTAAGTACATTAGGCACATGATGGCAGCAGGCAGTTGCTTCGTGTCATCCGCCCGAGGAGGCATGCACTTCACCAAAATAAAGACGTGTCGCTATACGATCTCGGCCTCAATGCAGCACACATAAATACAGAGCCTATACCTCTAATAGTTTTTGGGAAGAAAAAAAGAATGGGAAGGGGGGGGGGGGGGGGTGGACTAAGTTAACATTAAATTCAAAGCACATTCAACAAGCTTGAATCACTTGTATAGCAGCTAGAATAATATTGTTGCATGGTGCTGGATAATGAAACTTAATTACCACTGATAAAAACATATTACTTCGCATGACGTGTTTAAAATTACGGGGTTTTACGTGCCAAAACCAGTTCTGATTATGAGGCACGCCGTAGTGGAGGACTCTGGAAATTTGGACCACCTGGGGTTCTTTAACGTGCACCTAAATCTAAGTACACGGGTGTTTTCACATTTCGCATGATGTGAAACCAATCAATGCTACTTTATACTAAGTGGTTCATTATGAGAAAGGAAGGTTGGCGCTATCTTCTGCAGCCCTTGAGGGAGCAAGAATCAGCGCAACTACTTTATACCTATTACTTAGATTCACCACCGCTTCTTAGAGAAAGCAATTAGAAATATCCAGAGAAAAGCTGCTAGATTCATACTCAACCAATTTTCAACTTCTCATCCCCCCACCTAAATAAGGGCAATTATAAGGACATCAAACTGTTCAAGCTTAGAATAAAGGAAAATAGACTTCAATTCCTTAAGTTATACTTCATACCAATTCAATTTATTGCTCGACCCATCTTCATATTAACCAGACCCACTCGTCGCCGTTGGCAGGATGCTATAACGTACACCGTACTTTGCATGAACCAGCACATATTTTCTTTCTCCATACTATAACAGAATGGAATCGTGTAATCAGGTCACAATCTTGTATTAATAATTGTCTGTTTTTCATTGCTGTATTATCCTGCACTGTCACGCTTGTTGCATGTATTTGTAGCCCTCCCTGCTAGAACCATGTGTCTGCAGAATTCATACAAATTAAATAAACACATACAAGCAAGAGAGAAGTTCACAGGAAGGTGGAGGCTTGAAGTGATTAACTGTGGTCGAACTAGAATGTCACTGCAGCCAATTAATGTTTCAACAAGGGAATTTGTCTCGATCACGTCTGCCCTGAAACAGACAAGTTCCCTTGTCGATATGTTGCCTCCAGCAACAAGTATGCTGACAGAGGTGGCCTGGACTGAGGCTGCCTGCTAATTAATCCACTGAGCAATAATATAAAGTTTTATCTCTCGCTCTCTCTCCAGCAACATTAATGTTTGTTTGACAACAGTTAATCACTTAACACACATATGAATACAAAATAGTGGCCAGAGCGAGGTAATGTTTCAATGAGCAATTACAGCTATTGAGTTAGTTGTGCCTTTCAGACATAAACTCTACTGGGAGCAGCTCTAAATTTCTGAACCCTACGAGCAAGAATCACTAGCTTTAAAAAAGAAAATGTTAGTTTGTTCCGATGCGACAACCGTAACCAATAGCCAGTTTTCCTTTTTTTTTTTTGTGCGTATGTCAAAAAGGTTTCCTTTCAGCAAGCTGCTTCATAATAACTGTAATGTATGGCCGAAATTTACAAACCGAAATAAGGCAACATGACTGAGTATAACAACAGGTCATAGATAAGAAAGGCACACACAAAGGTTCTTATGTAAATCTAACTGCCAACCTAAGAAGCAATTGCTTGCTTACAGCCTGACAGTATGCACGGTACAGACAAGTACCCCCCCCCCCCCTCCCGATTAAAAAATATCAATAATAATAAAAAATAACAACATGTAAAGAATGCAGCAATAGCAGTAAAGGAACATAAACTTATAACCAGGCTAAAAAAAAGGTGCTCATAAAATCTCAAGGATAAAAAATAGATAAAATCTAGGTGCGGTCATCCACAACCAACACAGGGGTGCTTGTCAATCTGATAGCACAGGTCATTGTCTTGATCAAAAATGACATAGTGCTTGTCAAAGGTATTGCTCCTGCTTGTCTCTCAGTGAAATTAAAGGAATGTGCATGTTAAAGAACCCCAAATGGTCAAAATTAATGTACAGTCCTCCACTGTGACATGCCTCATAATCAGGTCATGGATCTGACATGTAAGACCAGGCAACTTTTTTAATTGTAGGAGTGCTGACGCAAGTGTCATGGTGGTTTTACTTCCCTTAACACTCGTGACAGCTGGTGCTAGCAGTTCGGAGTGATGAAATTGGTGCTATGAAATTGAACTTTTCATTTGTGCTGTTGTATGTGTTCAGACAAATTTCTTGCTGAAAGCAATTTAATTGAACCTTTTTACTCTCTTGTCGATTCATTAAAACATCTTTTGGTCTGTCCAATATATACTTTACCACAAGACAAATGTGTCTGGTAAATTACGCCTAAAACTAGAATGTTAACGTTGTTCTATGTGCTTTTTTGCAAGGTTTTTTGCTCAAACGTGCCATTCACCAGGAAGCACATAGACAAGGCCTTGCTCGAGGCTGAAGCTACAACCCTGACACCAATTGTGAGTGAGCCCATGCACGTAAGGCACGACTGTAACCTTTAATACATATGCACTTGCATAAGGATTAAGTACATTAACCTTTCCTCATTCAATGATTCAGGTAGGAATGAATGTTTTGCAAGAATTTGAATTGAATTGAGTTTATTCTGCAACAACAACAAGGTTGCGTGGCTGTATCCAACACTGAGAAAAATAAACAATAAAACTATTTTCAGGAACATGGGTGTTGGCAATCCTTATCACATAATTTGATTTTGTGATGCAGATAAACATGGATCTTGAAATTCCACAAATGTCCATGGGTCCCATCACGCTGAGGTTAGGCCCCTGCGCTCTAATTTTGGAGCCTGCTGCTTAATGTATATAACGTGCCTTGGGTAGCAGTAGCACAAAAATGGTATTCACATAACATATATATATATATTTTAATGGGGTTTTACATGCCAAAACCACCATCTGATTATGAGGCACGCCTGCTACTTTATGAACCAGGCATTGTGGCAATAATGGAAACCTGGCTCTCACCAGCTGTACTCGACCAGGAATTCGCTCCCCCTAACTACGCTGTCATCCGAAAAGACAAGACCATCTCGTGGCGGAGGCGTGGCGTTAATTCGACGTTCCATTTCATATACACTGCTGCCTCATGTCCCGAACACAGAGGCAGTTTTCTGCAAAATAATGTGCAATGGTACAAGCATAGTGGCGGGTTGCTTTTATCGTAGCCCATCCTCTGGTCCCGAAGGCATAGTTTCCACCCACGATTTTCTTCAGCAACATGTCCGTAGCTCTGCAGTTATACTAATGAGTGATTTTAAGCTTGCTGATATAAACTGGAGTAGCATGCACCAAACCTCACAGGGTTCAGAGGCTTTGTTCGATTTAGTGCTAAATTTCAACCTCCATCAAGTTGTTTCATGCTCAACGCGTGTTCAAGGAACAGCCACCAGTACATTAGATCTAACACTTATTAGTAGTCACCTTAGCCTTATCAACGCTCAAGTTGATGTTGTAGAGGGTATTTAGGACCACAGAGTGCCCATTTGCGGATTAACACTCGATCACAGCTTACACTTTCAATCAATAGTAACACATGTTCCGAACTTCAGTAAAGCAGATGACGCCAGCGTACTAACTTGTTTAGCTCATGAATCTTATGAGTTCATGGAATTGAACTGTGATCTTGTCACAACTGTAAATGACCTCTGGCTACGATTAAAGTGCATTGTTTATTACTGCATGAATTACTTTATTCCACTACGGCTTACACGGCCCCAAAGTGCCATGTAACCCTTGGATAACAAGAGAAATTCTACATGCAAAACGAAAAGTTAAGCGACTACGGAAAGCGGTAAAGAAAACGTGCTGCAGTGCGAATGTATAAAACTAAAAACAGCCATTTCAAACTTCAAGACCAAAACAAAACAAGCAAAAGAAGATTACTTCAAAGTCACACCACCGTCATACATTACTGGTAACCCGCAGAGGGTCTGGAAGCATTTCCGCCCTAGAAAAACAGGCAGTCCTGAACTAACATTAGAACAGAAAAGGGCAAAGTCCAATATATACAACAACTTTTTCCACTCTGTCTTCCCCAAAAGATAACGGAAAAATCCCGCAGCTTTTACCCCCCCCCCCCCCCCCCCCTGGTATCACGGGTATCAACCCAATAGATGTAAGTGACGAAGGAATATTTAGTCTTTTGCTCGAACTAGACCCAAAAAAATCTTCGGGACCAGACAACGTCCCCAATCCCTTTCTTAAAGGATATGTGGAATGGTGCATACCATTCCTTGGTTTGGTTTTCCGCAAATCTCTCACCGTATCAGAACTTCCAGAAGATTGGAGAAAAGCTAAAATAACACCGATTCCCAAAGCAGGAAATAGTGGTGACCCTTCAAACTTCAGACCAATATCGTTAACCAGCACGTCGTGCAATATATTTGAACATATAATCTTAAAACATTTAGCCGTTTCCTTGGAGACGAACGGCATTTTGTCATCTTGCCAGTACGGGTTCCGTAGCCAGATTATCAACTATAACGCAACTAACAGAGGTTGTTCATGATTTAGCACTGTTTATTAACAACTGCGCACAAACAGATATTATACTACTAGACTTTTCTAAGGCCTCTCATTCCGTATGTCACAAAAAATTAATTGCAAAGCTCCGAAATATCATTGGAGATGGATTATTAACACGTTGGATTTAAGACTTTTTAACTGACCATTCCCAATATGTCCTGTTGGAGCAAGTACCATCAGAAACCCTGCCTGTCATGTCCGGAGTACCACAAGGCTTCGTTCTGGGGCCTTTGTTATTTCTTATTTTTATTAATGATATCACAGACAATATATCTTGCAACATTAGGCTCTTCGCTGACGACTGCATTATTTACAAAGAAATTAACAGTCATTCAGATCACCTTTGTTACGGTTGACGTACGACAGCCCGTTTAAAAGGATTAACCAGAGGTCTCCCCATCGGCTTGGTTGTCGCGGGCGGGACGCAGTAGTTGCTGATCCCGTTGTGTGCAGGTGCGGGGAGGAGATTAAGCCCGCCTTCTACGAAACGTTCTTCCGGAGCGTCGGGACGTCGTAGTTGCTGATCCTTTTGTGTGCATGTGCGTGGGAGGCGAATAGGCCCGCCTTCCACGAATAACGTCTTCAGGAGCCTCGGGTTGCCGCCAGCGGAGGCAAGCCCGGGAAACGTCGCCTAGGGGAGCTGTCCACCTTCCGCGAATGACGTTCTTCGGGAACTTCGGGTTGCCACCAGCGGGGACAAGCCAGGGAAACGTCACCTAGGCGAGAGGGAGATGCTGCCACCCCCCCCCCCCCCAACTGGACTTGCCTGTCACGTGACTGGAGCGAAACCCCGCCTCATTGTTAGAGGGCCCATTTAAGCGGCCCCGCCATGTATTTTCATTCTCTTCTTTGCAATCCTTCAACATGAAATAAACCGTGCAAGTTTCGCACTTAAAATCGTCTCGCCCTGCCTGGTCGCCATGATCTACCGGATGCCTGCAGCCTGCCGGCAGCGCTACGCTACCTAGAAGTGATGCCGGTCGAGGTAGGATGGAACCGGACATCAACGCGAGCCTCAACAACTGATTGGCAGCGATGGGATGCGCTACCCCGGAGGCCCCAACTTTGGATAACATCTAAGAGAACTTCTCCTCTTGGTCCTGGTGACAACTTCGGAAGGAAGGTGTCAGGATTCATGACTGCATATGGTGAGTGCACGGCTTTTCTTCACTGAGATATCACTAGGCTTTACGTATTTTTGGGAAAGTACAGAGCAGTGATTTTTCTTTAACCGTTGACGGAAGTCTGGAGTACGTCGAGGTTGTTATAGAGTGAAGAGTTAGCAGCACTAAGGGCAGCCATGAACCTGAAAGCACTAAAGAAGCCGGAATTGTTAAACTTGGCCAGAGAGTTGGGCCTCCAAATTGCCGAATCGAAGAGAAAGCCGGAGATCATTGAGGCGATCGAAGCAGTCGGGGCAGACGACGATGAACTTGAGGAATGTTTAGAAAGCATTGAGCATAAGGAGGAAGAACGCAAGCGCCTAGAGGCTAAAGAAGAGCACGAGAGGGAACAGGAACGAAAACGGGAAGAGCACGAGAGGGAACAGGAACGAAAACGGGAAGAGCACGAAAGCAAACAGGAACGAAAACGGGAAGAGCACAGGATTCGGATAGAAGAAATTCGACAGAAAATCCAGTCTCTTAGAGGGCAACAGGTACGATCTACGCTGGGCGTATTCAAAGTCGGCGAAAACTTAAAAAGTTTTCTTGCCCTTTTCGAGAAGGTATGCGCGGAGGTGCAGCTTGACCGTGAAAATTGGTCCTTCGAACTGTACAACGTGTTTCCCTTTAACGTGTCCTCCGTCTTGTCTCGCCTTTCTGATGACGAGTACCGGAATTACGATACAGCTAAGAGAGCTTTATTCCGGCAGCTCGGCATTCCGGTTGAGAGCGATCGGAAAGATCAAGGGGACGAACAGAGAGTTCCTACTCTTGAGGTAACTGAGCGACAACCCACGGTTAAGGTCGCGTCAGGGTATGGAGAGCACGCGGAGTGCGACGTGGCAGAACCCTCAGAGGTAAAGCACGTTAAGAGCGAGGCCGTCGCCTGTCTACAAACAGGGGCGATTCCGGAAAGCGTTCCTTGCGAGGACGAGGCTGGTTCCAGTTGCCATGAGAAGATTAACAAGGCACTGGAGACCTGCCTCGTGCCCTGCATATGGGCGAAAGGCCGGTGTCGTCAAAGGTAGACCTAGATAGAGGGGCGGCCGAGCAAAGTATGGAAGCGGCGATTCTAGATCCCACCGGTACAGTTGGGGAGGGTCTGGCTAAGGAAATAGTTTTCAATGATAGCGCAGGTAAATTGGCCCGACAGTGCAGGGAACCGGACATTGCTATGGACTCGAGCTTCGGAGAAAGCGCATTTGAGGCGTCCACCGAAACTGAGTCAGCGGCCATCCCGGAGAGCGCTCCTTGCGGGGACGAGGCTTGTTCCAGCAACCCCAATGGGGTCAATATGGAGCTGGATACGGACCTCGTGCCTCGGCACTTGAGCGGCTCTCGGGTACGGCCGAATGTAGAGCGCGAAGATGTCGCGGAACCAGAGTCAGTGGCGATTCCAAAGAGCGTTTCTTGCGGAGACGTTCCGGAATCGTCAAACGTAGAGCAGAATGCCATGGCGGCCGAGCAGAACGGGAACCCAACGCTCGGGTGTTTCAAGTGCATAACAGAAGACCGCATGGCAGAACAAGAAAACGTTGTCAGACAGGGCCGTCAGAAAAAGAGAGCCAAGTATTTGGCGCATCGAAAACTTGAAAAAGTCGCCACACCGCAGCCCGTAAGACAATGCACCAGGCCATCGCGCCGAACGGGAAAGGGTTTTTTGGGGCGGCTTAGGAAACGGAAGCGTCACCAAAGGCTAATTGCGACAGCAAAGGGCGCGTTTCCGCGAGTAAAGGTGCGGCTGAAATGTTCAGGTTTCAAACTGGTTGAGTATGCGCGTATGAACCCAGCCAGTCAAACAGGCACCGAGGAGGAATGCGTCGCGAAAGCGAAAACAAAGGGAGAAGGGTTATTCTTCCCGCGTTTATGGCCTCACCTTCGGGGACGAGAGGGCAAGCTGCGAGGACACAGAGTGGCAGGTGTCAGCAGAGGGCTGTGTATGTCTGGCGCCCTTTGTCGTCCTCGGCGAAGCGCGAGGGCTTTCGGACTGCGACCCCATCGAGGGCGCATTAGGAACTAATCAATTTGTCACACCGATGAGTAACTTGTTTGTACGACCACGTGAAGCATTTTTTTTCTTTTATTAGTTTAAGAAGTCTTGCTTTTAAAGTTACAAGTTAAGTGTTAGGCTCCGATTTCCTGTGTCGGACAAGCCAGCTAACACGAAGGAAAGCGTGAATCAGGTTGCAAAGGTGGTGGCTCTTGACCGCGCTGATTTTGTAGTTAAGCATTGAGATTTGGGGCTTGCGAAGGCAAACCTTAGTTTTGTAATTTAATGCTTATACAGTATAGGGCTGGTATCAATCTGGCTGGTAGCAATCTGGCTGGTAGCAATGACCGAAAGAGCAACTTTGTCTCTTTGACTTTTTTCGATCGCAGTCACGGGTTCCGTGGTTTTCGAAAGTGCGCCTGTGTTTTCTTGTCCAGTGAAAACTTGTGAATCACGTGCCACGAAGGCGAATTCACAGTTTGTAAAGACGGAGTTAGAGGACGCGGAACACGTTACCGGGAGATAGTCCCAATTCTTTCTATTCATACCGGGTGACATGATTGACGGCGGTCGTAGAGAGTCATTTTGAGAGGGAGGAACAAAGGTGGCTTAGAGCAGCCTGTGTGTGAGGTGGTCGAAAGCTAGCGGCACGCGAAGATGCCTATAGAGAACTTGTGCAGTGCTAAAGTGGGCTACTCATAAGCTTAGCCGCTAGTTGGCTGGTACGCATTTTAACTAACTGCCATTGTGACAGCTGCGAAGTCTATCTTAGGTGGTCGCTTACTGCGACGGTGTCGCTCAGTCAAGCATAATGTTCAGTTCCCCCCACAACGGGGTAGAGAAATGAACAGGCGGATGTCATCAGCTTTTTGAGTTTATTGGCAGAGCTTGGCTTCGATATTCGCTATAAGAAGGGCAAACTTAAAGGCAATGCCGAAGGTCTGAGTCGTTGCCCTTAGAGTAGCGAAAACCTCATGATCACTCTGGTTTCCTTGTGATTTCGGCGTTAGTATTTTTTTTTCATGTACGTTTTTTTCCCGCGTAGTTGTAGTTGATCGTTAGCAGATTTAGTAATCACGTCATAACGCTTTCGGGAAATGGCTGTTTTTAGTGTTCAAGGGGGAGGACGCTCGAAAGGAATGGGAAAGCAGTAGCAGTTTTCTTTTTTTTGTAAAGCCTGGTGTGTCTTGGGGGAGAGTGGCCTTGTGCTCGTTTGTTTGTGGTTGTGGGTCCGGCACTGTTCTGGAGTGATTGCGAGCCCAAACAGGAGACGAAAAGTTGCGAGACCTGTTTGCAAGCCCTGTTTCACCGGTCCGGACCAGGGAGAGAAGGCCTACAAGAGCGCCCCGAGAACTGATGAACGACTCCAAGGAATCTGCAAGCTACGAACCAAAGGTTCGTCACCACGGAGGGAAATTCTGCTGCTGAAACGCCGATCCCTCGCCCAGTGGCTGCTGGCCCCTACGCGTCGGGATCTTCTTCCCCCGCCGGAGATGCTGTTACGGTTGACGTACGACAGCCCGTTTAAAAGGATTAACCAGAGGTCTCCCCATCGGCTTGGTTGTCGCGGGCGGGACGCAGTAGTTGCTGATCCCGTTGTGTGCAGGTGTGGGGAGGAGATTAAGCCCGCCTTCTACGAAACGTTCTTCCGGAGCGTCGGGACGTCGTAGTTGCTGATCCTTTTGTGTGCATGTGCGTGGGAGGCGAATAGGCCCGCCTTCCACGAATAACGTCTTCAGGAGCCTCGGGTTGCTGCCAGCGGAGGCAAGCCTGGGAAACGTCGCCTAGGGGAGCTGTCCACCTTCCGCGAATGACGTTCTTCGGGAACTTCGGGTTGCCACCAGCGGGGACAAGCCAGGGAAACGTCACCTAGGCGAGAGGGAGATGCTGCCGCCCCCCCCCCCCCCCAACTGGACTTGCCTGTCACGTGACTGGAGCGAAACCCCGCCTCATTGTTAGAGGGCCCATTTAAGCGGCCCCGCCATGTATTTTCATTCTCTTCTTTGCAATCCTTCAACATGAAATAAACCGTGCAAGTTTCGCACTTAAAATCGTCTCGCCCTGCCTGGTCGCCATGATCTACCGGACGCCTGCAGCCTGCCGGCAGCGCTACGCTACCTAGAAGTGATGCCGGTCGAGGTTGTAGTAACTGGCGCCCCAACAACTGGCGGATCGCGGTAGGATGGAACCGGACATCAACGCGAGCCTCAACACCTTGCACTAATTGATTCCTTCAACCATCTCTCCAACTGGTGCGACATGTGGCAAATGTCGATGAACCTCCCAAAAACAGTATGCATGACGATAACCCGAAAGAAAGAAGCTATCAAATACGAATATCAAGTGAATGAACAAAATTATTTAGGTGTCACGCTTGCTTCAAACCTAAGATGGGATGTGCATATTTCTAATATTACTTCAGTTGCTCTGTGCAAGCTGTTTTATCTTCGCAGATGCCTCCGGTTGGCCCCTCAATCTACCAAGCTTCTAGCCTATACTACCTATGTTAGACCGGTATTAGAATACGCTAACACAGTATGGTTTCCTTATACAGTCACTAGCATCAAAAAACTAGAAAATGTACAGAGGAAGGCTGCAAGCTTCATCTGCAACAAATATAAGCGCACTGATTCTCCCAGAAGTATGTCAACAAGCTCTGGCCTCCAAACACTGGCGATTAGAGCAAAACAAGGGTGCCTGAAATTTCAGCTACTTCACAACTATTACAAAATTGACACATCATTATACATTCGTCCATCAGAATCCTGCATAACCCGGCACAAACATTCACACACACTGACAGTACTCTTACTACAATGACACTTCCAAGCACTCTTTTTTTTTACACTTGCTATCAGGGAATGGAATTGTTTAGATCCCTCGGTTACTAATGCGAACTCACTATGGGACTTTGCCTCAAAAATAGCAAGTATAATCTGTTAATGCAGTAGCGCTCTCTGCCCCAGAGGCATTTCACCATCATTGGAAGAATATTAGTGGCCAAGTGCTCACTACAGAACGTTTTCAGGTTTGCTGTTATTTGCCTGTGTACCATTCCATTTCATGTATAATTTCTGTTATCTGTTGCTGTTGGTTACTTTGTGTTATCTGAGGATAAAAGTGTGTGCTTTGTATATTATTTCTATTATAAGTGTGTATAAGTTGTATGTGGTACAAGTGTGTTGTCCATAGAAGTTCAGCTCGGTGTTCATTCCTAATTATCATTATTCAAACTTATTTAGATACCTTTTAATCTTATACTTTTGTGATGACTGTCACTGCATTGGATTTCTGTTTGTTTTGCCGTGTAATGCTGATGTATTATTCTACCTGCATGTACAATCTGTACGCCCACCTGCTATGGTCTCGGAAGAGACTAGCAGTATTGAAAATAAATTTGGACCACAGGGGGTTCTTTAATGTGCACCTAAATCTAAGTACACAGGTGTTTTCTGCATTTTGCCCCCATCGAAATGCAGCCACCATGGTCGGGATTTGATCCCGCTACCTCGTGCTTAGCAGCTCAACACCATAACCACTCAGCAACCACGGCAGGTTTCGTATAGCCTGTGGCCATATTTCACACCATTATGAGTTTGAATTAAAATGTCTGAAGAACATGCCGCTTACAACACATTTCAGTTTTCGGCAGTTTATGAGAAAACCGTTCGATTCATTGCAAAGATTATAGAGTGGAAATTCTTACAATTTTTCCTTGACTCGTGTCATTCAGATGCATGTAATATAGTTTTTACTTCATTAAAATAAGTTCAGACTGGAAACAGTTACCGCACACAGCCTCATATTTGTGGCTGACAAGGTATTGCATGAAAAAACATTCAGAAAGTCACTACAGCATCTGGATAATGCTCCCAAATATATTCAAGCACTGAGCAATGTGCATAGTTAGTCAGTGCTGAAACCAACCCAAACCTAAGCACCTCCAAATGCCCAACCACAAGCTCGTGCAGGTTAACCAATTCTACACTTCGTAGCCATTCAGCCATTGCAGGGGCCTCAGGCTTGAGCAGGACATGTAGCTTGCTAATTCATGCCTGTGCCTGCCTGAGAATACAATCGTCCAGTAGTTCATGTAGTGGAACGCTAAGGCAAAGGTCGGTTCAAGTACTGAAATACATGATAAACTCAGTAGCATTTGGGAAGCTATTGGCTTCATGAATGAGCATTTTGCGCTATTCAAGGCAGATGTTGAAGCTTTTTTTTTTTTATGAAATGGCTGCTGCTAAAGTTGAAATTGCACAGTGTCGTAGAGAGAATGAGGAATTGCAGAAAGATTTGAAAGAAAAGCTAGGAAGGAGGTTATGTAGCTAAAGCAATACAGCAGAACCATTAACAGTGTGGTTCCAAAGCTTGCACTGACTCACAGGGAGAACTTGAGGGTGACTGTTGCAATCATTGCCATGTCCACAGGTACTAACATTAATGACATAACCATCACACATCGTGGACCATAAAGGGATAAAAACAAACACGATTTGTCATGTAAACACATAATTTATGTGCGGGCAGACGTGAATGGCATGAATTGTGATCAGGGTCAAGTAAAAAATTCAAGGATATTCCAGGACTTTCCAGGACCTGTCACAGGTTTTTCAAGGACTGAAAGCAGCATCCAAAGTAGGATTTCTTTACTTTAACATTTCCAAAAATGGCTAGTTTTATTGCACTTACAATAAATAAATGTATATCACAATTATAATAAAAATGTCTAGCCTTGATAACTTCTCAAGATCACAACACAAAATGAACACTTACAACAGCGGCTGAGATTTCTCCAGTATAGGGTGGGTAAAGTTCACCAAAAATATTCAAACCAAAGAGAAATAAAATGTATATCCCAATGATCTTAACGTCTAGCCTTGATCACTTTGCAAGTTCACAATACCAAAAAAAAAAGTTCACAAAAATGCACCCAACAGCTACTCTGACTTCTCCAATATTAACTGGGCAAGTTTACTGAACATTTCCAAACCATTCGGTGTAGTCTTGCTACACATCCATTATATTATAACAAATAGATGTATATTGCAATTTTGCAAAACATGCCTTGTCTTGATTATTTCTCAAGTCCGCAATATTAAACGTTAACACAACAAACACTCACAACAGCTGCTCAGGCTTCTGCAGTATTGGCTGGGTTGGTTCATCAAACATTTCCAAAACATTCAGCATACCATATCTTTCGGTGTATAAGACGCATTTTTCTTTTTCTTAATTTTCCGTCAGTGCGTCTTATAGAACGGTGCGACCTATGTACGTTTTTTTTGAAACTGCCGTCATAATCGAATTTGATGATAATTATGGCCACGCAAAGCGGGCCGGTTGACTTAATTGCTACGGGTTCTGTGTGCGCTATCGAGGTTCTCGTGATCTGTGCACGCTATCGGGTTCTCGTGATCAAGTTCCAAAATGCTGTGCGAGAAGGATGGAGCAGCAACGCAAGCGGCGGTAGGCCGACCGTGAGTCGATCGACCCCGAAGTCGTCGCATCTGCACATAGCTGTCAAGATACGGCGCACGCCGCTGTGCAAACTACGCAGTTGCTACGAGAGTACAGGCAGCCCCCCCTCCCTCCCGGGCTGCCTTCCCGCTTTCCTCCCTTGTGCGTGAGTTGGCTCACCGTCGCATGCTTTCACGCGCACATACAGCATATGGCACGCGGGGACGATGTTATCGCCCTTGGACTTTACACGAAACATCGCGGCAACCACAACAGCAGAAATGCGCCTGGAGTGGAAATATATGGCACCCATACGCTTGCGCGTGACCCACATTCCCAGAGCAAAACGTCACTAACTTGTTTAAATCGCTTACCGAAAGAACAGGTGCGCCTCATACATCCGATGTGACTTGTATACTTTTTTTTTTTTCGGAAAAACTGCCGTTGTGAGGGGGGTGCGTCTTACACAAAGGTGCGACTTATTGACTGGAAAATACGGTTATGTTATTGCAAAGGCACTGAGCATCAGTTGTAAAGTTGCTGCACTATTGCTCTCTGTAGCTTCACTAGCTTCACTTCGCGCGCAAGAGTGAAAGTGGGAAGGCAAGCCGACGGGCAAAGAGTGAAACGAACGATAGGGTGAGGAAAGCAGTGTAAACACTGCCAGCTGAGCCAGCAGCGTTGCGCGACACGGGTCTCTCGCTTCGTTCGCGGTTTGACGCGGCGAAGCCTTTCATTTCTTCTCGTGCAGTTCTGCAAAACGTAACCATGTGTGCTCGCGCCGGCGTATTGTTTCTGAAATGGGGAATTTGTCAGATCTATGCCGATCTACCACAGAAAGGAGGTCCCAATGTTGATATCAGAGTGCATTGCTCATGAAATTCAAGGATTTTCAAGGAAGGAAAAAATTCCAGGACTTTGAAGGGCCTTGAAAACACACTTTTCAATTTCAAGGGTTTTCAAGGATTTCAAGGACCTGTACGCACCCTGTGTGATATTTTGGTGTGGTGAGGGACAGGTCGCACTAGCCACTGTGACCACTGGTCACTATGAGTCAATCTTTAGCCACCAGTCGCATTCGATCATGTGACCTCTGTCAATCGCCAGTGTCAATTCGGTCTTTCACACAATATGCCATATCGCACTCCTATGGCTGCCTGAATTATTTCAAAAATTAAATTAGGAGGTTTAACATTCTGAAACTGCACAGGTTATGAAAGATGCAGTAGTGGAGGACTCCGGATTCAGCGAAGCATTCAGACTTCAAGCACTCGGCAAACTATTGAGAACCACAATGCAGGCACCACTTTGACACGCATGACTCGCACCTAATATGGCATCCCCATCACGTCAAACTGCACTGCATAATATTAGATGGCAGCGGCATTGGCTACAGAAAGTGGACAACACAGTGCTTGTGTCCTGCTAGGGACCAGGAGCCAGGGCTGGTTTATAATAATGGACGAGTCAACAGCTAGACCCTGCATACCTCGGAACAGAGCACCTGAATATCTCGCTTGGCAGAGTTGAGAGCCTTTAGACGTGACACCAACGCACAGATCAAGTTGCCTAGGAGAGCCGACTCCAAAAAGCTTATAATACTCATGAGATTCTTGATGTGTCCAACAGCATAAATGCTAACATTCACAATGTGTATGCTCTGTTTGCCACAGATGTGCCTCTTACTGTACTGTCATCCTAATCAACAAGCATTATGTCATCGGTACATACCTCTGCACTTGCGCAGTCACAGTGAGAGCTAAGTATTCAAGCGAAGCTTTGTGAGGTGATCTTTGGCTGTGCAAAGCAAACTGATTAGTCTGATGCCATAGCAGATACAAGCACAAGTACACAACAGGAGTGCCTGTCAAATGTCTCAGGAGCGCCTGTCAAATGACAGGAATCCAGGAACAGTGATATTCAGCTAATTTTAATAGAAGAAATGACTTCAAAATTTCTGCACTAAGTACCAAAAACACGGCCTTTCAGTTATAAGCATCTGAATCATGTGTCATGTAGGCCAGCTCGAAAAACATCAAAAAAGGATTTTTCCGAGTACGATCCAGATATAGAGACAACCAACATTTCTTTCTAGGAAATGCCTATTGAAGCAATGGCTCCTAAGAAAGCCTGTGCCACTATCTACATAATCAAGAAACAGCAATGAAGAAAACTCCACGAAAAGATCGCATCAAACTAACTCAGAGCTTCCAAAATTGACCAACACTGCCAGGCCTGGCTTCAGGAAAATGTCTTGCAGAATCTGAATGGAGCTTTCATAAATGCCATTCTGACTCTGCCATTCTTCTAACTACTACTATGGTTTTCAGGAAAATAAGCCATCCTGGCAACTCAAGAGGTCAGGACAACGCCATTGTAGCACAGTTTCAAGCTAGTATGCAGTCTTTCACTTACGCTGTCTGACATAACAATTCAGGTCATCTGACAGCGAACATTTTCCACCATAGGACATGTTAGCAACCACAGTATTTGGTGAGGCCTTAAAACAGACTAAGAAGTGTGGAAAAAAGTTGGAGGCGGAAGCAGTTCTTTTGATCAAGTATTTAACTGAGCTTTCAACTTTACATGGCATGCATGTTATGTACTTATCTGACTTCCGATAGAGAAGTGAGATCAACATGACACAGTGGCATGATGAGGCAAGTGGACAGCACAATGGTTTTAAAGCATTCTTTCATGCTGAGTACTATGTCATAAATTCGGTATTGCCAAGAAGCAACCCAGTCAACAAGATCAACAGTGGACATAAAATGCCGAACTAAGTGGCAATAGTATGAGACAAGACCTATCAAGCTATGAAGTCCTTGAGGCATGTGTGCACTATGGAACTTGGCAACTGTGTGAACTTTCGACGCACAAAAAATGTAGCCATTGGAAAGAACTCGTGAAGTATGATCAGTTGTATGTCACCAAAATGAAATTTCATCACAAAGGGTTAGAGGCCTTCCCACACACACAAAAAAGAAAAACTAAAAGCTAATTCCCTTATATGATATGCTCGAGATTCAATACCCTGCGATTAAATTGTTTATGGCACACCTGCAAAGTCATTGGGATGTACACCTAGGCAAGAGAGACTTAATGCCAGTGACTGGCACAGCAAAGGCGGTGTTTCATAAAAACAGTTGAATTCGCAGTGTGTCGGCTATCTCGAGGTGGAATGTACCATTAAATGTGATGGAGTACAAGCTCTGATACCCATATGCATTCAGTCAGATCTTCCAGATTCAGAAGAGACTAAAACACCAGAGGAAAACTTGTAAAACTACAAAATGGCAACTTTATTTGGTAAGTGAAAGGTTGTTTCCAGTAGAGAAGCACCTGCATCGACAGAAGCTGTAAGCTGCAGTAAACGTTATACTTAAGCAAGTGAGTGCACTGACGTTACACAAATAATAAACACGATTTCACTACACAGATGAAGGCAGTCATACCTCATCTCAAAACATAGTTTCCACCTTCTGCTCTCCTATTCGCCAGATAAGCGCTGCATATTAAGACATACTCTCAATCTTTAGTGCAATGCCTTTGTCACTGCTAACCACAAGTTAAGCACTATAGAGTCAGGTGTAATATCAGCATTAGACTGTTCTCTTCAGCTCCTACTTTGTGACTGATGAGCCGGCTGTGTTTCCACGAGACCGGATCCAGCTCCACAGGGTCACCACAGGACTGCAGGAGCATGGACACCTGCATAAATAAAGTTCTCTATTTTTCACACACTGCAAGTAAGTGCCCAGAGTATTTATCGATCTTTTAACTCACGGACACAGGCGTACGTTATCCTTTTCATTCAATAAAGAGGTGTAAAGATCGACGAAAAGCTCTTGAACGTGTATGTGTTTTCCATCCGCAGTCACTGACAAGAAGCTAGGCTCGAGCGCTGCATAATGCCCGGTTCCCTACTGTCAGCTTCGCCGCAATGCATGGGTGCTACGCGGTCAAGCATACGCAATGTACTGCGGTGAAGCATACCGAGTGTAAAGGGGCCATTGTCACGGGATATAGTGCGATACTCGCGGCGCTCGCCGTCACCTCTCCTGTCACAGTACAAACACAGAGACGCCTAATGAATGGGCTGGCAGGCCTTCAGAGATATTTCGGACGTGGATGTGGTGATTTCAGCACTTGTTTCGCCCACCTAGCACGCCGGGCCGGATACAATGATCGTAACGGCCCGGGAATTGGGTACAATACGCGTTCCTTAATTATATACAAGATCCTCAGAATAACTACGAATCTGTACCACGTGGTTGACGAGTGTTTCTGTACAGCTTTCACAATGGTCTATATACGGCTATGAAATATTGCATGACGACGTTCACTTTTCTTACTTTAACATATACATGATACGATGTGTGTTTCAATTCATCGAAGCCTTTTCGTAAACATCGGGGCAGCGTAATGCTTTGTCACTGTTGCTGTACAGCTCTGTTTGACAATTAAAGTGCATAGCGACGTTGAGTTTTCTTATTTTCACATACAAACAGTTGAATTCATAAACAGTTTCCGTTCCCGCGAATCTCCTGAAGTGTGCGGCATGTTGACCTTGCTCAACGACACTAATGAACAATGCATCGGCACGATGTATTGCTTTGCCACTAAAGTCATCCGAGCAGACACCTCACTTCCAAACCTATCCCCCTGCGACTATAAACATTTAATATACTACCGTCGCAACAAACTCACCTCGGACACGGCTTCTTCGCCTTGCCGGCACGCATTCTGTCGATTCTGTGCTGCCAGCTCGGCTAGGGACGAGCGGCGCTAAACACTTTCGTCCCCGTAGTACCTGGACGACGGGAAATTTCAGGGTCCGAAAGTCTCCACATTTCTCTCTCGCACCCACTACTCCTCGCGCATGCGCAGAAAGAGCGGATAATTCCAATTATGATGTGCAAGTCCGGAGGGAGCAGGGGGGGGGGGGGGGGGGCACTTCTCTGCCAACAACCGCGCTCGTCGCTCGTCCGCACAGTCTCTTATCTCTCCCACGCGCAAGCAAGGAAGCGGTAAGCCAGCGCCGGAGGGAGGGGGGGGGGGGGGGGGGGGGGGGGGGGGCGCACTTCTACGCTGCCAACAACCGCGATCGTCGCTCGCTCGCACCGTCTCTTATCTCCACACGGCTCTGACCTTTATGCGCTCAGTTTCCGTTGAAGCGATAGACCGCACGTACGTTCGCCGCTGCGGCGTATCCGCTTGCTGCCAGAGTTTTGACGGTCGTTGTCTGCAGTCATTCAGTGTGATCTATTCATGTTTGTTTGTGCGCGCTCACACCACGCTTGTTCATTCAGTTAGTAATAGTCGGGCCACATTTTCCAACGCACGCTACACATGCAATGCTGCCCGGATCGCCAGTGCAGCGCTACAGATGTGTCCCTTCGCACGCGCTGCCCACGGGAAGCGCTTCTCATCAACACCACCGTTTCACACGCGCCTTCTCGTGGTCATCGAGTGTCTCGTCATGTCGGTCTACTTACGCCGCAGCACACCTCCTTACTTAATCAGCTCATGTTTACTACAATTCATATTGCTACCAAAGCCGCTCACCTTACTTCGTATGACATTGCTGTGTTGCTATCGCATTCATTGCTTCGCCCTTAGGGCGAAACTGTGACATTTTTTCACTCCTCTACGTCTGCGCGGAAGCGAAGGTGCGAAATTTTCGTCTTCCTCGCTTTGTTTACCATGTCTGCAGTATGTTTATTCATGCCTGACGGAACAAGGTATCTTCATACTTGTGCGTGAAAAGACTGAGCAACAGGACAGTGTTTTGTTCCCGGCTGTAAATCTGGTTATGGCAAAGGACGCGAGAAGTTTTCGCTCTTCGCTTCGCCATCTGTTCTTCAACTACTGCACCAGTGGCGTCAAAAAATTCCTGAAATAAGCGAGCGCAGCAATGTACAAAATATGTGTGCGACACTTCGAGAAGCAGCTTATTTTTGATAGTTACTTCAGCAAAGACAAAGGCGATGTCCTACTAGATCTAAAGAAAGTGCCTCGACTTCGAAGCGGAGCCGTTCCTTCAATTTCTTTAGGGAAGCCTGGCGTAGCTCAATGATGCTGAATGCCAGGATGAACCAGAAGACGCCAATGCGGAATGATGGGAGGAGCTCAATTTAAATTTCTCTTCAACTACACACATTGCATGTGCCTTTTCTTGTCCAGAGACATGCCGTAATGTATAGAGAGAGAAAGAAAGGGAAAGAAAGACAAGGAGGTTAGCCAGTGCAAATACCGGCTGGCCACCCTGTAAATTCTCAGCCTTGCCTTCGAGATGATTCCCCCAGTTATTCAGACACATAATCACAGCTTCTCTTGTGAAATAATAAGCAGGAAACACTGGCAGAAATTCCCAATTATTATTTTTATAGACAATGTGGCAATTCTGCTCGCAAGAGAACCGGGCGACACGAAAAACACCGCGAGAAGCAAAGAAGCAAGCGAAGCATCTTAGCACTTGATGCCTGCTCAGATAAAAAAGTGATAAACGTCAGCTTTTGTGTAAAAACTTCTTTTCGCTGTCATCTTTTATTGCTTGAGACCACCCGGACTGCCGTTATATCGCCTTACCATTTGCTATAGTTTTTCTTTCCATCTTTGTTTATTTTCTGTTCCTGTGCCTTGTAAAGTTCCATGTAGGCCACCTGACAAATGCCCTGCATTTAGCCTGTATAAAATAAATTAAATAAAATGAGTCTGACTTGTTTCTCCTACTAACGTCACTCCGTGAACCGCAAGAGCTATGTGCGCTACAGGCGTCAGGGCGAGCGCGGAGCAGACGACAAAACGGTTGGCAAGCAGGCGCCGCGAGAGAGCCCCCGCGCCTTTGCTCCTCTCCGCTGCAGAGTTTTTCTTCATTCGTAGCACCGTCTGGCGAACACGCTGTGAAGCAGGAGCCGGCGTTGCAGAATGTGTCCCTTCCAGACGAGCGGAGTCGGCGCTCCTGTCTTATCTCCGTGGTGACGATCCGTGGTGACGACACATGTGTAAAGTATATACTATGTTGTTTTATTGGTCGTAAATGGTATTGAGGTGCGGACTTCGTTTTCCCTTCATTATGACTGCCTTGTGATCAGTGCAGCATCACGGCGACGCCGCCAAGCGGAGCCAGAGGCGGCGAGAGCGCGGGAAGCGGCGGCAGAACGCCGGAAGCGTTCTCTACCTGAGGTTGGTGGCGCCGATGCTCGGTCCAAGCGCGAGCTTCGTGAGCCCTCATCTCCGGGTCCGCTTGCCGGCGTTGCCGTATACTGCTGCAGCTTTGCGAGCCCTCAGCTCCGGGTCCACATGCCGGCGTTGCCGTACTGCTGCAGCTTCGCGAGCCCTCAGCTCTGAATCCGCTTGCCGGCGTTTCAGTGTTGCTGCAGCTTCCCGCGCCCTAGACTCCGGGTCCGCTTGTTGTCTGCATCGCCGTGCTGCAGCAGCTTTGTGAGCCCTCGACTCCGCTTGCAGTTGAGCTTCCACTCTCACCTTTTCATCCATAGCGGGCGCGCCGTTATCAGAAGCGACCGTTATCATGCATGGCCAGGGGCGGATCCAGGTTTTTTCTGAGGGGGGGGTCAGCTTCTGTCGATGATGATGATGATGATGATGATGATGATGATGATGATGATAGTAGCCTTTATCATTTACCGAAATTCACCGTTTCTGCTCAAGATAAACCCGCGTTTTATACGGCTAGAGCAGCACCTGTAGCCTACAAGGCTTGAGAGGGCAAATCACTTTTTTTTTCTTCTTTTTTTGTATTTATTGCCAAGAAGTTCGCGCTGTTTTTATTCCCCGGCCGCCACTGTCATCATGAAAACGAGTGTTACCTCGCGCCATCTAGCCCGCCATGGTGGCTCAGTCAGTTCAGGCATTGCGCTGCTGAGCACGAGATCGCGCGATCGCATCCTGGCCGCGGCGGCCGCATTTCTATGTAGGCGAAATGCAAAAACGCCCGTGTGCTTGCGTTGTAGTGCGCGTTAAAGAACCCCAGGTGGTCAAAATTAATCCGGGGCCCTCCACTACGGCGTGTCTCATAATCAGAACTGGTTTTGGCACGTAAAACCCCAGAAAGAGGAAGAAGACCTGTAGCGAAGCCAGGTACGGTTTCTCCGTGCTTATAGGAAAAGGACGTTACCCAATACAGCCATGTGCTTGGCGGCTGTGCCTGATCATGCAGGTTGTTCAAAACTAAGCTTTATGGTTTTCTTAAAATTAGGCACTGGGAGGCACGCGAAGATCACCTGTGCAAATAAGTTATGTGGCCAGGGGGGCACAAAGTGAGATGATAATTATCGCTGTGAGCAGCCCAATTAACTAAAATTGAACAATTATTTTTGTCGACTGCAGTAAGTGGGTATGTTTGTATTGTGAGACGTTGACCAATGCGATGCCTTTATTTCCGAGCAGTCGCCCGAGTCAGAGACGAAGCACCGCACGAGACAAAAGATGATGATGAGTCGTATGTACAGATGACGACGACGATTTGCACAAATAGCGCTCACACAAGATGATGAGTCGTTTGTGGAGATGACGACGACGATATGCGCAAAATGCGCTCACACTAACTTCCCCCCTTCAGGAAAGCGGTCAGCAAGACCGCAAACTAGAAAGGGTAGGTACGGCGAATGTAGGGTTTCAGGCGAGATACGTGAACGATTTCCGTAGTGCGGCGGCGGCGGTCAGTAGCTGAGCTGACAGGAGTGACGCTGTAGTTAACGGCCGAAGTTCGTTGCAAAACGGTGTAGGGGCCGAGATATCTGTGGAGAAATTTTTCACAGAGCCCCGGTGCGCGAACAGGTCTCCACAAAAGAACTTCGTCGCCTGGGCGGAACGAAGCAACGCGACGCGTCGCATCATAGCGAATTTTCCTTTTGTCCTGAATGGTATAGCGGTGTTGGCGCGGGCAAGTTCACGGCACCGGGAGAGGCGAGCGGCAAATTCCTCAGGAAGAGACGCGGATGGAGCAGCAGGTGCTGAAAGGAGTGTAGTGTCCAAGACGAAAGACGGCGCACGACCGTACACCAGGAAGAAGGGACTGTAATTGGTTGTACGTTGGACGGCAGTATTATACGCAAACGTCACAAAAGGTAGGATGGTGTTCCAGTTGGTGTGATCGGGTCGAACATACATTGACATCATGTCAGACAAAGTTCGATGAAAACGCTCCGTAAGACCATTTGTTTGCGGATGGTACGATGATGTGGTCTTATGGATGGTGTCCGAGGCCTGAAGGACTTCACGGAGGACATGCGATAGGAACGTCTTGCCACGGTCACTCAGGAGGACACGAGGTGCGCCGTGGCGCAAAACGATTCCGTGCACGAAAAACTCGGCGACTTCGGAGGCAGTACCAGAGCGAAGAGCCGCTGTCTCAGCGTAGCGCGTTAGATGATCCACTGCGGTAACGATCCAGCGGTGACCAGCGGGCGTGAGTGGGAGGGGTCTATACAAGTCTATGCCCACAATTTCGAAGGGGGTGTACGGGCATGGTAGCGGCTGCAGAGGACCGGCTGGAAGGGATGTCGAGCGTTTTCTGTGTTGGCATGATGCGCAGGAGCCAACGTATTTGTCGACTGAGGTGGAAAGGCCCGGCCAGAAACAACGCGTTTTGATGCGGTCGTAGGTCTTATGAAAGCCCAAGTGGCCAGCCGTCGCGTCGTCGCGAAATGCTTCCAATACTTGGAGTCGAAGTGAGCGAGGTATTACTGGCACCCACCGGTTACCGGAAGGATGGTAGATTGATCGAAATAACGCTCCACCTTGAAGCTTAAAACGCGAAAGTTGTCGTCTTAAGCGACTGTTGGGGGGTCGTGCCAAGCCAGTAAGTCGGTCGATCAGCGTACGGCAGTATGGGTCAGTACGTTGGAGTGAGACGAGGTCAGTAGACGGGAGAAAGTCAACTGAGGCAACTGACTGTCCCGGGCTACTGGGCGTGCGCTGAGACGTGTGGCTAGATGGTGACGTGCATACCGAAGGTGAAGCATGGGCGTTTGGGGACAGCGGGCAGCGCGACAAAGCGTCGGCATCTTGATGTTGTTTGCCGGACTTATACGTGACAGTGAAGTCATATTCCTGTAAGCGCAGTACCCAACGGCCGAGGCGTCCAGACAAGTTTTTCAGGGACGACAACCAACAGAGAGCATGATGGTCGGTCACAACTGTGAAATGGCGGCCGTAGAGATAGGGACGAAATTTTTGTATTGACCACACGATGGCGAGGCATTCCTGTTCTGTAATCGTGTAGTTGCGCTCAGCAGTAGAAAGAGCACGACTTGCATAAGCCACGACTTGCTCTTCGGACTTCTGATTCCGCTGCAGCAGGACAGCGCCAATTCCATGCCCACTGGCATCAGTGTGTAGAATAGTCGGGGCCGTTGCATCGAAATGACGGAGCACGGGCCCTGACGTGAGAACTCGTTTGAGGGTCTGGAAGGCGGCTTCACAGTCGTTCGACCACACAAAGGACGCGCTCGAAGTCAGAAGTTTGTGTAGAGGAGCGGCGATGGTGGCGAAGTCACGGACAAAGCGGCGGAAGTAGGACGCCAGTCCTAGAAAGCTGCGGAGTTCTTTAAGAGCGGTTGGTGGCGGAAATTGCAGTACTGCAGCGATTTTATCGGGATCAGGCTGGATGCCATGCTTACTGACGACGTGGCCCAATACTTTAATGCTTCGGCTTGCAAAGCGACACTTTTTAGTATTGAGTTGGAGACCAGCTTTTGCTAGACACGCGAGAACTTGGTCTAGACGTTGTAGGTGCTGGGAGAAACTCGACGAAAAGATGACAATGTCGTCCAAGTAACAAAGGCAGGTCTTCCATTTTAAGCCACGGAGTACTGTATCTATCATACGTTCAAACGTAGCTGGTGCATTGCACAATCCAAAAGGCATCACGTTAAATTCAAAAAGGCCATCAGGTGTAGCAAACGCAGTCTTTTCTTTATCTGGCTCATGCATGGGAATCTGCCAATATCCGGAGCGCAAGTCGAGGCTCGAGAAATACTCGGCACCTTGTAAGGTATCCAAAGCATCGTCAATACGAGGCATTGGATAAACATCCTTACGGGTAATTTTGTTGAGCGCCCTATAATCGATGCAAAAGCGCACAGAACCATCCTTTTTTTTTTAACAAGCACAACAGGAGAAGACCAAGGGCTTGCTGAAGGCCTTATAATGTTGCGTGTCAGCATGTCGTTCACTTGTTCTTCTATAACTTTTCGCTCCGAAGGTGACACACGGTACGGGCGACGGCGAATGATGCGAGAGCCGTCTGTTTCAATTCGATGAGTAGTTACAGTGGTCTGACCCAGGCCTCGCGAAGAAACGTCAAAACAAGCTTCATGCTTCATTAAAATGGTGAGGAGTGCATTGGTCTGGGCCGGATTGAGATCTGCACTCAAGGTGGCCTTAATAGCACCAGTGTGGCCTTCTGCGGGCGTACAATACGCGGAAGATGTGGCAGGCGAAACACTGACGACACATACCGGCGCAGCCGTACTACTCTCCGTGGCGGTCGTCGCGCCCGGTTTGTTTCTACTGCGGTATTCGCGGCCACATTTCTCGCTACTGCCGTCGGCGTCAGCAGGATGAACGACGGGGCTATGCTACCTTTGAGCGAGACAGCGCACCTAGGTTGGATTACTACGTTCCCGGGCGTCACCCAGGTGACAGGCGCGGCTACGCCAACTTTGAGCGAGACAGGACACCTGGACCAGATTCCTCCGTTCCCGGACCGTACACAACCTCCTCTGGTCGCTCTCCTTCACCTACCCAGCACCTCCACCACTTGTGAGACGTTGACCGATGCGATGCCTTTATTTCCGAGCAGTCGCCCGAGTCAGAGACGAAGCACCGCACGAGACAAAAGATGATGATGTGTCGTATGTACAGATGACGACGACGATATGCACAAATAGCGCTCACACAAGATGATGAGTCGTTTGTACAGATGACGACGACGATATGCGCAAAATGCGCTCACAGTATTGAAAACCTAGAGGCTGTCGTGTTTCTACACAGTATCAGTCGGAAGAATTATTCTAGCGTGTTCGTGCTCCGAGATATCCGACTCCAAATTTCAATTGCACTGCGCAGAGTTATCGACTCGACGCGAGAGCGGTTTATGCTTTGCGTTGCTGTGGAAGGGAGGCATTTTGGACATTTTTAGGGCATTGACATCTTGATGGGTGAAGTGTTGTCATGAGATTTGTGCATGACAACACCAAAGTTAAAGCGGCAGTATGAAATACTCGTTAGCATAGCTAAAAAGGTTTCTGCTGTTGATGGTGCAGTTGTTGCTTTTGATTTCAATAAAGCTTACAATACTTGTAAATCAGCAGTCACTTTATTTGCTTAGCCCAAACAAGGACCATGCCCGGTCGTCTAGTCACCATTACGCACGCGCACTGGCCTCCGGCTTCTCCGCTCGCGCCATTATCTCGGCATGGCAGCTGCCGCCATCTTTACAGGCTGCGCGGTCGCGTGTTACGACAGCGGTTACGGGTTCTTCGATTTTTTTTTTTTCGCCAGCCGTGAGGGGAAGGGGGGCAGTTATTATCTTTGCCAATGCCTCCGCCGCGTTGTCAGACTAAACGCTGCACCCAACAGCCGCGTCACATCAGGGAGGAGCTTTGCGCTGATCCTCACCCTCTTGCATGCGTAATCATGCGAACGACAATTAAAATTTGGAGTTGGATATATCGGAGCATAGACATGCTAGACGAATTCTTCCAAGTGAAACTGTGCAGAAACACGACTGCCTCTAACTTTTGAATACAAACATACACACTTACTGCAGTCAATAAAAAGTTAATTATTCAATTTTAGTTAATTCGGTTGCTGACAGCGATAATTATCTCACTTTGTGTCCCCCTGGCCACACAACTTATTTGCGCAGGTGGTCTTCACGTGCCTCCCAGTGCCTAATTTTAAGAAAACCATAAAGCTTAATTTTGAACACCCGGTATATCAGCCTGTATTGTTTCTTAAAATAAAATTTGGGATGGTCTGTCGCAGGTTCGTTATAAATGCGTAAGCACGGGTCCGGCTTTGGAGTTCTGTTGGGACACCTTGATTTCCTTAAGAAGATTCTTTGTATTCGGCTGAGACACCTTCGTTTCAACGCGGCAACCACTACGCTAGTTGTTTACGATATGCGAATCACCGCGTGTGAAGACTCACGACGCCACCTACAAGAAGAACGATGTAGCGTAGTAGCCGTGAGCGCGAGCCAGCGTCTTCATGTTTTGTTTCCCACGCGACGTCATCCTTTTACACAAGGCGCGCATCTGCTCCCATTTCTCTAACCACGCGACGCCATCCTAGGCCCGCGCGCTGGCGTTGGCCGCTGACGTCACGCTCCCCCATTTCGCAGCCCATGCTCGAGGCTTCGCCCCGCTCCGCGAGAACGCCCACTCAGATAAACGGATCCGGTGGGCTTGAGCCTCCTATGCTTAATGTACGACAATAAAACTGCGAAGTTACAATGAAAAACTTGTAGCGTACGAACGGTACTGTGCTCGTACTGGATATTGTCAACGTGTAACTGTGATCACAATGAGTGCTACAGTTAAAAAAAAAAGTTGTCTATGCGTAGTTCTTAGTTAGGCTGTTAGTTGTTATATATATATATATATATATATATATATATATATATATATATGAACACTTCAGCGAGAGATCTCTTTCATTAAGCAGGTTGGTCGCGGAACCGATGACAGCAAATGAGGCAACCGATGACACCCCAATGGGGAACTAAGTTGATCAGGCGCGAAGGCGCTCGCGCGGACATCGGCGTGCTTGGCAAAAGGGACGTCCCCTCGTTCATTCGACGCCACCGACGGGACGAGTAAGGCACGGCCGGCGCCAGGAGGTCCAAGGTGTTCATGAGAAACAATAACTACGGCAACTTCGCGACACCACACCCCTACGGAATATAACTAAGCTTGTGAGCGAGCTAGCTTTACTTCTACATGGCTGCTACCACTGGTATTCGCGAAAAATACTTTTGAAAAATGCTGGTGGCCATATTTTTTTGCGACAGGGCCGTCCCCGTGTCAGCAGGGGGGGGGGGGGGCGATGCAGAAATCTGAGGGGGGGGTCAGGACATCCGGACATCCCCCCTGGATCCGCGCCTGTGGCTGAAGAGAGAAAGAGAGCGCGTGTCGGGAACGAGCGCTTATATAGCCCTTGTGCACCGCAGCGCCCCTAGCGGAATCCATGCAAACCAGAGCTACGGACGACGAGGGAGGGAAAAGACTCGGCCCTAAGGTGCTTCGCCCCTAAAATGTCGCAGTTTCACCCGAAAGGCGAAGCATCAATTGCGATAGCAACTTAGTAGAGAGCTATACGGAGTAAGGATAGTAGTTGTATCGGCTGTATAAACTTGGACATGCAGCAGCACCAGCAATGCGATGAACTGTTGTCGACGCCGTCGCCATTTTGCCCGCGTTCGCACCGAACGCGCGCGGCGTTGGTGACTGTTGCCAGGGCATGTGGGAGCGCTTCGGATGTTTTCGACGAGATCAGAACGGGAAACTCGTCGAGCAGCGTCGGAAATCTTTACCACCTTCTCGCCTCGCAACGTTTTTATATAAATACGCATTAGGTGTCGCAGCTAAACATCTCCCCCCCCCCCTCCCTCCCTCCCGTCCTCCCACGGGCTTTCGCGCGACGGAAGAAGTCGCGTTTGCTCTATATACACGGTGATTATAAATGAGGAAAGAGGCTCTTAATTCTGCAGCCCTTCAGGGAGCACGGCGCAGAACGCGCATTTGTTCTCTGCCGTGTGGCCGCTCTCCGTGAAAGCGCGCGTCCTTCGCGTCCTTTCACTCGCACATACAGCGTTCGGCGCGCGGTGACGATTTCATCGCCGTTGATGTCATACGGAACCTCACGGCGACGGCGACGCCGATGGCAGAAATCCTCTTTGAGTGTCCATATAATTGCTATCGCAATAAAAAAAAGAATCACGAAGGAAGAAGATCGACTACTGTAAAGTCGATCTTCTTCTAATACAACGAAAACATTAAATGTAGCTTTTCTGTGCATGAAACTCTACTGTGTTGTATTGTTGCCTTTTTCGTACAAAGGGACGGGATAAAGCGAACTTTCCTTTTGAAGGACATCCAAATTCAGTGGATGTCGCACGTCAGCTTTATGGGCTGTCTGAGGAACAAAGGACACATGACTACAAAATACTGACATTGTCTTTATTGTAAACAAAGAATGCTTCAGCATGAACAAGTTTGGCACTTGCAAAATCACACATTGTCAGCAGAATTCATAACGCGTGGTATAATAAAACAGCTCCAAGTCCACGCAATCTGCGAGTCCACCCTCTCAAAGGGATGAACCACCACTTCTTTCTAGAGTGAGACCAGAACAGTGGACCTCGCATGCGAACTGGTGAATGTACACGAGTGCAGTTCATTAGGTGCGCTTCATCAATATTTAGGTTGTGATTTATTTGCATCATCTTCAACTTTCGCGTTCAAAACGTATCTCTGCTTCGCTCACTGACTCAGCTGCACAGGGAACGATCGGAGCACACAAAAAACGCGTGGTCGCTGGTCGGCTATTTGTTGAAACTTGGACTGCTGTGACAAATTTGCTAACATTTAGCAATTTCTTGTGCACGTTTTGTTGCTTTGTAGCGGCTAATGTTCTAGATGTAAAGTTCTTAATTATGTATGTCTATTGCAATGTGATGTTTTAGCATGCATTATAAGATATGGTTGAGTAGGTCGAGCTGCGCTCTGCTGCTGAGGCAAAGCACGGTTATCGCTTGCATGAGTATGCAAATCCGAGCAACATCAAATACTCCTAAGTTGTTCAAGGCAAGATGCATTGACGGACTAGTTGGTGCGTTTCTATACTAAATTTATTCATAATGAGTATATCCTTCTTGTGTCCTCCTGTTCGCGCTAAATTTATGAATACTGTATGAGGCAGTTCTTTTTTTTTTTTTATTTGGTACATACTGCCGGCCTGAATGCCAGGCCTTGGGCAGGAGTGGGTATGAAATAATACAAGAATAGGTGAAACAATGCAAGGATACAGCAATTCCGTATCAACAGCATGCTAACGCTGTGCATAACAGCACTCGGCACTGCGCATAACAAAGTGAGCACACGAAGTCGCAGCTCATTTATGCAAAACAAGAAACAATACAAGAATAAGTTCAATACAAGGACACAAAATTTCCGTACCAACAGCATTCTAACGTTGCGCGTGACGTGTGACAGCACTCGGCACTGCGCATGACAAAGCCGTATTCGATATCGCAGCGGTTCAAAAAGGAACAAACGCACATGAATGAAAACACATGACAAATACGCATGATAAATAGAAGGCAAGTAATTATCGCAAACGTTCAAGCGCGCACATGAAAGACGAAATAGTGGGGTTTTCGACCACCTCAGCGGGCAGGTCGTTCCAGTTACGGATTGTACGCGGGAAGAACGAGTTTTTGAAAACATTCGTTTTGGCCAAGTATTCACTGACTTTCTTGGAGTGGAAGGATCGAGTTTGCCGTCGCTATACTGGTTGAAAGTATAAATTCTTATCTATTCCTAATTTGTCATGATACAATAAATAGAAAAGTTTTAGTCTATCATGATACCGCCTTGTCTCCAAGCTCTCCAAGTTGGCTGTCTGCAAAAGGGCTGTAGGGGATGTTTTCCAACTATAAGAGTTATAAATAAATCTGGCCGATTTCCTCTGTACTTTCTCGAGTTTTCGGATGTTAGTTTGTGTATGGGGGTCCCAAATTACTGCCGCGTATTCGAGGATCGGTCTTACATAAGTTTTATAGGCCAAGAATTTAATTTCTGCCGTTGATCTACCTAAAGATCTGCGTAAGTATCCTAAGCGTTGCATAGCTCTCCTAACTATATAGGTCACGTGATCATTCCAACGAAAATCATGAGTAATTAGTAGCCCAAGATATTTATAACTCGTTACTTCAGATAGAATGGCACCATTGAGGACGTACGTGAACTTAAGGGTTTGAACCTTACGTTTTACTTGCATTGCCACTGTTTTCTTGGTGTTAATACTCATTTGCCACGTGGAGCACCATCTGTGTATGCAATTTAACGCGTTGTTTAATAATTCCTGATCTGCCGGAGTGCGGATTTCTTTATAAACAATGCAGTCATCAGTGAAAAGCCGTGCTACAACAGGAAGATCCCTAACCAAATCGTTTATAAAAATAAAAAAACAATAAAGGTCCTAGTACAGAGCCCTGAGGGATTCCAGATTGCACAGGGGCAGATTTAGAAGTTGTGTGGCCAACGGTGACTGCCTGGGACTTGTAGGATAAGTAGGCTGCAAACCATGCGAGTAACGAATCGTTCTTAAGTATTGGTCTTAATTTTGAGAGCAGCTTAGGATGAGACACGTGGTCTCGAAGTCTAAAAATATGATATCAATTTGACTGGATTTATCGATAGCCAACGTAAGGTCATGAATAGTTTCGAGTAGCTGAGTAATGGTAGACACACCTCGGCGAAAGCCATGCTGACGGTTGTCAATTATGTCATTCTGTTCGAGAAATGTCGACAGGTGTTTGGATATGATATGCTCAAGGGTTTTAGCACACATGCAGAGCAAGGAAATAGGCCTATACGACGACACAAGTGACTTATCGTCTGCCTTTGGAATGGGAGTAATGATGGATTGTTTCCAATCGTGGGGTAGTTGAGCGCTGGCGAGTGATTTTCTAAATATTAGACATAGGTATTTTGAGCACCATTCAGCGTATCGGTAGAGAAAGACAGTAGGAATACCGTCAACACCAGGCGACTTTTTGATATCCAAGTTAAGCAAGAGCGAAAAGACGCCTTCTTCGCTTATATGAACATCGTCAATAGGTGGTTTGTCGTCGAAACCAGGGAAGCATGGAACGTTGCTGTCATCACTGGTAAAAACCGAGCAAAAGTAATCATTGAATGCATCAGCGATTAACGCCTGGTCGGTCACAGCGATCCCTTGCAAAATAAGACTGATGGGTGGTTTTTTCCTGGGGGATAGATAACGCCAGAACTTGTGCGGCGAGGAAACAAGAAACCCTTTTAAGCGAACGGTTTGTTCTTTCGCCTTTTTAATGGCGGCTTTCAAATTTACGCGTAACTGAGACAGCACATCAACGGTAGACGATGAAGGGCGTAGCTGATGCTTTTTTCGAGCCTTTTTTAACCCTGCGCCCTAGACGAACAACCTCCCGAGTCATCCAGGGGTTAGAAGAACGTTTCACGTAGCGTTTTGTCGGAACGAAGTTGTTTAATTATGCACAGATTAACCAGATTTTTGAAGCGGTTCCACAAAGTGTCGACAGAGGCGTTATTTTGATACTCAGAAACGAAATTCGAAAAGGAACTGTCCAGGGCATCTAAGATTTCTGTATCGTTGGCGCGTGCAAACACAGGAACGAGCTTTTCTTCGCGTTTTTCCTTGGAGACAGGATTAAGTTTCATTGTCAGGCACACTGTTTTATGGTCAGATATTCCATCAAAAATGCTGACAATTGGATGGCGAGAGAGAGTTTTTGAATTGGCGAGGAACAAATCTAAAGTTGATGAACATCCGCTCTGAACTCGTGTAGGCAGCTTGACCAACTGTGACAGATCGTGAAGCAGAATGATATCGACAAGATGTTCGGCCGTTGGTGAAAGTGCCTCGGGAAAATCATCTGACCAATTCACATCAGGGACATTAAAGTCGCCGGCTAACAAAACGTAACCCGAATGATTCCAATGTCCACACAAAAACTCGTTTAGGCTTACAAAGAAATTGCTGCCAGCGGTTGGAGGGCTATAGAAGGCTCCGATGATTAAACTCGAATTATGCAAGTTGGCCTTCAAATAACGCATTCAATTCCTGCAATATCAGGCAACCGAGACACAGTTAATGACTCATCGAAAATTATTGCAACACCACCGCCTCTGGAATCTCGGTCTTTTCTGTAGATGCCGTAACCTGTAGGAGTAATCTCGAAATCGGCAATGTCCTGATGTAACCACGTCTCGGTGATAACTGTGAAGTGTGGTTTGTGTGCAGTAATGAGACTTTCAAGGTCGGCCCTTTTGTTAACTATGCTTCTAGAATTTACATTAAGGCAACAGAATGTTGAGAGATTCGCTGGTCATGGCGTCTGGTCGTGGGGGGGGGGGGGGGGGTGCTTCCCTGAAGGCACGTACTCTTTGCATTTTGGAACAGTCCCATTGAAACACATCATTGCCAATTTTAATTGTGTTGTAGACGAGTTTTACTTTGCCACCCTCTCTTCTAACGTCAGCAGTGCTATCCCAGAGTTTCTTCCTAATTGACCTAGCGGTAGCAGAAAAGTCTTCCGATATGGATATGTCCTTTCCCTTTAGCTTGAAGCTGTTTCTCAACGCGTTTACTTTTTCTCGGTAGTCGATTAGCTTCAATATCATTGGTCGTGGTTTGTTCAACCTTTTCCTGCCAAACCTATGTATTCGCTCAACCGAAGATGCCTGAACACTGAGCGTGTTCATAAATAAGTCAGTAACCACAGTATCTGTCAGGGATGCCGTTGTTTCTTCTTTACACTCAGGGATGCCAAAAAGAATAAGATTATTTCTGCGGCTTCTGTCTTCCATATCCATTAATCTTCTCTCCAAATCTTGTATAGCTTTCTCTAGACAACAAACCTTCGCTCCCACTTCCTTCGCTATTGCCACAGATGCCTCGACCTCCTTTAGTTTAGCTTCGATGTTGTCGAATCTTTGATGAATGCTCTTTTGACCATCAATAAGCTGTTTTAGCAACTGTTCCGTAGTGGGGCCTGGGTTGGGTTCGATGTCACCACACAACATGAGCAGTGAAATGAAAATTTTTTGCACATACAATTATGAAACAAAGGCATAAAACACTATGGGGGCACGTCAGCTAGGCAACGATTACTCGTTTTAGTCGTAGAACAAGTGTTACTGACCTGCGTAAAAAGCAGCAGCGGGTTTAGCATGATCCGTACGGGAGGCCAGCTGACGTGCCCACTGAAGTGATCCCTTAGCGGCGAGCTTCTTATAAAGGCAGGCGCCGAAGGACATGAAGGCGGTGTCATCCACATGAGCCGATATCCGGGCGTATCAGGTGCGCAAGCGCTGCCGATGGCGGCGCGAAGAAACGGCCATGAAGAATCCTTGTCAACAGCGGTTGCTCCCGTTGTCTTTAGGAGCAAAATCTGCGTAAAACGCAGCAGCGGGTTTAGCATGATCCGTACGGGAGGCCAGCTGACGTGCCCACTGAAGTGATCCCTTAGCGGCGAGCTTCTTATAAAGGCAGGCGCCGAAGAACATGAAGGCGGTGTCATCCACATGAGCCGATATCCGGGCGTATCAGGTGCGCAAGCGCTGCCGATGGCGGCGCGAAGAAACGGCCATGAAGAATCCTTGTCAACAGCGGTTGCTCCCGTTGTCTTTAGGAGCAAAATCTGCGTAAAAAGCAGCAGCAGGTTTAGCATGATCCGTACGGGAGGCCAGCTGACGTGCCCACTGAAGTGATCCCTTAGCGGCGAGCTTCTTATAAAGGCAGGCGCCGAAGGACATGAAGGCGGTGTCATCCACATGAGCCGATATCCGGGCGTATCAGGTGCGCAAGCGCTGCCGATGGCGGCGCGAAGAAACGGCCATGAAGAATCCTTGTCAACAGCGGTTGCTCCCGTTGTCTTTAGGAGCAAAATCTGCGTAAAAAGCAGCAGCAGGTTTAGCATGATCCGTACGGGAGGCCAGCTGACGTGCCCACTGAAGTGATCCCTTAGCGGCGAGCTTCTTATAAAGGCAGGCGCCGAAGGACATGAAGGCGGTGTCATCCACATGAGCCGATATCCGGGCGTATCAGGTGCGCAAGCGCTGCCGATGGCGGCGCGAAGAAACGGCCATGAAGAATCCTTGTCAACAGCGGTTGCTCCCGTTGTCTTTAGGAGCAAAATCTGCGTAAAAAGCAGCAGCAGGTTTAGCATGATCCGTACGGGAGGCCAGCTGACGTGCCCACTGAAGTGATCCCTTAGCGGCGAGCTTCTTATAAAGGCAGGCGCCGAAGGACATGAAGGCGGTGTCATCCACATGAGCCGATATCCGGGCGTATCAGGTGCGCAAGCGCTGCCGATGGCGGCGCGAAGAAACGGCCATGAAGAATCCTTGTCAACAGCGGTTGCTCCCGTTGTCTTTAGGAGCAAAATCTGCGTAAAAAGCAGCAGCAGGTTTAGCATGATCCGTACGGGAGGCCAGCTGACGTGCCCACTGAAGTGATCCCTTAGCGGCGAGCTTCTTATAAAGGCAGGCGCCGAAGAACATGAAGGCGGTGTCATCCACATGAGCCGATATCCGGGCGTATCAGGTGCGCAAGCGCTGCCGATGGCGGCGCGAAGAAACGGCCATGAAGAATCCTTGTCAACAGCGGTTGCTTCCGTTGTCTTTAGGAGCAAAGTCTGCGTAAAAAGCAGCAGCGGGTTTAGCATGATCCGGACGGGAGGCCAGCTGACGTGCCCACTGAAGTGATCCCTTAGCGGCGAGCTTCTTATAAAGGCAGGCGCCGAAGAACATGAAGGCGGTGTCATCCACATGAGCCGATATCCGGGCGTATCAGGTGCGCAAGCGCTGTCGACGGCGGCGCGAAGAAACGGCCATGAAGAATCCTTGTCAACAGCGGTTGCTCCCGTTGTCTTTAGGAGCAAAATCTGCGTAAAAAGCAGCAGCAGGTTTAGCATGATCCGTACGGGAGGCCAGCTGACGTGCCCACTGAAGTGATCCCTTAGCGGCGAGCTTCTTATAAAGGCAGGCGCCGAAGAACATGAAGGCGGTGTCATCCACATGAGCCGATATCCGGGCGTATCAGGTGCGCAAGCGCTGCCGATGGCGGCGCGAAGAAACGGCCATGAAGAATCCTTGTCAACAGCGGTTGCTTCCGTTGTCTTTAGGAGCAAAATCTGCGTAAAAAGCAGCAGCGGGTTTAGCATGATCCGAACGGGAGGCCAGCTGACATGCCCACTGAAGTGATCCCTTAGCGGCGAGCTTCTTATAAAGGCAGGCGCCGAAGAACATGAAGGCGGTGTCATCCACATGAGCCGATATCCGGGCGTATCAGGTGCGCAAGCGCTGTCGACGGCGGCGCGAAGAAACGGCCATGAAGAATCCTTGTCAACAGCGGTTGCTCCCGTTGTCTTTAGGAGCAAAATCTGCGTAAAAAGCAGCAGCAGGTTTAGCATGATCCGTACGGGAGGCCAGCTGACGTGCCCACTGAAGTGATCCCTTAGCGGCGAGCTTCTTATAAAGGCAGGCGCCGAAGAACATGAAGGCGGTGTCATCCACATGAGCCGATATCCGGGCGTATCAGGTGCGCAAGCGCTGCCGATGGCGGCGCGAAGAAACGGCCATGAAGAATCCTTGTCAACAGCGGTTGCTTCCGTTGTCTTTAGGAGCAAAATCTGCGTAAAAAGCAGCAGCGGGTTTAGCATGATCCGGACGGGAGGCCAGCTGACGTGCCCACTGAAGTGATCCCTTAGCGGCGAGCTTCTTATAAAGGCAGGCGCCGAAGAACATGAAGGCGGTGTCATCCACATGAGCCGATATCCGGGCGTATCAGGTGCGCAAGCGCTGTCGACGGCGGCGCGAAGAAACGGCCATGAAGAATCCTTGTCAACAGCGGTTGCTTCCGTTGTCTTTAGGAGCAAAATCTGCGTAAAAAGCAGCAGCGGGTTTAGCATGATCCGTACGGGAGGCCAGCTGACGTGCCCACTGAAGTGATCCCTTAGCGGCGAGCTTCTTATAAAGGCAGGCGCCGAAGAACATGAAGGCGGTGTCATCCACATGAGCCGATATCCGGGCGTATCAGGTGCGCAAGCGCTGCCGATGGCGGCGCGAAGAAACGGCCATGAAGAATCCTTGTCAACAGCGGTTGCTTCCGTTGTCTTTAGGAGCAAAATCTGCGTAAAACGCAGCAGCGGGTTTAGCATGATCCGGACGGGAGGCCAGCTGACGTGCCCACTGAAGTGATCCCTTAGCGGCGAGCTTCTTATAAAGGCAGGCGCCGAAGAACATGAAGGCGGTGTCATCCACATTAGCCGATATCCGGGCGTATCAGGTGCGCAAGCGCTGTCGACGGCGGCGCGAAGAAACGGCCATGAAGAATCCTTGTCAACAGCGGTTGCTTCCGTTGTCTTTAGGAGCAAAATCTGCGTAAAAAGCAGCAGCGGGTTTAGCATGATCCGTACGGGAGGCCAGCTGACGTGCCCACTGAAGTGATCCCTTAGCGGCGAGCTTCTTATAAAGGCAGGCGCCGAAGAACATGAAGGCGGTGTCATCCACATGAGCCGATATCCGGGCGTATCAGGTGCGCAAGCGCTGTCGACGGCGGCGCGAAGAAACGGCCATGAAGAATCCTTGTCAACAGCGGTTGCTTCCGTTGTCTTTAGGAGCAAAATCTGCGTAAAAAGCAGCAGCGGGTTTAGCATGATCCGTACGGGAGGCCAGCTGACGTGCCCACTGAAGTGATCCCTTAGCGGCGAGCTTCTTATAAAGGCAGGCGCCGAAGAACATGAAGGCGGTGTCATCCACATGAGCCGATATCCGGGCGTATCAGGTGCGCAAGCGCTGCCGATGGCGGCGCGAAGAAACGGCCATGAAGAATCCTTGTCAACAGCGGTTGCTTCCGTTGTCTTTAGGAGCAAAATCTGCGTAAAAAGCAGCAGCAGGTTTAGCATGATCCGTACGGGAGGCCAGCTGACGTGCCCACTGAAGTGATCCCTTAGCGGCGAGCTTCTTATAAAGGCAGGCGCCGAAGAACATGAAGGCGGTGTCATCCACATGAGCCGATATCCGGGCGTATCAGGTGCGCAAGCACTGTCGATGGCGGCGCGAAGAAACGGCCATGAAAAATCCTTGTCAACAGCGGTTGCTCCCGTTGTCTTTAGGAGCAAAATCTGCGTAAAAAGCAGCAGCGGGTGTAGCATGATCCGGACGGGAGGCCAGCTGACGTGCCCACTCAACCTCCGCAACCATCAGAAGTCCTTAGAGGTGCGGTGTGCCACTGCCCGGAATCTTCCCAAGATTTTGCAATATGGGGGCGAGCGCAACCACTGGAAACGCTGGCGCTGCCGTCGGCGTGGCATGAGAAATCGCGCGAACACACCTGCAGCGTTGGCGGCAGTAGCGCACCCAGGATCTCTGCCAGGGGGGGTTGACAGTTTGCAAATACCATCTAAACAGCACTAATTTCGATTCCTTCACTGGAAATTGTCAAAAAATGCGCTTATTGCGAGTGTGCAGACGATTGCGCATCTTATCTTAGTTGCAGTACTCAAATGCGTAAGGAAAGGGGTTAAACAAAAACTGTGGTGCCACCAAGGTTAAGTCGGCCTCAGGGGGGGGGGGGGGGTTACAACCCCCGAATCCCCCCCCGTCGGTGCGCCACTGGTTGGCGGTGTTCCAAAAAATAGCGACCAATTTATAAAGATGGGAGATTTTCCGGCAAACGCTCTTGGAAAACACTCGTGTATTTAGATTTAGGTTGGAATATGGCAGCGCACTTCGAAACAACGACGTAACCACGGTGTAAGAAGATAGGTGTTCCGACGGCGCGCCCGCGCTGGGGCGAGAGAGCGGCCACTTCGTGTGACCGGAAGTGAGCGCCGCCGCTAGGGGCTGCACGTGTTCAGGAAGCCTTGCAGCAGCGGCACAAGAGTGGATAATTTACGACCTCCGTCAGCATTTAAACACCATTACCTAAACATGTGCACATTTTCGTTATTCAGACGCCAAATCCTGAGCAGGTAGAAGGTTTCATGCCACTTACTGTCAAAATACCGTCATTTCCAACACGAGAGAGACGCGTCGTCTGCTCGAGCGGACGGCGTGCTGCGCTTGCCGCTGCTCGCCGCATCGGAGTCAATCGGAATGTCGGCAGAAATATAAAGGGACGTTCCTCCAACCAAATAGAGTCGTTTTAAGCAAGCTAACGACATATATGCATCGAAATAAAGCACCTCTGCCGCGCGTGCCCATAAAAGCGCCAGCAAAGCGAGCGAAAAAGTGGCCCCTAGAACAGGTGCTGCCATGCAGTGATTTGGGCTTGTTGATAGGTGCTGCCCCTTGCGGCAGCTGCGTGCGTAGAGTCACACTAAGTGGCCGCGCCTCGCGCCGCCGTCGGATCACCTATCTTCTTCCACCGTGGACGTAACACAGAATGAACAAACAGGAGCACTGTACTGCAACTGTCGTTTTATATTAGACAGTTTAGTTACACGAACGTACAGGCTTTGCGTACGTAGAGCATCTACGTGTAAGCAGTGCGCATGTGCAGAACGTAGCGGCCGCGCGCTGGTCTCATGGACGTACTTGGGATTCGATTTTTGCGTGCGTTTCTTGCGCACATAGCATCGCGCGGGGGTTTTGCGAGATCACAAACAAGCGGCAGCGTGCCGAGCGCGCGCAGACGGCTTGCATCGCATCGAAACACGGCGACAGGATGACTGGAGCGGCTCCGCGCCTTCGCTTTCCGAAGAGCGACGATTTCGACTTGCAACGCGACGTGAAGGAATGTAACCATTTCGAGAAAAACATGAGGCACACAGTGCAGTGGACAGAGATCGCTGTCCACTTGACAAAGTCAAACCATAAAGTGTTGAGCGCCCTCGCTGTTCGCGACCGGACGGACCTGCTGCTCGCGCAACATGCTGACCGAGATAAGAGAAACCTTCGCAGGTAAGTCGCTTTGTGGTTTTCTTTTAGTGTACAACGCATAATGCAAACTAGAGTGGTGAGTACAAGTGTGCCACCTCCTAGGTCCGGAACCCAGGTGGAGTACTCCCAATTGCCCGAAGAGACAATTGCAAAAGAGAACGGCTATAAAAATATTACACTATCTTCCCGTAGGGGAACCCTCAGTAGTATGCGAAGCAGCCATGGGGTCGATTTAAGGTAGTTTTATCAGCTGTATAAACTTGGACAAGCAGCAGCACCAGCAACGCGCAGAACTTTTGTCGACGCCGTCGGCGTTTTGCCCACGTTCGTACCGAACGCGTGCGGCGTTGGTGACTGTTGCCGGTGCCTCTGGGGCGCCTACCATCGCGTCTCTAACCTAAGCTGCTTCGCATTATCGCGCACGGAGCCGCAGGTGTTGCCATTCGTTGCGCAATCCGGAGATGAGAGGAGCGTCGGAAGGAGAGGAGATGAGACAAGGAGAGGAGGGGGAGGAGGATGCTCATGCAAAGTAGGGGTGTGGACACCGCACGGCGGATGGATGGATGGATGGAGGGAGGGACATAGCCCCGACCATAAGATGCTTCGCATCTAGAGGTCACAGGCCATCGCGGCACACGCAGCGCAGTCACAGCGTAAGCTGGTGGAGCGGCTCAAGGGTAGCTCCAATTTGGGCACCACGCACAACAGGGTCTTCGCGGCAGTCTGTTCGCCTCGTTTTGACGAGAACGATCTGAACTGTCCGCCCGGCGTCGACGGCGAGCTGCGGCTTGTAATGCTCTCTGCACAGCAGTCTGCTGAGCCGGATCAAGCCATACAATTGCAACTTACATGTCGGGCGCGCCGCGTTTGCAGGCACTTTAACTAGATGGCGCCACCATACTGGCGGACGCTCGGCAGCTCGTGAGCGCGTTGATTGCGCGCCTCGTCTGAATCGCATATCGTCGTCTGCACCTGCGGACGCTGCGTTTGCAGGTATCTTACCTAGATGGCGCCACCATACTGGCGGAGGCTCGAGTCGTCTCCCCCTGCGTGCTGGGCTTATACGGAATTTTCCGCGGCCTGATAGCAAGCGCTTTCGTGGCTCAGTGGTAGAGTATTCGGATCCCACGCAGCGGGCGCGGGTTCGTTCCCAGCGGGAATCGGGTACTTTTTTCGCGTTTCCGGCGATAGCGGTTACGCGGACCCCACCGGCAGTGGCATCATCGCGACCCGAAACGGCTATTGGAATGAGCCCATAACAGCTTACGCTGTAAAATAAGAATCTTTAAGCGTTGGGCTCTCGCAGCCGACGCACATCAACCATCGGTGCCGCCCATGCGAGAGACGCCGCATCGACGACACGCTGAAATCTCGGATTCAATTGGCTAGTAAGTGTAATTAAGTAAGTGTGTGGTCCTGATCCCTTTTGACGCAGGGCAGGCGTTTGTCAAACGCCACAGGATATGTAGAAAAACAAGAAAGGAAATAAAGTGAGGCGTATAAAGTAAAGAGAGGAAAAACATAAAACACAGTTCGTCACTGTACAGTGCACTAGTAGTCACAGTCTTTGAGGCCGTCTGGTTGGTCCGGTTCACTGTTCACCAGTCGTCTCGGACATCACCAAAGTCAGCACAATCCGATCCACTAGCCATGCCGGGATCTGGTGGGCGCGTCCCCCGCGTCCCATCCAACCGTGTTGCCGCTTCGTCGGTCGCGATCAGCTGGAGACGGCAGAGGGTCGCGCATTTGGCGTGGCCTGCATCGGTAACCAGCCGCAGCCAGGGTTCACTGTTGCTGTGATGAGGTGGCTGTAGGTGGAATGTCAAAGGACTGTTTGCACTTGCCCTGACGTTCCCACTGCTCTAGCCGGGTCTTCGTGGCTTCGGCGCGTGCAGCTCGCTCCTCCTCGGTGTTACCGGTCAACGCCAGGCTCTCGGCCAGGGTACACGATCCACAGTGTCCCCGATAGATGGAGCTACGTGATCCCTCTTGGCGCGCGTCGCGTACGTGTAGCTAGAAGCGTTTCCGTGGCGTGCACGTAAGGTACGTCGACCTTTCACGTTTGCGTACGTAAAGTCTCTACGTACCTGTAACAAAAACTGTTTATTGTTGGCTAAGCGGACATCGTTACAACGCATGCGTGGAGCAATTCAGAGAAGAAAGCGACACCCATGTTTGACCACTGATGCGAGCTAACAGCCATCACGCTGCACGAAACTTCATACTTTACGAGTCTTCATACTAACCAAAAAAGAAAAAAAAAAGGAGAAAGAAAGCGAGTGAAACACACCATGTTACATTCCCGCGTTCAGGTACATAAACACATTTTTTCTTTGTCAGATACCGAAGTGAAACTGAGACACTTTTCCTCTCGCTTAACAATGGGCCGGTTCTTCCTTAAATCCTCTTGGCGGCGACTCCTCGTCGACAGGAGCCAGACGGGACGGTTGCTGACGTCGCCCGCGTCGTATTGTGTCGTCGCGTCCCCTTGGCGACTCGTCGACAGGACCCAGAGGGACGGGTGGCGATGATCGCAGGTGCTGTTTGCAATTACCCGCGACGAATCCATTCGACGCAGATAAATCGGAGTTCCTGTCGCCTCGATGATGGCACGTACTATGGCACAACAGCACCCCCGCTGCCAGACAATGCATCCAGAGGTCGACGCAGCTCGGAAGATTGGGGCGTCGATGGAGGTACAGGCTTTGTCCCGCCGGTGGTCTTTCCTGCTGCTCGGCCCTGATTATGTCCACTGGAACGACCGAGAATCAACAACGCCACTCCGGCCAAAGCAAGCACCCTCCGAATGCTCCTCAAACCGCCAGACCAACATCATCGAACAAAGCATTTTCCGAGAGCTGGCTACGCTGGCTACAAAAAAGAAAAAAAAAAGAAAAAAAAAACCCGAACAACACGAGACACGTATCTGAGAGAGAAATTCGAGATACGGACCCTTTTTTTCTTTAATCGTCAATGCGTGAGGGTTAATCAAATCAGAATTGCTTTGCAAGCGATTCTCAACTGTAATGCCGGCGGGTTGGCAAAGATCAAGGTTGCCGAAGATGACTTAATTTTGCCCCCGAAACGCAAAGGCTAAGCGCTGCTAATCTATGCACTTGGGCGCCACTTCGCAAAAGTACGGAATATGATAACCGCAAATGCCAACCGAAATAGCCCGCCGCTTAGTGCTGTCTAAATGCACTCGGCGAACCGAGTACCACATTTTACAGAAGCGGTCCTAACAAACTAAGAAACAAATACTAAAACTCACGCGAACTACATTAAAGCAAAGGTGGTGGTGGTGGTGATGGTAACATTTATTTAGGTCCTGAAGAATCTTCACTCCGTTTTTATAGGGGCAAGACTGCGGGCCGCTCCCACGTTGGGACGGGAAGGCCAAGCCTCACCGCCGCATCGTGGGCCTTCTGGACAGCCCGGAGTTGATTAATCCATTCGTGGCTCTTGACCAATGAATAAAATGCGTCCGCCATCAATACGTGGTCCGTGTGGTGCTGTAAAGAGGGGTACTCCCAGAGCATGTGTTTGAAATCGCTAACTCCGCCGCAGTCGGACCTCCGTGTACCTACTGATGATGGAGAGTGTGGGATACGAGTTCGTTTGTATTAGCCTGAGGGTCACGGCTTGAGGCCTCGTGAGATTTCGATGTGGCAGGGGGAAAGCCCTGCGACTCATCTGATAGTGGCTAGTGATCTCAATGAAGGTGGAGAGAATGTCCCTGAAACGGGGGGGTTCTGCCTCCGAAAAGGTCGGACCAAGCCCGTCGCCGGTCCCACCCGGCACACCGGCCTCCCAGTGCCCGGCGCGGCCGGCAAGACCTCGCGCCCGGGCATGGGCCAACTCATTAACGTTGGCTAGCCCCCCTAGTTCTGCGCCCTCGTGCGCCGGGAACCATGTAATGACGTGATGAGTAAACACCTTACCCTCAAGTGCCCTACCAACCTCTTCACAAACTGCCCCAGTCGAGAAAGCTCGAAGGGCTGATCTCGAGTCCGTATAAATATCTTCCCTGTCCGACCGAAGGAGCGCCAGCGCAATGGCCAGCTGCTCCGCCTTGCAAGCCGATGACGTCCTGATTGAAGCGGCCGATAACACTCGGCCCTTCATGTCCACGACGTTAGCAACAAAATGGCTGGAGTCGCCTTCGTATTGGGCAGCAAAGGTGAATCAAAATTATACACTTACACTTACAAATAACGCGTACCATACAAAAACTAAAATCGCACTTAGAATTAAGCATTTAGGCACTTCTTAGCCTATATTTACGCCACTACAACAAACAAACGGAAACACTGACGCTTTCTCTACTCGGGCGTTCAGCAATCAGGTAATAGCAAAACATTCTTCAACTAAAAATTGTCGGTGTCTGGCGAAAGGAAAGGCCCACAGCATAAAACGATGCGCTCTTCTTAACATATCTCAGTCCTTTCATACACCCAACACGCGACTCAAGTTTATCGCAAAAAAAAATAATAAACACACAGAAAATGTAATACCAAAATGACATAGAACAGAATCGGCGCTCAAAGTACGATTTTCTCAATCACTTGGTGTTCGCAAACACACCCTTTCAGACGCTCTCGAGCGGGTCGCACATTCCGGGGATTTGGCAAGGTGGCGTCGCGAAGAAGGCAAAAGCCACTAATTCGCCTGACGCACCTCGTGGCTACGATTGTAGCGCAGCAGCCTCCAAGTATGGGAGGGGGATGCATTCACAGAACCGCGCGCACACTGTCCCATTATCTGCGAGGCAGTCGCCTTTCATTTCCCCCGCGAGTGATCGGCTCGGGTGGCAGCATACCGGACGCTTCCTTTTGTCTCTCTGCCTACAGTGTACTTTACACGATGCGGTCAGGCGACAGCTACCACGCCTGAATCCTCGCGAAACTCTCCTTTTCGCGACGTGCGTTGCGCCGATCTCCGACCTCAACAAACGCCTAAGCTTGGGAGTTACCCTCCTTCGCTTTTTCACATTATCTGGCTGGATCATTTTCTTAGCGCGTTTAGCAATGTCGCCTTGGCGCTTCGCACGTTTGACTCGAGACGCCCTGACCGCCTCCACCTTTCGCATCCTGCGCTTACGCCTTTTATGTTTGGCATGCTTCGTTGGTCTTGCGGCATCAGCACACGCACTTGAAATTTCGTTGCCCTCTCGGGTTTCACAGCCTTTGTAATAGAACATGACCAGATTTGACCATTGAGCAAGCTAGCTCGTCATTAAGTTTATCTTGAGGTGGCCTAGCTCCATCACTGCCGTCGATAGCATGCAAAACTTCTCGCTGGCCTTCGAAGTCGGCCCTTGCTTCCGAAACAGCCTCGCTAAACGGGGAAACAAGTGCTTCTTCGCGCTTGTCACTGTTTCCGTTAACGACTGGCACCACAACACTCTCAGCGCTGTCTGAACAATCTTTGTCACTGGCATCTTGGCCTTCGAAGTCGGCCACGAATTCTAGGGCGGGAAAACCACCGCTCTTTTCGGTGACCGCATTCACCTCGCTTCCGGCTACTAACACGTCTAACTCATCACTGCTTACAGCTGCCTCTGGAATCGTTCCATGGTCCTGTGACCGCTGCTCAATAGGGAATGCGCCTATCAGTTTCTGAGTCTCCTCATGTGCTTTTGCCCTGAAAGTTCTCTTACTGGAGAAAAAACTCTCCCTGCTCCTCCTTGGAGAAAAACTCTTTTTGTTCCTCTTTGGAGAAAACACTCGCCTTTCCTTCGGCATCTGGTCTGTCCTATTTGACAATAAGTAGGGGACCTTGTCTGGCAGGCTGGCCGAAATTGCCGCCGCCGTACACACTTGGCCTAAAGGGCCTTCCGTTTCTGGTGCGGGAAAACCGCCACTCTCTTCGCTGTGTGTGTGTGTCACTTGCATCACACCTTTTCCAAAGCTTTCTAATCTAGCCATCTCAGTGCTAATGTTACCTTCGACAGGCTCGGCTTTTTCACTCTCATTTGGGCCTTCGAAGTCGGCCTGCCATGCTACACCAAAGGGCCTGAACAAAGCCCTCTTAGCCCGGTCGTAGTCGCGCGCTTTCTCCTCGGACAAGCAATGCAAGAAACACGCAGCGACACTAAACGGGAGCAGTGCTCCTAATCGCTCGGCCCACAAGTCCCCTGCTGACACCCTCTTCCTCACACACTCGCTCAAAACGGGCGAGGAAATGAACTATGTCCTCGTCTGTCTTGAAAGTGTGGAGCTGGCGTCGTGCTGTCTGCCATCTAAGCATCTGGCATTTCCGTTCAAGTTCCTGCATTCGAAGAGCGTGTTGTCGCGCTGCCTCATGCTCGCGCTCTTCGGCTTCACGCTGGCGCTTCTCGCAGTTCTCTACAGCTTCAAGCTCGCGCCTCTTGCACTCCTCTGCCTTTTGATTTCTTTCCTCAATTGTCTCCCAAGCCTCCTCAGCTTCTTCTACCGTCACCTCTTCTACCTTCATGACGTCGAGAACCGCGTCTTTCGTTTTTGCGGAGTCGGCCGAAATGCCTAACTCCTCGCAAATTAGAAGGAGGTCCTGCACTGTGAATTTCTCTATAGCGATCTCGTTCCTCGTGTTGTTGGTCCACTAAATTTACCTTACTTTAAACTAGAATCCACTGTTTAAGAAGGTGAATGCATAAATCATAGTCTGCAAAAAAAAAAAAAAACACACACTCTCCTAACAGCCTGTGCTAGAGAGGTCTGGCGACATGAAAAGCAAACATCGGGCACTCACCCAGCCAAAGTGGTTGACGCCGGTCGACCTGGTAGCTGCCATCGAGCGGCATAGCAGGCGTCTTCGGTCCTCGTACCTCGCAGCTTGTCATCCGCTGTTGAGATACTGGTTCGTCAATACCACAGCTGTCATCCACCATTGTGACTCGGGGTCGAGGACGAGAGACGGAGTCTTGAAGCAGACGAAGAAGAGACGAAAGCTTTATACATTATGTACAAATATATACAGATATAGCAGGTAATAACTGGTAATAGCTGCCATTAGCTGGTGATAGCTGGTAAAAGCAGTAAGAGCGCACCGGACCGACGGGGCGGCCGGTGGCGACCCACTCGGTAAACAATGGGCCAGTTATTCTTTAAATCCCCTTGGCGGCGACTCCTCGTCGACAGGAACCAGACGGGACGGTTGCTGACGTCGCCCGCGTCGTATTGTGTCGTCGCGTCCCCTTGGCGACTCGTCGACAGGACCCAGACAGGGCGGTTGCTGACGTCACCCGCGTCGTATTGTGTCGTCGCGTCCCCTTTGCGACTCGTCGACAGGGCCCAGAGGGACGGGTGGCGATGATGGAAGGTGATGCTTGCAATTACCCGCGACGAATCCATTCGACGCAGATAAATCGGAGTTCCTGTCGCCTCGATGATAGGGTTGGCACGTACTATGGCACAACAACGTCGACGATTTTTAAATGCGAAGCATTTCTTGGCGGACATTTGCCACTTTGACAGTATCTATCTATCTATCTATCTATCTATCTATCTATCTATCTATCTATCTATCTATCTATCTATCTATCTATCTATCTATCTATCTATCTATCTATCTATCTATCTATCTATCTATCTATCTAGCCGCCTACGTCTTGGTGCTCTCATGATCGTATCGTTAACTTGGTATTTACCAAAATTGGCATACTATGACAACAGTGTATGACGAACATAAATGATAGGTCATGACATGGATATCATGACGTGTGTCATGTAGGTAATGAAACAGCTGCCTACGTCTTGGTGCTCTCATGGTCGTATCGTTAACTTCGTAGGTACCAAAATTGGCATAATATGACAACACTGTATGAAGAACCTAAATTATAGGTCATGACTTGAATGTCATGACATGCGTGTCATGTAGGTCACAAAACAGCCGCCTAAAATGGCAATGGCGTAGCGAAAAAACATTAACACTCAAGAACCACTGAAATGGGTTGGGACGTGGGTACTAAGTGAAGGCAACACTAAAGGATGATGCTAGAAGTCATATAGTCATTAGCATGACTCAGCAAAAATGATAATGACTCAGCGAAAAAATATTAACACTCAAAAACCACTCAAATGGATTTTGGCGTGTATACTAAGTGAAGGAAACACTAAAGGATAATGGTAGAAGTCATAGTCGTGAGCATGCCTCAGCAAAAAAAAAAAAAAAAAAAAAAGATTAACACTTAAGAACCACTGAAATGGGATCTGGCGTGGGTACTAAGTGAAAGAAGCACTAAAGGATGGTGGTAGAGGTTATAGTCATGAGCATGATTCAGCAAAAATGAAAATGACTCATAAAAAAAGATTAACACTCAAAAACCACTGAAATGGGTTCGGACGTGGATACTAAGTGCAGGAAACACTAAAGGATGGTGGTAGAAGCCATAGTCATGACCATGACTCAGAAAAAATGACAATGACTCAGCGAAAAAAGATTAACACTCAAAAACCAATCGAATGGGTACGGAAGTGGTACTGAGGGAAGGTGAAAAGCTAAAGGTCAATAGTTGAAGTCATAGTCATGAGCATGGCTAAGGCTTTCGCCTTAAGGTCTCCTAGGCGTTGCTAAAGGGACTCCTGAGGACTCATAACGTGAATGTCATGACATGCGCATCATGCAGGTCGTGAAAAAGCCGCCTACGTCTTGGTGCTCTCATGATCGTTTCGTTTACTTGCTAGGCTCCCCGGACACTGCTTCGCATAACATCGACTCTCACAGGGCGTGGGATCTGCCGGCTTTTTTTAGTTTTCTTACAGCATGACGAAGCAGCTTTTGAAAATGTCGTTTATAATGCTCTCGCAGTTTTCCCTCATTGTCTTGATCCTTTGCTTGTGACACTCGAGGCCCCCAGGGCGAAGTTTATTAAATATAAATTTGTCTGTATTGCTCCGCACAGCATGTCTGCTGATGTCACGAACCAAGGGGAAACAAGCCTGTCCGTTCTTTTCCTTCGGCCTATTCGAAGTTAGTGAAGAGAGCGACAGCGCGCTAATGCTTTCACAACGGGCATGTGAAGTCTTGTGAACACCGACGTGCCGGTAGCTTCTTCAAACAGGCACGCCGTCTTGAGGGTGTCCTTCTTGCCTCGGTAGCGGAAGCTCTGCCCAAGTGTTCCAGGAGCGCCTCTGGCTATGACGCACGCGCCCGCATTCAAAGATCTATATAGGTGCACGCCGTTTCGCACAACCTTGGTAAAATAGGTCGAAATGTCAGCGTGGTACTACTCTCAGCGTCATTGCGGTTGTCCGCACTCTGCAAAAAAGAAAAAAAAAAGACATACACATACACAAGAAACCAACGGATGTCTGTGACTCTGTGCAACCAAGCAGAAGCGACCTTACGTCACCTGCAGGGAGCGGGTTCTTTATTCGATTAGGCTGACGTGTGATAATGTGTACGTCGGCCAGACAGGTCTGAACGCAAGGCTGACAGAGCATAACTACCATTGCTCTAGAAAAGATACCGGTCACCTTGCCTTCCATTGTAGGGACTGCGTCAGCGTGCCCAGGAGCTCCGGAAGTATATCGGATGTGTGGGGGCGACGTCAGGGGGCTCATGTCGCATCGTGTAGTTCACCTATCTCTCTCTCTCTCTCTCTCTCTATATATATATATATATATATATATATATATATATATATATATGTGAAGTGAACTTGGCCTCGGCCGCTCGCAAAGCGGGCTCTAGTAGGGAGAAGACGACGAGGCAGAACAGCTGGCCCAGTGAACGGGTGCTGTGTCTCCGTTATTCCTTGACAAGTCGACGAACGCCCAGTATTAGGGCGCTCCAGCCTTCAGCACCGTGCTGCGGAGGCGTTGCATCCTCCGGCATCTCGCCGTCCAGGGTCCTTCTGGCGAAGGAACGCCGTCAACGCTTCCCTTGTCAAAGATGCCGCGCCTGGGACTACCTCGACCTCCGATACGCCAAGGCATGCCGTCCACGCTGCCTTAGACATGGATCCTCGCCGTCGTACGTTCCTCCTGCGGCCAGGGAACGCCGTCCACGCTTCCCATGCCCTGGATCTCTGCCCCATGATATCATCGCCTCTCAGCCAGCTAGGGATGCTGTTCACGCTCCGGAGCCTGGCCATGCTTCCGACTGCAGTGACTGCCGCGGCCGCCACCAGTCCTGGCTCAACGGATGCCGTTCACGCTCCCTTGGCCACTGGTCCGGCTGGCCCGAGTACTACGGCCGCTGCTGCCGCCTCAGGGTGCGCGGATTCCACCCCTGGCTCAACGGGCGACTCAGCCGGCAGCTTGACAGACGTCATGCGAGCCATCTCCTTGCTGACACAACAGCTCCAGGGTATGACGAGCGCTTTCGCATCCGTCAGCGGTTGCGTCCTGCCTGGGAACGCCGTCCACGCTTCCCTGCAGCCGACGTTCGGGGAAATACCGACGTTTCGCGGCTTTCAAGACGACGTCATCCTTTGGCTCCGCAACATCAATGCCTTGGGTGATCGTCATGCCTGGCCCGACCACACGAGATGGCTGGTTGCAGCGAGACGACTCTGCGGTGCCGCCAAGGCATGGGACAACTACGAAGGCATCAAGCAGCGGTCCTGGAACGAATGGAGTACAGCTCTGACCACTGCTTTCGGCCCGCTCACGTATACCTGCGACGAGCCCGGTCAGCACTGCTCTGCGGCCGGAGCTCCTCAGGAGCACCACTTTGACACTCCAGTCATGCCCAAGGACGCCTCGCCAGGGAGGCCCGCAGGCTGCCCCGCCGTAGGCGCCGGCTCACCGGGTGTCGCCGTCGGCTTCAACCCAGACAGTGGGCAGCGCGTGGCGACCACCGCTCCTGCGTCGACCCGCCACCGGGCGGTGCATCACAAACCGACACCACCGCCTCCACCACATGCTCTGCACACGCAGCAAGCCACCACTGCTGCGTCGACTTGGCAGTCTACACCAGCCGAGGTGCTGCGGCGGCAACCCAGTGAAGCTCGGGAGTTGCACCATCTCGGCGCTGCAGCTGCACCCGGCAAGGTTTTGGGAGATGAGCTCGCAGCCTGCTCCGTGGTAGACCGCGGATGCGAGCCATTTTTTTCCACCGCGAGTCTCCGTCTCTGCGTCAGCATCCGACACTATACTATCACTGGTAGAAACCGTGACCACATTCCGTCCACAGCAGTCTGTGCAGCTGCTCCCGAATTCATCAATACCGGAGCACATGGAAGCACCGACTCCTTTAGTACTTGAGCAGCTAGCACTCCAGGAACCCGATATTTCGACAGATCGCAGCAGGCAGAACAGTCCGGACCCGCCAGAACGCAGTCATTGGCTGAATGCGTGGCTGTTCGCTCCGCGCTGAGTGAGGCCTCGCTGATAGAAACGAAGGCGGGTGGCGCGCCTGAGCTCATCGTCATCGAGGACCTACCTGCGCACGAGGGACGCACGGGAGGCCTCGGGACGCTCATAGGATTGTCGCGGGTTGCCATCACGAGAGACTACAATAGGCACGCAAGGGACTAGATGCGCAAGCGGCCATCGAGGCGGACGATCCTCGTTCCAGATGGGGACGAGTCGGCAGCAGCAGGTGTTGCGTCGAGCTCAGCGTGTTCGGGCGCGAAGCTTGGTTGGTCGGCGGCGGCACTGAGGGGACGCACGCGACAGCTAAGCATAGCGGCGTTCCAGCATCTCGTGCCTATGTGCGCATCTGCGACGGTGTGATCGTCGGTGAGACCTGCGACCAGCGCGCAAGTGCCGACATCCAGAGACGACCTCACTCCCTGGACATATTGCCTGGTTACAAGCATGCCGGAAACTCGCAGCGTGGCCGAGTGTGAAGTGAACTTGGCCTCGGGCGCTCGCAAAGCGGGCGCTAGCAGGGAGAAGACGACGAGGCATAGAACAGCCGGCCCAGTGAACGGGTGCTGTGTCTCCGTTATTCCTTTACAATATATATATATATATATATATAAAGCCACGGGATGTTCTAAGTAAGGTCCGTAGTGCGCCTGACAGAAGACCAGTGAAACGGGGCAGTCTCCGCTGGACACCGATCGAGTGAGCGTGCACTACTAGTTCGTCGTGGTCCTCTTCCACACTTCACCGTGCCAGCGCCGATAATCTCGAGTACAATCACTTCCCCCACACAAAGGAACCATCCTGGCGACCTAGTGAAAAGACAGTATCCGCGGGTCGTACCATGGTTTAAGCCGTGCTACATGAACTATTTCGCGCCCTCGGCAGCGGTGATCAGAAGACGGCTCGAGCGGCTCGATGACATAGTTCATGGGTGATGTTTGCTGCAGTACGTGGTAGGGGCCATGGTAATTTGATAGAAACTTTGCGGATTGGCCGGGAGGTGTGGCCGGAGCCCGAAGTCAAACAAGCATTCCGGTGGAATAGCGGGCACTAGGAACGGATGCGTCAGGACAAGATTTTTGGCGCCACTGATCTTAGGTGGTGAACGAGCGAGCGAGTTGCCGGCATTCTTCAGGATAAGCAGCAGCTTCTGAAACAGGTGTCATTTCAGAAGTGCCGGTGTCATTTCAAAATGGTGTCCATGAAGCAGGAAGGTTCTCGTCCATAGAGAAGAAAGAAAGGAGAGATGGTAGTTTGCGGGGCAGAGTTATAAGCGTAAGTGACAAATGGAAGAACCCGGTACCAATTGGAGTGCTCGCAGGACACCAAGATGGCAAGCATGTCGCCGAGCGTACGATTGAAACGTTCCGTCATGCCGTTAATTTTAGGATGGTAGGCGGAACAGGTGCGGTGAATGATGTTACACTCGTTTAGCAGGGCCTCGATGGCATTGGAGATAAGACGCAGCCACGGTCACTTTGTAATTCACGTGGTGCAATGTGTCGCAGAATTAGGTGGTAATCGAAGTAGGAGGCAAGCGCCGTCTTTCGCGGTGGAAGCCGGTAGTGCAGATGTTTCGGCACACCGTGTGAGGTGGTCTACGGCAACAATGATCCACCGGTTACCATCAAGTGTGCTTGGAAGGGGGCCGTAAAGATCAATACCAACACGGTCAAATGGTCTGGCAGGGCAGGGTAAAGGCTGCAGGGGACCTGCGGAACTCTGAGAAGGCGGGGTCTTGCGGCGTTGACACGTAGGGCATCCTGGCGAACGAATCTGTACATGCCTCGCCAGTAGTATCGAAGACGAAAACGGGAGTATGTTTTGAAAACGCCAGCGTGGCCGCATTGGGGGTCGAAAAGCTGCACAGATTGTGTGAGCACAGATGACGAGGAATAACGAGGAGCCATCTACGGTCAACGGTGAGGTAATACCGTCGGTACAACATATCTTCGGGGATGGCAAAGCCTTGAGCTTGACGACGAACGGTGCGTGAGAGAGACACAGGTTGGCGGTGATAAAGGAAGTCCAGCAGTGAAGAGATACGGGGATCTTTACGCTGCTCGGCCGGCGTGTCGTTGATAGGTAAGAGCTGACAAATTGCAGGTGGAAGTTTGTGAGCGAACAGGGGCAGAAGGCAGCGGAGAACGGGATAGGGCGCCGGCATCTGAATGTTTGCGTCCAGAGCGATGTCATACTCTTGAAGGCGTAAAAGCCAACGTGCGAGGCGGCCAGTGGGGTCTTTCAAGGACGATAACCAGCATAAGGCATGATGGTCAGTGACGTACAACGTCAAAGTGACGGCCTTAGGGGTAAGTTGGAAATTTTCCGATTGCCCCAAATATAGCCAAACATTGTTTTTCCATCAAAGAATTGTTTGGTTCTGCCTTCGTTAGGGTACGTCGGGCACATGCGACAACGTACTCGTCAAAGCCGTCCTTGCGTTGGGAGAGAATGGCGCCAAGTCTGACAACGCTATCATCCGTGTGAATTTCAGTATAGGCGCATTGGGATCGAAGTGGTGGAGGGGACGTGATGAGCCGGCGAAGCCTCGTAAGTCACACTCAGAAATCCAAGCCGAGAGGCCAAACATGCCAGTAAGAAGCTGTGTCAAGGGGGCGATGATCGAGGCAAAATTACGGATGCAACGGTGGAAATAGAATGACTAACCGATGAAGCTCCGTAGTTCCTTTTGAGTAGTGGGCGTGGGGTACTCAGCCGCGGCGTGAAGTTTGGCAGGATCTGGCAGAATTCCCTCTTTCGAGACGACGTGGCCTAAGCTTACGGGCACCGAAAATGACTTTCTTTTTTTCAAATTTAGGCCCAACCCAGCTGACGTACGTGACCCACACAAGAACCTGCTCAAGGCGGGCAAGATGCGATATATACAGGGTGTTTCAGCGAACACTTTCAAAATTTATTTAAGGTTGCCTGTGGCAGATAGCTCAATTCTAGTTAATGAGCTGGTCTACTCGAAGAGGCGGACATTACTTGCGCAAGAAATTGAAATGCATAATCGAATAATTAACATAAATTCACTAATTAAGTTTTTAACTAATTACCTGATGGCCCATATTGCAATTTACAAATTGTAGCCGTGGAGTTCGCAAGGCGGATACACTTGGAACGAATTCTCGGGGTGACACCAGTTTCGAGATATTAATTCCAGAACTTGGCGGAGAAATGCATTGGCGTTCCAGTTAGGTTCTTAACAAAACGTCGCTTTTTGCATTGAAGCACAAAATTAACTGGAACGCCAATGCATTTCTCCGGAAAGTTCGGGAATTAATATCTCGAAACTGGTGTCACCCCGAGAATTTGTTCCAAGTGGATCCGCCTTGCGAACTCCACGGCTACAATTTGTAAATTGCAATATGGGCCATCAGGTAATTAGTTAAAAACTTAATTAGTGAATTTCTGTTAATTATTCGATCATGCATTTCAATTTCTTGCGCAAGTAATGTCCGCCTCTTCGAGTAGACCATATCATGAACTAGAATTGTGCTATCTGCCACAGGCAACCTTAAGAATTTTTGAAAGTGTTCGCTGAAACACCCTGTATATATATATATATATATATATATATACAGTAGTCTGATTTACATCGTGCTTTGCTAGGAACAGGCTTACACCGACCTTTGTTATTTTCTTGCTTTTCATGGGCTTGGATAGGGACAAGGAAAAAGGGAGAGAACGAGAAGCATCCTAAAATCGTGACGCTGAGATGTGTTCCTGCAAGGGCTGCAGAATTGGGCGCCAGCCTTACCCTCCTCGAGACCACTTCAAGATGGAAGATACGTTGAACCAGACGAAAATAGGCAGTGCTCTCGACGCAAAAAAAAAAAGCACCGACAAAGAGAACCTCAGAAGTCATAAGCTTCCAGAAAATTTTGTTTCGCTTGTTGGAGGAAGGGAGCACCCTTTAACTAGTCAAAGGAGTCGCTAGCCTCACGGGTTGGGGTAGGGGAGAAGAGGGGGGGGGGGGGGGGCGGTCGGAACAGCTTTGAGTGTGAGGGCATGCCCCCACTGGCTTAGAACATGTAGGGACAAGTAGCCCCCCCCCCCCCCCCCCTCCCCCCCGTTTTCGGAGCCCCTGTGCGTGCCGGAACTGAAAGATACGAAAGTGGTGTGCAGGGAAAGAGACACGCTGACACGTGAAATTATAGACGCAGCTGAGATTTCATAGCGGAAGGAAAAGTGTCTCAGTTTCCCCTCGGTATCTGACAAAGAAACAAGGTGGTTATGTACCTGAACGCGGGAACGTCAGATGGTGTTGTTCACTCGCTTTCTTTCTCCTTTTTTTTTTTTTCTTTTTTGGGCAGTATGAAGACTCGTGAAGTATGAAGTTTCGTGCAGCGTGATGGCTGTTGGCTCGCATCAGTGGTCAAAAATGGGTGTCGCTTTCTTCTCTGAAGTGCTACACGCATGCGTTGGAACGATGTCCGCTTAGCCAACAATAAACCGACAGTTGCAGTACAGCGTTCCTTCATTGTGTGTTACGTCGTTGTTTCGAAGTGCGCTTCCATATTCTATCACGAGTAGTCCACCAGTACACGTCTAAGTTATTAAGTTATGGGGTTTTACGTGCCAAAACCAGTTCTGATTATGAGGCACGCCGTAGTGGGGGACTCCGGAAATTTGGACCACCTGGGGTTCTTTAACGTGCACCTAAATCTAAGTACACGGGTGTTTTCGCATTTCGCCCCCATCGAAATGCGGCCGCTGTGGCCGGGATTTGATCCCGCGACCTCGTGCTCAGCAGCCCAACACCATAGCCACTGAGCACCAGTACACGTCTAAAGTAGGTGCAGGTTATAGAAACCAAGGTAGCAAAATTAATCCGGAGTCTCCCGCTGCGGCATTCCTCATAATCATATCTTGATTAGGGCATGTAAAACCACAGAATAAATTTTTTTCCTGCCAAACTAGAAATTATTGAGGTATTATTTTAGAGATATTTTGACACGGGAGGATGGCATCATTGGGGATGGAACTGAGATCCGAGGTTTTTAGCCACGCCACGTGAACCTTAGACGCAGTGCGGTTCGCAGCGCATCTCGTATTATAAATAACGAGACAGTGAAGTACGGCGATAAATATTCGATCGTATCGAAGGCTGATCGCATGCCCCTGTACGCGACTAAATTGCTAAAGCTGCATAACAAAGAATTTCCGAACAGCTCCCGTAAGTATTCGCTAAGCCATGCTCATGTCCTGTCATATGCTCATATCAAACACACAGTACGGTTCAAATACGTACGTTATGTGTACATCTCGTGTTCATGGCAAAAAAAAAAAAAAAAGAAAGGAAAAGGAGACTGCACAGGAAATGGGACAATAGCGGACAGAATAAACTGGGCGCTTTTTCCTGTGAGCTGTTTATTGCCCCCTTTTCTTTCACCCGGCAGAAAGCTGACCAACAATATCAAATTGAGGCGCTTTTGCGAAGGTTGTTATTTTCAGTGCGCAATCGACGAATGCACGAAGGAAAGGAAGACACGAGCCGAAAAAGTGCAGCATTGCTTCTGAGCGCGTCTCCCCTTCTTCTGTGCTCTCGTCGAAGGCAGTTAGCAGATCTGCATGTGAACCCCAAATGCAAAAAGAACTGGCGCACAAAACATTCTCCGCACGTTTTTACAGAGCTGAGAAGAGGTACAGACGCAGTGCACATGACCACGCAAGACAGATCGATGTAAAGTGCATTATTCTGGAAGATAAAGCAAAAATATTTATTGAACCGGCAGTTCAAACGAATTATGAATATCGTGGCATAGAGCGGAATAGGTATAGATGCAGTGATTGCAATACGTGTCCGCTTATTACGCGTTATACCGGGTGTTTGAGCGAACAACTTAATAAAGTTTCAAAACTTGCCTGTGGCAGATAGCACATTTCTGGTCTAATCGAAGAGGCGGATATTACTTGCACAAGCAAATAGAATGCATAATCGACAAATTAACAAAATTTCACAAATTAAGTTTGTAACTAATTACCTTATGACACACATTGCAATTTACAAATTCTAGCCGGGGAGTTCGCAAGGCGGACCCACTTGGAACGAATTGTCAGGATGACATCAGTTTCAAAATATTAATTCCCGAACTTTGCGAGGAAATGCATTGGCGTTCCAGTTGCTTTTGTACTTCAGTGCATGAAACGACGTTTCGTTAAGAAAGTAAGTGGAATGACCGTTCATTTTTACAGCAACTTTCACAGCGCATGGTGGCGCATATTACATGAAAAAGTAAACTAATCTGTGTTGAGGCAACTTGACTAGAGTGTGTACTTGCATGGAACACTGTTGAACAACTCATGTACATTGCAGGTAAGTAAATTTCAATCACGCACCAACACCACAGTAAAATTTGCAGTCAAATAACCTCTATATAATGACACAGCTGTGCAGGGCGTCCCATGTAAGCCGCCGTCATGTTCTCCCCATAAGAATGCTGCACACAATTCAGAAAGCAAACTCCAATTTGCTGCAAGACATGCTATGAGAAATACAGCCTGAGCATCAAAACACACTGTTGCACGTATTTAGGTAGTTTCAAACTTGCAATGCGAATAGGCTGTTTTGTCATGTTTCAAATCATTGGTGCGAGAGAGAGAGAAATGGGCTGGGAAAGGCAGGGAGGTTAACCGGAAAAGCTTCTGCGCTGGGGCCTTAAGTGGAAAAGTGTACGTAACAAGTGCAGTCACGAAAGAAAGCTTCATGCACTGGCACAGCATACTCTTATGAGCTGTGACATTTCACTTTGACCGCTGGGGCCGTCTTGATCTAGCAATCAGCGCGTCTATCTTGCGCGTCTATCAGCGCGTCTATCTTTCTCTCCTGAGAGACTCGGGAGAGAAAGGCGACATTTTGGAGCCCAGTTACAAAGAATATAAAGAAAAGGCTCGTGGGAAATAGGCCCTTACCACGTGTTAGAAGGCAAGCGGCGATTTTTCAGACGCCCAGAGTGCGGAGAGAGAGGTTCGACCCTCGCTTCCACGAAGCAAACAATGCAACTAAAGATCTGGTAACCACGTGGGGCCCAAAGAGTTAACGCGCAGATGGGCCCCGAAGTTAAATAGGGGTGACGCCAGAGGAAGACGAGTGCCGAGGTCTGACGTGATGCTCTTTGCTCCACGTGGGACTGCTGGTGGCAAAATACTTCCATGTTCTCTGGATAATCAGGGATGTTCTGTGTACCCCATGGGTCTTGCTTGTGTGCTGCTTCTTATCACCTTAGTTCATTCCGGTTTGTGATGCACTGCTCCTCTTCGTGTCTGAAAACACAAAAAATATTACTGCAGAAACTCTCTAGTGGGACAGATGGTGCATAAGCATTCTTTCGGGTCGCTCATCTTGCGCACATACGTCTCTGGCGTATCCGAACGCGTCTGGTCGTATGATGGCGACGATTGCTCGGTTTCTCTTTTGTTTGTTAAATAATCATAATTAAGATAATTAACATTAATACTGCAATTCAATAATTACGGTAATACATCTTAATTAGGATTAAATCGTCTTAGCTATTCTTAATTTATACTGATTAGCCTTAATCAGATGAATGTCAATCAATCGAAATTAGGCTTAATTAATTCACCTAATGTTATTTATTAAGCAAATTAATGTAAACTAAATTAATTTTAATTAGGTTAATTAGGCAGCTCCGCCTTTTCGCAAACTGCGAAGTTTTATTTAATATTAATCAATCGAAAGTAGGTTTAGTTAATCTTCAGTACCCTTATGATCCTTGATTGGCAACTCTAGTGGCCTGCTTTATTTCCCCACCGACTGTATGGTACGGCCGACTATATGGTAAAGTTGTTGCGATAACTGTACTGGCCTACTTTCTGTCTGCACTGACTGTATGGTATGGCCGGATGTGTGGTATGCTTACTTGTTGCGGCGGCTATCGTGATCAGTTTCCTTTCTGCACCGACTGTAGCGTATACTTGTAGTGACCTACTTTTCTTGCGAGGAGTGTATGGTATATTTATTGCGACAACTGTACTGGCCTACTTTCTTTCTAGACTAACTGTGTGGGATAGTTACTTGTTGTGGAAACTGTACTGGCCTGCTTTCTTTCTGCATTGACTGTGTGGTATGGCCGGATGTGTGGTATGCTTACTTGTTGCGGCAGCTATCGTGATCAGTTTCCTTTCTGCACCGACTGCATCGTATACTTGTAGTGGCCTGCTTTTTTGCGCGGACTGTATGGTATACTTGTTGCGACAACTGTACTGGCCTACTTTCTTTCTAGACTCACTGTATGGTATAGTCACTTGTTGTGGCAACTGTACTGGCCTGCTTTCTTTCTGCACTGACTGTATGGTATGGCCGGATGTGTGGTATGCTTACTTGTTGCGGCAGCTATCGTGATCAGTTTCCTTTCTGCACCGACTGTATCGTATACTTGTAGTGACCTGCTTTTTTGCACGGAGTGTATGGTATACTTGTTGCGACAACTGTACTGGCCTACTTTCTTTCTAGACTAACTGTATGGGATAGTCACTTGTTGTGGCAACTGTACTGGCCTGCTTTCTTTCTGCACTGACTGTATGGTATGGCCGGATGTGTGGTATGCTTACTTGTTGCGGCAGCTATCGTGATCAGTTTCCTTTCTGCACTGACTGTATCGTATACTTGTAGTTACCTGCTTTTTTGCGCGGACTATATGGTATACTTGTTGCGACAACTGTACTGGCCTACTTTCTTTCTAGACTAACTGTATGGGATAGTTACTTGTTGTGGCAACTGTACTGGCCTGCTTTCATTCTGCGCTGACTGTATGGTATGGCCGGATGTGTGGTATGCTTACTTATTGCGGCAGCTATCGATCGTGATCACTGATCAGTTTCCTTTCTGCACCGACTGTATCGTATACTTGTAGTGGCCTGCTTTTTTTGCGCGGCAATCGTGGAGCTCCTAGTTGCCTAGGGACATAATCGCTTAGGGAATTTTGAGGCACTCCGCTGAGCGTGGCACGATCATGTCTTATTCTCCTGCCCGGCACACTTGCCCCCTGCCTCTTGGCACCTAACCAGTCCGCAGCAGTGGGAGGCTGCTTTGTCCAGCACCGAGCCGGATCTCCAACTCCGGCTGGTGACCTGGGCAGAGGACGTCGCGACTAGGCACGGCCTGGACGCCACAACCGGCAGCCTGAAGGCCGCCCACAACGCTGCTTTTTAATTTTCATTACTTCGGGCCTTCTCAATAAAAGTTTTCCACCACCACCACCCTTATCTCCGGGACCGGGCGCAGCTACCTTGCCGAGCGCAGCTCGTACGTGCGTAGGGAGCGAATCGTTTAGGGCGCGTTGAATGTTTGCGGCCGTAGTCTGGCGGTGTCTGGGCCACGCCGGCCGCGCTTTATTATTTTATTGCGATAGCAATTATATGGACACTCAAAAGCAGATTTCTGCCGTCGGCGTCGCCGTCGCCGTCGCCGTCGCCGTGAGGTTCCGTATGACGTCATTTGGAGATGAAATCGTCGCCGCGCGCCGAACGCTGTATGTGCGAGTGAAAGGGCGCGAGGGGCGCGTCTTTCACGGGGAGTGAACGCGCGGCGGAGAACAAACGCGCGTTCTGCGCCGTGCTCGCTTAAGGGCTGCAGAAGTAGGCGTCTCTTTTCTCCTTTACAATCACCATATATGTAGAGCAAACGCGCCTTCTTCAGACGCGCGAGAGGCCGTGGGGGAGGGGGAGGGAAGGGAGGCGACGTTTAGCTGCGGCACCAAGTGCCTATTTATATCAGAGGCTCCAGCAACAGTCACCAACGCCGCACGCATTTTGAGCTAACGCGGTCAAAACGCCGATGGCGTCGACAACAGTTCTGCGTGTTGTTGCTACCAAAGCCGCTCACCTTACTTCGTATGACATTGCTGTGTTGCTATCGCATTCATTGCTTCGCCCTTAGGGCGAAACTGTGACATTTTTTTATTGCGATAGCAATTATATGGACACTTCTACCGGATTTCTGCCGTCGTCGTCGTCGTCGCCGTCACCGTCGCCGTCGCCGTGAGGTTCCGTATAGATTTCAAGGGCGATAAAATCGTCGCCGCGCGCCGTATGCGCGAGCGAAAGCGCGCGGGGGACGCGCGCTATCACGGAGGGCGAACCCCCCCGCGCGCGCTAGCACGGAGAGCGAAAGCTCGGCGGAACGCAAACGTGAAGGTCGCGCGAAAGACCGTGGGGTTATGGGATGGAGGAAGGGAGGGCGGCGGGGCGGCGCTGTGCTCCGGCACCAAAGGCGTATCTTAACACTCAATCTTCCACGCGAAAGCAACAAAGCGGGAAGAGGGGGGGGGGGGGAGGGGGGGCAGCTTCTCTGCCAACAACTTCTTTGAGCTTTGCCCGGGGATGCCAGTCGTCCGCACCGTCTCTTCTCTCCACACGGCTCTGACCTTTGTATGCGCTGTGCATTCGTCGCTCAGTTTCCGTTGAAGCAACAGACCGCGCGAACCTGCGCTTGCTGCCAGCGTTTTGACAGTCGTTGGCTGCGGTGATTCAGTGTGATCTATTCATGTTAACTTGTGCGCGTTGACACCACGATTGTTAATTCAGTTAGTAAGCCAATGTGTCCAAGTTTATGCAGCCGATAAAACTACTATCCCTACTCCAAATAGCTCTCTACTAATTTGCTATCGCAATCGATGCTTCGCCTTTCGGGCGAAACTGCGACATTTTTGTAGCGTTTGTTCTAGTGGCGGAAATCCTTGCAATAGTGGTGGTGTGGCATGACGGCTTTTGATCTCGGTGAACTGTGGTGGTGTAAACAAGCGGATACTGCTCGCGTTTGTACCCCGGGGCCGCGGCAGAGTCCGCGGTGCCGGGCGCCGACGCGAAGCGGCGGTCGTTGTGGTGTTGCGGAGCGCAGCGTAGCAGCACCCCAAATAAAGAAATACTGCTCCAGTCAGGTAGACTGCTGCCTCCCTGATAGTGATATTATATGTAGATAATCAAAACAGTGATGCGTTTATTTAGGAATATCATCGTTTCTCTCTCGCACCCGCTTGTCCTCGCGCCTGCGAGAGAGAAACGATGGCATTCCTGAGCTGGCTCAGCCAGCTAAGACGTTGCGCTGCTGAGCACGAGATCGCGGGATCGAATCCCGCCGCGGCGGCCGCATTTCGATGGAGGCGAAATGCAAAAACGCCCGTGTGCTTGCGTTGTAGTGCCAAAGTGGTCAAAATTAATCCACTACGGCGCGCCTCATAATCAGAACTGGTTTTGGCATGTAAAATCCCAGAAAGAAGAATTTAATTAAGTCACAGTTAATTATTATATATAGTTATTAAGGCACTCGAACCCACGACCTTCGGTATTACTTAAGCCTACGTTGATTAAGGTGCCACCATGCCACATGCTGCAACCATGCGTTGGTGTCACCATGGCGCCACCTACAAACATCGTGGGTTAGAGTGCATTAATTAACTCTATCTTAATTAGGATAGAGTTAATTCAGGCACTTGAACACACGACCTTTGGAGGGAGAAAAGTAATAGCAAGTAACAACGCGTTCGAATGAGAATGTCAAGTAATTTAATGAATCTCTCGTGAGCGCGCAGGCGTATGCTAAAGCGCCTGCGCATGCTAAAGTGATAGTCAAATTTTGTTGTCGGACAAGATAAGCCCCAAACGGTGCAAACATTTTTAAGAGTACTATTTCGAAGTTCATGTCCCGTGATATTGTCACATGACGTCATCACTTGGTGATGTGACCTTGCAACTTAAGGTTCTTAGTTGCAGAAGACTACAGCGCGGTTCAGACGAAGACAACGACAGGAGAGGCACCATGCAAAAAAAAAAAAAAAAAGACAGACAGAGCGCTGACTTTCAACAATCATGTTTATTTTGCCGGTGCACAGCTAGCTTTATAGTTAACACTTGACAAAAAAACAAAAACAAACAAGAACACACATGCGCACAGAACGCACGTGCGCATGTGTTCTTGTTCACGTGCACAGAATTGCACGTGCGGGAAATAAGTGCGTCAGCTGTCCATCCACAGTCTTGTGTAAAAAAGAGCTGACCTTCCTAGATTCAAATGCCAGGGTACGACAGCGTTATGAGCAGGTTCTGTGCGCATGTGTGATCTTCTTTTTCTTTATTTTTGTCAATTGTTCACTATAAAACTAGCTGTGCACCTGCAAAAAATGTCGCAGTTCCGCCAGAAAGGCGAAGCATCAATTGCGATAGGAAATTAGTAGAGAGCTATTCGGAGTAGGAATAGTAGCTTTATCGGCTGCATAAACTTGGACCTATTCGCTTACTAACTGAATTAACAAGTTGATGATTCCTGCTCAGCCTTCTGGTGCAGCAATGCGCGACGTCATCAGAGAGGAACCTGCGCCAATGACCTGCTCTGCGAATGTGGACCCTCCGGCCCCTCGCACCGTACCAACATACGCGCAGGTTGCTGCCGCGCCTCCAACTAGTGAACGTCCAACGTTGCCTCTACCCACATACGCGCAGGTTGGTGTCGCTCCTCCGGCCAATGCACCCTCATTACCACTTGAGCCGTCATCGCCCCATCTGACCGCACTATCTCACAGCGTACCGAGCGCCTCTTACTACCCGCCTTGGCGACCGTCTCGTCCTACTTGTTATTACTGTGGTTATCGCGGCCATATATCACGTTTTTGCCGCAAGCGCCAACAAGATGAGCGTCGCGGGTACGACCTGTGTGAACGCGATGCATATTCTGGTGGGGCCTCTTACCAAAGCCGTCGTTACGCTTCCCCTCCGCGCCGTTCCCCATCTCCGCCCGCAACGACCGAGACGCCGAATGGTTACCGTACCACCAGACGCCGACCACCTTCGCCCTTCCGCCGCTCCTCGTCACCGCTTCGGCCTGCCTCATTCACCTCTGACCGCCGCCCGGAAGACTAAGTAATGCTGTTTTCGGAGGAAAAACTGCATTCACCGACAGGACTACAATTCCTCCAGCGCACCCTTGTAATATGATGTCCGTGTTTGTTGAAGGTGTGCACGTTGAAGCTTTGGTGGACACCGGTGCGACTTTATCTGTTATGCATTCCGCTTTGCGTGGGCGTCTCAGGAAAGTTACGACGCCTTATGATGGACCCGCGCTTGTTGCAGCTCAAGGGAAAACAATCCGCCCTTCCGCGTTTTGTACAGTGCGTGTATCCATCGATGGTATCGTCCACTACATATATATTTGCTGTGCTGTCGCCCTGCTCCCACCAGCTCATTTTAGGATGGGATTTCCTTGCCTCTGCTTCTGCTGCTATATGTTGTGGGCAAGGTGTCGTACATATGACCGACACCGACTATTCGCTCGGCGATGAACCGTACCAGCCACTTCGTCTACTCGCTGCAAAAGATACCGAGCTACCCCCAGGCTGTCAGCTAATTCTGACCATGACGTCTGACGTCATCGACCATGGCGACGTGTTAATGTTACCTTGTGCGCGTTGGCTCACAAAAGGGATGGCCATTGTTTCAGGCCTAGTTAGGTTTGATAATGGTTCTGCGCTTCTCGAAGCAAGAAACACAACACCTGAGAAAATGCTACTTCCTAAAGGCACCACTTTGGCTTGCGTTGCTGATTCAGAGCCTCTCTCTGTCGTTCCCCTCAAGGCTGCTCCCTCTGAAATCCCTCCTGCTGGACATTCTGCCTCTACCTCCGCTCTTGCTGCTGTAATCAGCTCGGACTTGACCCCTTCGCAGACGCAACAGCTCCTTGCCTTGTTAAAGAAGCATGAATGTTCATTTGACGCCCATTCTTCGACATTGGGACAGACGACCGTAACAGCGCATCGGATTCAGACAGGCGGCAGATCCATCGTGCGTCGCCGGCCGTATCGCGTGTCTCTAGCTGAGCGCAAAATTATTGAGCAAAACGTCGCCGACATGCTGCAATGTGAGATAATTCGCCCCTCTGCTACCCCTTGGTCGTCTCCCATTGTTTTGGTCCGAAAAAAAGATGGCTCCGTGCGTGTCTGTGTAGATTACCGAGCGCTCAACAAGATCACGCGCAAGGATGTGTACCCCATGCCTCGCATTGACGATGCCCTCGATTCCCTGCAAGGTGGCGAGTACTTCTCCAGTCTTGATCTGCGTTCAGGTTACTGGCAAATTCCGATGCACGAAGTCGACAAAGAAAAAACAGCCTTTGCAACCCCAGATGGTCTTTACGAGTTCAACGTCATGCCCTTCGGCCTCTGCAATGCTCCCGCAACTTTTGAGCGCACTATCGACACCGTTCTGCGTGGCCTGAAGTGGAAGACCTGCTTGTGCTATCTGGATGATATCGTTATTTTCTCGTCGACATTTGCACAGCACCTGCAACGTCTCGACGAGGTTCTCACGTGCATAGCCAACGCTGGTCTTCAACTCAACACCAAAAAGTGTCATTTTGCAAGCAAGATGATCAAGGTCTTAGGTCATATTGTAAGCAAGCATGGTATTCGACCTGATCCTGACAAGATTTCGGCGGTGCTTCACTTTCCTCGTCCAGAAAAGACCAAGGACCTACGCAGTTTCCTCGGCATCGCTTCCTATTTTCGCCGATTTATTCGCGATTTAGCCTCTATAGCTGCACCTTTACACCACTTACTTCGTTCTGGTGCTCCCTTCGTGTGGTCACCTGAATGTGAATCTGCCTTTGACCAGCTAAAGGGCGCCCTCACATCTGAACCTGTCCTGTGTCATTTTGATGAGACTGCTCCCACACTCTTGCACACGGATGCTAGCGGCCATGGCATCGGTGCTGTGCTCCTCCAGCGAGACAACTCTTCGCGTGAGAGAGTCGTTGCGCATGCCAGCCGCGTGCTCACACCTGCCGAGAAGAACTATACCATCACCGAGCAGGAGTGCCTCGCTGTCGTTTGGTCCGTCCAGAAATTTCGCCCTTATCTCCACGGCCGCCATTTTACCATCGTGACAGATCACCACGCCTTATGCTGGCTTTCCACACTCAAGAACTTGTCAGGGCGTCTTGGTCGCTGGATTCTTCGTCTGCAAGAATATGACTTTGAAATCATCTACAAGTCTGGTAAAAAGCACCAAGACGCAGACGCTCTTCCTCGCTGCCCGCTTCCTACAGCCGCACTCATCAATGGTTCCGCCACCACCCCCAGTGACGCACTCACTGACGTCTCTTCTACGGCGGTTTTGTCCTTCGCCACTCTTGATCATCTCACTTCGCACGACCATGAATCATTTTCGTCTCAACAACTCGCTGACTCGTACTGTCGCCGTATTATAGACCACCTTCGTGGAGCTTCGCGCCCGCCTAACGCCCGGCTTCGTCGACAGCTGACACAATTTAAGCTGGAAAACTCCGTGCTGTACCGCCATATCCACCATCCTGATGGACGACGCTGGTTGCCTGTGCTACCTCGTTGCCTTCGTGCGCGTGTCCTTCAGGCCTTTCATGACGATTTGATTGCTGGCCACCTTGGCATCCGGAAAACTTACGACCGCATAACAAGTCGCTTCTACTGGCCTGGCCTGTCTACCAGTGTGGCGAGATACGTCGCTTCCTGCGCCATTTGTCAGCATCGCAAACGTCCAACATCAGCTCCTGCCGGACAACTACTACCAGTCTCATGTCCCGCGGAACCATTTGAGGTTGTTGGCGTCGATCTCTATGGGCCACTTCCCATGACTTCCGCCGGTAGTCGATGGATAGTGACAGCCGTCGACCACCTGACGCGCTATGCCGAAACAGCTTGTGTAAGTTCAACATCGGATTCCGAAGTCGCTGCCATCATTCATCAATCCATCATCCTGCGCCATGACGCCCCCCGTGTCCTTCTGAGCGACCGCGGAAAGACATTCCTTTCCCAACTAGTAGGCGAAGTGCTCAAAGCCTCCGGCACCGCTCACAAGACTACATCAAGTTATCATCCTCAGACCAACGGCCTGACCGAGCGGTTTCATCGTACGCTCTCTGACATGATAGCCGCCTATATTCAACCCGATCACAGAAACTGGGATACAATTTTGACATTCGTCACCTTCGCGATAACACTGCCGTTCAACGCACAACCGGTTACTCGCCTTTCTACCTTGTTTATGGCCGTTCACCCAGTTCCTTTCTCGATGTTTCTTTCTTCTCTGCCCCTGTCAGTCCATCTCGATCTTCCTGCGAAGAATATGTTTCCCGCCTCGTCCATTGTCGCCAGCATGCCCGCGTCAACACCGCAGCCAGATAGCGGGACCGCAAGGATCATTATGACGCATATCATCGCGTATTCTACCAGCCTGGCGATGAAGTGCTGCTCTGGACTCTGGTTCGCACTCCTGGGTTGTGCGAGAAGTTTCAGTGTCACTTTATTGGCCCCTACACGGTCCTGGAAATGACGTCTCCTGTTAATTATCGCGTGACCCCTGTTGTTTCCTCAACTGACCGCCGTTGCCGCTCTACCGAAGTGGTCCACGTTTCTCGTATGAAGCCCTTGACGCGGCGTTCCCCGTACCTTTAGGCAGCGGCCAGGATGGCCGCTTTCGCGCGAGGGAAATTAGTGTGGGCATTTATTGTGCACTTCTTCATCATCTGTACATTATCATCATCATGCGTGTGCCCCTCATCTTCATCGCGCGTGCGGGCGCATCATCATCAGCGTGGTCTGTGTCGAAGGCTGTTCGGGCTGGTTGTGGACGCCGCCCTTCTTCGCCGTGTCGTCTCTCGGGCTCAATAAAGGTCCGCCCTTACTGTGACGTCACAATATATATATATATATATATATATATATATATATATATATATATATATATATATCTTGCGAGACAGCTGTTCAACCTCGACGGTTTATTATGCAGGCCGTGCGCTGAAGCGAATGGCGCTGGCCATGATGATGAGTATATGCAGATGAAGAAGATGAAGGGGTAATATAATGCTCACACAATTACACCCGCGCATGGAAGCGGCCAACCTGGCCGCTGGCTATGGCGGCGAACGCCGTATGAAAGGCTTTAAACGTGAAACATGCACAATCTCTGTGGTACGGCAGCGGTCGTCCAAAGGCGTAACAACGGGCGCGACACGATAGTTAACTGGCGAAGTCTGTTCCTGAACTGTGTAAGGCCCGACAAAACGGGACTGAAATTTCTCGCATAAACAAGGAACGCGATTTGGAGTCCACAGCAACACTTCGTATCCAGGCTGGAAGGAAACGACACGGTGGGATGCATCATAGCGAGTTTGGCGGTCTTGTTGACTGGCGTCGGTGTTGAGGCGGGCGTGTTGGCGACACTGGGTAATTCGCGAAACAAATTGCTCACACGTTGATGTGGACGAGGGCACGGGGACGTCAAAGAAAGAGACGTCGAGGACAGTGATTGGTTGACGACCATACACAAGGAAAAATGGCGAGTACACCGTTGTGCGTTGGACGGCCGTGTTGTAAGCAAAGGTGACGAATGGGAGAATAACATCCCAATTGGTGTGATCAGGGTTGATGTACATTGAAATCATGACGGACAGCGTATGATGAAAGCGCTCTGTGAGGCCATTAGTTTGAGGGTGGTAGCTGGAAGTCGTTTTATGGATGGTATTGGACGCACGGAGAACATCGTCGAGAAGTTTAGACAGAAAGGTCCTGCCGCCGTCACTCAAAAGAATACGTGGGGCTCCGTGTCGTAAAAAGATAGTTTCCAAGAAAAAATGTCACAGTTTCGCCTTAAGTGCGAAGCAATGAATGCGATAGCAGCACAGCAATGTCATACGAAGTAAGGTGAGCGGCTTTGGTAGCAATATGAATTGTAGTAAACATGAGCTTTAAGTAAGCAGGTGTGCTGCGGCGTAAGTAGACCGACATGAAGAGAGACTGGATGACCACGAGAAGGCGCGTGTGAAACAGTGGTGTTGATGAGAAGCGCTTCCCGTGGGCAGCGCGTGCGAAGGGACACACCGGTAGCGCTGCACTGCCGATCCGGGCAGCATTGCATGTGTAGCTTGCGTTGGAAAATGTGGCCCGACTATTACTAACTGAATGAACAAGCGTGGTGTGAGCGCGCACAAACAAACACGAATAGATCACACTGAATGACTGCAGACAACGACTGTCAAAACGCTGGCAGCAAGCATACGCCGCTGCGGGCGAAGGTACGTGCGTCTATCGCTTCAGCGGAAACTGAGCGGCGAATGTACGCGCATAAAGGTCAGAGCCGTGTGGAGATAAGAGACGGTGCGCGCGAGCGACGAGTGACGAGCGCGGTTGTTGGCAGAGAAGTGCCCCCCCCCCCCCCCCCCCCCGCTCCCTCCGGCGCTCGCTTCCCGCTTCCTTGCTTGCGCGTGGGAGATTGAGTGCGTTCGCTCTCCGTGATAGCGCGCGTCCCCGCACGCTTCCGCTCGGGCATACGGCGCGCGGCGAAGATTTTATCTATAGGGAACCTCACGGCGACGGCGACGACGACGGCGACGGCGACGCCGACGGCAGAAATCCGGTTGAAGTGTCCATATAATTGCTATCGCAATAAAAGGATGCAACGTCCGCTGCGGAACCGGAAGGTAGTGCGGCTGTTTCAGCGTACCGTGTCAAGTGGTCTACAGCTGTGACAATCCATCGTTTACCGCCAGCCGATAAGGGTAGTGGTCCATACAAGTCGATAGCAACTACTACGAAAGGAGCTTCAGGACACGGGACAGGTTGTGGCAGTCCAGACGGAGGTGAGGTCAGTCGTTTGCGGTGCTGGCAGATCGAACAGGAAGCCACGTATTTTGCTACGCTTGTTGCAAGTCCAGGCCAAGAGAAGCGGCTGCGAATTCGCTCATAGGTTTTATGAAAACCAAAGTGACCGGCAGTGGGATCGTCATGAAAGGTCTCCAGTATCTGGGTCCGAAGTGATCGGGGAACTACAGGGACCCAACGGTGTCCTTCGGGATGAAACACGTACCGGTATAGCACCGAATTTTCAATCTTATATATATATATATATAACATAATTAGTGACCTCACCACGCTTTCATATATAAAAGGGAGACCCGTCTAGCCACTCATTAAGTTCATTCTAAGACTGCCATGGGTAGACCACGGAAATTAAAGACACCGGACGAACAGCGGGAATACAATGCTCGACCACCTGTGGTGTTTGATACAGCTTCGCTGGACGGGATGGCGGCCAATATTTTTTTTTTCGCTTCCGGATATGTTCTTGACTTTCAGCGTGACCATTTCTTGCATTCTGAGCAGGGTCTAGTGGCATGAGGCCCTTCGCAGTTGGCGCACCTGCGAACTCTCCTGCGCACACTGTTCTTCGCCGTGGTTTGCTAGACTACATTTGGCGCAAGTGGGATTTCCTTGGCATGATTGTGAGCCGTGCCCGTATCTTTGACACCGGAAGCAACGCAAGCGATTCGGTACATACGGCCAAACCCTGAGCTAGAGGTATGCCACATGGACAGCTGTTGGCAAAGTTGAAGAATTCGATGTTATAACTACATGTTTGGTTCTTGTTTCGAAATTTTGCTTTCGCGTCTTTACTGACCACACCGATCGCACTGCTTCTTCTTTCAAACCTTCTTCAATTCCAGTGTTTGTGCACTTCACAAGTTCATCACTGGAAATGACTCCTTATGCATAGTTCAACATCCGGGGTTGAGTGACACGGACTTCACAATATTGCTGCGTACTTCACAATCTTGCTCAACTTCTTGATTTTCTCGCTTTGTTCTCTAGTAAATACTTCGACCAGAAGGTCGCCCGTGGAGATTTTATTTGCTTTATAGTAATTTCCTACGCATTCATCTATTGCCTTTGCAATAGCAAATAGGGACATGTCATATTTTTTTCTCACTTTCAGATTTGATTACAGAAAACTTTGTGACCTTATTCTCTCTCTGGTTTAGAAATATTTTTGTTGCTTCGGTCCTGTCCCGTTTCGCCGCGGATCGTTTCTTGTTGGTGGAGTTTGGGATTTCGTTACAGAAAAAAAAAAAAGTCGCAGTTTCGTCCAGAAGGCGAAGCATCGATTGCGATAGCAAATTAGCAGAGAACCACACGAAGTAATGATAATACATTTACCGGCCGTGTCAACTTCTAAACATTCGCTTGCTAATTAAATTAACAAGTATGGTTTGAGCGCGCACAGCAAACATGAACACATCACACTCGATAACCGCGGACACTGACTATGAAAACGCTGGCGTGAGGAAACGCAGCAGCAGCAGCAGCGAGCGGAGTGACCTTCGTGTTGTCTATCGCTTCAACACAAACTGAGCGCCAAGAGCGCACAGCACGCACAAAGCTACGAGCCGCCGACGCACTTTGCCCCCAACGCCGATCGCTCTCAAGATACGGCCGCGCGCAGCACGCAGTTGCCGCCGGAGCAGAATGCTGCCTGTTTGGTGACGGAAGACGGCAGACGGCGCGTGACGGAAGACGGCGCGCTTCCTGCCCGCTTTCCTCCCTTTCGCGCGGACGAGATTGAGCCGCGATCGCCGGCTCCACTCGCATGTTTTCACTCGTACATACAGCGCAGGGCGCGGCGACGGTGTTATCGCCCTTGGACTTTATACAGAACCTCAACGCGACGGCAACTACGACGGCATAAATTCTCCTGTAGTGTCTATATAATTGCTATCGCAATAAAACTTATGTTCAGCAGGTATACCGGCTACCCACCGCTGAGCCCTGCATGATAGCGTGTAATTTAACGCTATCCGTAGAAATCCATGGTCATGTCCAAAAGAGGCCAACTGCATAGGGTTAACCCTTGCCACCAGGAAGTAGGAAAAACACGGAAGAAAGAAGTAGACAGGACCGATAAGGAAATAAACTGGATAGTGATAGATAAGAAAAGGTGATAGGACAAGGCGACTGGCGGTTTCCCTCGAGTGGGTAAGACCGGGAGTACGTGAAGCCAGGGCCAAAGTGGTGTATTACCTTGAGGGGCCTTAAAGGTCCTATAGCACTCAGCGTTGGCTCAACCACCAGGACCCATTTTTCCCCGCACACGGATAAGCTGCGCACGGCTACAGGCGGGAGGGGTTCAACCCCTATGTGCTCGGATCCGTGGTGTCGCAACACACCAAACGCCTGCTGACGCAAAGGTAACCTTTCTTTCTTGATTTCATTGTTCCGTAGAGAACAGAGCCGTTCGCAAGTATACATCTATTGGGGGCGGCGGGAGAAAAGGAATCTTTTCCGAGCGCGGAATGTAAACCTTCACGCGCCTCAAAGCTTTCGCGCGACAGCACGTGCCAGCAGGTCGTTCTTGCTTACACGACTATGTTACGCTCTGTAGGAAACTCTATGCACTTAACAGGCGAAATTACGAAGGCATGTCCGCAACAGAGCAGCGTATACTACCTTCGCGCATTGCATATTTTCACAACCGTCCGAGATAGCACTGGCTGTCTAACGAAGTATGAGGAAATATTTTACCGTTGCAAATGCCAAATAATAAATTATTAATTTGTGAGAACTGCGTTCCTCATGAAGGTTCTTTTTAAATTGGTATAATCAGTGTTGGCGTTCGGCGACGAAAGCCCCCCCCCCCCCCCCCCCGTAACTCGTTGCGCGCGCGCTTTTTACATCGGCCCCGTGCATCGGCAGGAAAGTACAGTGGAGCTAGTCGGTATGTATTCATTGTGGCTGAACAGCGCAAGGGGAAAAAATTCGATGACGTTTAACTCTTGTAAACCAAGTTATCACGAGCGAAAGGTCCGTCTGGCTTGGTTCTGCAAAGACTGTGCACACAGTGTTTCATTAATGCACGCTTCCGCGCTTGTTCTCTATAACGTGCTAATCTGGCCTCCCTTTGCTCCGGTGTTTCAGCGGCCAGCTCCGCCTTTGCTTGAGATTCCACAGCCTGCCGTCTAGCTATATCTACTGGATGATTGGATTCAGCCTGTCGCTTGCGTTGAAGCGCGCGCACAGACGGCACAGACGGCGCGAGATAAGCGACCAAGCGCCAGCGAAGCAGCCGTTGAACCCTCGCCTAGTCACGTGGCTCCAAGCGAGCGCAGCTGCGACGTCTCTCTGCAGCGGATCACGTGGCGTGACGCCACACCTGCCACACTTAATTGCGCTCCGGCGGCTTAAGGTCATGGTGACACGATTAATGACCTTGCTAGACATGGCGCAGTAGAGCTTTCGCTTTAAAAAGGACAACACAAGGCGCCGACTTTCCACTAAAGTTTATTGTCACGTGCATGAATATATATGCACAGGATATAGCTAATATCACGCAAATAATTTAAGCAACATTAAGTAAAAAGACAAAAACGCGCGAAAGACAAGCAAAAGATCACCAGCCCTTCCCCTGTCGAGAAAATGGGGGTAAACGAAGCTTGTCGTGAGTGTACCTGCCCTTCGTGGTGATTCTCTCTCTCTCTCTTTATTTCATTGCTTTTTATTGCGATAGCAATTATATGGACACTTCAACCGGATTTCTGCCGTCGGCGTCGCCGTCGCCGTCGCCGTCGCCGTGAGGTTCCGTATAGATAAAATCTTCACCGCGCGCCGTATGCCCCAGCGGAAGCGTGCGGGGACGCGCGCTATCACGGAGAGCGAACGCACTCAATCTCCCACGCGCAAGCGAAGGGCGCTGCGGTCGCCGAGGTCTGTGGACGTGCTCCTATCGGCTCCGTCATCTTCACATGATTCCGCAGCGATTTCTATCCAATTTCGCCGAAGTTCTTGCACCAAGAGTTTCGTTAAGTTCCAAGGAAACCGTGGATACCCGATTTGGAGGTAGGGCACCATTTTTGACGAATCTACGAGAACATTTCTACCGCGTCCACGCCGCTACCGAACTGACCCTAGGCGTGCACACCAGACGCTAGGCTCAGCCGACGCGTTCGCCGCGCGCCGGTCGGAACGCGAGAGCTCGGCGAGACGCCACCCGCCCTTCGCGCTAGGCGCGACACGGAGAGAATGGCGACTTCCAGCGAAGAAATGGATAGCTCTGCGGAGGAGTTACCAGCAACTCCGACTACTTCAGCAATACCTAATGAGCAAGAGGACAAGACGGGCTGGAAAGTGGTGATCAGCCGGAAAACGAAGAAGAAGGAACGCGCCGAAGCAACTGCGCCACAGCAAGCACAACATACAAGCGGCGGGCAGGTGAGCTCTTCTCGCACGCCTCCTAACATTATGAACCGGGTGATTAGAGCCTCACGCATGCCACCCCTACCGCAAGACAACATCAAGGTAGTGCTTCGCCCAAAGGGCGGCTTGAACATACAAAAGATCGGACCGACCTCAGTGAGTAAAGCCCTCATGGCAGCAGTAGAACTTAATCCAGAGCAGACCACGGAGGACATTATATGTCCCAATATTACGCAGAATATCATGGTGGCGAGCACGCCCTTTCGAGAAAATGCAGACAAGTATGCGGACGTAAGGGCTATCCGAATAGCCGGAAAAGAGTACGCAGTCAGCGCTTACGAAACTGCCCCAAGTGACACCTGCAAGGGGGTAATCAGATACATCGACACTGCCGACGATCACAGGACGATTGAAAGAAACATCGTGAATGACCGCAACCCCTTGGCACTAGCGGCGAAAAGAATCAAGAACTCAGGATCAGTGATCATTGTGTTTGATGGACTTCGCGTCCCAAACTTCGTAAGATATGGACCAACACTGGTACCCTGCTCCTTATATCGCAAACAAGTGGACATATGCTACGTATGCGGCAAACTCGGACATCGTGCGGACGTTTGCCCCGAGCCGGGCTCCACCGAATGCAGGGGCTGTGGACTTCCTAACCCCACCTCATCCCATGTGTGCGATCCGAAATGCAAGCTGTGCGGGGGCTTGCACGCGACAGCGGACAAGGTGTGTAAGAACCGCTATCTCATTCCATACGTAGTACGCGCACGACGACAACGAGCACGACTGGAGCAACAAGAGAAGGCACAGCTAGTCGAAGAAGAAAAGCAACACGCGGAACGAGGCCGATCTACGTCGAAGACGCCGGGACGCAGCCGCTCACGCTCTCGATCGAGGAGCCACACACCTGCGAGGGCAAGCAGGAGTCGTTCAAGATCACAGGTGCGCTTCGGTGGAAAGAACAACGGAGGCGACGGCACGTGGGCAGACAAAGTCAGAGGAGCTACGACGACCACGCCAAAGGAAAGTGAGTCCCGCAACCCAGATAAAGAGCGGATAGCTATGTTAGAACAGGAACTAAGAGAGCTAAAAGCCGCTTATACTAAGCTAACACTCGAATTAACTGAAATACGTAAAGCGAACATCAGTAGGCCAACGCGCACTCCCGGACCACCAACCGACATCGAAACTCCCCAGCCAGTTGAGATTGCGAGACAGGGAGAACAATGCGAAGAATGCCCGCCTCCTAAGAAGCGAGCTGTAACGCAACCGCGAATGGCCGTGCGATCAGACGTTAAGGACGCCATGGACGCCATGAGCGAGAACATGAGGCTCATGCACGAGAGCATGGTGCGAATGAACGAGAAAATGGATATATTTAGCACGCGAGTTCAGAAAATGGAAATGTATTTAAACAACACTGTAGCACCGTCCCTGGAGAGGATGAGTTCACAACACGTCGGTGCGCAAGGCCCACCACATGACGGTTTCACTGCAAGTGAAGGGGGCTACAACAGCCAACATGGCAATGACAAATAAGACACGAAATCTCCGCATCTGGCAATGGAACTGTAGGGGGATCGCCTCAAAAAAGGCGGTCCTCCTGCAGATGGTCAAATCAGAAACCGAGAAGCCACACGTCATCTTCCTACAAGAAACACTCGTAACTGAACTGGCCCTTACGGGATATAAAGCCGAAGCCCACAGAAACGAGCAAGGCAGAGGCGTCGCTATTCTGATTGGAAAGAAGATCCCGTACATTCGGCATGAAATCCGCAACGCAGCCTGCTATCTAGAACACCTCACGATCGAGATCATACCAAATGACCACGTAGGGAACAAGCAAAGCATTTTTCTCACTAATCTGTACAGCAGCCCTAAGGACAAGAGGCAAGCATTCAGAGGCATACTGGGCAAGATCGCGCGCCTCGCCAAAGATAGTCCGCTGATTGTAGGTGGGGATTTTAACGCCCCACACCAGGCGTGGGGCTACGCGTATCCCTATAGCAAGGGAGATCGTCTTCACACGACAGCCTCCGATCTCGACTTCACGCTGATCACAGACCCAGAAACCCCAACTAGATGTGGCACTTCCACATGTCGAGACACCACACCGGACCTCACTTTCGTCCGGGGCGTAGAGAAATGTGCCTGGCACAACTCGGGCATAGACCTTGGCAGTGACCACTATATTCTCCGAATTGATGCAGAGCTACCGGGAAAGAAGCAAAGGGAGTACAAACTAATCGATTGGGACAAATTTCGTGCAATACGGACGCAGCCATCCAACTCAACAGGAGCAAACACGAAGCATACGATAACTAGTTGGACCAAACAGCTCAAAGCAGACATCGTAGCCTCGGAACGAACGATTACGACGGACGTTAAGGTAGAGAGAATGGACAGTCGGCTAGCGAATCTACTCGAAGCCAAACAATCCATACTAGCCAGGTGGAAGGGTCAACGTTTCAACAGAAGACTACGAAGGAAACTCGCCGAACTCAACAAGACCATTGAAGAATACTGCGTGGTTCTCTCCCGACAACAATGGGACGAAGTCTGTAACTCCCTCAACGGGCAAATACGCAAAGGGAGTGGGTGGAGGCTCATAAAACACCTCCTCGACGAAAACGGAACAAAGTCCAAAACTATGCAACGAATCAGGCTAAGCAAATTAGTACACCACGCGAAGCAAAGCAGTACTGCCGAAGCACTTATAGAAGACCTTGCCAAACGGTACTTACCGCTTAAATCGGGGCAATCTCGTAGCTTACAAAGGAAGAACTACGACGGTGTCCCAAACTCGGAGCTAGATGCGGACTTCACAGAAAGCGAAGTACGCTTCGCAATTCACAACCTCAACAGTAACTCTGCAGCAGGCCCCGATGGTATCACAAATCGGACTCTCCGAAATTTAGACGACACATCGGTCATGTTCTTAACGCAACAAATCAACGAAGCCTGGAAAACCGGCCATCTACCTGCAGAGTGGAAGCATGCCAACACGGTCCTCATCCCAAAACCGGGCAAGCCGCTGGGGCTACCAAACCTGAGGCCGATCTCACTAACGTCATGCCTTGGAAAATTAGCCGAACACGTCATCCTGAACCGACTATCGGAATACGTAGAGGAAAAGGAGTACTTCCCCTACAATATGATCGGCTATAGGCCGGGTCTCTCAACGCAAGACGCTATGCTAAGAATCAAGAAAAGTCTGCTGGATCGCCCCACACGAGACACCAAGGCGCTACTAGGACTTGACGTGGAACAAGCTTTTGACAACATCCAACATCAAGCCATTCTCAAAGCCATATCTGAACACAATCTTGGAACACGTTTCTACCGCTACGTCAAGGCGTTTCTGGAGGATCGAACGGCCACTCTCCGGATAGGCGAGCACATCTCGGAGATCTTTGAACTGGGCGATAAGGGAACACCGCAAGGCTCGGTACTTTCGCCATTCTTATTTAACTTAGCGATGACAAAGCTCTCTCGCGCACTGGGTGAAATTGCAGACGTGGAGCACACCATATACGCAGACGATGTCACCATCTGGAGCACTGGTGGCAGTGATGCGGAATTAGAATCTCGCATGCAAGAAGCCATCTCGGTTACTGAAGCCCATCTCACCCCAATGAGACTTCGCTGCTCTTCCAGAAAATCCGAGCTACTCATCTACCATCCCCCAAGACCAGGGCGCCCGTCCAACGACTGGCGCAGAAACCACACTCCATGCATTGAGTTACACGACAGGGACGGAAATCGCATACATACGGTTGACAAAATACGAATCCTAGGACTAATCATCCAAAGTAACGGCTCCAACTGGGTGATGCTGGACAGCATCAAGATCAAGATTGCGAACGCGATCCGAATGTTTCGGCGCATCATGAATAGGCACAGGGGACTGAGCGAGGACAACGCCATTAGAATGGTGCACGCTTTTGTACTCTGTCACATCACATACGTGGCTGCGATGCTCAACTGGAAAAAAGAACACCGGAAAAGGCTCGAAGTACACATACGACGAGCTTTCAAGACAGCGTTGGGGCTCCCCGATAATGCCTCCACTGATCTACTCTTACAGCTAGGAGTGCACAATACCCTTGCCGAAATCATCGAGGCTCAGCACACGGCACAGATCGCACGCCTATCAGGCACCAAAGCGGGCAGAGAGATTCTCGTCAAGCTCAGCCTGAACACCATAGCGGAAAGGGACAACGTCTTGCAGTTACCTAAAGTCATGCGAGAAGCAATTAAAGTGCTCCCCTTCCCAAGAAACGTACACCCGATCCACAATCAAGGAAGAAGACTCGCCCGCGCCAGAGCACTCGCGGCAGACGCGACAAGGTTTCCCGACCAGACAGCTTTCGTGGATGCTGCGTACATACCGGGAAAGCACGCCTACTCGGTAGCAGTAATCGACGGACACGGGCGAACGCGCAACTCACTCACGCTCTACACTAAGAAGCCAGATGTAGCTGAACAAGCAGCGATAGCACTAGCGCTCAAAGACTCGAGCTTCACAACTGTATACAGCGACTCTAGAGCAGCCACTCGAGCTTTCGCCAAGGGCGGGATAGACAAGACGACGCTACGAATCTTAGGCGGAAGTAACATCACCGATCACTCGATCGTATGGTTCCCGGCACACATGGGCAGCTTAGGGGGCGGCCTGCGGAATCTCAACGAGATCGCACACGAGGCGGCGCGAGGACTCATCGACCGCGTCCCTCCGGTTTCCCCCGCTACCCCGCATATCGAGTACAGGGATCAATTATTCACTTACAACGAGCTCACTAAACACTTTTATCTAAGCAGACGACAGTTCCCCCTCCCGGATAAGAAATTAACGCGCAGCCAATCAGTCACGCTACGCTTGCTCCAAACGAACTAATACCCCAACCCCTGGCGCATGAAGCACATCGACCCAGACTACGACGGACAACATGTGTGTGAACATTGCAGTGAACGTGTTGACTTGAACCATATGCTGTGTGGTTGTGCATGGAGTGACGATTACGCCAAGAACAAGGAACATTGGGACATAGTGCTAAAAAGTGCTTCACTACACGACCAACTTCGGGCTGTCCAGAAGGCCCGCGAGGCGGCGGAGAGCTTCGGGCTCTCTGTGCCGACGTGGGAGGTGCCCTCTACACCTGGCGCCTAGCCAAGTGTCCTTCAGGACCCCTTCTTTGGGAAATAAAGTTTTACCACCACCACCACCACCACGCGCAAGCAAGGAAGCGGAAAGCCAGCGCCGGAGGGAGCAGGGGGGGGGCACTTCTCTGCCAACAACCGCGCTCGTCGCTCGTCCGCACAGTCTCTTATCTCTCCCACGCGCAAGCAAGGAAGCGGTAAGCCAGCGCCGGAGGGAGCGGGGGGGGGGGGGGGGGGGGGGGGGCACTTCTACGCTGCCAACAACCGCGATCGTCGCTCGCTCGCACCGTCTCTTACCTCCACACGGCTCTGACCTTTATGCGCTCAGTTTCCGTTGAAGGCGATAGACCGCACGTACGTTCGCCGCTGCGGCGTATCCGCTTGCTGCCAGAGTTTTGACGGTCGTTGTCTGCAGTCATTCAGTGTGATCTATTCATGTTTGTTTGTGCGCGCTCACACCACGCTTGTTCATTCAGTTAGTAATAGTCGGGCCACATTTTCCAACGCACGCTACACATGCAATGCTGCCCGGATCGCCAGTGCAGCGCTACAGATGTGTCCCTTCGCACGCGCTGCCCACGGGAAGCGCTTCTCATCAACACCACCGTTTCACACGCGCCTTCTCGTGGTCATCGAGTGTCTCGTCATGTCGGTCTACTTACGCCGCAGCACACCTCCTTACTTAATCAGCTCATGTTTACTACAATTCATATTGCTACCAAAGCCGCTCACCTTACTTCGTATGACATTGCTGTGTTGCTATCGCATTCATTGCTTCGCCCTTAGGGCGAAACTGTGACATTTTTTCTTCTCTCTCTCCCTCTCTCGCTCTTTTTTGTCCCTGGTATGTGCCATTGAGCTTGGACCCTTTCTGCACAATCGCCAGGATCGGCCCACTTTTCAGCGTGACACCACCACCATCACCGCTGACACTTGTGAGCCTATAAAGCTTCGCTTAAAAACCGAAAAACAAGTCTGATCCAGCAAGGCCACTTCCTTCCGCCTGGATTGCGCCCGCATCACTAGCTTTGATAATGTTCGATAATTATTCTAGTGAGCCCATGCTTGATCAACTCCGTGGTTGCCTGTCAGCGCCTTGTGTATACATAATCCCCCTCCCTATCTACGTGTTTCCGTTGCGCTGTTTAGCCACGGTGAAAGTGCATGCATGAAAGCGGGTCGTCGCTGAGCAGCGCGTGGTCGGCTCAGCGTGACAGAAAGACGGCAACGTACCGGCGGGCGTGACCCTGTTGGAAGCTGTGCGGCGGAGCACGCGCTTGGGTTGGGCCAGTGCGGCTACGAGCGGGTTCGTCGATAGCCTCTGGCGCAGCTTGGGTATGCCGCTGGTGCCCCACGAGTTGCGACGGCCGCCCTGCTCGACACCGCGCTGCTGAGCCACGCTGCCGCCGATGTCGTTCAGGCTGCGACAAAGAGAATTGGCACCTATCTTGCTTCTTCTATACAGTATGCGCAGCGCTTTTTCGTTTTACATGCGAAGCATTTCTTGGCGAACATTTGCTACTTCGACAGTATCTATCTATCTATCTATCTATCTATCTATCTATCTATCTATCTATCTATCTATCTATCTATCTATCTATCTATCTATCTATCTATCTATCTATCTATCTATCTATCTATCTATCTATCTATCTATCTATCTATCTATCTATCTATCTATCTATCTATCTATCTATCTATCTATCTATCTATCTATCTATCTATCTAGGCGCGCCTACGACTTTGTGCTCTCATGGTCGTTTCGTTAACTTGGTATGTACCAAAATTGGCATACTGTGACAAGAGTATATGACGACCATAAATGACATGTCATGACATGAATGTCATGACATGCTCGTCATGTAGGTCATGAAACAGCCGCCTACGTCTTGGTGCTCTCATGCTCGTTTCGTTAACTTGATAGGTACCAAAATTGGTATAGTATGACAGGAGTGTATGAAGAACACAATTGATAGGTCATGACATGCGTGTCATGTAGGTCATGAGAATGACCCAGCGAAAAAGATTAACACTCAAAAGCCACTGAAATGGGTTCTGACATGGGTATTAAGTCAAGGAAACACTACAGGACGCTGGTAGAAGTCATAGTCTTGAGCATGACTCAGCAAAAATGACAATGACTCAGCAAAAAAAGATGAACACTCAAAAACCACAGGAATGGGTTCGGACGTGGACACTAAGTGAAGGAAACACTCAATGACGATGGTAGAAATCAGTCATGAGCATGACTCAGCAAAAATGACAATGACTCAGCGAAAAAACATTAACACTCAAAAACACTGAAATGGGTTCGGACGTGCGTACTAAGTGAAGGAAACACTAAAGGGTGGTGGTAGAAGTCATAGTCACGAGTATGACTAAGGCTTTCTCCCTAAGATCTCTTAGGTATAGCTAAAGGGACTCCTGAGGACTCATGACATGAATTTCATGACATGTAGGTCATGAAAGAGCCGCCTACGTCTTGGTGCTCTCATGGTCGTTTCGTTAACTTGGTAGGCTCCCCGCACAGTGCTTCGCATAACATCGATTCCCACAGGGCGTGGAATCTGCCGGCTTTATTTTTCATTCTTAACTACCACATGCCACAAAAAAAGCCGGTACAACCTTGTGGCGAACGGCGCTTGCGTTCAAACCAAAGGTTCTAACTAAAGGTGCAACGTAGAAAAGTGTTAAACGATCTTTACAGCGAAGCTTTATTAAAGGAGAAAATGAGACATCCACGCAAATTGTAGCAATTGCTACGAAGGAAACCCATACGTGTTCCTCCAAAGAAAAGCCTCGCAGAGGCTACACTACACTACGCTACACTACGCTACACTACGCTTGCTACGATTTGGGTGGATGTCTCGATTTTCCGTTTAATTACTGCTCTCCACCTAGCGGGTTTCCGCTCAACTATGACTTCAAGCGAAGCTTTATGTGGCTAGGCGGAACCAAAATCCGTCCGCCTGATGTGCGCAGAAACGCCTCCGCCGGATCCCATGCGCATGCGCGAGAAAACCAGGTACGAGAAGAGTTATAAGCAAGGTGGGAGAAAATGGCTGAGTTTATAGATGACCTAGGTACACTCTCGCATTGACGGAAACGTGGAAGTGGGAACTGCGCATCGGAGGGAGCAAGCGGCAAGCAGCGTGTGTACGCATGGTAGTGTACGCATGGTAGTGTACGCATGGTAGCTAAGGTGCCATAGAAGCCCATGTATACGTCCTGCAACGGCGGCATGTGGAGGCACGGAAATGCCATCTACACTTCGCGGGGCCAACGTCTCGGCGGAAGAAAAATCAACATTTGCCGTTCGAGGCTTGTTGCGCCAAGTAGTCTACTGCGCCAACTCACATCACATCGCTATGACATCGCATATACTGAGCATACAACAATACAAATGAAGCGTAGTAAGTGAGAATATTCGCCACAAAATTGCGTCACAATCTAACCTGATTGTACTCATCTATATTTATAGGCCTCTTTCTATATCGGCACGCATTACACTGGTGAGCCTTGAGAGCTTTGCATGAATTCAGAGCAATCGGTTCACCCAGATTTTGAAAGAAGGAGCATATCCATGTGTCCTTAGCACCAACACACAGCTGTTATCCGGTGGTAAGATAAAACCAACATTATATTGAAATGATTAAGAAAAACCACCCTTTAATCTTCACTAACACAGCACGCGTGCCACCTGTATTTTTCTCTGATATTGAAGACATAGCTAAAACATAATATTTAGTAAAAAGGCAGTTCACAAATAAAGTTACTGATCAAATATGATAAGGTTAACGCTCTATATATAGTCATTAATTTTTATGGCTACACATAGGAGAGTGTTGATGACATTAGAGTGTTAAATACGGTAATGCAATATCGGCATATGTCAGCACGCATCACCACGAGCAAACATCTGAAAGCCTGCAGTTTCGTATTCATAATTATTCGTGGATGGAAGCAAGCAGCCCGTGACTTCCCATTTTCCTATTCTAATGGAATTGTCTGTACTTTTTCAAATGTTTCCATTGGAGACGTATTGGATGCATAATTTTCAACAATAATTGGCATGTTGCAGAGAGGAACAAGTTAAATTCCCTCATCAGAAAGGTCTTCAAGCTCGCCCTCGGCTTACCTGTAAGCACTCACACCGAAAACCTGTTAAAGCTCGGAGTGCACAACACGCTCGAAGAAATAATAGAGGCACAAGAGCGTTCACAGCTGCTCAGGCTATCCGGCACCCGGCGGGCCTCAAGATACTCGACGAGATGGGCCTGTCGACCAGTGCCCCGACGCCGTGCGGATTCCCAGTGACATCAGATCTCATCGCGCCCATTCCCCGCAATATGCACCCCGCACACAACGTCGGCAGACGTCAGGGCCAGGGGTAGAGCTCTACTCGAACATGTCCGTAACAACCACATTCAGGCAAGCTTCGTGGATGCCGCGGCATGTGTCCAACAAGAGGCGTTCGCCGTCTCCATCGTCGCCTCTAATTCCAGGATCACTTGCTGCGCTACAGTACGCACTTCGAAGCCCTTAGAAGCCGAACAGGTTGCAATTGCACTGGCTGTGCTCGATGGTCGCAGAGAGGCAATATATAGCGATTCTAAGGCGGCCATTAAGGCCTACCAAACCGGGATGGTCTCCCCTCAGGCCCTTCGCATTCTCCAAAGCTTGAAAAGTATTTCTCCGCATTCTCTCATTTGGTTTCCCGCTCACTTGGGGTCGACTGAGGGCTCCCCTCTGAGAGCGCGCACGAGGCCGCGCGAGGATTCACTGACCGCGCCGCCTCCGCAGTCCCCCTACCCCGCGGGGAACCATTGATCACGTATAATGAGATCACCAAGCATTATTATCTGTCAAGACCGATATTCCCCCTCCCGCACCCTGCCTTATGCAGGGCGCGGGCAGTGACCCTTCGACTTTTACAAGCTCGTGAGTATCCTAATCTTGCGGTTCTTCACGCTATATACCTTGAAAGGTATCCCAGTGCGGACTGCCCTGCCTGTGCCAACAAGCACTTCCTGCGAAGAATAGGTTATGCATATGCCAACAAGCACTTCTACTCTGCCAACAACCGCGCTCGTCGCTCGCCCGCACCGTCTCTTATCTCCACACGGCTCTGACCTTTGTATGCGCTGTGCATTCGCCGCTCAGTTTCCGTTGAAGCGATAGACCGCACGTACCTTCGCCCGCTGCGGCGTATGGCTTGCTGCCAGCGTTTTGACAGTCGTTGTCTGCAGTCATTCAGTGTGATCTATTCATGTTTGCGCGCGCTCACACCACGCTTGTTCATTCAGTTAGTAATAGTCGGGCCACATTTTCCAACGCACGCTACACATGCAATGCTGCCCGGATCGCCAGTGCAGCGCTACAGGTGTGTCCCTTCGCACGCGCTGCCCACGGGAAGCGCTTCTCATCAACACCACCGTTTCACACGCGCCTTCTCGTGGTCATCGAGTCTCTCTTCATGTCGGTCTACTTACGCCGCAGCTCACCTGCTTACTTAATCAGCTCATGTTTACTACAATTCATATTGCTACCCAAAGCCGCTCACCTTACTTCGTATGACATTGCTGTGTTGCTATCGCATTCATTGCTTCGCTCTTAGGACGAAACTGTGACATTTTTCACTCACTAACTCACTAGTGTTTTGCCCCGCGAGATGTTGTCGCGCTTCAATCACACGACCATAATTGATGTCGCTGCTCACTGGCTTGGAACCGTATTTCAGCGTCGACTTCCGACAATGTGAATTGACCTTGGCGCACGCGGTGGAGGAAATGCGACGAATTGCGGTCTCCCAATTGTTCGCACTAAAGCAATTGATGCACCGTCTAGTCTTCCGAAAGTGACGGCCGACGGATGAGGGCAGACTTGAGGTGCCGGTAAGGGCCCACCGTTGGTGGTTTGGCTAGCATGCCTGAGAACGCGGTAGCGTAGCGGGAGTCCAGACGGACGCCTACGCAGCCGTAGCACGCCCGATCCTCGGTGAGACTGGTAGAAAGAACTGATCTGCAAGAATAATACTTCAGGCGAGTGTGCTAAAAATGGTAAGCTTGATGGCGACACGGCAGATGTCCGGGTCTGTTGCGACCGGTGGTCCGAGGATGTGAGCACCGTGGAGAAATGAGGCAACATGGGGCTGCGCCACACATCCAGGACGTTTGAAACGCACATGTTTATATTACATTATGTACAAGAATGACGCAGTCAGCCAACACAACGTAGTCAGCCAACACAGAGAATTTTGGTCACTGACGACGGTGAATGAGCGACCGTATAAATAAGGGCGAAATTTAATAACAGCCCACACAACGGCGAGGCATTCTTTCTCCGTAGTTGAATAGTTTTCTTCTGAGCGCGAAAGAATTCTGCTGGCGTAGGCTATCACTTTCTCGGAGCCGTCTTGCCATTGCACCAGCACGGCACCCAGACCTACATTGCTCGCATCAGTATGAAGTGCTGTCGGGGCGTCCTGGTCAAAGTGTGCCAGAACTGGGGGCATTTGCAGACGCTGACGTAATTCGTTAAATGCCATTTGCTCGCGTTCGCCCCAAACAAAGGGAACATCTTCTCGTGTTAGTCGCGTCAACGGTGAGGCAATACGTGAAAAGTCCGCAATAAACCGGCGGTAATAGGCGCACAAGCCCAAGAAGCGTCTCACTGCCTTCCTGTTAGATGGTGTGGGGAATTTTGTAACCGCGTCTATTTTGTCTGGGTCAGGCCGGACACCTTCGCTACTGACGACGTGGCCCAGGAATTGGAGTTCGTTAAAGCCAAAATGACATTTTTCAGGCTTTAACGTGATGCCTGCAGAGCGTACGGCTTGGAGAACAGCCTGTAGCCGGGTTAGATGCTCTTCGAATGTAGCCGAAAAAATGATCACATCGTCGAGGTATACCAAGCACGTTTGCCACTTTAGACCTGAAAGTACGGTGTCCATTAGACACTGAAAAGAGGCTGGCGCTGTACACAAACCGAAAGGTAGCACCTTAAATTCATAGAGACCGTCGGGCGTCACGAAGGCAGTTTTCTCCCGATCTCGCTCATCGACTTCTATTTGCCAATACCCGCTGCGTAGGTCCATGGAGGAAAATAGTGTGCGTGGCGCAACCTGTCGAGTGAATCGTCGATGCGTGGTAACGGATAGACGTCTTTCTTTGTTACCTGATTTAAGTTGCGGTAGTCAATACAGAAACGTAAACTGCCGTCTTTTTTCTTGACCAACACCACGGGGGACGCCCAAGGACTCTTCGAAGGCTGTATCACATCATCCTCGAGCATTTTCTTCACGTGCTTTTGTATTTCTTCGCGTTCCTTCGGGGCCACACGGTAGGGGTTCTGTCGAATCGGTCTAGTGGCATCGTCCGTAATTATCCGATGTTTGGTCAGTGGTGTTTGCTTTACCTTGGACGTACATGAAAAGCAATCCTCAAACTGCTGTATTAGTTCCAGTAGGCGCTGCCGCTCAGCGGGCAACAGGGCCGAGCAAACGTCGACGGACAATGTTGTCGGGGCCGGAATGGTCTTGTCACTCGTTTCTTGGTCGTGCACAGCGAAGCAGTCCTTGTACTATGTCATCACAGAACGCAACTGCAGTGCCTTTCGGAACGTGGCGGCGCTCGTTGCTAAAGTTCGTAAGGAGCACTGCGGCGTGCCCACGATTTAAAGCCAGAATGCCCCGTGCAGTCAAAACGCCTTGTGTGAGGAATAATACGTTGATTTGTTCCGCTATCACATCACCGTGGTAAGGCCTCTCGGTAGAAACAGACACAAGGCAGCAGGTTCGCGGCGCATCGTCACGTCCTCGGCTAGTCGCAAACGCCCGTGCTGTCTATTATACTTGCAGTCTACATCTGGGTTCACTGAAAATGTGACCAAACGCTCCGGGATGTTTATAATAGCTCCATAATCCCGCAGAAAATCCATCCCCAAGATGAGTCCTTTGAAGCACTCGGGGAGAATAACGAACGTGGCAACAAAGCTGGAATCACCGATGCGGAGTCTGGCGGTACATTTACCCGTTGGCGTCATTATCTGACCCCCGGCACTTCTTATGTGTGGCCCTGTCCATGGTGTTTTCACCTTTTTAAGGCGGTCAACCAGCTCTTGACGCATAATCGAGAAATCAGCACCGGTGTCCACAAGGGCTGTTACGGGATGTCCGTCAACAAAAAGGCTGAGGTCGGCGCGAACACATTCGTCGGCATTACTCGTCGTCGGCATGTCGTCTTGTTGCGGCGGTTGGGGGGTCTTTTCGGCGTCTCGACAGTTGGCAACCTTCCCCCCGGAGGTCGCGGCCGTTAGTTTCCCCGGTGAGGACTGGGGGAACGGCCTCTGACGACGTCAGCGAAACTGGGACGGTTGGGGGAAGCGGAACGTTGAGGTAACGGAGACTGCCAGCGACGACGTGGGGAAGCGGCTTGGGTGGTCGGCGAGTAACCCTCGTCCAGGGCACGGCGGTATTCAAAGCGCGGGGAAGCTGAACGTGGAAAGCCTCCAAACGCGACGTCTCGATGAGGGCAGTAACGGGCAATGTGGCCCGGTTCCCCACAGTAGAAGCAGAGTGGCCGACGGTCGGCAGTACGCCACAAGTCAGTTCGGCGAGCTGGTGGTCGTCTCCCAGGTTCCCGCTGCCACGACGGAGTGGTAACAGGTCGCGGATGGAACGGCGTGGTCGGCGGTGGAGGGGGAGGACGACGAACGGCATCGGCATAGCTCAACGGGCGTGATTCGGGGCACGGCGCGGGCGATGAAAAGGCTTGCCGCAGCTCCTGGCGGACGACTTCGGCAACAGAAGCAACTGCTGGCTCGGTAGAAGGAGCAACCAGGGTTTGTAGTTCCTCACGCAGTATGCTGAGAATTAACTCTCGCAGAGAGCTTTCGCTAGTGGTGGCATTCTGAGCGGCGGCGCTCATCGGTGTGGTATTGGACAGGCGGTCAATGTGGCGGCATCGTTGCTGAAGTGCTCGCTCGATTATTGTGGCCTCCTTGATGAATGCGTCTACCGTGGTTGGTGGGTTTCATACCAGGCCTGCAAACAACTGTTCCTTAATTCCGCGCATGAGATGGCGCACTTTCTTAGTCTCGGGCATATCGGGGTCAGCTCGGCGTAATAGACGGGACATATCCTCAGCATACATAGCGACGCTTTCGTTGGGTTTCTGGAAGCGCGCTTCGATTAGCGGTTGCGCGTAATCCCGCCGGTCGGAACAGGAGAACGTATCCAGGAGTTGGCGTTGAAAGTCGTTCCACGTTTGGAAGTACGCTTCCCGGTTCTGGAACCACGTGCGCGCACTGTCTTCTAGTGCGAAATAGGCGCGCCTAAGTTTTTGTTCTGCGCTCCATTCGTTGACTTTGGCAACCCTCTCATACTGATCAAGCCAATCCTCAACGTCTTCAAACGCGTCGCCACGAAAGATATCCGGAACGAGAGGATGCTGAAGAGTCACCTGGGAAGGGCTTGTCGTCATCTGTGAAGGAGGAAGATTCGCCGATGTCGGAGCTGCAACGCTGGTGAATTCTGGGCTCAGGCCTAACAGGCGGCGGCTGAATCGGTGCACTGGAGTAATGTCGAGAGGTTGATTCTCGGGACTGCGTGTACGGGTCCGAGCAGGCGTCCCGAGCATCAGGTACCCAGCACCTCCACCAGTGTCACGACGGTGAAAGCTCGAAGGACAAACGAACCGCACTTGTCGGCAGAGGCAGCAACAAGAACGGACGGTTTTAAAATACCGCGCGCTACTCACTGCTTCTTCTTCTTCTTGCTATGTTTTTTCATAACTGCCGATGTGTCTTATGTCGTCGTCATCGCCGCGCTAGACACGTGGCAATATGACCATAAGAGGTTCGCGTTCAAGTTCAAGCTGACGATCTCTCCTTCCACCAAGCGTCCGTCTCCTCTTTTAACCTCTCCGCCGTCCTGGTCCCGTCATTTTGCCACAATCCAGCGTCAGGAGATGGATGACATCATCATCATCAGCAGCAGTATCATCAGCATCATCATCATCAGCAGCAGCAGCAGCTGCCGTGGAGGAATGAGGCAACGTGGGGCTGGGTCACACATCCGGGACGTTTGAAACACACGTTTATGTTACATTATGTACAAGAATGATGCAGTAATACTGAGCATAAAAGGTTCGCGTTCAAGTTCAAGCTGCCGATCTCTTTTTTCACCAAGCGTCCGTCTCCTCTTTTAACCTCTCCGCCGTCCTGGTCCCGTCATTTTGACATAATGCAGCGTCAGGAGATGGATGACATCATCATCATCAGCAGCAGCAGCAGTATCATCAGCAGCATCATCATCATTAGCAGAAGGAGCAGCAGCTGCCGTGGAGGAATGAGGCAACATGGGGCTGGGCCACACATCCAGGACGTTTGAAACGCACATGTTTATATTACATTGTGTACAACAATGACGCAGTAATACTGAGCATAAAAGGTTCGCGTTCAAGTTCAAGCTGCCGATCTCTTTTTTCACCAAGCGTCCGTCTCCTCTTTTAACCTCTCCGCCGTCTTGGTCCCGTCATTTTGCCACAATCCAGCGTCAGGAGATGGATGATATCATCATCATCATCATCATCATCATCATCATCATCATCATCATCATCATCGGCATTACTTGCTGCTGGCAACCTGGTGCTGCTCTGCTCCTTCTGCTCTGCCCCTTCAGCAGCAGCAGCAGCAGCAGCAGCAGCAGCAGCAGCAGCGGCGGCGGCGGCAGCGGCGGCGGCAGCGGCAGCAGCAGCAGCAGCAGCAGCAGCAGCAGCAGCAGCCGCCGCCGCCGCCGCCGCCGCCGCCGCCGCCGCCGCCTATATTTATGTCTACTGCAGGACGAAGGTCTCTGGCTCAATTGCCCCTGGCTTGCGCTAGCTGATTGCAATTTCCACCTGCAAATTTCGTAATTTTTTCACCCCACCTAGTTTTCTGCCGTCCTCGACTGCGCTTCCCTTCTCTTGGCCCCCATTGTGTAACCCTAATGGTCCACCGGTTATCTTCTCAACGCATTACGTGGCCTGCCCAGCTCCATTTCTTTCTCTTAATGTCAACTACGATATCCCCTATGCCCGTTTGCTCTCTGATCCACACCGCTCTCTTCCTGTCTCTTAACGTTACGCCTAACATTTTTCTTTCCATGGCTGCTTATGCGGTCCTTAACTTGTTCTCGAGCTTCTTTGTTCTCCAACTTTCTGCCCATATGTTAGCACCGGTAGAATGCAATGATTGTACACTTTTCTTTTCAACGTATAGGGGTATTTACTCAAGTTCGCTCATGCGACCTGACCCTTCTCTGGATCGCACCGCGCCAGCGGAGCGGCAGTCGCCCGCAAGCACTTTCGCAGCAGCCCTAACAGTCAGAGCTGTGACCCCTAACCCGCGGTTCGCACTGAGTTGCGAGCACGGCGGGTTCAGGCCAGGGGGGACAGGGTGAGTCTTTGACTTAAGGTGTTTATTCACCTTGAGTTTACACACACCAACTGAGGCAACAACAGCAGATACAATAAACTAAAACCACCGCGTTCCGCACGACTGAGGTGACAAAACCGCACAATAGTGGAAACACACGAGAGGCTGATAAGGGTTCAGCTCACCTAGCGTGGATCCGCGCTCGGCCCTGGGGCGGTCAGTCGCTCACAAAAGCCGGGCGTTGCAGGGGGACGGCAGTGTCCGCGGCTGAATTGAGATGCGGCCAGTCGCAGCCGAAAGACCGAAACGCCTCGGGGGAATAGCGCTTCTCCCCGAGCGACGGAGAGGGAGTATCCCCGGTTCCAAGAAAGGGGAAAGGAGGGAACGGGGTGCCTCGGTCTCGCGGCCAGGTGCGAAGAGCAGCGGGAGCGGCGAAACGTGCTCTCTCCCCGCTACCCTCCGCGAGCGAGCACGTGATCATCGCATGATAACCGCGCGGCCGCTCCGAAGATAACGGGATGCGCGTGCAATCCCCCCTCCTTAAAATCCCCCTTCAGCCGCGGCCGCCGTCACCTGAGGCTTTTCCGAGAGGGGCCAGCTACTCCGCCATCAGGGCGGTGAAGTCCAAGTCGATTAGGGCCTTGGCCACCCGCGGACTCGCTCCGCGACAGCCGACCGGAGCAGACGTGTTGCGGATGGGCTCCTGCTCCACCCCGATAAGCTGCGAGTCGTCCTTCTCCGCCAACGCCGGTTGCTATCGCACCTCCGGCTGCCTTGGTCGCCTCATGCCGAACGGCCCGACGGGTTCGCCGCCGCCTGCGTGTAGATACTCCTACGCTTCCTGGCCCGCCGCTCCTCAGCCCAGCCGCTAAACCGGTTTCGAGTCGGACTCTGCCTGCGCGGCCCTGCCGCGTCAGGCTCTCCGACTGTCAACCGCCGCCCCGACTACTGAAATGGCCGCCGGAAATTCGCCCGATGATGCGGGCCCTTCCAGCGATCACCAACTGACACCATCGATGGTGAACCTCCCTGATGAAGACTCCGATATGGATTCGCGTGAATATTCCTCCCAAGATCCAGGCCTCCTGACATCGTCGTCCGATCCTGCTGCGAGCTCCCCTTCCCACGGGCCTGCGTGGGAATACTCTCTCAGCAAGCATCGGGCGAAGAAGCTCCGCAGGGCCGCCCGGGAAGCTCAGATCTCCTCATCATTGGGTGCAGCTAATTCCGTGAGTGGCACTCCCTCCAATGTCAACGTCCCGTCCCCAGACATAACCCGAAAGCCCGGTCCTCGTCGCCCTAGACTTCCACCCCTTCCAAAGGGTGATCTGAAGGTAGTTATCCGGCCGACAAGAGGCCTAGCCCTCAAACAATAACCACGCCATCTCGGCAGCAATTGTCATGTCCTGCCAGACCCCCGCCCGTGTGGAGGGGAAATACGTCGTGCGCCCCCACAAGGGCTCAAACATCCTGATAGTCAGCACCCCGCACGAGGAAACTGCTGACGAGATCTGCCAACTTACCCACCTGAAGCTGGCCAACCAAGCCCACCCGGTGAGAGCGTACGTGCCGTTCTCACCGCAAACCATCAGAGGTGTCATTCACGGACTGGACCCCAACAACACAAGAGAAACCCTCATGAAAGGACTGTGGGTGCGGGACACCCGCATCAAGATCCTGGACGCCCGCATCTTGGGCACATCTACAACGGCACTGCTCACCATAGACGGGCCCCACCTGCCCAGGCTGGTCTATCACGGTGGGTGTGAATACCCGTGCCACCAGTTTAGGCCGGCCCGGCAGTTCTGCCAGATGTGTATGCAGTCGGGACATCGTCCGGACGTGTGCCCAAACCCCAACACACCGGTTTGCCGCCAGTGCGGCATGCAGAACCCACCCCCCACCCATGTCTGTGAGCCGAAATGCGGACTATGCGGTGGTCAGCACGAAACCGGCACAAAGGAATGCCCCAAGAGACTGAAACCAGCAAGGATGCTTCAGCCGCCACCCGCCCGCAACAACGCAGAGAAGAGGCCGTCTCGATTGGACGGCCTCCCCAAGATCTACAATAATCGCTGGTTCTACTCCGAGGACAGTGACTCAGCGAGCCGCAGCCAGTCCAGGAGCCGGTCTGGGTCCGGAACCCGAGCCCGGCAACAACAGGCACAACCACCACAAATTCGGACACCGCCCACACCGATGCCGAGGAAGAAGAAGCAGCAGCAACCCGCCCAAGACACAACGAAGCAGGTGAGCTGGGAAGGCAAGGGCAAGGACTCCCCTGCTCCTCAAACAGACCCCCGAATCCCTAAATTACAAGCTATTATAAAAGCGCAAAATGCTAAGATAGCAGAACAAGACGCGAAGCTCACAGCGCTTATGGCCAAACTTGAACAAGTAATTAAACACAACACCGCGCCGCCACCAACCACACCCCCACAGCAACCCAATGAAGTAGTGACACACCAAACGCTACAGCGAACACTACAGGACATGGAGAAGACACTAGTCAGCTCTCTCATCGAAAATGTCACCCAACTATTCAGCGCGCTTCAAGCAAAAATCGAGAACATAGCTGCCAACCTCACGCAGGTAACTGCTACACAGAACCAACACTCCAACTCCATACAGGCGCTCCAGACTCAACGCCGAAAACGCGCCTCGTCATGCGAACAAGGCCCCTCCCGTAATCGCAGCCGTGCCAATTCCATCGGGAGCGATTCAAGCCCGCCAGCCCACCTAGTCACCCAATATGGCCCCAAACCATAAGCCAAACACTACTGAACACATCGAAGTATGGCAGTGGAACTGCAGAGGTTTCAGAAGAAAACAGGGTCTCCTGAAGCAATACCTCTGCACCACCCCCGTAAGACCTGACATTATCTGCCTGCAAGAGATAGGGGCCGACAGAACCCCTACGCTAGCCGGCTACTACACGATCCACCAACCCCACATGGCGAAGGTTGCAATCCTCGTCGCAAAAGACATCACTGTTATCGAGCACTCGTTGTCAGAACAGGAGGTTGAGCACTTAACCATAGAGATCGTACCCAACAAACGGGGCCGAAAGAGCACGTTCGTGGTTAACACGTACAAGCCACCAAGGCCGGCGAAGGCCGATTTCACCAACCTCCTTTCCGAAGCCAGTCGACTGGCGCAAGCAAACCAGCTTATTGTAGTCGGGGACTTCAATTCGCCTCACCGGGACTGGGGGTATCAGTCAAACTCAGCAAGAGGAGTGACAGTCGCGCGAGCAATAGAATCCCTACGAATGGAACTCCTTACCGACCCTCTATATCCGACCAGGGAAGGCAACAGTGTCACCCGTGACTCATGCCCCGACCTCACCCTGATCAAGAACGTCGCCAAGGCCACGTGGACGAACCTAGGAGAAACCCTGGGCAGCGACCACTGTATACTCAGCACGTCCATATCATCTAGCAAAATTAGAAGACATCTGGGTGCCGCCCATATCACTGACTGGCCCAAATTCCGCAATGCACCCGTCCCGTCAGGTCCAATCCAGTCGATACACGTCTGGAGCGAGGACATCAGACAGGCATACAAGACAGCCACAGAAACAATACACCGCACACCGGAAGCCCCAGAGGTAGACCGCCACCTTCTCAAGCTATGGGAAAAGCGCAACCGGCTCGTGGGAAGATGGAAAAGGCAACGGCTAAACAGATCCCTCCGCCTGCGGATTGCACAGCTCACAGAGGGCGCTCAGACATACGCCACCAACCTAGCACAGCAAAACTGGCAACAGTTTTGTGAGTCACTGCGGGGAACGCTGGGAACCTCCCGTACGTGGGCAATCCTGCGGAACCTCATCGACCCCTCTAAATCAAAATCTGAATCTACACGCACCCTGAAGCGCATTGCTCACCTCTTTCCGGGAGACAACGTAGCCCTACTTCTTGCTCTAAGGGACAAATACATCGGCACCAGCACCGCGCCACCCTGCTCTGCGACCTATCAGGGTGAGGAAAATCCGGCACTCGACGCTCCCATCTCCGAAGCCGAGGTGTACGCCGCAGTACGATCGTGCACCCGAAATACTACGGCTGGAGCGGACAAAATTAACAACGCCATGATCCGCAACCTGAGCAAGGCACAGATCAGGGACCTCACCAAGTACCTGAACGACTCGCTCTGGGAGAAGAATGAAATTCCCTCCGAGTGGAAACACTCGGAGATCATAGTAATCCCGAAACCGGGCAAGAAGCCGGCAGTGGAAGCTCTACGACCTATATCTTTCACATCGTGCCTGGGCAAGCTCTACGAGCGAGTCGTCCAGACGCGCCTTCAACACTACATAGAAGATAACGACCTTTTTCATCCATCCATGATTGGCTTCCGGTCGGGCCTGTCGACACAAGACGCCTTCCTTCTCCTGAAGGAGGAAGTACTCTCTAACATCCCGAGGGGTGGCGAACACCTCATTATGGCGCTGGATCTAAAAAGCGCGTTTGATAACGTGTCTCACGAGGCAATACTCTCCGAGCTCAGCAATCTCAACTGTGGCGAGCGCACCTTCCAATATGTCAAGACTTTTCTGTCCAACCGAACGGCAACAATAGGAATGGGTGACACGAGATCGGACCCTCAAGACATGCCCAACAAGGGCACACCACAGGGATCGATCATCTCCCCGCTCCTATTCAACGTCGCCATGATCGGCGTCGCAAGGGCTCTGCAGCAGGTTCCGAACATCGGATACACCCTGTATGCGGACGACATTACGATCTGGACAAACACCGGCTCTCTAGCCGAGAAGGAAGACACACTCCAAGCAGCAGCAATCTGCGTCGAAACAGAGGCCATTCGATGTGGACTCCACTGCTCCCCCGACAAATCCGAAGTGATCCGCATACAGGGACATCACTACAAATCGCCAGGCAACCTAAACATCCTCCTACATGGGGTCCCAATCCGGGAGGTACCACTCATCCGGATCCTGGGCCTCTGGCTGCAGAGCGACGGAAAGGCCAACCACACACTCCAACTGCTCAAGACTACAACACAGCAGATCTCTAAGATGATCCGCCGGGTGGCCAGAAACAGAAAAGGCATGCGGGAGGAGGACACGATCCGTTTGGTGCAGGCACTGGTCATCAGCCGCCTTTCCTACGGGCTCCCTTACCTCACCCTGCTCCGAGCAGACTTCAACAAAGTTAATGCGATGATACGCGTAGCCTACAAGAACGCCCTCGGTCTCCCACCGTACACATCCAACGTCAGCTTGGAAGCTTTGGGACTAAATAACACGTTCGAGGAAATTCAGGAGGCGGTCCTCCTGACCCAGAGAGAACGCCTCCTGTCCACAGCGACAGGCCGACACATCCTAAAGCGCATCGGCTACCCGGCGGACCTTGACGCCATCCAGTCGACCACAAACATTCCGACATCGTACCGAGCCAGAGTACACGTGGCCCCGCTCCCAAAAAATATGTCACAATCCCACAACGAAGGCAGAAGAAACGCCCGAGTGGACTACCTCAAACGCACAGTGGGACGGAGCCCGAGGACGGTGTACGTGGACGCCGCCCTATATAAGGATGCATCGAACGCAGCAGCAGCCGTGGTGGTGGACTCTTCTTACGAAGAAGTCTCCAGCATCTCCATCCCGCACTGCACCGTCACAGAAGCGGAAGCTGCGGCGATCGTGCTGGCCGTTCAGTACGGGGACGCGACCAACCGAGAACTTCAAGTAATAACCGACTCCCAAGCGGCGTGTCGGCTCCTTCTTGCAGGCAGAATACCTCAGAAATTAGCTAGGTTCACGACTAATCCATTGGCTAGAAATTCATCGCTCAAACATCAGATCACGTGGGCTCCGGGGCACTCGGGGCTGGAGGGTAACGAGGCCGCGGACAGGCTAGCTCGAGGTCACACAAACCGAGCGGCCACAATCCTCGATCCCACTACTACCCTCCCCGTACCTGCGGCTTACGGCGCGCGACTTCAACACTTGCGCAAACAACGTCAGCTTTACCCCCCCACCACACAAGGGGCTAAATGCACAGGAAGCACGGGACTGGAGACAGCTCCAAACCAACACCTTCCCCAACTTACACAAATACAGCATTATCTTCTCAGAACACTACAAAGACGCATGCCCATGGTGCAACGAACGACCCACCGCCTACCACGTCACGTGGGGGTGTACAGGCCCCAAACCGCCAGACATACAAACACAACAACCGGAGGAGCAGTGGGAGGCCACTCTGTCCAGCCCCGACCTAGCAACCCAGCGCGGACTGGTAATCCAGGCGAGAGCGGCAGCCAAGGCCACTGGGGTCTTGAAATGAAGACTCCACTCGATGTACATTTTCCTCCGTATTTATTTTCTGTGTGAATAAACGTTTTCTACTACTACTACTTGGCCACCCGCCGTCGGTGTCGCTGGGCTGTCGATCCCCGCAGGCCAGGTCGAGGTGCCGGGCGATGGTGACGACGAGCATGATGATGGTGCTGACAAAACCGCAGGGACCTTCTGCGTGGTCCCCGCGGCGGCCTCCAGCAGCCATTTAGCAAACTGCGGGTCCGTCCTTGCCCGCCGAATGACGTCTTCGGTAGCCGCGTTCGTGTGCGGCTCGGTGGTTTTCTTTGAAGGTGCTCCGTCCCCAAGGGCCGCGATCCGCTGTCGATGGAGCAGTGATCTCTCGTGGCTCTCGGGGATGATCAGCCCGCCTTACTCGCAGAACACAGAGCCCGGATCCGGGAAATGCAGGCGCTGTTCGACCGGCGATCTAGTTCAGTGATCGTCCGGCCCTGAAATGGCACGAAAAGCCGGTCGCTTCTCTTCGGGATGCGCGCCCGCTCCTGCCTTTTGCACGGCGTCGCCGAAAAGTAGGAGACGGGAGCCTCCGTGCCGGCCTGGAAGGTCCACGTTGCCACCGAGCGCCTTTCTAGTTTAGTGCCCGGTGCGGCCAAGTGATGTTGGCCTGTGGATCCTGGATGAAAGGGGGTGCCAGGCCGGCTTCTCATCGCGCCCTCGCTCTCTCGGCCACCAGACATGGAAGCCCCGGGAGCGGCAGGAGCCTGTTGTTGTTGCTTGGGCCGCTTGATCCTCGCGTGGTCGGGCCCGCCGGAGTTATGGTACGAGTTCGACAAGCGCTTCTTCGCGTCGGTGGCGCGGAAATCACGGTGGTTCGACATCTTCGCCGAGTACGGAGCATAGCTTTCTTGATACCCAGCTGGACGAAGGCGGAAGTGCAACTGTCCCGTTTAGGTATCGTCAGGCCCGTTCGTCCCCGTCGCCCCGCCTTTTCGGTGTACGGCATCTCGGAGGGTGCAGAGCCAAAGGCTCGCCGAGCCATTACGGATGGCGGGTTGCGACTCGTTGCGCAGCGGGAGGCCAGTCCGTTCCTGTGGGAGAAGTCTTACGCTCGGCTCCGGCGCCGGGTGCCTGGTTGCGGGCCCGCAACTCGGTCGCGGGGCTTTGCGGTACGGTTCGAAGAATTCTGCGCCGCTGCCCCCATTTCGGACCGGAAGCTGTTTACGGCCTTTTATTGCGATAGCAATTATATGGACTCTTCAACCGCATTTCTGCCGTCGGCGTCGCCGTCGCCGTCGCCGTGAGGTTCCCTATAGATAAAATCTTCGCCGCGCGCCGTATGCCCGAGCGGAAGCGTGCGGGGACGCGCGCTATCACGGAGAGCGAACGCACTCAATCTCCCACGCGCAAGCAAGGAAGCGGGAAGCCAGCGCCGGAGGGAGCGGGGGGGGGGGGGGGCGCACTTCTACTCTGCCAACAACCGCGCTCGTCGCTCGCCCGCACCGTCTCTTATCTCCCCACGGCTCTGACCTTTATGCGCCGTGCATTCGCCGCTCAGTTTCCGTTGAAGCGATAGACCGCACGTGCCTTCGCCGCTGCGGCGTATGCGCTTGCTGCCAGAGTTTTGACAGTCGTTGTCTGCAGTCATTCAGTGTGATCTATTCATGTTTGTTTGTGCGCGCTCACACCACGCTTGTTCATTCAGTTAGTAATAGTCGGGCCACATTTTCCAACGCACGCTACATATGTAATGCTGCCCGGATCGGCAGTGCAGCGCTCCAGGTGTGTCCCTTCGCACGCGCTGCCCACGGGAAGCGCTTCTCATCAACACCACCGTTTCACACGCGCCTTCTCGTGGTCATCGAGTCTCTCTTCATGTCGGTCTACTTACGCCGCAGCACAGCTGCTTACTTAATCAGCTCATGTTTACTACAATTCACATTGCTACCAAAGCCGCTCACCTTACTTCGTATGACATTGCTGTGTTGCTATCGCATTAATTGCTTCGCCCTTAGGGCGAAATTGTGACATTTTTTCTCCTCGTCGCTGGCTGCTGGGGCTTCGCTTTTCTCGCCGCCTCTTGCGTGGAATACATCACTGACTGTCCATGGCCTGCTCGTTTGTACACACAGCGAAAACGGTCTTTTATGCTTGGTTGTAGTAGCACGGTTCCCGACGGGCGGTCTGCGGCTGCGACAATTTGGTTAACCCCTCTCGCTTCTTCCAAAGAGAAAGCGCATGCTCGCTCTGGAAGGCTGCACGCCAGACATCGAAGGAGCGTTCCGTCCGATATTGCGCACAATGAAATAGCCTCTGCAAACCGGACAGAGTTAGTTCTGCCGAGATCGCAAGTTATAGCGCCGCAGTGGGCTCGAACGTCGAGCTGTGCCTCCCGATGTCACTGCCTGCGGGCGCGGGAGAGCGTACCCTGTGTCGTAATAGGGTTTGAGGTCGCAGACATGCACCGGTCTGCTGATTGGTCTTAAGTCCGCCAGCCTGTACACGAGCGAAGAGACAGTCTCTCGCACCCGGTACGGTCCGGTCCATTTCGGCGCCAGAGAAGCTGAGAATTTCTTACTGGCGTCGCTTAGGACGTGATTCCGCCTCAACACCAGGTCGCCCACTTTGTACTGAACTTCCCGATGAGAGCGGTCGTACTGCGCTCTCTGCTCGGCGCGAGCAGTGCTCAGGTTCCGTCGCGCTTTGCGTAAAGCCTCCGTTGCGCGCAGCCCAGTTGCATAATCGGCGCGTGCCGACGAAACAACCAGTTCCGTGCTGCTGCGTTCCTGTAGAGTGCGTTCTACCGGATTCAACAGCTCCCTGCCAAGATTGAGGGTGGCGGGTGTACACCCAGTCGAGCGATTCACTGTCGACCTGATAGCAAATCCAATTTCAGGGAGACAAGCGTCCCAATCGCTGTGCGTCCCCGCAAATGCAACGAGCATGTGTTTGATGTTGCGGTTCACACGTTCAGTGGGATTCGCCTGGGCGTGGTACGTGGTTGTTCTCCTGTGCTTAATGCCGAGAGCTGCACAAGAATACACGAATAATTTGGCCGTGAAATAGGACGCATTGTCCGTTGTCAACTGCTCAGGGTAGCCGAATCGTGTAAACACCTCGATCAGCTTCCCCATGATTACGCGTGCCGACAGCTTCCGCAGGGGGAACAGTTCCACCTACTTGCTGAAATGGTCTGTGACGACGAGAAGGAATTGGTTCCCACTCGGTGTCCTTGGGTAAGGTCCCATGACGTCACATGCCGCAATCTGCCAGGGTGTTCGGCTATTAATCGGCTGCATGAGCCCGGGTGGTCGTCCACCACGCGGCTTCACGCGTCGGCACACGTTGCATGAGCGGGCGTAGCGCATCACATCCCGCTTCATTCCAGGCCAGGTAGCAAAGCGGCACAACTTAAGGTAAGTCTTAGGGCCACTCGCATGCCCAGCGATACACGTATCGTGAAAGTAGCGTAAAAGTGCTCCTCTCAGCGTGCGTGGAATGACCGCTTTGAAGGACTCATGTGTATCCTCCTCCGCGGAAATGTATCTCAGCAGGACGCCGTCAGAATCTAGCAGGTAGGAATCCAACGCGCTCACAGCACTACCAGCTGTTTCGGAGCGCCGCGCACTCACAGCAATACCAGCTGCATCCACGTGCGCCGCGGCCGCGCCGCCGGGCTCCCGGAGCCCCTCAAACACTTTCTTACAAAAGGGATCCTCCCGCTGTGCATCTAACAGCTCCTTTCTGTTGAACACGCTCTCCACTGAACTGACGCAGTCCAAGTGGTTCACGCTTTCGTCCTGAAAAGGTGGTTCGTCCGTCCTCCCTTTGGGACTATTGCCGTCGAGCATTGTAGCAGTTACTCTGCTCTTAGGCTGAGTCTCTGAAGAGTCAGGACGGGTATTAATGTTACCCCTCCTGATGATTTCGAGTGTCGCCGCAGTTAATCTGCTCTCGAGCTCAGTTTCGGGCGAATCGAGTTGAGTAGTAATGTTACTCTCCTCACGGTCAACGGGCGCGCGCGAAAGTGCGTCCGCCACCACGTTCTTCTTTCCTCTCCTGTAGCGAACGGTAAAGTCATATCGCTGCAGGAGAAGTGCCCATCGCGCGAGCCGGCCGCTCGGCTCTCCTAGACGCCTAAGCCAAGTTAGTGCCACGTGATCAGTCTCGATAATAAATGAAACTCCATCAACGTAGTAGTCGAACTTTTTAGAGCGAAAATCATCGCGAGACATTCCTTTTCTGTCACAGAATAATTTTTCCCTGCGGGGCTCAAAGAGCGGCTAGCAAATGCTACCGGCCGCAAGCTACCTTCGTGCTGTTGGAGCAAAACCGCTCCTAGGCCAAGGTCGCTGGCGTCCGTGTGTATGACAAATTCCTTGTTCAGATCTGGTAGCTTTAACTCAGTGGTCTCCAGGGGCGCGTTTACGAGGTTGCGCAGTGCCGCCTCTTGCTCGGGACCCCATCTCCACGGCTCACCTTTCCTTAACAGCACAGTCAAGGGGGCTTGCAGTGTAGCGCAGTCTGGGATGAACTGGCGATAGAAGTTCACCAGCCCCAAAAAGCGTCTCAGTCCGCCTATGTCTACCGGTGACGGGTAGTTGAATAATGCCTGAACCTTGTCGTCGCACGGCAGAAGGCGTCCGTTATCCAGTGTAAACCCCAGTAGCGTTACTCGGGTTGCTGCTATCTGAGTCCTCGTAGGGTTTAGCGTTATCCCCGCGGACCTCAGACGTCCCTGAGATGGCGTAAGTGCTCATCAAAAGTCCGCGAGTGTACCGCGACATCGTCTAGGTAGTGCCACCTTGCGTCACCTAGGACACGATCCATTAGGCGCTGGTAAGTCGCAGGCGCACCGACCAGTCCATTCGGGTAAAGGCCCCGGTGACAAGTGAAGGCAGTCTTCTCTCGGTCACGGGGATCCACCTGAAAGTATCCTCTGCTTGCATCGAGCGCAGTGAAGTACTTCGCTCCGCCAACATTGGACACGATCGAGGGAATGCTAGGAAGCGGATATGCATCCTTGCGTGTTACCTCGTTCAGGCGGCGATAGTCAACACAAAGGCGGGTCGTCCCATCCTTTTTAGGAACCAACACCACAGGAAAACCCCATGGGCTACCGGACCTTTCAACAACGCCTGTATCGAGCAGTTCGTCCAGGGTGCTGTCTAGTGCTTTCCTCTTAGCCAAACTAACCGGCCGAGGATTGCACTTCCACGGAGAGGGGTAATTTTGTGCCTAACTAGCGTGGTGCAGCCAGGCCGCTCTGTGAATACGGCGTCATATTCATTCAGAAGCGATGAGAGGCGAGCCTTCCACCGACAAACTGCTTGAGCAGCGGGTGGTCTCGTTCACCCCTCACTGCAGCGCACTGTGCTACCGCAGCGGGGGTTGGGGGCCGTGCGGGAGGGGAGCGGTTCCCCTCCGCGCCTTTTTCCTCAGCGCGGCTGCCTGGTCGGCATGTCTACCCGGCGGAAACTGTTCTGAGTGACCTTTTTGGGCAATCGTTGAGTCGGTCTGCGCGCGAAGCATCCTCGAACGAAGTTGTCTCTGACGCTTTTTGAAATTTAACGAAAGGTTTCAGGGCGCCACATGCTCGCTCCCTATATCCTCCCTTGCAGTAACAATGCCCGTCTTGGCGAGGAAGTCTCTACCAAGAATTATAGGAACCGACAGGCCGGGTAGGTGAGCGAGGCGTTCATCCGTTTCTCCCACCGCACCGCTCGCGTGCGCCGTGCCGCTGGCGAGTCGGAAAGTTACATTACTCTCAGTCTGACGCCGTTCCGACGGAGATGTTCACACACCTCGTCGCCAAAGAGTGAAGCGCTTGCTCCCGTGTCTAACAGCGCAAAAAACCTGCGCCGGGCGACTGTAACCTCTATGATCGGCACTGGCGTGTTGTTGGATGGTCCGAAACGACAAGCCAGCGGGGCAAGGAGTTCATGTGTCTCACTTGGCGCCGCTGTAACTGCCGCCGGCTATGCAGCGTTGCTCACCGGCGGCTCCGCTCGTTTCCCGAAAGCGCGTGCTCTCGGTTCGCAGCTTGTCTGCAATCCCGGGCGAAGTTTCTCGGCTGGTTGCACCGATAGCAGAGGATAGTCGGCGTTTGTCGGGCTTGGCGTGCAGTGACTCGCGCCGGTTGGCCATTGTTCCTCCCTATCGACTGCTCCCTTGCAGGCGCGCTCTGCTCTGGCAGCCTCGGGTCGACATGTCCACCACGATTCTGCATACCTCGGCCATCGGCAGCGCGTGCTGCACGCATGGCATACGTGTACGGGTCGAGAGCCCGGTCAGATAATTCCCAACCGCTTCTCAGGGGCCCGTCGCTGAAGGCAATCGCACCATCTCCCCGGGAACGACTGCGAAAAGTGTCCCCGTTCCATGCACATCGCGGCTCAACTGCCTGCGACGCTGGGGGTGGAGGCCGGTATGAACGCGAGGCGAGTATGTCCGCCTGTATGCGCTTTGCCTCCGAGGCCAGCTCATCCAAATCCCTGAACTTGTTGCCTATCAAATAGGCTGCGAAAGTAGGATGAGCTTGTCGCGTGACTTTCTCCACCTTATCGCAATTCGGAGCAGAGGGGTCAGCGGTACGATAAAGGTCGTCCATCGCCCTTACGTACTCGAGCAAGGATTCGTCCGGATGCTGAGTGCGTAGCTCTAACTCGCGTCGCAGACGACGCTGGTAATCTGCGGGCAAGAATTCCTCGCGTAAGGTCGCTCGGAACTGGGCCAACGTACGAGACCGATGGCCAGTAAGCCGGAACCAGCGGGCAGCGTGATCAGTCAGCGACACTGGTACGACGCGTTCCAGCATCTCACCATCGGACAGCCCCGTCGCCTGCTGGTAGGTCAGCATGCGATCGAGGTATTTGTTGGCACTGACTACGTCATGGTACCTGCAATAGGTGGGTAAGTCCACCCTCAGTCTCGGTCTAGCAGCTGCGGTAGATGTCAGCAGAGTGTTCTGCACGACACCTGTCAAGCTTTCAATCAGGCGCATAGCATCGCGCAACAGCATCGGCTGAGACTCGCTCTGACCAGTAATGTCTGGCAGGCGCGTAGCCAGGGGGGGTGATGGGGCTTCAGCCCCCCCCCCCCCCCCCCCCCGAAATTTTTTCGTGCTGGCTTGCACCGCCGACCTAAACTAACACCGACGCCGGGAATCATTCTGGATTTTGTCTACAATGTCTTTTTCACGCTCGAAAAGACATTTCTGCCCGAACATTGCGAACTCGGGCTGGATTTCGTGACAACGCTCTTGCACCTGGAGTCACGTAACGCAAGGAGCCCCATCCAAGCCCAAACTTTCAACGGCTTTTTGATAGCGAGCGGGCGCGTTGCGGCATCTCGCAGCGGCCGCGGAATATACGGAGCGCATGGATTTCAATTACGAAACTTTATGGGTATAAAGTTCTCGAACTTTTGACGCGAAAGGTGCGTTGACATTTCTAAAGGCATGTTTTAAAAGATTTTCAATTCTAGAACTTTATGGGGTTAATGTTCGTATATAATCTTGGGCCAACATGCGCGCACTGGAGCCCTCCTGTCCAAGCCATTTCAGAAATGGAAGCACGCGCTCGCAATCTTCGACACACACGAAAATACTAAATATCACCGAGTCAGCTAGCAGCTGATACTTTTCTCCAAACATTTTCAGGAAGCGTGCCCAATGTGATTGATCAGCTGGACCAGGGCAGGCAAAGTAAAATATGAGAAAACAGAAGAAAGTAAACGGCCTAATATTGAATTTTTTTTTTTTTTTTGCGGGCGACGAGGTCTGGCTCTCCGTGGCCACAGAGACAGGGGCCCTATGGATTTAAGCAATGCCCCTGCTGAAAATACAGGCATTTTCAGAGTGCTTCTTCGCATGCGAGCTGATTGTGGAGATACATATCTGAAGAACCATTTGGAAAGTTGCCCCAGTAAAGCCTCGTATTTAAACCCAGACGCACAAAACCAAATTATAGAAATTTGTGGTGACATTATCAAAGAAAGCCTAGATTCAAAAGCAGTCTGATTCTTCATACTTCCTGACGAAACGACGGACATCGCTGGAATCGAACAGCCTACTGTTTTTGCAAGGTACCTAAACAAGTATGCCAACGACATCAAGGGAGTGCTTTAGCTTTTAGCACCGGAATAGATGCCCATCTCTCATTGCAACAGCAGGTTCTATGTAAATGTGTAAATACTGCTGCAGCTTCCAGTCACCCTTCCAGTGACCACTGCCAGCGCAAAAAGAATATTTTTTAGCACGAGTTTACTAACAAAAATGTCACAGTTTTGCCCTAAGGGCGAAGCAATGAATGCGATAGCAACACAGCAATGTCATACGAAGTAAGGTGAGCGGCTTTGGTAGCAATATGAATTGTAGTAAACATGAGCTGATTAAGTAAGCAGGTGTGCTGCGGCGTAAGTAGACCGACATGAAGAGAGACTCGATGACCACGAGAAGGCGCGTGTGAAACGGTGGTGTTGATGAGAAGCGCTTCCCGTGGGCAGCGCGTGCGAAGGGACACACCTGTAGCTCTGCACTGCCGATCCGGGCAGCATCGCATGTGTAGCGTGCGTTGGAAAATGTGGCCCGACTATTACTAACTGAATGAACAAGCGTGGTGTGAGCGCGCATAAACAAACGTGAGTAGATCACACTGAATGACTGCAGACAACGACTGTCAAACCTGTCAAACCGCTGGCAGCAAGCGCATATATACGCCGCAGCGGCGAAGGTACGTGCGGTCTATCGCTTTAACAGAAACTGAGCGGCGAATGCACGGCGCATAAAGGTCAGAGCCGTGGGGAGATAAGAGACGGTGCGGGCGAGACGGGCGCGGTTGTTGGCAGAGTAGAAGTGCCCCCCCCGCTCCCTCCAGCGCTGGCTTCCCGCTTCCTTGCTTGCGCGTGGGAGATTGAGTGCGTTCGCTCTCCGTGATAGCGCGCGTCCCCGCACGCTTCCGCTCGGGCATACGGCGCGCGGCGACGATTTTATCTATAGGGAACCTCACGGTGACGGCGACGGCGACGACGACGGCGACGACGACGCCGACGGCAGAAATCCGGTTGAAGTGTCCATATAATTGCTATCGCAATAAAACTACTTGCGCTCTACAATGTCTGTGGAACGCATGGTTAGGCCGGCGCTTCTATACACCCACAGAGACGTCGCCATCAACGTGTCCGAAGCCATTGACCGCTTCACTCAACTTTCCCGCCGAGAGAAGTTTGTCCTTTAGATAGCGAAGCAGCAAAAATCAATGCAAGTAAAAAGCACTGTTCCTTCAGGTTCATAAGTTCTTAATTATGAAAACGTATGACCGTTCATTAGCTTTTAAAACCGCAGAAAATTTCGCCGTTTATTCTAGCAGTTGGCATCATGATCACAATTATCACGCGAATACAAAAATTACGAGAATACCAATAACCAATTTTGACCGAACTTGCTCATTGAAAACCCGGCCCACGCGGCGTTCGCCAAAAACACACTCGGATATTGGGTAGTTCAACTTACCGCATCATCTGTGGCCTTCGTTTGTCCTTTTCTTTAATTTTCAGCTACCTGCTTTTATGTCTTTTATTGCGATAGCAATTATATGGACACTTCAACCGGATTTCTGCCGTCGGCGTCGCCGTCGCCGTGAGGTTCCCTATAGATAAAATCTCCGCCGCGCGCCGTATGCCCGAGAGGAAGCGTGCGGGGTCGCGCGCTATGACGGAGAGCGAACGCACTCAATCTCCCACGCGCAAGCAAGGAAGCGGGAAGCCAGCGCCGGAAGGAGCGGGGGGGGGGGGGGGGGGGGCGCACTTCTGCTCTGCCAACAACCGCGCTCGTCGCTCGCTCGCACCGTCGCTTATCTCCACACGGCTCTGACCTTTATGCGCCGTGCATTCGCCCCTCAGTTTCCGTTGAAGCGATAGACCGCACGTACCTTCGCCCGCTGCTGCGGCGTATGCGCTTGCTGCCAGCGTTTTGACAGTCGTTGTCTGCAGTCATTCAGTGTGATCTATTCATGTTTGTTTGTGCGCGCTCACACCACGCTTGTTAAATCAGTTCGTAATAGCCGGGCCACATTTTCCAACGCACGCTACACATGCAATGCTGCCCGGGTCGGCAGTGCAGCGCTACAGGTGTGTCCCTTCGCACGCGCTGCCCACGGGAAGCGCTTCTCATCAACACCACCGTTTCACACGCGCCTTCTCGTGGTCATCGAGTCTCTCTTCATGTCGGTCTACTTACGCCGCAGCACACCTGCTTACTTAATCAGCGCATGTTTACTACAATTCTTATTGCTACCAAAGCCGCTCACCTTACTTCGTATGACATTGCTGTGTTGCTATCGCATTCATTGCTTCGCCCTTAGGGCGAAACTGTGCCATTTTTTTTTTTTGAAACGAAGGAATACCCTGATTTAATTTTGGGTGCAGAATAATTGTTGGCGTTGTGCAGGTAGTTAAATTACACATTTTCGTACTGATTTATGCATTATTCCTCTATTATTCTACCCACATGGCGCTGTCGCGACCGCTGCATGGCCCAAGTACATAACACGATTTCTGCGATCATAGTTGTGTTCTTGCCTAGATCATCTGTATTTCTGTGCGCAAAGTTACTATCTGTGACTGAGCAACATGTTTATTTGTCTTATTTGACGCATTATATACACTGACGTTTGCTTAAATACGTAGATTTATTGGAGACTCATACGTATTTTTAAATATCTTATTGCGAGGTTTTGTGTATACAAGCAGTGAACTTTGTTTCCAGCGACTCTTTTTTTGCCCTTTAGCGAGTTGTATCTTCGCATTTGTATATTGCATTCTATCTTCGCATTTCTAATATATATTTTGCAGAACTCCCACTTTTTATTTGTACTCACTGCTGCGAGTATTATCTCGGTGTAATTACAATACCACGACGAGTTACAGCTGCTCCTGCGCAATCGATTGCAACGAGGGATAGCTTCTTTGAGGTTTGTTCCTGGCCGTTGCATATGTAGAAAAAATGTAAACAAGTTTATTGAATGACAAAGATTCATCAAAATATTTGTCCTCAACTTATTCATTTCATGGCCTTTGCGTTTTTCATATAAGCTGCATGCAGTGCTTTGCTGGTTTCGAACTGATATTGACCCTTTTCGCGGCGATCCCGTGGGCGCTGCCATATTTGATCACGTGGTGACGCGTCCATTGCTTGCCTCAACTGCCTCCGTTGCCTCCTTGTTTACAATGGAAGTGGATGACGCCGGCGCGGCTTAGAAAACCTCTGTTTTCGGAGATATCGTAGACGGTGACTAGGTGGACGACACGAAGTTTTGATCACAGCTTCAGAGAAAATGCAAAAGCGCTTTCGGAGCTGATTAAGCTATGTCCAAACGGCGCAAGCAGTGTATATGGTGCTTCTTCTAAAAGCGGGGCTAAATATGCATTCCAAGCTTTCCGATTATGAATTCAGTCAGGATTAGTGTGTTTTGCTCTTTGTTCTTTATTCGGCAAATATTTTGAAGCAGTGGCTTGTCAGTTTCTGACTCAGTGAAGTTCCTCGGTGCGGCCACTATCTGATTATTTTCTGCCTAATCACTCGCGGGTGTGCTCAGTTCCGAATCCGATAGATTTGTTCTTGCTGCGCACAAGGCTTGAAACGTAGCTGTTTTGTACATTGTAATACGTTTTAGCAAATATATATTACAGCTAGTAACTTGCTTACTCTTGTGGACCGTCACGAAACATTCAGCTTCGACCATTGGTGCGCCATAGGTGTAGTTTGTCATTTATTGTGTGTATACAGTGCGCATATATTCAACTGTGCGTCCATTCGCTTATTCTTGATACCTCGGCGATAGAGTGTGCGTAAGTTTTCCTGCCATTTGGACAGATGTGTATAGATAACGTGAGTGAAACTTACTATTACAGGAAGCAGCGCTACTCCCTTTGTCATTGTTTAACGAGTGGTACTCACTCATAGAAAGAGACCTATCAAGAAAGGGGTCAGCCAAGGAGACACAATCTCTCCAATGCTATTCACTGCATGGTTAGAAGAAGTATTCAAGCTCTTAGACTGGGAAGGCTTAGGAGTGAGGATCAACGGCGAATATCTCAGCAACCTTCGGTTTGCAGATGACATTGTCCTATTCAGCAACAATGGAGACGAATTACAGCAAATGATTAAGAACCTTAATAGTATAACAATTGGGTTGAAGATGAATATGCAGAAGACAAAGATAATGTTCAATTGCCTGGCAAGAGAACAAAAATTCCGGATCGCCAGTCAGCCTCTAGAGTCTGTAAAGGAGTACGTTTATCTAGGTCAATTACTCACAGGGGACCCCGATCACGAGAAAGAAATTCACAGAAGAATAAAATTGGGTTGGAGTGCATACGGCCGGCATTGCCAAATCCTGACTGGGAGCTTACCACTGTCGTTGAAAAGAAAAGTGTACAATCATTGCATTCTACCAGTGCTAACATATGGGGCAGAAACTTGGAGGTTAACAAAGAAGCTCGATAACAAGTTAAGGACCGCACAAACAGCAATGGAACGAAAAATCTTAGGACTAACGTTAAGAGACAGGAAGAGAGCGGTGTGGATCAGAGAACAAACGGGGATAGCCGATATTCTAGTTGACATTAAGCGGAAGAAATGGAGCTGGGCAGGACATGTAATGCGTAGGATGGATAACAGATGGACCATTAGGGTTACAGAATGGATACCAAGAGAAGGTAAGCGCTGCAGTCGAGGTCGGCAGAAAACCAGTTGGGGTGATGAAGTTAGGAAATTTGCAGGCGCAAGTTGGAATACGCTAGCGCAAGACAGGGGTAATTGGAGATCGCAGGGAGAGGCCTTCGTCCTGCAGTGGACATAAAATATAGGCTGATGATGATGATGATGACTCACTCTTGCCGACGTTCTGGGGATGAAGCCCTTTCTTTGAAGGTTAGCGATACAAGGCTGGCGGATGAGCAAATTTATGTATCCTCGAGGTAATTCGTACATCACGAAGTGCCGGTGACACGTTCGGACAGTTGCAGCAGCGGTCCGCGAACTTCGCCACACAGATTCATTCTATTCCTTAACATGCCAGTCACTATTTTTGCAGCCAACTACTGCACACGTCTTCGATCCACATTATTCAATCTAGCATGATTGGAGCACAGTGTGTTAGCGAAAACTCAGTTGCATTTCCGACAGCTGATAGCACAGAAGCAAGGTAGAAGCGGTGAATGGTTTCGTATTCGTGCGCGGTCGCTGAGGAGAGGTATGGCGCGCCGCCGTGAGCGCCATCTCGTTTCTCTAAAACAAACTGCTCCGCGAAAAGGTTCGATAGTTCTAAAGTTCATGTGATGTTTTCTTTACTTATTAATTAGACAAAAAAAAAAACAAAAAAAAACGTGGAAGCATTGATATCAGTTACTTCTGCCGCAATTTTTGGGGCATACGAATGTATTCGTTTATGAAAACATACATATTTTAATGGACAGTGCATAGCGTTAAATAATTCGTTTGCAGCATCTAATATACAATGGAATTGGCAATGCAGTTATTTATTATTCATGCATTTGATCTCTCGACAAATTCTATAAGGAGGAGGCCGCGCTGCAACCTGAGCCCCCTCCCCCGAACAAAATTTCTGGCTACGCCACTGATGTCTGGCACAGGAGCTGGGTGCGTTGAGCAAGTATGCCGCTGTGGCTCCGTGCTCTCCGCAAACTCTGACGAAGGGTTCGGCGTAACGTGCCTCACGCCTTCAAGCGTACGTCCTGTCGGAGAGAGCGCCTCACGTGTAGCACTACCCTCTTCGAAGCTGATCAAATTCCCAGGGCTAACGTTCGCCGCAGGTTTTGACTGTGCGGTAGCGGTTACCGCCGCTTCGAATTGATTGCCTGTTGGTAGACACCTGTGACAGCGTATACAACGGCTGTAAGTCAGGCCCGTATGCTGCCATGGTTCGTTCGTGTGGTGGCAGTCACTCACACAAACAGACTCACACCTCTGGCCCCACGTTGGGTGCCAAATATAGGGGTATTTACTCAAGTTCGCTCGTGCGCACCTGACCCTTCTCTGGATCGCACCGCGCCAGCGGAGCGGCAGTCGCCCGCAAGCACTTTCGCAGCAGCCCTAACAGTCAGAGCTGTGACCCCTAACCCGCGGTTCGCACTGAGTTGCGAGCACGGCGGGTTCAGGCCAGGGGGGACAGGGTGAGTCTTTGACTTAAGGTGTTTATTCACCTTGAGTTTACACACACCAACTGAGGCAACAACAGCAGATACAATAAACTAAAACCACCGCGTTCCGCACGACTGAGGTGACAAAACCGCACAATAGTGGAAACACACGAGAGGCTGATAAGGGTTCAGCTCACCTAGCGTGGATCCGCGCTCGGCCCTGGGGCGGTCAGTCGCTCACAAAAGCCGGGCGTTGCAGGGGGACGGCAGTGTCCGCGGCTGAATTGAGATGCGGCCAGTCGCAGCCGAAAGACCGAAACGCCTCGGGGGAATAGCGCTTCTCCCCGAGCGACGGAGAGGGAGTATCCCCGGTTCCAAGAAAGGGGAACGGAGGGAACGGGGTGCCTCGGTCTCGCGGCCAGGTGCGAAGAGCAGCGGGAGCGGCGAAACGTGCTCTCTCCCCGCTACCCTCCGCGAGCGAGCACGTGATCATCGCATGATAACCGCGCGGCCGCTCCGAAGATAACGGGATGCGCGTGCAATCCCACAAACGACAGTGGTAAACTCCCAGTCAGGATTTGGCAATGCCTGCCGTATTTACTCCAACCCATTTTTATTCTTCTGTAAATTTCCTTCTCATAATCTGGGTCCCCTGTGTGTAATTGACGTAGATAAACATACTCCTTCGCAGACTCTAGAGGCTGGCTGGCGATCCTGCATTCTTGTTCTCTTGTGAGGCTGTTGAATATTATCTTTGTCTTCTGCATATTAATCTTCAGCCCCACTCTTACACTTTCTCGGTTAAGATCGTCAATCATTTGTTGTAACTCAATGAATTATAGGGTTTTACGTGCCAAAACCACGATTTGATCATGAGGCACGCCGTAGTGGGGACTCCGGAAATTTCGACCACGTGGGGTTCTTTAACGTGCAGCTAAAGTACACGGGTGTTTTCGCATTTCTCCCCCAACCCCGTTGTTGCTGCACAGGACAATGTCAACTGCAAACCGAAGGTTGCTGAGGTATTCGCCGTGGATCCTCACTCCTGAGCATTCCCAGTATAATGGCTTGAATGCTTCTTTTAAGCATGCAGTGAATAGCACTGGTGATATTGTGTCTCCTTGCCTGACCCCTCCTTCCTTAATAGGCAACTCTAGCGGCCATCGTCATCTTCATCGGCCGCTTTTTAAATGCTGTCAAACACTGTCAAAGTGGCGAACATTTGCCACTTTGACAGTATCTATCTATCTATCTATCTATCTATCTATCTATCTATCTATCTATCTATCTATCTATCTATCTATCTATCTATCTATCTATCTATCTATCTATCTATCTATCTATCTATCTATCTATCTATCTATCTAGCCGCCGACGTCTTGGTGCACTCATGGTCGTATCGTTAACTTGGTACTTACCAAAATTGGCATACTATGACAAGAGTGTATGATGAACATAAATGATACGTCATAACATGGATATCGTGACATGTGTGTCATGTAGGTCATGAAACAGCTGCCTACGTCTTGGTGCTCTCATGGTCCTATCGTTAACTTGGTATTTACCAAAATTGGCATACTATGACAAGAGTGTATGATGAACATAAATGATAGGTCATGACATGGATATCATGACATGCGTGTCATGCAGGTCATAAAACAGCCGCCAGAATGATAATGACTCAGCGAAAAAAAATTAACACTCAAAAACCACTCAGATGGGTTTTGACGTGGATACTAAGTGAAGGAAACACTAAAGGATAATGGTAGAAGTCATAGTCATGAGCATGGCTCAGCAAAAATGACAATGACTCAGCGAAAAAATATTAATACTCAAAAACCACTGGAATGGGTTCGTATGGGCTACTAGGTGAAGGAAAAGGCTAATGTTGTTGGTCGAAGTCATAGTCATGAGCATGACTCAGCAGAAATGACAATGACTCAGCGAAAAAAGGTTAACACTCAGAAACCACTGAAATGGGTTCTGACGTGGGTACTTAGTGAAGGAAACACTAAAGGACGGTGGTAGAGGTCATAGTCATGAGCATGACTCATCAAAAATGACAATGACTCAGCGAAAAAAGGTTAACACTCAAAAACCAATGGAATGGCTTCGGATGTGGTACTAAGTGAAGGAAATAGCTAAAGGTCAATGGTTGAAGTCATAGTCATGAGCATGGCTAAGGCTTTCGCCTTAAGGTCTCCTAGGCGTTGCTAAAGGGACTACTGAGGACTCATAACGTGAATGTCATGACATGCATGTCATGTAGGTCATGAAAAAGCCGCCTACGTCTTGGTGCGTTCATGGTCGTTTCGTTTACTTGGTAGGCTCCCCGCACACTGCTTCGCATAACACCGATTCCCACAGGGCGTGGGATCTGCCGGCTTTTTATTTATGGCGCGCTCAGGTGCATGCGCATGTGCCACGTTCCTCGTGCTGCGAAGTTAGAAAAATAGAAGACAAAAAATAGCTTCTTTTGCTCCTACCATAGGCCTGAACGGTCTCTTCGCTCGCCGACTCACGTATTGTGGTGGTGACCCGGACGCAAGGCGAGCACCGCATCATGAAAGGGACGGCGCAGACTGCCATGGGCCGCATAATCTTGCAGCCTGGTTTACACACGTGGAGGCCACCCTTTGGCGCATTACTTCGCAACAAGCGAAGTTCTACCATGCTGTCTCCGCACTCTCAACGGAGGTGGTTGCGGATTTCTACGACGTTGTGGACGCGCCCCACGACACCACCCCCTATGACCACTTTAAAACGATAGTGCTGCACTGCACGTCTGTGTCTGTGCGCAGGCGTCTTCAGCAGCTTCTCAACGAAGAGGAGCTCGGCGACCGTCCGAACTTGTACGTCACATGCGGCGGCTTCTAAGTGACAGTAGGTTGGACAGCCCGCTGCTGCGAGAACTGTTCCTTCAGCGCCTGCCGCAGCATGTGGTTATTGCCTTGGCTACCGCACCAGATGACCTGTCCCTCGACAAGCTGGCCGATGGCGTCGTTGACTACTCAGCACGAGGTACTGTGGCGACGGCATCTACCGTTCCGCTGTCGCGACTGGAAGACCGACAGTCTCGCCTTGAGCAACTCATCGATGACCTTGCCGAGACTGTTAATGCCCTACGGCAACCGTCCCCCCCCTCGTCCACGAGACCGCGATTCCCGTTCCAGATTGTCTACTAGGTTTAGCTCCCGTTCAAGCCCTCGTCGCCTCGTATACTGCTGGGACCACAGCAACTTCGGTGCCAGCGCACGTCAGTGCCGTTCGCCTTGCGGCTGGCAGGGAAACATACCGCAGAGCCACTGATAGCGGCCACTGACTCTTGCCGTAGAACAAGCCGCCTGTTCTACGTCGTTTAGAGGATTGCCGGACATCGATTTCTCGTGGATATGGGTGCAAAGTTCAGTGTCCTTCCTGCCGTGCGCCTAGACCGGCAGGGCTCTCAGAAAACTGCGCCCCTTCAAGCACCCAAAAGCTCTGCTATCAACACATATGGTCAGCGCTCTCTTACCATTGACTTGGGTCTCCAACGCACCTTCCGTTGAGTATTCGTCGTTGCAGACATAGCATGCACCATCGAGAAATAAAAGTGACTAAATTACTGAACTCGGTGTGTACCTCTAACTCGATGTCGTATACAATCTTGTTGGACACCTCCGACAAGCACTTGGTTTTCACTGTCACGTCACCGACTACAACTTGTTCAACACCATACACGTGTGGAAACAGACGCTCCCCTTTCTTGAGGTTGCCGCCACGAAAAAAAGCTGTCGGCGTCGGCAACCGTTTTGAAACCACATTGCAGTCTTTGTATCGCTGTTCAGCAAGCAGGCGATCTGCCGCCGTCGAAAACGGAGCGCCGTGAGCACGAGCGGCGAAGGAAAGCGCGGGCGAAACAATGTAGACAAAACGGAGACTGCACCACGGCGCGACCGCGCTGCTTGACATTTCCACATTGGGGGTGCTGTCAGGAGCCGCCGTAGCGGCTTCTGGAGATCGTTTTTTCGTCTATAGTGAAAGCAGAGCATAGGAGGTGCAGAGAGAAAAAGAAGGATAGACAGGCAGAGAGCGAGAGAAATGAAGAAAACAAGATTAACTTTCTTGGCGAGGCGGGATTCGAAGGCGGGTACACACGGTCCGAAGGCGAGCCTCATAATCACTGCATTATACACCCACGCTTGGAGAACATGCATTTATGGTAACCATATGGTTGCATTGCACCGACGATTGCAACACAGCTTGCTATGGTCGAGAGCAAGAGAAAATTAGCGCGCGCGAGAGAGAGAGAGAGAAAAAATAGAGAGAAAGAAAGAGAGAAAAAAAAAACAATATAAACTTTCTTGGCGAGGCGGGATTTCAACCAGGGTACTCACGGTCCGAAGGCGAGCGCTTGCAGAGCTCCGCTGTTTCATCAGATTTTAGAAGCGTGGAACTGGCTTAATTTTTCAACACCTGCGATGTTTAAAGGGACACTAAAGGGAAAAATGATTTCTTCTGTATCAGTAGATTACCATCCACAGTACCAAAAACACCACTCTTACCGCGAGAAACCACTTGGTAAGCGAGAAAGAAACGAAAAACACAAAGGCGAGTGGCGACACCACCTTGAAGTTCCCGCCCTAGCTCACCATGATGTCATGGACTTTGACAGCGTTTTCTAGGTCCCAGTTAATTCTTTAGCGGTAAAGACGGACTACATTGTGTTCTAAAGGAGCCCAAGACCGAATGTGGCAAGTTTAGCGAACTTTTACTCAGTCAACGTGGCCCAAATACGAAAAATTACTTGAGAAGTCGTGACGTCACACTGAAGTGCTGATGTTGGGGTTCCCACGCGAAATTAAAAAAAAAATTACTTTGAGTTTCATTTTCTCTTCTAAATTGACCTATCGCAGTGTAATTAACGACAGCAGAGTTTGCCAAAAATAAAGGCAGTATTTCAGCGCTTAGTAAGGACGAGGACAAAGATGGAGACGTACGAACACACAGGCGCTACTCACAACAATGAAGTTTATTGCCTTGACCACGCCGAACAATATAGTGCCATGGAAGTACGTCACCGACCACGTGAGCCACATTGCTCGCGGGGAGCAGGGTGACAAAACAGGGCGTGCAAACAGCAATGAAAATTTACTTGTACATGCGCAAAAAAAGCAAGTTCCTTGTCACTCAACGCTAGGGAAGTCTTACTAATACAAGTATTATTAAAAGACAAGATGCTTTGTCAGCCGTTTTTAATGAGCATAGGTCAGTTTCCTTGGCTAAAGTAAAGGCACGTGCGGTGCAACTTTGCAAGAACCTGGGTCTTGATAAACTGCGCAAAGGTATCGAAAAATCTCATAGCATGTCATTATAGATGTATTCTTCAGTGCCAAAACACACAAGGAGGGGATACCTTTTAGAGTCATCATTTCGGAGCAAGGCACGTGGCAAAAGCAAGTCGCTTCCTGTCTAAATGACATGTTGAAACGGCTGGAAATAAAAGATCCATTTCTGGTAAATAATTCTAATGAAGTGATTGAATTTGTGAAGGCCCACGCAAACGTTGCGTTGAAAGCCTTTTCAGTTGATGTGACAGATCTATATTATTCCTTGCCACATGATGATTTGTTACGTTGCGTCGAGGAATACATTGATGAATACGGATCCGTTAAGTTTTCCTGTGAAGCTGGTATCTCCGTCGACAATTTTCTAGAAATGCTTAACTTTTATCTCCGTTCGACATTCATTCAATGGAATAGCATTCCCCTGTTACAAAAGAAAGGAGTCTGTATCGGCTCCTGTCTTGCACCGGTGTTAAGCGATTTCTTCTTAGCAAAAATTGACCGTGGCCTGTCCCATCGCCTAGAATGTTTTAGCAAATGCTTGCAAATCTTTAGATATGTGGATGATTTTATTGTGTTCCTGGATTGCTCCTTTGAGCAGCTACAAACAGAGAGTGATGACATCGTATCAGCTATACGTAATTGTCTTTCTCCCCTTGTAGTGACTGTCGAAATGCCTGCTAACGGTACCATTAGGTTCCTAGACGTGAAATTAGTGTTCACTGATCACCGCACATGTTGGTGTTATGCACCCAGAGCTAACAAAGCGCTTTTAGCATTTCATTCTAACCATTCTAAACTGATAAAATGTAGTATTACTAAGATGTGCTTCAATAACGCACTTGATAAGTCTTGCTGCCATTTAGTGCCATCCAGCTTCAACGAACAAGTTTCAAGGCTTTTAAAGTCCGGTTACCCAACTGATGTGTTGGTGTCAGTCGCAGAGGGTGTCCTTCGACGCAAGAAAACCGGTGTTGGTTCTTCCAACGCGGATGCTAGGCCTCCTTTTCAGAAACGTAATGTAGCAGTTATCCCCTATATCCATCAAGTGTCACACAATCTGAAGAAACTAGCTGCTCGGGACAATGTACAAGTTGTTTTCTCAGCACCTAGCAAGATGGGTAGGTTATGTAGGACTACTGACTCGACTGAGAAAGTAAAGCTGCAAAAAGCAACACAAGAATGTGTTCACTGAGTGCAGATCGGGCGTCGTTTATCGTATTCCGTTGAAGTGCGGCCGATGTTAGGTTGGGCAGACGGGACGCTGCGTAAATAAACGGCTCAAGGAGCATAACTACAAAGTTAACAAAACACCTTCAGATGGTTTTCTAGCTATTCATTGCCATACTTGTGAGTGTCTCCCTCTCTTTGACAAAACGCAGATAGTTGGAAGTAGTAAGTGTGAACTAACCCGTCTAATAATCGAGAGTGAGCAGATAAACTATCATGGTGACTCTTGTATTAGTAAGACTTCCCTAGCGTTGAGTGACAAGGAACTTGCTTTTTTGCGCATGTACAAGTAAATTTTCATTGCTGTTTGCACGCCCTGTTTTGTCACCCTGCTCCCCGCGAGCAATGTGGCTCACGTGGTCGGTGACGTACTTCCATGGCACTATATTGTTCGGCGTGGTCAATAAACTTCATTGTTGTGAGTAGCGCCTGTGTGTTCGTACGTCTCCATCTTTATCCTCGTCCTTACTAAGCGCTGAAATACTGCCTTCATGATGAACCAACAAGCCCATCTTGCCACTCTGGTCCCAAAAATACTTTATCAGTCTAAGTTGATTTATTGTTTTCCTTTAGTGTCCCTTTAAGCCGGGCGTAATGTTTCAAGCGATGATTCACCGAGCGTTCCGTAGCACGGAGCGCCACCTCCTTCCCCAGATGCGCCGCCACCTCCTCGCCCCGCCGCCGCTCCTGCCACAGGCCATTTAGGGACGCCTTGCTCAACTCAGCCCAACCTCCGCAGCAGCGTCGCTCGCTCCTCCGCCGTAGCTCTGCTAGAGTGTACTAGATTGGGGGAGTGGGTGCAATGCAGGCTCCCCGCTGAGGCTTTTTTACAGCGTAAGCTGTTATGGGCTCATTCTAATAGCCGTTTCGGGTCGAGATGATGCCGCCGCCGACGGCTCCCGCCACGCAACCGCTATTGCCGGAAACGCGAAAAAAGTACCCGATTCCCGCCGGGATCGAGCCCGCGCGCGCTACGTGGGAGCCGGATACTCTACCACTGAGCCACGCAAGCGCTTGCTATCGGGCGCGGAAAATATCCATATATAAGGCAAGCATGCAGGGGAAGACGACTCGAGCCTACGCCAGTATGGTGGCGCCATCTAGTTAAGATGCCTGCAAAGGCGGCGCGTCCGATATGCAAGTTGCAGTTCTAAGGCTTGATCGGGCTCAGCAGACTGCTGTGCAGAGAGCATTACAAGCCGCAGCTCGCCGTGGACGCCGGGCGGACAGTTCAGATCGTTCTCGTCAAAACGAGGCCAACAGACTGCCGCGAAAACCCTGTTGCGCGTGGTGTCCAAATTGGTGCTACTCTTGAGCCGCTCCACCACCTTACGCTGTGACTGTGCTGCGTGTGCCGCGCAGGCCTGTGATTTTTTGACAGCGTAAGCTGTTATGGGCTCATTCCAATAGCCGTTTCGGGTCGCGATGATGCCGCCGCCGGCGTCCGCGTAACCTCTATCGCCGGAAACGCGAAAGAAGTACCGGATTCCCACCGGGATCGAACCCGCGCCTGCTGCGTGGGAGCCGGATACTCTACCACTGAGCCACGCAAGCGCTTGCTATCAGGTCGCGGAAGATACCCTTAATTAATGCAATAACGCAGGAGGAGACGACTCGAGTCTCCGCCAGTATGGTGGCGCCATCTAGGTAAGATGCCTGCCAACGCAGTGTCCGTAGGCGCTGACGACGATATGCGATTCAGACGAGGCACGCAATCAACGTGCTCCCGAGCTGCTGAGCCTCCGCCAGTGTGGTGGCGCCATCTAGTTAAAGTACCTGCAAACGCCGGGCAGACCGTTCAGATCGTTCCCGTCAAAAAGAGGCGAACAGACTGCTGCAAAGACACTGTTGTGCGTGGTGCCCAAATTGGAGCTACTCTTTTTCCGCTCCACCAGCTTAAGCTGTGACTGTGCTGCGTGTGCCGCGCAGGCCTGTTACTTTTTTATAGAAAAGTTGGTGGCGCCACCGTCGCTTTCTCCTGAATGAGTGGCTCCGCGCGCCGGCAGGACGCTTGTCGCGTCGGTGGTGGTGTTGAAAAACTTTTATTTGGTCTAACAGAGAGAGTTTGGGGGCCGCAGAGTGCCCCGCTACATGGTCGGCGTCCCTAGTCCGGGACACCGCATGACGAGGCCCCGTCTTGCGCCCGTTTCACCAGAGCCCGTTGGGACTCCAGCGAGGAGCAGTTGAGGAGGGCAGTCTCCCATGCCTCTCGGGAAGGGGTAGGGGAAGGGGGGAGGTGGGGATTTTTAGTACATGCCCACACCATGTGGAAGATATCACAGGTCTCCCCACAGTGCGGGCACCGCCCATCCGTGTTGGGATCGAAATGTTTGATGATTGCAGGACAGAGTAGAGTACCTGTCTGCAGGCGCCTTAAAGTTCGCTCCTCCGCCTTACTCAGCCCCTTTGCAGGAGTCGGGAAAAGGCGGTGGTTATCGCTATTAGAGCACTGCACGGGCCTGATTTTGCGGCCCGAGGCCGGCCCAGGCCCGCTTTACGAGGCCCGAGCCCAGCCCGGGCCCGCAATACAAAGCCCGAGCCCGGCCCGGGCCCGGGCGTTCATTACTAAGCTTAGCTAGGGCCCGCGTGTGCAGGACCAGGCAAGGCCTGTAAGAAAAGGAATTCTTTTTTACTTACAGATTGTACCGTATCTGTCAGCCTCACCTTCTCGAGGTTTAATCAGCTTCAGTATATAAGCAATAAAAAGCCGAAATCTTTGGTGGTTCTCCCACGGGAACATCAGTAATCCGGCCCATTGCCTGTGTTGCTATTTTTCCATTGGTGCGCATGCAGTTACCCTAATTTGTGCGATATGGTTCTATGATGTCATTGAGCATGCAAATATACAGGGTGTTTTATTTTAGCTGAACCAAATTTTGAAAAATTACCTGTGGCAGATAGCACAATTATAATCCTTGATCTAAACTACTCGATGAGGCACCCATTACTTGCACGAGAAATCAAAACGCTTAATTCAAGAATTAACATAATTACGCTAATTAACTTTTTATTAATTATTTTACGGCACACCTTTTAATCTACGAATTATAGCCGCCGAGTTCGCAAGGCGTATCCACTTAACCACTAAACCAGTTTTTAGATAATAATTTTCAAAGTGTCCGACGAAATCAATCAAACGATTTGAATTTATTCTCCAGTTTACATGCTGGACGGTCATTTTGGACTAAAAGCTACATATGTAGCTTGACATGACCCAGAAAACCAGGCAAGGCAATAGTACAGCAAACAGTGTGCGCACATGTACAATAATTCACATATATTTCCAGCTGTCGCTGGAATTCCTCATAGACGAAATAGCTATGAACGGAAAGACAAAGAATGTTTCCGTCACGGCGAGTTAACAGAATTGGAAAAAGTTTTAACAGAATGTAATTTAAACAACACTACAATATCAATACTAGCTACACAAAACAACGCAACACCAGCTATACAACATAGCATGAGACCGAATTTTACAAAATTAACATTTGCTAAGAAAACGAAACAGGATGTACATTATATACTCAGAACCATACAGAAAGGCAGAATAATAATCACATCAGGTACATTACAAGCGATCAAAGTATGAGCTGAGTTCTTTCTTACTGGAATTATCGACATTTTTGTATTTGTTAAAAGTGAACAGTAGGTTATGTATTAACGACTGATGCTTACAGAGTGTTCTGAAATATGGAATGACCATATCTCAGGATTTCTTGCGTTCGCATTGATGCGACGACGCTCTAAGGAGGCTAATTGTTTTATGTAGTCCCAAGATAATTCTGACATGGATGGCCTAATGAATGGTCAAAACGCCGAATTAACGTAATTACGCTAAATAACTGTTTAATTAATTATTTTACGGCACATGTTTTAATCGGCGAATTATAACCACTGAGTTCGCAAGGCGTATCCACTTGGAACGAATTCTCAGGACTGAACCAGCTTCGAGATATTAATTTTCAAAGTGTCCGACGAAATGCATGGACGTTCCAGTTAACTTTTTGAGGAAAACGCTGTTTTATGCATTGAAGCACAAAAGTAACTGGCCTTAGCGCTAAAATAATGCAATAGTATCGACACTGGTAATCGCGCAATCGCAAAAGCGGTAACATGAAAATGGTTTGAGGAGTGGTTCTTTGTGTAATTTATTATTCCTTACGCGGAAACAATGTTCGTTTTTGTGGAAAAGCAAAAACAATTAGCGTAGCTTGCACTGGCGGCGCAATGCTAAAGAGACAGCGGAGCTGATGGGCACCTAGCTAGTCCTGGCTTTTTTGGGCTAGGCTAAGCACTGCCAAGTCATCCCCAGCATTTCCCGGAATTTATTTATTATTGATTGATTATCGATTAGATATTGATTGGCTATAGATTGTCTATCGCAAGATATTGGCCACGTATTTGGGCTAGGCTAAGCACTACCAAGTTATCCGAATGTATTGATTATTGATCAATTATCAATTAGTTATTGATTCATCCCCAGCATTTTCGGGAATTTATTGATTATTGATCGATTATCGACTAGCTATTGATTGGCTGTCAATTGCCTATCGATGACTGACTAAGTTTAAGTAGTCCCCACCATTCTTAGCTAGATTTATCCAGGCTCAGTTTCGCTATTTTACAGGTGTATGTGCCATTGCGCGCGGACCCTTTCTGCACTGCTGCCAGGATCGGCCCACATTCTTGGATTCAGCGGGCACATTACGCCCGGCTGAAGCAGCTCCGCTGTTAAAAATGAGAACTTCATCTGTTTTACTATTTTCTTTGATAATATATACAGTCAAGAGAGCGGTGTGGAACAGAGAACAAACGGGTATAACCGATATTTTAGTTGACATTAAGCGGAAAAAATGGAGCTGGGTAGGCCATGTAATGAGTAGGATGGATAACCGATGGACCATTAGAGCTACAGAATGGATACCAAGAGAAGCGCAGTCGAGGGTGGCAGAAAACTAGGTGGGGTGATGAAGTTAGGAAATTCGCAGGCGCAAATTGGAATCAGCTAGCGCAGGACAGGGTTAATTGGAGATCGCAGGGAGAGGCCTTCGTCCTGCAATGGACTTAAATATAGGCTGATGATGATGATGACAGTCATCTTGAACGTGTCACTTCAGTTGGTACAGAATGCATTGAACCGTGCAATGCATAACGGTCGCGCATGCTCGAAGGCCTACTTAGGCCCTTCAATGAGCGGGTCCGAGGCGGGCCCGAGTCAAGCCTCAAGCCCGAGCCCGCCGACAAACGCTTCGGAAGGCCCGGGCCGGGGGAGCGCTGCACGGGCCGATTTTTTAAGGCCGGGCCCGGCCCGTTTTTACGTTGGGCTGCCCGCCCGAGCCCGACCAAAACTTTTATGGCGAGACCCGGGCCCGGCCCGGGCCCGGAAATACTCTACATTACCCGACCGGCCCGGCCCGCCACCCCTTTACCATAGGCCCGAGCCCGGCCCGCGACCGAAAAAGATCACCGAGCGGCATTAAAAAAAGTAAAATAAAGAAGAGATTGAAAGGAATTTATTCTTAAGGCATAAATACATGTCATATGCAATTATGAACACCATTTGAGTGGTCTGAACGTAAATACCAGCGCGCGAAGTGGTACGAATGACCCTGCCGAAGAGTATCGCCAGCAGTTTCCAACGGCGCGACCTTGATGCGGCCCAATCCACTTCTATCGCCGCAGTATTTTTCTACGTCGGCCGCCTCACTGCAAAGCATGCGCCGGCCCAGCCGCTCAACCATATTCCAGTAGACTATAGTCGAAGCGCAGCCACGACCGGTCGTTAGTGCAGCGCATGTATGGAGTAAATGGAGAAAAAAAGCTTCTCGTTCCTTCATGGTGCAGCGTAATACGCTGCTGCTAGGCAGCCGGTTGAGAACATGCGTGCAAACATGAATGGACGCAGTGCCATATTTCAGCCGCGTTTTACCAATTCGCCATTGAAGAATCAGCAAGTCGCGAACGCGCTTGCACCGCGCTAAAAGCATTAATTACATTGATTTAGGTAAGGAGGACAATGGCATCCCTTGGTTTGAGGTGACTTCGGTCTTTCTGAACTTTTACATTTTGTTCAAAAAGCTCCAAATACGACGGAAGAAGAAAAGGAAGTACACAGGAGTACCATTGCTAGCTTCCAGCTGCGCCGGGGCAAGAGGTTTTTCAGAGTCGAGAAGCGCGAGGATAACACGCTGCACGGTACATGCACACCACCAGAAAGTCCGAGCCCGGCCCGGGCCCGCGTCAAAATACCCGATCCCGGCCCGAACCCGGCCCAGGCCCGGGTCAAAAAGCACATGCCGTGGCCGAGCCCGGCGCGAGCCCGAGAAAAACTGCCCTATACCCGGCGCAGCCCGGCCCACGGGCCGGGCCGGGCCGGGCCCGGGCTTTCGGGTAGGCCCGAGCCCGTGCAGTGCTCTAATGCGACGCAGCCGGTGGAAATGCTTCGTCTACCGCTGCTGCTTCTTCTTTCTGTGGTTTCTCGTGCCAAAACCAGTTCTGATTATGAGGCACGCCGTAGTGGAGGGCTCCGGATTAATTTTGACCACCTGTGGTTCTTTAACGTGCACGACAACGCAAGCACACGGGCGTTTTTGCATTTCGCTTCCATCGAAATGCGGCCGCCGCGGCCGGGATTCGATCCCGCTACCTCGCGCCCAGCAGCGCAACGCCTTAGCTGACTGCGCCACCCCGACGGGTTACCGCTGCTGCTAAACGAGCTGCCCGAGCAGAGGGTCAGCGCCTGTGGTTCAGAATCAAATTCTTCGCCAGAATATATCGCGAATTCAAAGCACCTAAACAGCTGCGCTCAAAATTCGCATTATTGAGTATCGCAATTTAGTGAATTTTTTTTCCAAAGCACAATGCTCGTTGGACTCTTTCTAGGACGGAATGCCATGCTTCGACGGAGTTACCCTGGGGATGCTTGACGGAGCTGTGTATTATACGGATGCCTCATTTTTCCAAGAAAGTTGTGGTGAGTGCGCTGCTAAATACACTGTCCTGATCACTTTGTAGTGCCGCCGAAAAACGCACTCGCGAGAACACTTATACGAGTCCATCAACAACGTCAGCCGAGGTGAGTTCTTTCAAGGGAACTGCCTCGGGGAACTTCGTGGCCGGGCATATCATGGCCAATATGTAACGGCACCTCGATTTCGTGACAGGTAGTGGACCCACCACGTCCACAACAAGACGGCGGAAGGGCTCGCCGATGAGCGGAACCAACTCCAAGGGCGCCTTCTGCAGGTCGTGTGCTTTGCCGATTCTTCGGCAGACGTCACAAGATTGTACAAATCTATCCACGTCCTTGAAACAATTCAGCCAGTAAAACTCTCTCAGCAGTCGAGCCTTCGTTTTCTTATTGCCAAGATGGCACGCCCAACCACTCCCGCGACAAAGCTGCAATATTTTGGCTCGATACCTTTGTGGGACTACAAGCTGGTCATAGAACACTACCTTCGAGTTTTTGTACTGGCGGTACAAAATGCCTGCGCGACGGAGAAAGAACATACTTTTCTGTGCCAGGCCCTCCCTGACCGTATTGTTCAACTCCCGAAGTGTTAAGTCCTCGGTTTGTCCTGACGCGATGACATCTGGACCGTCCTACTTTAGACAGTTCCAGGAAGTCGTCCAAACAGGGTGGCACCAGAAAGGGTTCCAGTCGCTCACTAACTTCTCGGGAATACTGGGACAATTCTCGTCCTCGCCAAGAACGCCCCCTAAATTTGTTGCAGTCCCATTTGCTAGAGTGACTGCGCCGCTTTGTTTTTTGAACTACAGAGCTCTCTTTCGATCTCTCTGGCTTTGAAACGCGTGAGAGCATGTACTGTGCATTCTCCAAAGCTCAGACCTCCTTTGCTCACTTAGGTTTGGGCATGTTGGTAAGACATGAAAGAACGTTATGCGCACAAGACGAGAACAGAGAAGAGGCTAAGAAACACGAGCGCACACGCACGCCCACACTCGTGCGCTCGTGTTTCTTAGCCTCTTCTCTGTTCTCGTCTTGTGCGCATAAAGTTCTTTCATGTCTTTTACTCAACGTATGCTCTGAATGATTAGGAATAAGGTAACCGTATTGCTTTGGTATACTTGGTGACAAGGCGGCCTCTGTTTCCTGTTCTCCGAACGCACCAGTAAAGCTCGTTCTTCCTCCTTGAAGTTGATCAAGTCTCTTCAAGGTGATAATCGGTGTCGATGAAGCAGGATGCAGGTTAGGGGCAACAGAACTTAGAGATATATTGCAGCGAAAATATTTACACAGTCAAATGCAGAAGAACACTGATGAAAAACACACACGGAAACAGCGCCTTACTCTTCTACTTTTCCAATGTTAGAGCCCAGGACAACTGTCCCTACATACGACCAACCGAATCTCACTGTTCGACCACCAAGTGGTTACGGCCCAGACTAGCGTTGCATCGAACGCAGTCGTACTGATCTATCAGTTTAGTGATTACAGCCTAGACTAAAAAGAATGGGTTCAAGACAGTCTTTAAATACACCTGAGAAAACAATAAAAAGGAGAGGTGGCAACTGCTGGCCTCCTCAACATTCCCTTAAACAACGCGGTTACAACTGAATTTAAACTGGGTTGTGCCTAATTTGGTTTGCAGAGTGGTTAGGCTTTAGGCAAGCGTTTGACACTTTTTCCCGTCATCTCTCTTTCGTGTTGCCATGGTCCTTGCGATTCCTCGCTGCCTGGGGTGCCTTTAATTTGTGTCGTCACGTTTCTGCGTAGTTGTCCGCAGGCCCTCTCTCATAGAAACCAGAAGAAACAAGTACTCCGAATCCTACGCTGGCTATGAACTTTTAACGACTGGGCTGTTCTCCCTTTGGGCAGTTCTTGTCACCGTATCCACGCAGGTTATAGACCGCGTATAACGTGCTTGCCATTCTGGGTCCTTTGCCGTAGGCATTTAGACCTAACAAAAGGGCGTTCGAAACCGCGGTACGAGACGAGCATGCTTCCATGAAGCCACGGCTGCTCCACAGCTGTGGCTTACTAAAGGTGTGCCTACTGCGTGCCTGATTGCACACGTCACGTGGTGAGTGAGTGAGTGAGTGAGTGAGTGAGTGAGTGAGTGAGTGAGTACAACTTCATTAGGGTCTAGTGCAGACGCGGAGGTTGCCCCACGCCACCCGGCTACTAGCCTACCAGCCCTGTCTACCAGCCCTACCAGCCCAGATCTAGCCTACCAGCCCTGTCGCGCCCCCTGTCGCGGGCGCGCTTGCCGGCCAGGATTTGGTCTTGAAGGTTTGTGCTGTGCATAAGCGCATCCCACTCGGTCTTGCTGTAAGTCGTGCCGAGCGAATCGCACTCCCAGAGCATATGTGCTAACGTAGCGGTCTGCCCGCAAGCGGTGCAGGCGGCGTCTTGGAATTAGCGTGGATAGATTTCATTTAAATATGCTAATGACGGATACGAATGGGTTTGAAGTAAGCGCAGTGAGACTGCCTGTTCTCTATTTAGTTTTGAGCGTGAGGGCGGGAAAACCCTTCTCGCCATGTAGTAATATTTGGTAATCTCGTTGTGTGCGGTTGCAGTATCTATGTCCTGCGTCGTCGTCGGCGCTGGAGCCGTCGCCCATCTCTAGAGCAGCGCGGTCGGTGAGCGCGCGCGCTGCTGCGTGGGCCGACTTGTTGGGGTTCAGAGCGACGCCCTTTACCGAGCCGACGTGCGCGGGGAACCAGTAAAGGGTGTGAGGGACGATCCCATCGCTGGTGTCCTGGTATTGATATGAGGCCAGTCGTTGTACACCACACCGACCATCTAGCAGAGCGAGTGCGATGGCCACTTGTTCGGCCACCTGCGGGTTCGTTGTGCGAACTGTGGCGCAGTTCGTAGCCGAGCCAGTCTGGTCGACGACTACCGCAGTGAAGTTACTGCCGTCTCGATATGCTGCAGCGTCGACGAAGCTTGCACTTGTACTACCCATTCCCAGTTGCTTGAGTAGTGCCGTCGCTCTCAAAGAAGCGCTCGTGCCACTGCTCACACGTTCGTCGTCATCTTCTTCCACAGCTGGCTCCGATGCCGATGATCATGCCAGAATTCCCATACTACCCATCGCGCTCATGCCGCTGCTCGCACGTTCGTCGTCGTCTTCTTCCACAGCTGGCTCCGATGCCGATGATCATGCCAGAATTCCCATACTACCCATCGCGCTCATGCCGCTGCTCGCACGTTCGTCGTCGTCTTCTTCCACAGCTGGCTCCGATGCCGATGATCATGCCAGAATTCCCATACTACCCATCGCGCTCATGCCGCTGCTCGCACGTTCGTCGTCGTCTTCTTCCACAGCTGGCTCCGATGCCGATGATCATGCCAGAATTCCCATACTACCCATCGCGCTCATGCCGCTACTCGCACGTTCGTCGTCGTCTTCTTCCACAGCTGGCTCCGATGCCGATGATCATGCCAGAATTCCCATAGTACCCATCGCGCTCATGCCGCTGCTCGCACGTTCGTCGTCGTCTTCTTCCACAGCTGGCTCCGATGCCGATGATCATGCCAGAATTCCCATACTACCCATCGCGCTCACGCCGCTGCTCGCACGTTCGTCGTCGTCTTCTTCCACAGCTGGCTCCGATGCCGCTGATCATGCCAGAATTCCCATACTACCCATCGCGCTCATGCCGCTGCTCGCACGTTCGTCGTCGTCTTCTTCCACAGCTGGCTCCGATGCCGCTGATCATGCCAGAATTCCCATACTACCCATCGCGCTCATGCCGCTGCTCGCACGTTCGTCGTCGTCTTCTTCCACAGCTGGCTCCGATGCCGCTGATCATGCCAGAATTCCCATACTACCCATCGCGCTCATGCCGCTGCTCGCACGTTCGTCGTCGTCTTCTTCCACAGCTGGCTCCGATGCCGCTGATCATGCCAGAATTCCCATACTACCCATCGCGCTCATGCCGCTGCTCGCACGTTCGTCGTCGTCTTCTTCCACAGCTGGCTCCGATGCCGCTGATCATGCCAGAATTCCCATACTACCCATCGCGCTCATGCCGCTGCTCGCACGTTCGTCGTCGTCTTCTTCCACAGCTGGCTCCGATGCCGCTGATCATGCCAGAATTCCCATACGACCATCGCGCTCATGCCGCTGCTCGCACGTTCGTCGTCGTCTTCTTCCACAGCTGGCTCCGATGCCGCTGATCATGCCAGAATTCCCATACTACCCATCGCGCTCATGCCGCTGCTCGCACGTTCGTCGTCGTCTTCTTCCACAGCTGGCTCCGATGCCGCTGATCATGCCAGAATTCCATACTACCCATCGCGCTCACGCCGCTGCTTGCACGTTCGTCGTCTTCTTCCACAGCTGGCTCCGATGCCGCTGATCATGCCAGAATTCCCATACTACCCATCGCGCTCATGCCGCTGCTCGCACGTTCGTCGTCGTCTTCTTCCACAGCTGGCTCCGATGCCGCTGATCATGCCAGAATTCCCATACTACCCATCGCGATCATGCCACTGCTCGCACGTTCGTCGTCGTCTTCTTCCACAGCTGGCTCCGATGCCGCTGATCATGCCAGAATTCCCATACTACCCATCGCGCTCATGCCGCTGCTCGCACGTTCGTCGTCGTCTTCTTCCACAGCTGGCTCCGATGCCGCTGATCATGCCAGAATTCCCATATTACCCATCGCGCTCATGCCGCTGCTCGCACGTTCGTCGTCATCATCTTCCACAGCTGGCTCCGATGCCGCTGATCATGCCAGAATTCCCATACTACCCATCGCGCTCACGCCGCTGCTCGCACGTTCGTCGTCTTCTTCCACAGCTGGCTCCGATGCCACTGATCATGCCAGAATTCCCATACTACCCATCGCGCTCATGCCGCTGCTCGCACGTTCGTCGTCGTCTTCTTCCACAGCTGGCTCCGATGCCGCTGATCATGCCAGAATTCCCATACTACCCATCGCGATCATGCCGCTGCTCGCACGTTCGTCGTCGTCTTCTTCCACAGCTGGCTCCGATGCCGCTGATCATGCCAGAATTCCCATACTACCCATCGCGCTCATGCGGCTGCTCGCACGTTCGTCGTCGTCTTCTTCCACAAGCTGGACTCCGATGCCGCTGATCATGCCAGAATTCCCATACTACTCATCGCGCTCATGCCGCTGCTCGCACGTTCGTCGTCGTCTTCTTCCACAGCTGGCTCCGATGCCGCTGATCATGCCAGAATTCCCATACTACCCATCGCGATCATGCCACTGCTCGCACGTTCGTCGTCGTCTTCTTCCACAGCTGGCTCCGATGCCGCTGATCATGCCAGAATTCCCATACTACCCATCGCGCTCACGCCGCTGCTCGCACGTTCGTCGTCTTCTTCCACAGCTGGCTCCGATGCCACTGATCATGCCAGAATTCCCATACTACCCATCGCGCTCATGCCGCTGCTCGCACGTTCGTCGTCGTCTTCTTCCACAGCTGGCTCCGATGCCGCTGATCATGCCAGAATTCCCATACTACCCATCGCGATCATGCCACTGCTCGCACGTTCGTCGTCGTCTTCTTCCACAGCTGGCTCCGATGCCGCTGATCATGCCAGAATTCCCCATACTACCCATCGCGCTCATGCGGCTGCTCGCACGTTCGTCGTCGTCTTCTTCCACAACTGACTCCGATGCCGCTGATCATGCCAGAATTCCCATACTACCCATCGCGATCATGCCGCTGCTCGCACGTTCGTCGTCGTCTTCTTCCACAGCTGGCTCCGATGCCGCTGATCATGCCAGAATTCCCATACTACCCATCGCGATCATGCCGCTGCTCGCACGTTCGTCGTCGTCTTCTTCCACAGCTGGCTCCGATGCCGCTGATCATGCCAGAATTCCCCATACTACCCATCGCGCTCATGCCGCTGCTCGCACGTTCGTCGTCTTCTTCCACAGCTGGCTCCGATGCCGCTGATCATGCCAGAATTCCCATACTACCCATCGCGATCATGCCGCTGCTCGCACGTTCGTCGTCGTCTTCTTCCACAGCTGGCTCCGATGCCGCTGATCATGCCAGAATTCCCATACTACCCATCGCGATCATGCCGCTGCTCGCACGTTCGTCGTCGTCTTCTTCCACAGCTGGCTCCGATGCCGCTGATCATGCCAGAATTCCCATACTACCCATCGCGCTCATGCCGCTGCTCGCACGTTCGTCGTCGTCTTCTTCCACAGCTGGCTCCGATGCCGCTGATCATGCCAGAATTCCCATACTACCCATCGCGATCATGCCGCTGCTCGCACGTTCGTCGTCGTCTTCTTCCACAGCTGGCTCCGATGCCGCTGATCATGCCAGAATTCCCATACTACCCATCGCGCTCATGCCGCTGCTCGCACGTTCGTCGTCGTCTTCTTCCACAGCTGGCTCCGATGCCGCTGATCATGCCAGAATTCCCATACGATCGCGCTCATGCCGCTGATCGCACGTTCGTCGTCGTCTTCTTCCACAGCTGGCTCCGATGCCGCTGATCATGCCAGAATTCCCATACTACCCATCGCGCTCATGCCGCTGCTCGCACGTTCGTCGTCTTCTTCCACAGCTGGCTCCGATGCCGCTGATCATGCCAGAATTCCCCATACTACCCATCGCGCTCATGCGGCTGCTCGCACGTTCGTCGTCGTCTTCTTCCACAACTGGCAGGCTTTCGCCTTCACGTTTTACAAACGTGTAACACTTGCTTACATTTTTCTGTGTGTCCTGACAATAGGAGAACAAGCGCATTAGAAGCACCAGCGGCGGCTACCTCATCTGTATTTTTTCACTTCTACATCTTTTTTTTAAATTTCCACTATGAACACCATGCACAGACACAACATAATTAAATGTATACACAGGACAAAGTTTATTATATTTTATTAAACAGAAGGAGGTAGCTAACACTTATTTCTCATGGTATGGATAGTCTATGCCCAGATAATGAATATGTTTCTCTATGTTCACCTCACTTCGAACTGCTTTGAGTGCTTTTTTGACGCTGAAAAAAAAGAAAGAAAAAGAAAACCTACATACTTCAGTGACCCTTTCGGCAGAGTATTTTGTCAAAGGCGTGTGAAATGCACGTGAATGATGTGTGTCTCAGTATTGCTTCTCTTTCTAGTAGGAATGCTAACGACTCATAAAAAACTAATAATTTACAGCATTTATTAGGAATGGAAATATCGCCAGTTTATGCAGAGGTCATAATATCTCTAATTCCCTCAGTAACCGAAATGAAGTCAAGCTGAATTCACTCGTTATCAGAATCAAGAGCAGTCATGCACAGCAGCGCTTATACTAGGACTAATAATAATAATAATAATAATAATAATAATAATAATAATAATAATAATAATAATAATAATAATAATAATAATAATAATAATAATAATAATAATAATAATAATAATAATAATAATGCTGCAGTTCCGTCGGAAAGGCGAAGCAGTATTAGTCAAAGCCATAGGCGGAAAGTTTTCATTTTTCCGGGGGCGGGGGGGGGGGGGCGACCAGCTTTCCGAAACCTACCCATATATATATATATATATATATATATATATATATATATATATATATATACCCTCTGCTAACAATTTTGTATTTCTAGCTTTATGGCGAAAGCAATTATATCGACACTTCAGGCAAATTATCGCGGTTGTCGTCGCCGTGATGTTCGCAATTATATGCGCTAAATATTCGGCTTAGCTGTATGTCACGTAATCAAACGCGAATGGGAAGGAGAGCACGCTTCTTATCCTCTAGCCATGCCGTAGCTGTGAATGACTGTGCGCGGCTGACGCTTATGCGGCCCACGTGCCATATCTAATTATTGGTAATCATTGGTGGGTGCAATGATAAAGGGCGACCAGGGATGGCTGCTAACTTCATGCGCGCCGTCTTCCTTGCCGGGCTGTCTTTCTGCGCCCCTAGTGTTGCAGAGTTAAGAGACAGAGGTCATCGCAGATCACTCGCAGAGGCCTTTTTACCACCAGGGCCGGCGCAAGGCTCGGGCACACCAACTTCAAAAAATATTTGGAAATTGCGCTGAAGCACTGTACACAGATGCAGCTCCGGGGCCAGGTGGCCATATAATAGTGGCCACAAGCTCGACGGATCGATCGAAATTCCAAATTGGCGCGACAATTAGGAGCAAATCCATAGGCACGGCGGAGACAGCCGCCGTTGCAATGGCAATTAAGGCCAAAGATGCAGCCGGCCAGCCATCTGTGATCCTCACAGGATCACAGATGACTGGCCGGCTGTAATGAAGCGAACACCTGTATCTTACTGGATGACCACGAGCCCTCGCTGTCAGAACGCTGGCATGATGAAGGATACCGGCAGCAGGGGGGCAAACGGTTCCTACAGCCGCGAGATTCACCGCGACTCCGAAAATTAGCTTTATCATGATGATCTGCCTAATTTTTTTGTCCATTTCGGGAAGGCCTCGGTCAGCGATCTCCAATTATCCCTGTCTCTGAACTTAGACTATGCGATCTGCATCACGAGGGACGCGGAAGGAAGACAGCGCGCATGAAGTTAGCAGCCATCCCTGCTCACCCTTTGTCGTTGCACCCACTAATGATTACCAACGACTACATGCGGCACGCGGGCCCGCGTAAGCGTCAGCCGCGCAGTCATTCGCAGCTACGGCAGGGCTAGAGGAGACGCGCGCTCTCCTTCCTAAGCTCGCGTTTGATCACGTGACCTCAAACTAACCCGAATATTGAGCGCGTGGGAAGATAAATGTCCATCAAGCCGCCATCATTTTCGTATCTCTGTCACGTGCTTTTTCTCGCACCCACAGTGTATGGATCTTTAATTTATATGGCTTTTTGACTTGGAGTATCGACCTGGAGTATCGATAGCGTTGCTATTGCGATAAAACATGAAATAGTAAACATGCGTCGAGCTCGCTTCTACCGCGACTGCGGACGTCGCAATGTGCACCGGCTACAAACACAGCATGAGCACCAACGCCGAAGCCAACAGTGGACACGTCGCTTATCGGTACTTCGCCAGAACCCGTCCGACGCTGAGAAGGAAGCGCATTTTCCACCGTACAAGCACCAGCGGAAACTATAGGTACGCGGGGAGACAGCGCACGTGAAGGGACCAGTGAACTCGGATTGCCCAAGCTTGAGCCCGGCACCGATTACCTCCACAATAATGCGCGCGACCCGATGATGGGGAAAAATGAGACATCCACCCAATCGCAGCAATTGCTACAAAGGAAACCCATACGGATCCTGGTCCGGGACTCGAACCCGCAAAACCACCGCCTTTCCGGGGCAGTCGCTCTACCATCTGAGCTAACCAGGCGGCTAGCAGATGGCAGGGCGAAGTCGAATTTACCAACAACTCGAAGCAAAGGCAAGTGTTTGACGTAATAGTCATGAGCGGAAAACCGCTAGGTCGAGAGAAGTAATTAAAGGGGGAAATGAGACGTCCACCCAATCGTAGCAATTGCTACAAAGGAAACCCATACGGGTTCCTCCTCAAAAGAAAAGCCTCGCAGTTGAAGAAAAAGTCGTCCTGGTCCGGTACTCGAACCCGGGACCACCGCCTTACCGTGGCAGCCGCTCTACCATCTGAGCTAACCAGGCGGCTAGCAGATGGCAGGGAGAAGTCGAATTTACCAACAACTCGAAACAAAGGCAAGTGTTTGACGTAATAGTTGAACGGAAACCCACTATGGGTTTCCTTTGTAGCAATTGCTACGATTGGGTGGATGTCTCATTTCCCCCTTTAATTACTTCTCTCGACCTAGCGGGTTTCCACGCATAACTATTACGTCAAACACTTGCCTTTGCTTCGAGTTGTTGGTAAATTCGACTTCGCCCTGCCATCTGCTAGCCGCCTGGTTAGCTCAGATGGTAGAGCGACTGCCCCGGAAAGGCGGTGGTTTTGCGGGTTCGAGTCCCGGACCAAGACGATTTTTTCTTCAACTGCGAGCCTTTTCTTTTGAGGAGGAATCCGTATGGGTTTCCTTTGTAGCAATTGCTACGATTGGGTGGATGTCTCATTTTTCCCTTTAATTACTTCTCTCCACCTAGCGGGTTCCCGCTCAACTATTACGTATGTATGACAGAGGCACGAAAAGTAGGAGCTGAGGCCCCAATGTTCCAGCTGCTAGGCGAAAGAAGACTCCACGCCGCCATCAAGTAGGTTCCTCAGCTCACGGGTTCCCATCAGCGAGTGACAAGTACCGCCAGAAGTTCTACGAAGTACTTGACACCGTGCTGTCTTCGTTAAGCAACAGGTATCCACCTGAGATGTGGCAGAATATGTCAGACATTGAGCAATTTGCCATAGGCAAGGAAGACGAAGCATATATAACAAAATTCTACGGTGGCCACCTTGAACCAGGACGCCTGATTTTGCACAGAGATATGCCGATTGATATTGTAAGCCATCAAAAGTCGGCACCATTGTACATAGGACGTCATGTGCATGCATGTTTTTTGGGGGGCCAGGGCGAACGCATGCGAAACCTTTTGCCGGAAGTGGCCGAGCTCAAAAAATATGTTGGCCATACCGGTCTCGTCGAGTATAGCCGAGAGGTCTTTTTCTTGTCTTCGGCGACTGAAAACGTACTTGCGGTCGACGAGGGTGGCGATGTGGGCTTGTTGGTCTGTCATCATGTAATGGTATTCGGAAGCGCAAAAAAAAAAAAAAAAAAAAAAAAAAACACGGACACGAGCAGAAACGAAGACGAAGACAAGCGCTAACTATCCACACAGAAATTTATTTGCTGGACCGGTCGTACTACCATTCCATGCGGTCGACGACTGGACAAGATCGTTTGATCCATCTAGCAATTTTGCACGCTCACAAAGAATTGTTTCGCAAAATTAATTTGAATAAGATGGCGGACGACTTCATTTCCAGAGTAAGTGCCTGAATGAACACTTTTTGCGCTATCTGTAAAACTTCCTAGTCTATGCTAGGCATTTTCCTTATTAATGTTTAGTCGTCATATCCTGAATTAGCTGCTCGATGACACAATCCAAGCTGTTCCGACTTTCTCTCGAGTCTTATCGCGCTTTTGAGATATCACTGTGTGTTATTTATTGATTGACTGATTTGTTAATATGGTTGTTTATTTGTGCACCTGATAATGTTGACTCTACAATCATTTACACCGCCACCGGGAAAAATGAAGCCGATGGCATAAAGCACACTTTGACAAGTAATTAAACTATTACGCTATGGGGTGCTTTTAAAAACGATCGTCTTTGTCGAGTTACCTAAACGCGAAAAACTTGGTCTGTCACTCGATTCAACCGCCCGGCCAAAACCAACCAAGCTACTACCACTCGTGGTAGCTTGGTTGGTAGGGGCGGCAGAATACTATTGTCTTTCGGCATCATTTGCAGCGAAGCAAGCAGATATGCGGCCAATTTTTATTTTATGACAGATAGTAATAAGTTATTATTTTTAGTTATATACAGTAATAGTAACTACGACCTCTGCTTTTTAGCTCACGTGAACGCAAAATAATGTTCAGCATCATTGAGCTCTCCCGTGACATCTGCCTACGGCGTAGAAAAACTTCAGCTGTCCAGCGGTCTGCGACGGTGACGCGCGCACGGCTGCTTTTTTATGAGCCAAAACCAGTGTTTTGCGCTATGATATCTCGCATTATTTGTCTCATCATCCCATCTTGTTTACTCGTTAATTAGCTTGGCCTGAATTACCTGGGACACACTCTATATAGTTTCCTTTTACTCCAACCTGGCCGCCATCTTAGGTCTCTAGCACGCCAAGAACATGCGTTAAAAAGAAGTGAGAGACAACAAATGTCACTCGCTGTCTCAATCGGTGTAAGCGAAGCTTTAAACGGTTGCTGCGCAAAACGGCACTCCAATGTAAGAAGCGCGCAGTCGTTTGCGGCGACAAGCACGTCCCGGACGTAACTCGCTCGAAATGGCAAAAGCAGCGACGGCTCACAAAGAGCAAAGGTAAACGACAAATTGATAACAGTGGTAATCCTGTGAAAACCGCTTACTGTCAAAAAGCAAACCATGTGATATGCTAATAATAATAAAACCACGAATGATTGGGAGGCATGAAGCAGTGGGGGACTCTATTAATTTTGACCACCTCGGGTTCTTTAACGTGTATACAAATCTAAGTACACGGGTGTTCCTACATTTCGCCTCGATCGAAATGCGGCAGCCGTGTCCGGGAATCCAACCCCCGTTCTCGAGCCAGCAGCGCGACACCTCACCTGCTGAGCTAACACACTGGGTGATGTTCATGTGACGTGGCGCACTGATGGCATCGTGGCAAACATGTTTCGATATTAGCACAATAAATACCTGCATTTGTCACGTTACGGGTTAACCATCTAAAAGTAAACGCACCAGGCCCCACTTTAGGCTCGGGGTCTTGCTCCCATTCTTTTTTATACTTTCTCGCATACTTGGCCCACTTCCCCATGGTTCCATTCTCCACTCCGAGGAGGATTCGATCTTAAGCCTAACCTATGGAAATGAACCTCTAATGTAAGCGCGAACAAAAACTCACCTCGCAGGGAAAGGAAAATGGCAGTAAAGCTTAATGTGAGAAACGTGAAGCAGGTCGAAAGCTGTGCCCGGCGCAATAATTCACCAAGAAGCCATGGCCATGAACACACTGGAGCGTTCCATCGACCCGTGCTTCTTTCATGTCGGCGCCACGATCGCCCGATCGTATTTTATTGCTCTCTGAGCATATCGATGTTAGTACAGTGTACTGTGAAAAACCCTCTACTCCCAGGCTCATCCCGATGCCCGGGGAGCGGGTGTCTAACGGTGAAGCGCGATGTAAGTTTAAGTACATCAAATATCAAAGCCACCGGCTCAGACAACGGCGCAGAGAATGGAGGGGGAGGGGGGGGGGGATTTCGCGCGCGCACATACGCACAGGCGCGCTGCCGGCTCAGCCAGTTAAAACACAGCCTTCGAGATTTGTTTCTACTCGATCATAGCCCCTCTGGGGCGTCGATTAGGGTGCCACTTATAGCCCGAACAAAGCCAAGTCGCAGATTTTCAGTAGCCCAAATATAGCCACATAGCCAACTCGTGCAAGTCGACGCCAAAAAATTTTTTTCTGTAGCCCAATTTGGCTCTATATAGCCAAACCTGGCAACAAGTTGTCGCATGATTCATTCGAGAGACGCTGGTCTCTTGGGGATGCGAGGGAACGTAGGCGGTGAAATTGAAGTGTTTCCTATACATGAGGTCTTGCAAATACTCATACAGTATATATACTTGAGTGAACAATTCTTCGAGGTCACACGAAGTTTCTTCAAATGGAACTGTTATCAATAAACCAATGTCCTCCTCCATTTAAAAAGGCTGGAGCAGGTGCCTTTGGCGGTTTGCTTACTTGAGCATCGGATGCTGTGCCTTGAGAGGCCGCTGCTTGGGCTATCTGAAGATTCAAGCGCTTTCATTCGAGTTCGCGTTCATCCTGCTCTCGCTTTCTCTGGTACTCCTTGTCCCGCCTTATTTCGTGTTCTTTTTCGCGTTCCCTTTCTCCGCTCTTCCTGTTCTCGCTTTCTCTGGATTTCCTGAATATTCTCCCAAGCTTTCACGATCTGCTCGTCATCTCTGCCCCTTGCCTCTATTGCATCGATGACCTTCGCCTTCTTTAGCTGTTTCCCACAGTCGGTCCCAAATTCCCCACATATAGCGTATAGGTCCGTTCTGCGCAACTTCCTCCAAACCAAGGCTACTTCTCTTTTAGCGAAAAGTTTGTTAAGGAATTTATTGTAGGAGCAAGGTATCTTTCAACGAGGCCTCTAACACCCTTGTTACCAGGAACAACCGAGTTAAGCCTGCAACTCTTGAGAAGAAAAGGTTGTGCCTTCACCATGCCGAAGTCGCAGCGCTGCGCAGACTACCGAATTGTTGGGACCGGGGTACCCATTCACCGTGGAGGAGTGAGGGAACGTGGGGCTGGACCAGCCATCCAGGACGTTTTAAACACACGCGTTTATATTACATTATGCACAAGAATAATGCAGAAATACTGAAGAGGTTCAAATTCAAGCTGCCGATCCCTCCTTCCACCAAGCTTCCGTCTCCTCTTTTAACCCCTCCGTCGTCCTGGTCCCGTCGTTTTCGCCCAATCCGGCGTCAGGAAATGGATGACATCATCTCCCGCCAATCCGGAGCTTGGTAGCCCTTTTTCTCTCAGGAAAGCTTGAAAAAAAAAAAAAAAACTCTTAACCTTGCACTCGGCCGCGCAAGGCGTGAAACAGCGAAGCTGGGCGATCGTAGCCCAGCATTTTCCGGAAGTGCGCGCGTACTTTTCATGTTATTACTCATGATGATGATAATGTCTTTTCGCGCGTCTCGGACTTACGGCCGTCACTGCGCGTTGCTTAGCGCAGCTTGCAACTACGACACTGCGTTCCAATGCCGACACCACGTTCCACCGCGTTGCAATACCGACAACGCGTTCCAGCAGACCCGCTCTGCGAATGCGTCTCTCTCTCTCTCTCTCTCTCTCTCGCTCTTATTTTCTTTATCTTTCTCCCGAGCATAGCGAGTAAAACATCTTCTTCATCTCGCAGAGCATTGGCACGAGCGCGTGCGAACGCGCCAGCTATGGACGAAGACGACGACACTCGAACGCAATCATATGGTTCGCATAAATGCATGTTCTGCAAGCGTGCCTGTATAGACCGTTTCACTGATTACAAACATAGGCCCTGCACTGCTTCCGGTTTTGGCCACTGACGTAGCTGCTGAGTGTAACTGGCAAAGAAGCAACCATGCGTTTTAAAGCATAAACCTGATAAGGCACGTGACCGGAAGTTTCTTGGGGGCGGCACGCTCGCTGCTGTTATCGCGAGCATGAAACCGTCTATAGCCAGTAGCGAAAATTAGTTGCGTTACATTTATACACACTACTAATACTTCCATGCAATAGAGAAAAAAAAAAGTACCTGTATAGCCTAGTGGTTACGACGCTCGTCTTGGGAACGCGCGTACGTGGGTTCGAATCCCGCCTCGGCAAGAAAGTTTATTTTCTTTTATGTCTATCTTCTTGCTGCTGATGATAGTTTCGTGATATGAACCACAAATTACGGGTGGCTTAAAAAAAACGGCTTTGGTAGCAACAACACGCAGAACTGTTGTCGACGCCATCGGCGTTTTGCCCGCGTTAGCTCTAAATGCGTGCGGCGTTGGTGACTGTTGCTGGAGCCTCTGATATAAATAGGCACTTGGTGCCGCAGCTAAACGTCGCCTCCCTTCCCTCCCCCTCCCCCACGGCCTCTCGCGCGTCCGAAGAAGGCGCGTTTGCTCTACATATATGGTGATTGTAAAGGAGAAAAGAGACGCCTACTTCTGCAGCCCTTAAGCGAGCACGGCGCAGAACGCGCGTTTGTTCTCCGCCGTGCGTTCACTCCCCGTGAAAGACGCGCCCCTCGCGCCCTTTCACTCGCACATACAGCGTTCGGCGCGCGGCGACGATTTCATCTCCAAATGACGTCATACGGAACCTCACGGCGACGGCGACGGCGACGGCGACGGCGACGCCGACGGCAGAAATCTGCTTTTGAGTGTCCATATAATTGCTATCGCAATAAAATGCACATCACTGGGCAAGAACGGATCGAGAAAGAGGGAAAGCACAATGACTCCGTCTCCAGCGCGTACGTTTGGGCGGATGACAGGTAATGTGAAGGAATGCCCCCTGCACTCTTCCTGGCAGAGCCCAACTGTTTGTCATGAATCAAAATTTGGAGGACGCTTAAGCTTCGCCTTCAACAGTGGAACGCGATAGCATTCAAAGATCCTTGACTGTTTCTCACACTTCCCGGCAACTGCAGCTTATGCAACCGTAATGTTTACCGGGAAACGCTGGCGGTGAACGCTAAGTACGAAGGCGCGATTTCTGGTAGAAACGTGGCCTCTTTCGTGGGCTGGCTTTCTTTTATTGTTTTCACCTTTAATATTTCAGCCTGAAAAGATTTAGCATAAAACGCATGCGCTGTCGGTGTTTTGTTTCATGACAATCGTTTGCGGGCTGTCACTCCTAAATTCCGAGGAATACCGTTGTAAAGAATGCAAGACAAAGTGTGAGCAACTTAAGTGGTAAAATATATTTGGAGGGCCTGCGTGGTTGGAGATAGTTTTCTCGGCCGCGGGCGGCAATGCCGACGTCGGATTTTAATTCTGTGGCACGGCGCCCTAAACGCTATCGCTTTAATACGGTTGGGGATGGCTCTGACCGTGGGTCCGTTCACCATTGTCGCGCCCTCCGTGAGCGACTGTTTTCGAGGGGTGAACGACCCATCACAACAGGCCGGCTTCGGGCGGAGCAGCGTGCAGACGGCTGCTCTCGTCGGGAAGTAGCTGCTGGTTTTGAGTCTGGATCAGTCGTTGCGGGGCCTGTACCTGCTGCTGGAATTGTCGCACTTCCTCCTGAAGGGCGACGAGGGCTTCCTGGTTAGCCATGGCGATGCGATACACTGTAAAATAATTTACACCCCTAAAAATGAAAAAGGGTGTAAATGTGTCTATATCTCACACCCTTGTGATTTATATAAGTAACACCCTAAGGGTGTGAGTTATAGACACATTTATACCCTTTTTCACTTTTAGGGGTGTAAATTATTTTACAGTGTATGACCATGTCACCAATGGGAATTGCCAAGTGATGGATCTCAGCAAAGAATACCGACAAATGCCAGTTCATTGCTTCAGAAAATAACAAACGTGAAAAAAATCACCGCATATCCAGGAGGTGAATGATGACGAGTGGGCGAAGCACCGGGGGATCATTCGGTTAACCGTGAGTCCCCCGACGCCGGCAAGCGGACCCAGTGGCGGCGAGAGCGCGGGAAGCGGCGGCAAAACGCCGGAAGCGTTCTCTACCGTAGGTTGGTGGCGCCGATGCTCGGTTGAAGCGCGAGCTTCGCGAGCCCTCAGCTCCGGGTCCGCTTGCCAGCGTTGCCGTACTGCTGCAGCTTTGCGAGCCCTCAGCTCCGGGTCCACATGCCGGCGTTGCCGTGCTGCTGCAGCTTCGCGAGCCCTCAGCTCTGAATCCGCTTGCCGGCGTTTCAGTGTTGCTGCAGCTTCCCGCGCCCTAGACTCCGGGTCCGCTTGTTGTCTGCGTCGCCGTGCTGCAGCAGTTTTGCGAGCCCTCGACTCCGCTTGCAGCTGAGCCGCCACTCTCGCCTTTTCATCCATAGCGGGCGCGCCGTTATTAGAAGTGACCGTTATCATCCATGGCTCAAGAGAGAAAGAGAGCGCGCGTCGGGAACGAACGCCTTGTAGGGTGCCTCGATGCCAGCACCGCCGTTCAGGGTGGAGACAACCCCGCTGGCGCCGCCATATTGAATCACACGAGCTCAGACACAGCTACGCTTGCGTGCATAAATAGTGTTACTCGCGGCGCACTTCCAAGTGCTTTCCCTTGATGATGATTTTTTTTATCGGTATCGCATCTGCACATCTTTATAACCAATAGCTGTTAACTCGTCGAAGGTCGAAGACGTAAATGTACGGCGCCGGGAACATGCCCCAAGTTGCCTAATTCAATCACATTTAATATGCCGTGTGTATGTTTGAAATACGCACTTTTTTTTTGCGCTTCGATGCTTGGTATATAAGGTTTGCGACCCCCTGTGCGTGGAAGTTTTTCTTTTTCACTGTTGTACTTTGGTTTACACGCCACGCCTCCTTTACCGTAGCCAGCCACTCGCACACGGCGGTTAGTTTCCCTTGCGTTGCGCGTGCTCTTCGCGTTCGTTGCAATTATTTGACGATATCTACGCGCAATTTAGCTTTTTTGCCCACAAAACTGTGTGCTGACAGGATTAAGCTGGTGTAAAAATAACTGCGATGTGAAAATAAGGTTTAGTTAGTGCTGTAGAGAAAAATGTAACGTAACTTGTCTGTGTCAATCTTGCGTAGTACAAACAAGAAACCAAATGATGCACAAAATACATTTACTTAGTAATGTCTAGTACAGTCAATCATGAAAGAGATATGTACATGAAAAATTATATGTACTGTGTGGCGCCTGAAGGTTCTGTTGAAAGACGAGATAAAAAAAAATTCGCAAGGTAGGCTCGACACACACAATTCGGGATAGGGAGAGTTTTTTTTAAATTTATGCATTACATGGGGGGGGGGGGGGGGCGGTTTCAAGTGAGTACATCAACCTTATTACACACAATATAAATCGAAAACAAGAATACAAACAAGAAAACGCAACCGCGTGTAATATTCATCAAGATATCCAGCCAGAATACATCAGCTACCATCGAATACGTCGCATCAGCCAAACACATCGATGGCGAGTACAGCACATTTTATAAATAACCATTAGAACACTGATAACTACATGGAAAAAATAAACAACACTGCATACATATCGGGTACAAAAACCGTAAATGAAACTAAGACAGTCAAATACAGATTAGCAATGTTTTTCACTTCGAAAATATAGTCCATGATGATATAGGGCTGTTGACTTTAACAGACGGCGCCCATCCTGTCGATTTCCCTCGTACTGGTCCTCTTCAAAGTGTTTCTAAGTACAAGTAAAACAACAAAAGTGATTATTGATATGAAAAGTTGCCTTGTAAATACAGAGAAACCATTACAGTGCTTAAAAATAAATTTTCGCAGAAGTAATGCTGTATTACCTCGCTTCACACGTTTCGAAGAAATGCACAGGCTACAACAGACACCATGCCAGAAAGCGCCGAAACATTTTGGTCCCATGATGCCCCTTAACTCTACTACACCTGGGCATACCGTGCACAGGCATTTAAGGACCGTCACAGTACCCACTACGATCGGGAATGAGCACGAATGACCATCGGCTTTCGAGCACCACGATACAAATATATTCGTCTAAAAAATCAGCTATATAACGTAACAACTTCAGATCCACAAGATATCTGCTGAGAAATCAGAAACAATCACAATGCTTCGCTTGCCACGTACACAACAGCCGCTCTCCCCAGAAGAAGCACTGCGTTCTTTAGTCCCAAATAACCAGTAGCGAAAAAAAAAAAAAAAAAAAAAACTGAGGGGAGGAAAAAATGAAACAAGAGACACACGATGTGTGCTTCCCGTGAAAAAGTAAAATAGGTGGTTTACATGACGATTTGTAGCTAATGTTAGACTATTTCGCGGCGAAGCATTTTCGTCAGTCCTTAAAATAAGGGTACTACTCGCATAGACTGCGCCGATCAAAACGGCAAAAGCCTATGCGACGCGCGCTCGCAAACCATAGGCTACTCAGACAGCATCGGTGCAGTGCTTAGTTCGTGAGTGAACGTAGGTACGTGAGCGATGATCAGAGAATACTTTCTTATTTAAATGCAAAACACGGTGCGATAGTCTAAACTTTCTTGACACTTACCTCGCAAATGTAGGAACTATCTGTTGCCTTCCAGTGATACCGATTTACTTGGGCTTCCCATCTCTTCCTTCGCGCTGGGTCCCGGGGGAAGCGTAAACAACGAAGCTGTGATTCAAGATGGCGTCGCAGCTAGAAAGCGGCGGCGCGGGGGCGGTCAAAGGATGGCACCACCCTCAACGGCGGCGCTGGCATCGAGGCACCCCGAGGTGCCTCGATTTCATTTAAATAAGAAAGTATTCTCTGATCCTCGCTCACGTACCTACGTTCGCTCACGAACTAAGCACTGCACCGATGCTGCCTGAGTAGCCTATGGTTTGCGAGCGCGCGTCGCATAGGCTTTTGCCGTTTTGATCGGCGCAGTCTATGCGAGTAGTACCCTTATTTTAAGGACTGACGAAAATGCTTCGCCGCGAAATAGTCTTACATTAGCTACAAATCGTCATGTAAACCACCTATTTCACTTTTTCACGAGAAGCACACATCGTGTGTCTCTTGTTTCTTTTTTTCCCCTCAGTTTCTTTTTTCGCTACTGGTTATTTGGGACTAAAGAACGCAGTGCTTCTTCTGGGGAGAGCGGCTGTTGTGTAGGTGGCAAGCGAAGCATTGTGATTTTTTCTGATTTCTCAGCAGATATCTTGCGGATCTCAGGTTGTTACGTTATATAGCAGATTTTTTAGACGAATATATTTGTAGCGTGGTGCTCATAAGCCGATGGTCATTCGTGCTCATTCCCGATCGTAGTGGGATCGTAGTGTATATACAAGGCAACTTTTCATATCAATAATCACTTTTGTTGTTTTACTGGTACTTAGAAACACTTTGAAGAGGACCAGTACGAGGGAAATCGACAGGATGGGCGCCGTCTGTTAAAGTCAACAGCCCTACATCATCATGGACTATATTTCCGAAGTGAAAAACATTGCTAATCTGTATTTGACTGTCCGAGTTTCATTTACGGGTTTAGTACGCGATATGTATGCAGTGTTGTTTATTTTTTCAATGTAGTTATCAGTGTTCTAGTGGTTATTTATAAAATGTTCTGTACTCGCCATCGATGTGTTTGGCTGATGCGACGTATTCGATGGTAGCTAATGTATTCTGGCTGGATATCCTAATATTACCCGCGGTTGCGTTTCCTTGTTTGTATTCTTGTTTTCGATTTATATTGTGTGTAATAAGGTTGATGTACTCACTTGACCCCCCCATGTAATGAATAAATTAAAAAAGTTGTCGCAGTTTCACCCGAAAGGCGAAGCATTAATTGCGATAGCAACTTAGTAGAGAGCTATACGGAGTAAGGATAGTAGTTTTATCCGCTGTACAAACTTGGACATGCAGCAGCACCGGCAACACACAGCACTGTTGTCGACGCCGTCGGCGTTTTGCCCGCGTTCGCACAAAATGCGTGCGGCGTTGGTGACTGTTGCCGGAGCCTCTGATATAAATAGGCACTTGGTGCCGCAGCTAAACGTCGCCTCCCTTCCCTGCCCCCTCCCCCCCCCCCCCCCCCCCCCCCGCGGCCTTTCGTGCGTCAGAAGAAGGCGCGTTTGCTCTACATATATGGTGATAGTAAAGGAGGAAAGACGCCTACTTCTGCAGCCCTTAAGGGAGCACGGCACAGAACGCGCGTTTGTTCTCCGCCGTGAGTTCACTCCCCGTGAAAGCGCGCGTCCCTCGCGCCCTTTCACTCTCACATACAGCGTTCGGCGGCGCGCGGCGACGATTTCATCTCCATTGACGTCATACGGAACCTCACGGCGACGGCGACAGCAACGGCGACGGCGACGCCGACGGCGGAAATCTGCTTTGGAGTGTCCATATAATTGCTATCGCAATAAAAAAAAAAAACTCTCCCTATCCCGAATTGTGTGTGTCGAGCCTACCTTGCGATTTTTTTTAATCTCGTCTTTCAACATAACCTTCAGGCACCACACAGTACATATAATTTTCCATGCACATATCTCTTTCATGATTGACTGTACTAGACATTACTAAGTAAATGTCTTTTGTGCATCGTTTGGTTTCTTGTGTGTACTACGCAAGATTGACACAGACAAGTTACGTTACATTTTTCTCTACAGCACTAACTAAACCTTATTTTCACATCGCAGTTATTTTTACACCAGCTTAATCATGTCAGTACACAGTTTTGTGGGCAAAAAAAGCAAAATTGCGCGTAGATACCGTCAAATAATTGCAACGAACGCGAAGAGCACGCGCAACGCAAGGGAAACTAACCGCCGTGTGCGAGTGGCTGGCTACGGTAAAGGAGGCGTGACGTGTAAACCAAAATACAACAGCGAAAAAAAAAACTTCCACACACAGGGGGCCGCAACCCTTATATACCAAGCATTGAAGCGTAAAAAAAAATAGTGCGTATTTCAAACATACACACGGCATATTAAATGTGATTGAATTAGGCAACTTGGGGTATGTTCCCGGCTCCATACATTTACGTCTTCGACCTTCGACGAGTTAACGACTATTGTTTATAAAGATGTGCAGATGCGATACCGATAAAAAAATCCTCATCAAAGCAAAGCACTTGGAAGTGCGCCGCGAGTAACACTATTTATGAACGCAAGCGTAGCGAGTCTGAGCTCGTGTGATTCAATATGGCGGCGCCAGCGGGGTTGTCTCCACCCTGAACGGCGGCGCTGGCATCGAGGCACCCTAACGCCCGTGTGCACCTCAGCGCCCCTAGCGGTCTCCATGCAAACCAGACCTACGGACAACGGACGACGACGAGGGACAAGGCTCGGCCCTAAGATGCTTCGCCCCTAAAAAAGCATTTCAGCAGAGGGGCGCAGCAGCCGCCGCTTCGGTTCGGCGATCCCAGAACCACGCAACAAGTCTGGTCGAGTGGTCAGTGTGGTAAGCATGTGTCACGTAGCCTGCTTATAACAGTCGCTGCTATCGAGACCGGTGATGTGTGCACGCGTGTAAGGTGTGCCTCGTCCGTGGCCTCGTCGGACAAATCGATGACGCGGCGAATGCTTCCGCAGAGCTATGCACGCAGTGTAGTGATAGTGCTTCACCACACGTGTAATGAGCATGGAATGTAAGAAACACGTCGTATAAGAAGTTGCTTTATAAGTGCATCACATATGAGACAATATAAGTGATGCGCTGGTCATATCTGGTCTAGTGTAACCGTAAATATCCAGATACACGACCCTACATCAGGAATTATACGTTCATATTTGGCTATATATAAAGCAAATGTGTGAGATATGGCCGATATCTAAATTTTTTGGTAAGGGTTGCTTAGACGTTCGGGAAAAGAAGCGCTCAAGCAGCTGCGCTTGTCAGTCATCAAGTGGCCCGTGCATTCCAAGTTGTGGAAGTAGACATGGTGGAATTTGTGCGAGCACTGTCAGGAGTTTGCAAGCTTTGAGTTTCGGCCTTGTTGGTACGACATCTTTTCTAGTGTTCAGCGCTTGTGCACGTCTCCGCTGCTGTCTGTTGTTGAAATCCCTGAGTTAAACACTAAAATGATACCGCCAGGAGACTACAGCTCACGAAAGGATACGTCTTCACTTGCGAAAGCGGCCATGGTTAGAACGCTCGACTAGAAACCACAGGGATTAGAAGCCAAAGCGTGATGTGCGAACTCGATCGGCTTGTTCCATGGCTCGCAATTGCTGCTTGCAGTAGAAACACAGTATGTGATGCAGGCTTGCTCAAGCACCAGTTCACATCTTCTGCGACTCACTCTGACAGCCACAACTCATGGGAGGCTCTCACTCAGTCTTATGAGGGAGCTCGCCGATCCACGATGCCACGATAACTTATTAAGGCCCTTAGATGGCTCATGGGTCGAAAATTTGACCGTCGGGAAAATTCAATGGCCCCAAAATTGAATGGCACCTCTGATGGGAGTCGAACCCACAACCTTTGGTGTTAATAAGGGCGAAGTTAATAGAGGCACCATTAATTAAGGTAGAGTTAATTAAGGCACACGAACTTTGGTGGGAGGAAACAAGGAACTACGCATTCGAATGAGAATGTCAAGTAATTTAATCTCATGAGCGCGCAAGCCTTCACACCTCTTTAGGCCTTCATCCTTTATACGCGCATACTAAAGTGACTGTCAACTTTTTTTTTTTCACAGAGCTCAGAGTACGCATGACTAACATTATAGTGCAGTGAATACTCAATGCAGCCTTTTTACTTGACGCAGTGAAATAAAATTTTTCACACCTTCGGCCAATCTTCCGGACTGTGGGCGACAGCTTGGGTGACTCCCTGGTCGAGCTCCGGTTGGGAGCTGCGCTGTTCTTGGCCACCTTTGTGTCAGCACGGGCGCCCGTCTGCGAGAATAATTTTATTTAGTGCCTCCAAAGAAATTCAAGACCGGCAACTGGCATGAAAGTTCTTGTGTTATACATAAGCACAAAACACAACTATTGAGTAAGATAGAGTAGGGACCAAAAGGCTTCGTACAACTTTCACGATAGCCTTAAAGCCTGATAGAAAGTTTAGTTAAATAATTGACAGCGTCTTATTTCTAGAAACATTGGTAGGCTTATTATCAGGTCATGTTATTATCAGGTCATGTTATTACGAGGTCATGTAGGTAATATAATATAGATGCCCTTGCTGTTGAAAAGTGTTCTGATTACCTCATGTTTTCCTGTTGTCTTTTTGGGAACTTGTATCTCATTACATGCCTATGATGATGTAAGCCCGCTCCCTGTATGGGTCTGCAGAAGACCTACAGTATTGATAAATAAAAAAAAAAGTTATGTTATGACTGCTGAAATAACCAGGGATGATATTTTTAGAATCACCGACATAAATTCATCACTCAATTGGGCAATCGAACTTAGCCTTTCGTTTTAGCGTTAGTGCACTGCGCGTGGGTGAAAATTGAGATGCGTGCCCTCAAACTTTTCGCAGCCTTGCAGTTGGCGCCACCATGTATAGAACGCCAACATCGCAGCTTTACGGTGATGATAGCTACACAGCAGGTTTCGGCAAAATACCTTGCGCCCGGGGTACCCATGGGCATAACGCACAGCTCTAATGGTAGCGTCGCGCTCGAAGTAACGCCAAGAAGCTAGGTCGCAGGCGTTTTACTTAACAGGCTTGTTGGGTTTGCCTCTTTTGTGCTACATGCACAAAACATAGGAAGCATAGAAATGCGGGTACCGCGAGTTCCTGTATTGTTGGCGGATTTTTAGTACATCGGGAATTGCTTTTACGGGGGTCTACCGTAACAAAATTATTATGCCATTAAAATTATGCGTACAAAAGCACAAACAGTCTAAATAACCAAATTGCAAAAAAAAAAAAAAAAAACACCGCATATCCACGGGGTGAATGATGATGAGTGGGCGAAGCTCCGGAGGGAATCATCGGTAAACCGTGAATCTTCCGTGTAACTCGCCCAGTCTCGCCGCACTAAATCGAACGATTGACTTCCACCAATGACACGCGCCATACGTGACGTCATACCTATTTTATAACAGCGCCCTTCATTATAATTGCACCATCTCCCGCTTAAGGGGACGCTAGCACAAGCGCGTTAGAAACGTGCAGTACTCTCTAGTAAGGGGGAGAGGCCACAGCGTCTTACGCAGCCGTTTACACATGCCGGAACGTGCACCACGTTTGCCGACGCCATCAGTGTTTATGAATACGGGGGTAAGGCGGAGAGGCCACAGCGTCTTACACCAGCTTCTTACACGGGCCGTAACGCGCTAGCACAAACGCGTTAGAAACGCGCAGTCTTTCGTTAATGTTGGGTATTTATTGGGCCTCTTCGATTATACAATCCCGGACTGTTCGCAAACCGTCCGCGGCTTCCGGTCTGACTAGCCCTGACAAAAGAGCGCGTCACAGTCACGTGATCCAGCTGTCGGGGACTGTCCGAGATTTCGGTCGAAGCACCGCGACCGGAAGTCACTCTCCTGGCTGCCGTCGTCTGCTCTTTGCTACTCGTAGTACGGTGGCTAGATGGGTAGGTGTGCCGTCCGCCGGGCACGAAGAGTAGTTCATCGCTTCTCCGCATCATGACGACAAAATTGGCGCTGCCGTCGGGGGTCTGTCGCAGGCGGCGCGCGTCGTCTGCTGCTGCGGCCACGTTACATTGCAACTGCGGCGTATTTACCATCGTATTTAAACTGAAAACCACATTCACAGTGGCATCATAGACAGTAACAAATTTCTGAACGCAGCAGAGCTCTGTCACTTGCGAAGGTAACGTACTTGCCTTTTCCGTCACCTGTTTGTTTCCCCGTTTGACGTTCAAGAATATAATAGCTATTAACGCTGTTTAGTTCGGTAAACACGTTAAACTTGAGTCTACGAGGAGAAGCACAAATTTTGCATGGACGAAATAGCCCTTCATCAGTTCTTCTGAAGCGAGAAAGGCGAAGTTTGCTTTGCAGAATAGATGTAGCATGTAGGGGCTGTACACGAACGTGCAGGGCGTATTCGTATACCACGGAATGTGCAAGAGAAATGCTTTGGCTTGAAGGGATGTAAAACACAATGGAATAAATATTGACATTCCTTTGATTCTAAATATTGAAACTAAAATCCTTTGATTCGATTTCCTTGACTGCAGTCAAGGAAATTGAACCAAAGGATTTTAGTATTGGGGCTATTATAAATTTATAAAATATATTATAAACTTGTTGGTGATAAAGAAAAAAAGTTCTTACGTCGTGTAATTATGTATGATGAATGCAGTAGCTTGTAGCATGAAAAATCATAGTTTGGACTCGTGAAGATCGTATGCATGTATACTTGAATACAATAATAATTTAGGTAATTCTTCGGTCACACACGCAAACCATGCAGCAACACCAAGCTTTTATTGCAACTATAGATTTAAATGAAACACTTCACTGCTTCACTGCGCTCAAAGTGCACGTAGAGTAGCCGCAGTGTAAGGTGCTTTTTATTTTCTGGAGTACGCTCAGGAGCCAAGTTTTGGTCGTCACAAGGAAGTGCAGGCGAGCAAAGCTTGATGATGCTGTTCGTAATTTCGATTTTATGCTGCTCACAACCCATGACTCCTGAATGCTTCAGCTGGCGAAAGGAAAAGAAAAGATGCCAGCGGCAGGGCATATCTGCCAGTCGTTTCGTTGTAAACCGCGGCCGCTGCACTTGAAGTTGAATCTTTCGCACACACAAACATTTCATCGGCCGTCTTTGAGCAGGTTCATTTTTTCACTTGTCTACAAATACTCATTCATCACCCGTAGAACACGCGATATTTGCATTCGCATCATATTTGCTTGGAGCGTGTGCAAGTTTGGCCAATGTCTCCAGAGGAGTTGCTCGCTGTCTCTTCCGGATTATTTCAACGGCCAACATGCCGTTGGAGTCTCGCCTTGTTGTTTTTCTAGAAATGTTCTTCAATATGTAAGGCGAAGCGTCGGGTAGCACCGAAGGAACAGCGTCACTCTAACCGCACATATGCATGCATCGGAATCTGCACAATCTTCCTGCCGGTCATACGCTCGATGCTCCTTGAAGTGGCGCTGGCACATTTTTTTCAGCATGGCAAATGGCAAGCTGATGTCTCTCGGAAAGTTCTGGGTCTCAGCGCATCGAAACCAATGATTCTTTAGCGCGTGGTTTGCATGTTTGTAGCCGAACTAACAATTCGGCGCAATGCAAGTGGTGCTCTTCCGGCTGGTTTTCTTCTGTGCAGGAACACTTTCACTCTGTCCTGGAGTCTCACGAGCTTGGTATTCACGAATATCACCCAGTCTTCACTTCGCTCCTTAAACGTCCAAAAAAATTACAAGAATTCGGAGAACTATCGTGACTGCGAGCGCAGCGCTCCGTGCCCTGAGCGTGTTAACAGACGATATAAATGACCGATTTTCAAAATTACTCATTGCAACAAGAAACATCGCACTGTTAAGCACTCTCTCAACATAATTTAACCATTTTCTTTCAAGTTTTACTGTGAAAACTTATTATCTTAAATATTACAAGCGCGCAATAACAACACTCTCAGTAGCAGACGACGCGCGCTTCACGGCAAACCTCTGACGGCAGCGCCACTCCTGCTGTCATGATGCGGAGAAGCAGTGAACTACGCCGGTCGGCACACCTACCAATCTAGCCACCGTAACTCGTAGATAGCCCCCTACCCAGCGTTTTTATTAGCGTGGCCTCCGCAATGGTGCAGTCTCAGGGGCGTACGCGTCGCCGACGCAACCATGAAGCTAGCTCAGTGTAATCGTAGCCTGGGCGCGTAGAACGTTTTCGCAAAGCGCAGTTTATTACGTTGCGCTAGCCAGCTCATTGCCTGATAAATTTAAGTGGAATTCCCACACGGACGTAAGCAAAATCGTGGTGGTGGTGAAATATATTTATTGGCCCTAAAATTGCTGTGGAGAGACTCCGAAATCATGGTCGTGCCACGTCGCTGTTCATGCAGAGAGCATCCGCCTACATCCTCAAAGCTCGCGAGACCGTCTGCTAATTAAAGGCCCGACGCGTGAGAGAGCGCGTGTACACCGTCTACTAATCCTGCACGTCAAAAATCAAACGCTCGAACTTGGTAGCAGAAGGGATCAACATATATGTCAACAGCAATCCGCGAATCTCCTATTGTATGCCACCTCAGCTACCGGCGTGAAATAGGCACATGCGATATACGATTCCTCGCACGCTATTTTCACTTACCTGAAAAGCAAAATTTATCTGCAACGAGCATGACAGATTTCGTGAAACACAGTAAGAAAAGCAAGCATGTGCGCCTGATCACTGTGCTTCTTTCTTAAAAAAAACAAAAACAAAAAAAAAACGCGATGACTAAAGCTACAGCAATTAGACGGCTCGTAAAAAACTTGCATGATGGCACACAAATCCCCGATGTAACAGAAGCGATAACTCAATGCAGAGTAGTTGCCGTCTGGAGCGCGCAAAGTACGCAGAAGCACACGTAATCTTTCACAACATGGCGTCAAACACCACGCGCGCTGCCGTCGTCTGCTAGCTACTTGCGCTTGTCCGAGCAAACATCTGCTGACAGCTCCAACAGTCCGCGGGGAGCCCGGAACTTCCGGTCCGTGAAAAAACGAACGCGCTTCTGACAACATTCGGACTAGTGGGCGGAGCTTCGGAAGCTGTCCGAGCAAAATCGAATGCGGCACAGCAGTCCCAAGCAGTCCGGGACTGTCAGGGACTGATAATCGAAGGGGCCCATTGTCACCGTGGTGCGTGTGTCCATGTGCGCTTCGTGGCGTAGTGGTTAGCGCCGCGCGTTCGGAAGCGAGGGGTCCCTGGTTCGATTCCGCGCTACAGACACAACTTTCGGAATTTCTTTTAAAGACGATAGTCTTTCTTGGGGAACTTAAACGCTGAAAATTTGGTCTGTCTGTCTGTTTGTCTGTCTGTCACCCGATTCAGCCACCCGGCCAAAATTGGACCACTTGCTTACCGCCCACACTACTTAAACTGGTATGGCTGTTCATACTTGTGAACGTTATCGATCACAAAGTAAATATTACGCATATCTGAGGCGCAACATCACTAGGTAAGTATTAGGAGGTGTGTTCCTTTAATAGAAAATACATAGATACGTAACTCTAAAGACCCTAGTTTCTTAAGCTGCGCTGAAAACGCCATGCTATGCGCGTTTTATTTGCAGCCCGTCGCTGCAGCCTCACGTGCAAGCTCGCGCGAGCAAACGCCGCTGGCGCACATAGACCGCTGCATAGACGGAACGCACGGAGTAATACATTTTAATGGTCGTACTTCTTGCGCAGCTTTTACAGCGTTGCACCTGGCTGATGTATGAAACGGAGTATAGGATGGCTAATTTAGCAGTACAGAGTTTGGAGGCACATAACCGTAATCCGTAGCGTTCATTTAATTAAGAATACATATTGTACTGGTTTTTGCGTTAGTAAATGAAAAATCAATGCGTTAGAAATGGCGTCGAATGCGTTAGAAATGGTGTAGGAAACGCTACGCGTTAAAAGAAGCCGACTGAAGCCGCGGCTCTGCAGCCGGCTTTAAGTCAACGGTAATAAAAGGTCCCAACAGATGGCGTGAGAGCAGGGCGAACGCGGTAAATTTGAATTGAATTCAGCAAAATCTCCATTGCATCCATCATGGGAGGAGTGAGAGGGGAGGGGAAGAGCGTGAGGGGTGGGAGGGTGGACAAGAGAGGGTGTTACTTGTCAGGGGTGGCAGAAGACTATCGTCTTTCGATGTCATTTGCAGCGAAGCAAGCAGATATGCGGCCAACTTTTTTCTCATAAAAGTAGATGTGGCTACCTACTACGACGACGACGACTACTACTACGACGACTGTTACTACTACATACTACAGAGGAGGGACAGACCCACACCCTAAGGAGCTTCGCCCCTAAAACCAGCGTCTTCCAGTGTGAAAGCAGCGCATTTTAGGGGCGAAGCTCCTTATAGCGGCACCCGTTCCGTCCCCGTCATCGTAGTAGTAGTGTGTAACCAGTAGTGTGTAACCAGTCTGAGAAAAATGAGAAAAAAAAATCCGAAGTTGTGTCCGTAGCGCAGAATCGAACCAGGGACCCCTCGCTTCCGAGCGCGCGGCGTTAGCCCACTACGCCACGAAGCGGACATGGACACACGCACCACGATGGCAATAAATACCCAACATTAACGAAAGGCCGCGTTTCTTTCGCGTTTCTAACGCATTTGTGCTAGCGCGTTACGGCCCGTGTAAAAAGCTGGTGTAAGACGCTGTGGCCTCTCCGCCTTACCTTCAACGCGTTTCGAACGCGCTGCCCAAAGCGGTGGCAAGTCAAGTTCAAGTCGAGGAGCGTTTATGAATACGGGGGGTATACTCTCTCAGCAGTCATGTGATGGCGTCGGCAAACGCGGTGCACGTTCCGGCATGTGTAAATGGCTGCGTAAAACGCTGTGGCCGCTCCCCCTTACTAGAGAGTACTGCACGTTTCTAACGCGTTTGTGCTAGCGTCCCCTTAAGCGGGAGATCCGATGATTCCCTCCGGAGCTTCGCCCACTCATCATCATTCACCCCGTGGATATGCTGTGATTTTTTTTGACGCTGGCGCTCGCTACTGGGACACCGGCGAGATCGCTGGCCTCGGTGGACGAGACGTTGTTATGACGCTGGTGGTGTGCGCTGGGCTGGTTGTCGCTGGAGTTCGCTGGCTGGCCCGTACTGGAAACGACGCTCTTGGTTACGTTTGTGCCGCACTGCTTCCAGTACGCAAGGAGTATAGGCGCTGTTGAATATTAAATGCTTGGAACAATTTTATGGACAGGTACTAGCCTCCTGTCCTAAGTAACGCTATATTTTGAGGTCATGAATGTCTGTTTCGTGTGGGTGGTGTCGCAGCTTGCAATAAAGGTGCGTGAGCTGCCCATGCATATGCGACACAGAATATCACTTTCGTTTTGTGCATTTCCCTTTTGACTGGTGCGGATAGCTGTATTCGTGAACGAAATTACGCAAACGCAGATAACGCCTCGTTTTATAGAAGTTTGTACGCAACCGATGACTGCGAGTTGTCGCAGTGTTGTGCAGTCGACACGAAACCCAGTATAGCCGTTCAGACGCGTTCGAACGGACCCCGGGAAGCCTGCCGCTGATTGATATTATTGCACCGATAACAAAGTTGAGGCGCTTCCACTTTCCCTAGTGTACTAAAAATAATAAATAGTCAAAAGGTTCTGAGGCTCAAATGCAAACATTTTTAGCATTCGCCAGGTATATACCCGCGCCGAGATCGTTCGCTTCCACCGAAGGTTAGGCCTGCCGTACCCGCCGAATCCGCCTACACTCTATCGGCCCGCCGTCTGGGCTCAGGAATCAACAAGTCTAACGAGGATAAATCACTCTATATTTCAGCTTTCCCATCGGTGTTTTTAAACAGACCATTTTCTTCGTGTCTACAGCGTCAGCACAACAAGCGATGAGTGCCGATGTGACGCGTTATAAACATACCTACTTGTGCTGTCGCCGAAGGCTGCCAGCCGCACTAACAGACGCTTCTCTGACGGAGATATGTGTGACTACACATACGTGTCGACTGAAACGGATTGTCGAACTAAGGAAATGTTGCATTTCTCTTGCGCGAATAACAAGAAAACATTTCCCTTGCGCGAAGAACAAGAAACGGCTGTGCAAAATTGGCAGTAACAGCCCGTATAGCGCCCCGGATCGGCGTTTCATTTAAGACTTTTTTCAAAATTAAAATATAAATCGCAAAAGCAAATCAGTGTTACAGCACTTGCAGCCATAATATTGAATACGGACAGCGTTTCCTTTCTGATAGAGGCGCAAGTTTTAGTTGCGGCGCGATAGCACATCTACCATGTCTGTGCAAAACTGAAACTGCATCTCCCGGTTGACATGGCAAATTACTCATCGTTCACTAAGTACCGGCGAGTCTTAGTGGAATGAAGAAGACGGCGTTCCAATCGGTCGCGTTTTTCATGTTCTCCGCTTCAAAGGATTTATCGACCCCTGGCCGAGGTGCTGCTCAGGCTTCATTCAGCCAGTAGCAACGACTACCGTATTGTGCTACCTCGTCTTCCTACCGGTAAGCTGGTTGCGTTTTCCTGCATGCTGACTTAGCTGGTCGACCGTAAAGAGCCCAGGACTTCTGAGATGCCCTTCCGAATGTTATTGATCGAAATAAAATAAGTTTCCTCGTCCAATTTCAGATGTCGCACGTGTGGACGGTGACAAAATCAAAGCTAGTTACGAGAGGTGAATTAACGTGAAAGGTAGACGCTGCATCGTCATGTGCCCTGAACCCACGGAAGTAAAAATGAAGCTTTTATGGCTCCCTGAGCTTTTGGAGGACGCCTACATTCGGAGACGCACTCCAGGCTTACAGGAAAGTGAAGTCTATATCAGCAAAGAAAATGGAACAAATGCGTACCCTAAATCATGATGTGGTGTTGCCTCTTGCCGATGTAGTAGATGTGGGTGACGTTCCACATCTCCTACCTGTCTGTGGAGTGCAGATCCTTGTATTGATTCCAGGCAGGCCCCCGCTTTGTCTCCGTCGTTAGAAGGTTGGGCACATTCGTCGCAACTGCAGAACTCCACGTTGTGAAGCGTGCCGGCGCTTTGGCAACACAGCTGAACAATGTGTCGTAACATGCGCCGACAAGTTACGACATAGAACACGGCCTAGATATGAAAGCTTGCAAGATCACATAATGGATGCCACGGAAGTTCCCGACGCTACCGGAGGCATTCCATCTGCCGTGGAGACCAGTTGTGTCAGCAAATACCCTCGAGATGTTAAGGACAATGTCATCGCAGAACCGCCCTAGGACAAGGAAGGTAGCGAAGAGACAGATGATCAATCCAAGCAACAATGCAATGAAGCGCCCGTAACCACGCAGCCAGTTCCTGCCCATTAAGCGAATCAGGCAGCCGATAATGACTCATCTGCTACAGCCAAGCATCTCTACATGTGCCCTGTGCTGGTAAAGGACAGACGAAGTAGCGCGGATACATAAATTCCGGAGCACCGTGCGACAAACAGATGGGAAACAAGGACAGACAGCGACACGACCACAGGAAAACCACGTCGCCGCAAAACATCGAAACACTCAGGAAAGTACCGGCGATCACGGTCCAGGAGGTCTGGTGGGGGTTCGGAGGGAGCCTCACCGTTGCCCTCAAGGACCGACCACATAGAAAATTAAGTCCATTTAGTGGGTAGTCACCATGGCGCTGTCCCAGCAACTTCTCTTCGCAACAAAGACCTTCGGCCTTAGGTCTTTGCAGAAACAGGCACAGCTTCGCCGGCTTTCATCTAGGAAGTGCCTCGACTTCGTCGCCGTGCAGGAGACGAAGATTGAGACTGATGACGAGACAGAAAGGGCCTTGCGGAAGTTCCGCGAAATGGAAAAGGCTAGGAATGAGTCCTATACACAGTTTGCATATAAGCTTATGACAATCATGGAGGAATGGCTCAAGGAACAAAAAGCCTATGATGATCACGCGAAGGTTGTTCAGCGCTTTGCACTTGAACAATTTTATAACCAGTTCCCTGAGAACGGTACTGGGTTCATGATAGGCCAGTAGTTAGCACGATAGCCAGAGCCGCTCAACTAGCCGAGGATTTTGTGACGCGTTGGGCGAGCGAACTCAGCGGCGGTCGAAAAGGCAATCTCAATTTCAGGTTCGGCAGGGCGAAGCTAGGGCCCAAAAAGAGAAAGAACGAGCCTGTAATTGAGAGTACCTCAATACGTAGAACTTCCGGGTCGGAAGGGACCCCTGGAGTTAAAGCAGAGCAGCAAGAGAAATTGGGAAAGAGGAAGCCCTTTCTTTGCTACAACTGTCATGAACCGGGGAACATTGCTGGGCAGTGTGACGAGGTAGTGTTTTTATCGGTTGGCTGCAATGACGAGAACATGAAGCTGCTCGAACCGTATATGTGCGACGTTCAATTAAACGGGAAACCATGTCGTGTACTGCACGACTCCGCGGCTACTATGGAGTCATTCACAGCTCTTATGTAGAACCTGAGATGTTCACGGGTAAACGCGTCTGGGAAGCCGTAGGAAGTCACAGTACATGTCTTCCGGTTGCAAAGGTAGCTATTTTGGCGCAGTTGAGACGGAAGCTGCCCTATCGCCTACGCTTCCTTCGCAGTGCCCTTACCTGTTCTCAAATATAGGTCGGATCAGATTCTGCGCGAGAAAGGGCTAAGGTTCGAGGAGGCTGGTGTGATGGCACAAACGAGACCGAAAGCTCGTGAGTTAGCTGCAAAAGCAGTCGCGGAAACGGTACTAACTGAGGTGAATAGCTGTTCGGAACCTCAGGAAGCGGAGGTCGAGAATGCCTCCGCGTTGGAACCACAGGAGTTTGGATCCGCGCAATCAGAAGTACCCGTCGTGGCAGCAGCCGAGTTATTGGAAGAGCAGCTGCCAGATTTGTTTCTAGCACCCACGTCGGAAGGCCTACAATGGTGGTTAGAGATAGACAGTTGAGCCTTGATTAGGGAACGGTAAGAGGTTGTATGCATGGTGGTAAACGCATCCCTAGATATTCCGGTAGAGCTTCCGGGCCTCGTGTCAGTCACTAACGGAGAGGCTAGCGAACAACTAAACTAATTAAGGAACTAGTATCGAAAGCGCAGCTGGAGCCTGAACATATGACGGAGTTGCAGGAATTTTCATACCGCGGAACTACCGTGGCGCCCCCAGCGGAGTATGCAGCTGTCGCACCACCTGTCGTACACGCCGCTCCGTAGAGTAGAGGATTCCTAGAGGAGAGAAAGGGGAGGAGCGTAGGAGAGGAGAGAGAGCGGGAGGGGACACGCATGCGCTGTGGGGGTGTGGGACACCGCGGGACGGAAGGAGGGACGGAAAAAGCCCCCGCCATAAGCTGCTTCGCACCTAAAATGTGAACTCTAGGTGTGATCGAGCCTTGCGAGAGCGATTACACCTCGCCTTTGATCTTAGTTCAGGTGCCGGGCAAGGATCCGCGTCCTTGCGTAGATTACCGCAGGCTAAACGCGATCACTAAAGATCAAATTTATCCTATACCAAACATCGAAGAGCGCATCAAGAAGGTTAGTAGCGCTCGATTCATTTCCACACTAGATCTAGTTCGAGGCTACTGGCAGGTTCCGCTCACTGAGCAGGCTAGTAGATATGCCGCTTTCATATCGCTGTTGGGAAGGTTCCGCCCTAAGCTCCTAAGCTTCGGTTTGCAAAATGCCCCGTACTGTTTTTCAAGCCTTATGGGCAAAGTGTTGAGAGTACAGGAAGAGTTCGCCTTGCGGTATTTAGATGATGTCGCGATACATTGAGCATTCTGGTCGGAGCATGTGCAGCATCAGAGGGCAGTGTTGGCCCGCTTGCGTGAATCCCGCTTAACTGTCAAAGCAATAAAATATCTGATGGCGCAAGAGGAAGTGATATATCTTGATCACGTGATCGGACAGGGCCTTCGCCGTCCCTCGATCTGCGCTAAAGGGGGCTGCGATACGAGATTTTCCGCAGCCCCGCACAAAGACCGATATCCGATCTTTCTTAGGGGTCGCAGGGTACTATCAGCAGTACATACCGAGGTATTGTGAACTAGCTAGCGCTCTCAGTGAATCTCTACGAAAACCGCGCCACAGGGCGTCTTCTGGGTCGAAAACAAAAAGGAATCGGCTTTCAACACACTGAAGAGCGTGCTGACGAGTCAGCCCGTGGTAAGATCGCCGGACTACACGACGGGATTTGTGGTTCAGTGCGATGCGAGCGAGCGAGGCCAAAAGGGAGAGAGCGAGGAGGAACACCCCGTCCTGTACGCAAGTCGGAAACTCACTAGTCGAGAACAGGCGTACAGTACGCGCTACTGAGAATAGAGTGCGCATGTCTAGTACGGGCTGTTAAAAAATGTCTTGGTATCTTGCGGGCTCGAGGTTCGCCATCGAAACGGATCATTGTCTTCTCAGATGGTTGCAAAGAACGACTTACAGAAATAGTCGCCGCCTGCGTTGGAGTCTCGCTTTGCAGCAATATTCTTTCGACATACGCTATAAAAAGGAAGCTCTCAATGGTTATTCTGATGGCTTAAGTCGAAGCCCCTAGATCAAGAATCAGGATCGATCGTTTCATCGAAATCGTAGGATTGGAAAGGGTTTATTTTTGTTTACGCAGTTTGGTTAAGTCACGTCTTGTGAAGCGTATAACAAATTTGTGTATGTATTTAGTGCTGCTGTAAGTTGCTTAAACTGTCGCTTTTGAGCGGGGAAATAAGCCTGGCAGAGTTCAGCGGGGATTTGTCTCGCGCTCACCGACGGAGCGTCTGAGTCTTCGTGAAGTTTTGCAGACGCATGCAGTGAACGAGAAACTGCTGCGGACCCTTCTGAGGCATCTAGACTCTGACCGGGAGGTGGAGATACGTTGGAGAACATCCACAGTGTTTCGTGCTCAAGAGGGCTGTGCGACAACCGACGACCACTGCAAACATCGACCTGCGTCATCGCTCTGGCCAGCGGATGCCGTCCCCTGCCCATCGGGATCTCCTTCGGCGGCGGAGCAGTCTGTTACGACTCACTTTGAGCTGCCATGCCCGGACGACGTGCAAACGCACGGGAAACTGCGTGCCTAACGATCTCGCTCGCCAACATGAACCTACATGTCAGTCGCGTGGGTCGGAGGAATGTGCCAAACCTTCCGTGCCGCCTGCGACCATCTCACCCCCGTTGGAGACGTTCACCCCGCTACGACCACCAACCTTCATTGCTGTCACCCGCTCTCACTACTTCGTCTGGTTTGCCCTGCCCTGCAGTGGGGGCAGGAGAGAGGGATCGTGCGCAGATGGTGGAGGGTGTAAGAAAGCCAGCAAGCAGCCTCGTGGAGAACACTTTTGCTTTGTCCTAGCATGCAGGTGCATGCACGCTGAACGTTTCTTGTGTGTTTTCTTTGGAGCACACCGCTCAATCATAACCATGTATTAAACTTCTGTTACTTGTTTTTACGTCACCTCGTGTTCCCTGCCGGACCCTCTCCGATGGTCAACTGGGTTCGAGCTCCAAGCAGACGCTGTTGAAGGTTCACCAAACCCTAGCCCATAACAGGCCCTAAAAACTACTTTTTCTACAGACTTGCCATTATTTGCTACTTGGGAACTCTTTAATTAAGAGGTTCGCACAGTGGCTATAGAAATTCTATCGGTGAAAGCATTTTATAGAAATAATGAAGAAAAATGCTTCTTAAGAGCCTTAGTAGCGTTTACGAGAGGCAATTACGTCGATGACATAGAAAATATTGTCCCGGGAAACGGTACAACTGAAAATATATTTACAAAATATATACAGCGAGCTGTAGCACTGCCAAGATGGCGGAAAGACAATCTCTTCAATCATCGTCTTCTTCACCCAAATGGTCAACGTCATATTTGTCCCATTGCGCGCAGTCTCGTAACATTAACCTCCGGCCGGAAAAGCGCCGACCCGGCGCCTAAGGTGGGCGCGAGGTATGGCTTGAGGCGGGCCACGTGCACGACGTCTGAGGAAGGAGAAGACGTGGTAGGATCGAGCGGGGCTATTTCGTAAGTGACATCTGTCAATTGTCGCAGGACGCGATAGGGGCCAAAGTAGTTTTTCAGAAAGGCCAACGCGCCGAGATGGGGACCAGACAAGGACAAGATCACCCGCACTGAAGCGGGCGTCCCGGTGGTGGCCGTCGTACAACTTCTGCCGTGACTGCGACGCAGAGAGGCGAAGATGGGCAATGTGACGTGCCTTTTCTGCTGTAGCAATGGCATCGCGCGCGTATTCAGTAATCAGTGTGGCAGGGGTCGAAATCATCATCATCATCATCAGCCTATATTTATGTCCACTGCAGGACGAAGACCTCTCCCTGCGATCTCCACTTACCCCTGGCTTGCGCTAGCGTATTCCAACTTGCGCCTGCACATTTCCTAACTTCATCCCACCTTGTTTTCTGCCGTCCTCGACTGCGCTTCCCTTCTCTTGGTATCCATTCCGTAACCCTAATGGTCCACCGTTTATCCATCCTACGCATTACATGGCCTGCCCAGCTCCATTTCTTCCGCCTCATGTCAACTAGAATATCGGCTATCCCCGCTTGTTCTCTGATCCACACCGCTCTCTTCCTGTCTCTTAACGTTACTCCTAAGATTTTTCGTTCCATCGCTCTTTGTGCGGTCCTTAACTTGTTATCGAGCTTCTTTGTTGACCTCCAAGTTTCTGCCCCATATGTTAGCACCGGTAGAATGCAATCATTGTACACTTTTCTTTTCAACGACAGCGGTAAGCTCCCAGTCAGGATCTGGCAATGCCTGCCGTATGCACTCCAACCCAATTTTATTCTTCTGTAAATTTATGTCTCATGATCAGGGTCCCCTGTACAGGTCAGTGTACAGGCCACTGTACAGGTCAGTATAGAATTCTTCCGCTGCTTTGACTATGTCATCGAAATTGCTGATGATATTACCATGCTTATCTTTCAGTGCATACATCTTGCCTTGTCCTATGCCAAGCTTTCTTCTTACTGATTTCATGCTGCGTCCATACTTTACGACTTCCTCAATCTTTTCCACGCTATAATTTAGAATATCCCTTACTTTCTTCTTGTTGATCAGTTTTGACAGTTAAGCGAATTCTATCTGATCTCTTGAGTTGGACACTTTCATGCTTTGTCGTTTCTTTATAAGGTCCTTTGTTTCTTGGGAGAGCTTACCTAATGGTTGCCTTGGTGCCTTACCTCCAACTTCAATTGATGCTTCTGATATCAGCCTAATTACGGTTTCATTCATTACCTCTATGTTATCTTCATCTTCCTGTTCTAAAGCGCCATATTTGTTTGCGAGCACCAGCCTGAATTGGTCTGCTTTTACCCTTACTGCGTTTAGGTTGGCCTGCTTCCTCTTGACTAATTTCACTCTTTCTCTCTTCAAATTGAGAGAAATCCTAGACCTCACTAACCTATGGTCACTGCACTTTACCTTACCTAACACTTCTACATTCTGCACTATGATTGGATCGGCAGAGAGTATGAAATTTATTTCATTCCTTGTTTCTCCATTAGGGCTTTTCCAGGTCCACTTCCTATTGCTGCGCTTCCTGAAGAATGTATTCATTATTCGGAGCCTATTCCTTTCCGCAAATTCTACTAACATCTCTCCTCTTGAATTCCTAGAATCGATGCCGTAGTTTCCAATTGCTTGCTCGCCAACCTGCTTTTTCCCCACTTTTGCATTGAAGTTGCCCATGACTACAGTATACTGAGTTTGCACCTTTCTCATTGCTAATTCAACATCTTCATAAAACTGTTCTATTTCTTCGTCATCGTGACTGGAGGTTGGGGCGTAGGCTTGTACTACTATTAATCTATATCATATTTAGCTTTATTACGACGACTGCTACCCTCTAATTAATACTGTAGAAATCATCAATGTTGCCCGCTATGTCCTTATGGACTAGAAATCCTACCCCCGATTCTGTCTTATATGGAAGACCTCTGTAGCAGAGGACGTGGCCGTTAGTCAGCACTGTGTAAGCCTCACCAGTTCGTCTAACCGAAATAAGTGTGCCAAAAGGGAGCGTTGGTTCTCGTACGTATAGAAGATATGAGGGAGAGTAGCCGGCGGTGTCATGGCGTGAGGAGTTATAGGCAAAGGTGACAAAAGGTAGCGCAGTGTCCCAGTCATGGTGATCAGACGAAACATACATAAAGAGCATGTCAGTGATAGTGCGATTCAGACGTTCAGTAAGACCGCTCGTTTGGTGGTGGTACGCAGTCGTAAGTTTGTGTTTGGTGGCACAAGAACGAAGTAAGTCTTCAATGACTTTATATAAGAAGTAGTGACCCGGTCGGTGAGAAGCTGACGAGGAGCGCCGTGATGTAAAATTAAGTATTGCATCAAGAAGTCGGCGACGTCTGTAGCGCAGCTGGTCCGGAGAGGTCTTGTGACAGTGTAACGGGTCGCATAATCCGTAGCAACGGCAATCCATTTATTGCCAGTGGTGGAGAGAGGGAAGGGGCCGAGAATGTCGAGGCCAACACGAAAAAATGGCTCGGCGGGTATGTCAATACTCAAATGGTCAACGTCATCTTTGTCCCATTGCGCGCAGTCTCGTAACAATATTAAATGTGACTTACAAAGATATGAGGCACTGCGTTACCAAGGTGCGTGAGTTCGATCTCGAAATAGGCGTGCTCTGCACTATGAGCAGCCAACACGTCAAGCTTTACTTGATGAGCGACGTCACGCTATTTGAAAAGTAATTCCGGAAATATACTCCAAAGGTAGTCTTGCAACAAATACGAATGATATAATTTCAGAGTTGAAAAGTGACTGCTTTGTTTAGTACCCCTCGCAACCATCATGAGGCAAAAGTCTTAGAGAGTTTTGTGTCTCTTGTAAAACCTTGACAAGGTGATGAGTGCCCAACCATCAGTGGTACTCTTACCATCCAGGAAATTGGACTAGCTATTGATCAGCTGCCTTTATCGAAAACACCCGGCCCTGATGGACGTTCAAATGAATTTTACAAAGCTCTCAAACGAATTACCAGTTCCATATTATTGGATATTACAAGTTATTACAAATTTAGAGGTGGACGCCCTTCCGCAATCTTTTTGCAAAAGCCACACAGTTTTAATTCCAAAAGCTCAGATAAAGAAAAACTGGGTTCTTTTGAAAGCTACAGACCAATTACATTGTCTAACGTTGATTATAAAATTTTGCGAAGGTTTTATCTAATATATTACAATTTGCGACGTCAATTCTCATTGGTTAACATCAGAATTGCAGAACTAGGGGTCGATTAATTCAAACCAACATACATATCGCCCATGCACTTCTTCAATACTGTTACGGTTCCACAGCTTGCAATGCTCCAAGTCATCATCATCATCAGCCTATATTTTATGTCCACTGCAGGACGAAGGCCAATTACCCCTGTCTTGCGCTAGCTGATTCCAACTTGCGCCTGCAAATTTCCTAACTTCATCATCCCATCTCGTTTTCTGCCGACCTCGACTGCGCTTCCCTTCTCTTGGTATCCATTCTGTAACCCTAATGCTCCACCGGTTATCCATCCTACGCATTACATGGCCTGCCCAGCTCCATTTCTTCCGCTTAATGTCAACTAGAATATCGGCTATCCCCGTTTGTTCTCTGATCCACACCGCTCTCTTCCTGTCTCTTAACGTTAGTCCTAAGATTTTTCGTTCCATCGCTCTTTGTGCGGTCCTTAACTTGTTCTCGAGCTTCTTCGTTAACCTCCAAGTTTCTGCCCCATATGTTAGCACCGGTAGAATGCAATGATTGTACACTTTTCTTTTCAACAACAGTGGTAAGCTCGCAGTCAGGATTTGGTAAAGCCTGCCATATGCACTCCAACCCAATTTTATTCTGTCGGAGTCATGAGGGAGGTAGTGGCCGAATACTGCACCAGGGAGGCAAATTCCTGTTCTGGTGAGGGAGTGACTTTGATGAAGCTTAGTGGGCATTCCTAGTTTGGTTGCACCTGAGCTAGTATAGCCCCACTAGCTCTCGGCGATATATTTTTTTTTCTTGCCGGTGTCAGGCACCACTCCATGCCTGAAAATGTGGTGGACTGGAGTAGGATTCGAACTTATGACCTTCAGATTTGAAGCCGGGTATTCTACCTCTGCTCCACGCCACCTCCGTGCTCCAAGTAGACCTTGCTAACGCTTTTGATCGAGTCAGTCATTCCTATTTACTTTCTCTTCTGGAACACGCCAATGCCGTTGTGCTTAAAGGCGTTACGCTTTGCTACACTCGTTGTTCTACTCGTTTAGTTATTATTGGCCATCTCTCCAAACCCGTTGCTATCTGCGCTTCGGTAAAACAAGGGTGCCCGATGTCCCCACTACTTTGCACCCTTTACCTGGAACCGCTAGGCTTAAGCGTAATTCAGTCAAGTTGCATCCATGGCTTCAGCATATTGGGTAATGAGGTAAAGGCGTTAGCTTACGCAGATGATCCAGCGTTTATCTGCACGGATAAGCCCAGTGTTGACAAGGTTGTGGCTAGAATAGAGAAATTTGGCAGCGTATCAGGAGCACGAATGAACTCTTCGAAAAGCTTAGGCTTATGGTTCGGCTCATGGTGACATAAGCCAGAACAGTTTGCAGGCATTAAGTGGACTCATGTTCCGCCAAAGTATCTTGGTGTGCCGCTAGACGCATGTAAATTAAGCACGCACTATTTGAAAGAAGGGGTTTCGGCCTTGCAAAGTTACGCTCAGCCATTTCGGAAAAGCTGAAGCCTTCAATAAGTTTTTGCTAACAAAAATTCACTATGTATTTGAAGTTATTTACTGTGCCAGGCTCTACATCCAACGCTTTTACCGAATTTTTGCAACTTTCATATGGTCTTCCACTTTGAGCCCATGAGGCAAGACAATATTTTTAGACCAGTTAGTGAGGGTGGGCTCGGCTTAGTGCATCTTTACGTGCGGCAAAATAGTGTCTCGCTTCTTCTTCTTTCGCGATACTTCGCATCCTATAATTAGGTCAATCATGCAAGTCCCACTTAATTGTTAATGCTTTACCTGATTTAGTTGTTTCTTCAAACTTTTCTTCGCGTTTATGCTTGTGGGGGTTTACGCAAGAGGTTTACTTGGCGGTTCGTTTTCTGACAGTCCGGTTTTCCACTGGATATACTTGTACTCCGTGTCGCGTAAAAACCGGCATTGCGGAGCGGTAACGTACTGCGTTTGCGATCTGTATGTCACACGATCGAGTCCCAGTGGCGGTATATTTTTTTCTCTTTTTTATTGCATTACAATCCTCTCCGTTGCTTTCCGTATTAATATATATATATATATATATATATATATATATATATATATATATATATATATATATATGTGTGTGTGTGTGTGTGTGTGTGTGTGTGTGTGTGTGTGTGTGTGTGTGTGTGTGTGTGTGTGACGCGAGCAGGAGGTTGCGGACGTAGAACAACATGGTCGCCCGAACACTGCCTTTTATTCGTCATCTTCCTCTCCTTTTCACGCTATTTCACCGCACCATCCTTGTGCGCTACGTCACACGCTCGCTTCCCCCCGAGAGGCAGCAAGGTGATGCAAACAACATGAGATGCAGCAAGGTGATGATAAATCAAAATATCAAAAGGTGCGGTTATTACAACGTCCTGGCTTTAAACTCATTCCAACTTCCGAGAAATGTGCGGCAGTCGTCCAGCATAGCTCGGGTGGCCGAGGCTGGCTGTGGCACTCCGGACGACATATGCATGCCCCGATGAAGGAAGACACATTGCAGCAGTGGGAAATCGGATGTAGAAGGTGTCGGCTTACTCGTCGCGAACACACGGCGTCTCCTGCTCGAACGTTCGCTGGACTGAGTAGTTGAGGCGACGTCGGTTCGGCATGCCGGGAAAGTATGTCGTTGTGCACAGCGAGCTCGCAGGAATCCTGGTAGGTTGTGCTGAAGGTGTACTCGGCGACGTTTCTTGCTTGTAAAAGGTTGCCTTCGTTGAGTGCTCCTTATGTTTAGGTGGCTTGCGCACTGACGTTTTCTTTGTTGTTGCAAATTTACTTTCGGCGACGCTCGCCGTCGTCGTCGGTGTAGAAGTCGTCGTCGAGGTAGCTCAAGTTGACCTTGGAGTGACTGATTTTGATGATTCTGATGTGGCTGCGATAGCTGATGATGTAGCACTGATTCAGGAATAAGCCTGGTATATCTTTGGCAAATTAGTGTCGTCAGCGGCAGGCAACTGACAGACTGCTTGCTTTCGTGTAGCTTATCTGATGGCGAGGTCAATCTGTGAGGTTCTTGAGAAGCCACTTCTAAGGCTGCCATCCTTGTGCCGTCGTGCTGAGCGGGGCATTCTGTTAGGTGGTAATGTATAATATCAGGTGCCCTCGATGCCTCTGCAATATCAGCACTTTGCTGGAGTTCAGTGTGCGCGGAAGGGATTGAAATATGCAAAGTAGCTTGAACTTGGGGTGCAAGCTGCTCATCCGCTGCTGATGAAGGTAAAATGTTGCGAAGTGAACATACGGAGTTGGTGATTTGATTGTGCTGTCCTGGTGGAAAATAAGATGGCTTAGTTTGACTCGTTCTGTTGACTGCGTCCATGCAGCCCGAAATTCCAGGTGGTAAATTATTGGACGACGCCGCAGTGGATGTGGCTTCAACACGTGCTTCCAGTGATAGGTCTGTCTCTATAAACGTCGAGGTTTCATTTGTGAACGAAGCGATTCTGTGAAGCACGGGTTGCGGAATGAGCGTCACAGAAGACTGGCGTGACTTGAAACCAGGCGGCGGGTCACACGTGCAAGACGCAGTGAACGCAGCCGATGCTTTAGCGATTGCACGAGTACGATAGCGGAATGAAGACGCACATATTGGTGACTCCTGCACGGAAGTGAAGTCAGGTGGAGTGTTTGGTCTTGAAGGAATGCGACGTGAATATCGCTCAGCGAAAGGAGGCTTTATTTTGTCCATTGTGCGTGCTGAAATCATGCCAGGCGTGCGATTCTGTTTCGTCTTTTCAGGAGGGTTACTACATGACAAAGTTGTTGATGATCTAGTCATGCGTGGCTTTGGTTGGCACTGATGATGATTGCTAAGTGGAGAATGCGGGTGATTACGGCGACCCAGTTGCGATTTCTCCAACTGTTGCATAATGAGGGGGTCTGCAACGTATACGTGAAATCTACTGATCATCTCTTCTTTGATTTTGTCCCACGATTCGTCGTTTTCGAAGATATGCGTGAGGTAGAAGCGAAATGCCTCACCAGTGACGTAGTCATTGAAGTTGGAGACCATATCCCGTTCCGACCATGATGCAGCGGATGCGTGGAGCTCGAAAAGGTGGAACCAATCTTCCACGGGCCCATCGTCCACTGATCCGGTGTACTTGGGTATGTCCAAAGGTTGCGGTGATGTGGTCATGGTGCTGGTTGGTGTCGGTGGGGGAGCTGTGCGCTCGGGATTCACAGCGTGGCATGGAAGACTTGCATGTTGATGTGTGCTCGATGCGGTGGCTGCCAGGTCTTTATCCTGTCGACTCGTGTGACGCGAGCAGGAGGTTGCGGACGTAGAACAACAACACTGCCTTTTATTCGTCATCTTCGTCTCCTTTTCACGCTATTGCACCGCACCATCCTTGTGCGCTACGTCACACACACACACACACACACACACACACACACACACACACACACACACACACACACACACACACACACACACACACACACACACACACACACACACACACACACACACACATATATATATATATATATATATATATATATATATATGTATATATCAGTCAAGTGAAGAGTAACCGGAGCCGGACAGAAGTAGTTCAAAAAATAGAAGCACGTAGGAAAAACATAACAAGACTTTACTGACGTTTCGGCCGGGGTCCGGCCTTCATCAAGAGTGCGTGTACAAGCAAGCACACAGAGCTCAATTTATACCTTTTTGCCGTAAGGGTGAAAAGAGACAAGAAAAGAATACAAAGTGAAAAAAAAAAGTTAATACAAAGTAAAAAAGAATACAACGAACACGTAAATGGAAAACTGCGCGTGCACAGAGTGGAATTATTACAAAAAGTGAATACAACAAGGCTGTGAAAACAAGCTCCTAAATCGTGAGTAGCCCATGACCACAGGTGTGCACATATTTCGTGTCGTCATGGATGTCAACACGTGTAATGACTCATGTCAAAGTCATCAAAAACGATGGACATGTACAGTGGTGCTATACAGGAGCACAAAGTTGGGCGTGCGTGGAGTGGGATTATTGAAAACGTATTAATAAAAAGCATGCGGGCGTGACTGACGGGATTTAGTGGCGTGGTGAGTGTCGACACATCTGATGGCTCATGTCAAGGTACATCAAAAGCGACAGGCATGTACAGTGGTGCCATAAAGGGGTACAAAGCTGCGTGTACATACAGTGGCATTGTGAAAAACATATTAACAAAAGGGATGCGAGCGGTCGCTGCTGCCAGGTTAGTATTTGACCACAAAGACGGTCATACACCCTCCCTGGCTTAAAGGACTCCTGCACTGTGACCTCCACTAACCTCCGAGTTGAACGAACTGCGATCCATTGAATTCTTTGCACACGTGGTATTCTTTGTGTTTGTCGGCAGGCGTATTTTATACAAATTCTATGAGTGTGTGAAAAAAATGAAATAAAGTATAAAATAAATGAAAGTTTTAATGACAAGATGAAGTAATACACAGCAATATAATTTCGAATTAATGCTGCGGAAATATGGATATCCCTACATAAGCATGTCATGTAATATGTGTTATAGAACCGTCACGAAATGCATGTTCATATGTAGAACTATACATGTACACACACACACACACACACACACACACACACACACACACACACACACACACACACACACACACACACACACACACACACACACACACACACACACACACACACACACACACACACATATATATATATATATATATATATATATATATATATATATAATTCAAAGGACAGGAGAACGGAGTAAAAAAAAACAATAACACGACTTTACTGATGTTTCAGCCGCACAGTCAAATGCCAAAGAAGAATGACAGCCGGAAATGCAGGCGCACACCTTTTTTACCTCAAAGAAACCACAAGTGATAGGGATAAAAGTATATGTGCAATGATAAGGGGCTATGAACTTGCAAGGTGTAATAACGCTGATAAAACACTAAACGGGTAAAAAATAAAGTTTGCCAGCACTTTCATTGATTCCACAAGTAACCGCTTTAAATTTATGAATCAGATAGGATTTTCGAAGCTCTCTTTCGTGGTGGGAATGAAAACCAGATTGAAGGATTGTTGCGGTGATTTTATCAAATGAGTGGCCTGGAATGAGCGCGTGTTTTGATAGTGGAAGATGAGGGAGAGTAGCTGCGTGGCACTTGTGGTTGTTAAAGCGATACCGGAACGGCGTTTCAGTTTGTCCTACGTACTGTAATTTGCAAACAGAACATTCGAGCAAATAGATACAGTTGTTAGTGTCACACGTAAAATTACCTTTAATTTTCATTTGGAAATCGGAGGCAGTGCTTTTGTCAATACATGCTGTCGTCATGTGTGCACAAACTTTGCACCGTGTTTTCTTGCAAGGTTGGCAACCCGCAGTCTCAGGAATACTTGTTTTAGATGACGTTAAGATGTCATGCAGATTACTAGACCGTCTGAAGACTACCCGCGGGGGCTCTGGAAAGATAACTTTAAGGTGATCACTCTGTGCTAGTATGTTGAAATGTTTTTAGGGGCGAAGCTCCTTAGGGTGTGGGTCTGTCCCTCCTCTGTAGTATGTAGTAGTAGTAGTAGTAGTCGTAGTAGTAGTCGTCGTCGTCGTAGTAGGTAGCCACGTCTACTTTTATGAGAAAAAAAAATTCCGAAAGTTGTGTCTGTAGCGCGGAATCGAACCAGGGACCCCTCGCTTCCGAACGCGCGGCGCTAACCACTACGCCACGAAGCATTTTTTTTCCGCCACGCAAGCACACTTTATTCTTAATCCAACGTAGCAAATATCCAGCATTGAAGCGTTTTTTTTTTCACAGGTTTCCTAAACACAGAGAGAGGGGATCACACATCTACATAAAGACCAATCTTTGCTGCAGGCGCTTCTGCCACACCTGCCATGTCTTGCTAAACTCTTCTTCGCCGTCAAGCAGCGAACTTGTGTATGTAAAAGCATCACAAAAATGGGTCCACGCCGGTTTCGCGTTTTCTAGAGCTAGCATGTAGTCAGTTCTTGATCTCCAAATTGCATACAAACCTAGTAATATCAGGGTTTCCACACAGCTGTCATTTTTATGCTGTTCAACTCTCAAAAACTTTACGTCTTCCCAATTTGGGTATATGTGTACATTAAACACAATTCGTATGTTATGCCAAAAGTGTGCTGCATTTGTACAAAACAAAAAGACGTGTTGCAACGATTCTGGATATGGGCAGAGTGCGCAGTCCGTTGTCCACGGCACAAAAAAACCCTTATTACTTAACCATGTTTTGACGGGTAAAACTTCGACATGTAACTTAACAAAAAAATCCTTAATCGCTGTTTTTACAGGATATTTTGGAAGACGCTTAAAAACGTCAGACTCCAGCTGGCTTCCATGTCGAGACCGATATAGTGGTGGTGGGAATAACATATCTATAGTGTTCCAGTACAGGCTCTTCCGTTTTACATTTTTTAGGTACTCTTGAGAAAAACGTTGCTGAAAGAATCGAGCTGCCTTCTTTACCTCCCTGTAGAATTTTAGGGTGTGCACACGTGGGACGCCTTGGGCACCATCAATCCACTCACCCAAGTACCCACCGCCTAGTTGTTTGAAAGAATGACGTATAATATGATTAGTTTGGTTTTTGAAAAAAAAGGTACCTGTGAACTTTTAGTTTTACCTCTACGTTTACAAGCCCTAGGCCTCTTTTCGCCTTACTTAAAAATAAATTACTATGCCTCATGCGCTCAAAACGTGACTCCCATATAAATGTTGCACAAAATCTATGCACACGATTCAAGTGTGCCGGCAAACAGGCCATCACCTGCGCTGAGTACCACACAGCTGGAAAGAACACAGTATTGCACACAAGGGCTCTGTTCAAAAATGGGACATTTCTTCCATGCCACTGTTGCACTTTTGCCGCGAGAGTGTCACTTCGAATCGTATTCTGTCCGTTCTGTAGGTTGGCAGTATCAAAACACACACCGAGGTAGCTATTGATTTCAGACGTCCACTTCATATCTAGAAAGGTGGTTGGTTTTGAATCCCATACACCTAGCCATGCACCCGTGCACTTTTCACAATTCACTTTAGCACCAGACACTTTACAGAAGTCCATGACATGCTGCATTCCTTGGCGAACTTCTTTCTTAGAGGCACACATAAGCGTAAGGTCGTCTGCATAGGCGAGGACTTTCAGAGATGTATCTGCAAAACTGAAGCCTGTTATGTCACCGTCGTTCAGAATTGTTCGGCACAGGGGTTCCAAGTACAGAGCGAAAAGAACTGGTGACATAGGACATCCTTGCCAAACGGACCTGTTGAGCTGTATTGTTGGTGTTGTTTGCCCGTTGATCACTAGTCGCGTCGATACTTGTCGGTAGCAGATACTTATGTATTTAAGAAGGCGGTCCCCAATGTTGCAGGCCTTAAGCAAGGTGAAGAGAAAGTCATGTGCTACTCTGTCAAAAGCCTTGCTCAGATCAACTTGCAAAACCGCTACCAAGGATCCATCCACGGAAGTGGCTTCGCACATTATTCGCATGACATGCAGATTATCACTGATGCGACGTCCTTTGATGCCGTATGATTGATGGTTCCCGATGAAATTTCCGAGGGCAAAGTCAAGACGTCTAGCTATAATTTTAGCTAGAATTTTGTAATCGGTCGTTAAAAGACTAATGGGGCGGAAATCGCTCACTGTCGGCACTTGTCTTTGCTTCTTCGGCAGTAAGACAGTAAGACCTCATCGCATAGATGGTGGCAGCAATCCTCGTTTCGCAATATCATCGTACACTTCTCGTAGTATTGGCACTAATTCCGATGAAAACCTCTTGTAAAAATCAGTGCTGAGACCATCAACTCCCGGCGATTTCCTTGGTTTTAACTTACGAATGGCCCATTCTATTTCACTCTCTGATATGCACTCATCCGTTTGCTGTTTTGTCTCGTCATTTATGCAATTTAACGTTGAGGCATATTTTTTCAATAGTTCACGGTCACATGTGTTACTTCCATCTTCGAAGAGGTCCTTGTATGCTTCAGTAAAAGCCGCCTCGATGTCGTTTTGTGATGTGAGAATGCTGTCGCCGCTTTGTAGTGCTTCTATTCTGTTTTTCCTGCCCCGCTGTCTTTCTTTCGTCTTGAAAATTTTTAGCGGTTCCTCATCTCTTAGCTGCGATTCCATCCTAGACCGGATCATAGCACCTTTGTACTCCTTCTCCAGGATTGATAGCAGCTGTCCTTTGCACTCTCTGATATCTTCTGTAAAGGTACCCGGGTGACAGTTTTCGGCTTCAATTAGATTTTCCAGAGTTCGCATCAAGCTCAGCTTTTCGCTCTTCTTGAGAGCTGCTTTTTCCTGACCTTTTGTAAGTAGAAACATCTTACATTCTTCTTTTAAGTCTTCCCACAATATGGCATCTACGTGTCCTCCATTCGTTTTTTTCTTGATTAGATTCCTAATGCTGTCGCATATCTCTTTGTCATCCAGCAAACTCTCATTCAGCTTCCACAACTGCCATTCCTTGCGCCTCCTTGTTGTTCTTTCCTTTTCTTCAAATATGGCTGTGACAAATGCGTGATCCGAGAATGCTACGGGCTTCACCTTGTAACGCACGTTGTACACTGAGAGATCACTAGACGCGTAAAGCCGATCAAGCCTTGAGTAACAGTCGTCTTGCCAATGTGTAAAACCGTCATTATTTCCTGGCGCAAGTTCGGTTACATCCTGCAAGTCATAGTCGCGCAAAAGCTTTCGGAGCTCTGGTAGGCTAGTATCCGGAAGTCGCTTTTTCGAACAATCGGAAGCACGTAAAACACAGTTGAAGTCTCCGGCAAATATGGTACGGCCCGGTGAATCAAGATACTGCCTCAGGCCTGAAAAGAATTCTTTTCGCAGCGATGAGTCATTCGGAGCATGAATCGAAATGAGCTTGTATAGTTCATTCCGGTACACCAACTCCACACTGCATATACGGCCGTTTCGGTCCTTGTCCCATTCGGGGTATACTATTACCGCTGATTGTTTTTTTACCAAAATGGCCGTCCCTCCACTGAATCCACAGGCAGGTGAAAAATGAAACGAGTAATGGTTGCGAACGAAATGGTTCATCTCTTCCAAATGCACACTAGATGAAAGTTTAGTCTCCCGAATAAATGCAATTTCAATGTTTTCTTGTAAGAGTAGATTTAGAAACCATTGCTTCCTCCTGCGTGCGACCAAGCTCACGCAGTTAAAGGTTGCTAGCTTTAAGTAAGCCATATTGAAAAAAAAAAAAAAAACTATCGTTGCTCCGGCCGATCAACATACCTTTGAGGCGTGATATTCACAGGTCACAAGGTACGCTTGTGACGTTTCTCCACAGACGGTTTCCGAGGAGCCGCGTTAACACGGTTTCTCTTCATCGCCGTGTTAGATCTTGCTTTTGGCACCGTGCTGCTCATCTCTGCGGTCCTCCCTGACGTGCCTTGATCTTCGTCCGAACAAAGCACAGGCATCCTCTCAGCCATAGTGCTTGCGTCCTCTGGCTCTGACTCCATGGATAGGTACGCCTCCGGCGTCCCCGCGTCCGTAGAAAGGTCCGTGGCTTCAGACGCTGCTGGCGTCTTGGGGCGTTGTGCTCCCAGGTAAAGGCTTTACTCCCAGGTCCAGAGTCTGTATCCATCGGAGGGACCGCGTCTTTAAACGCCACTGGCGTCCCCGGGCGTTCTGCTTCTGCTTCTGGGTGGGTCACTTCAGCCGCCGTGGCCGAAACCACTGGCACTGAAGGGCACGGAGCTTCAAACACTCCGCTGCACTCTGGTTCCGGCTCCCCCGAAGTTTTATCTGTTATTAGAGACATAGCAGGCAAAACTGCTGCCGCATCTTTCACTGGAGAATCGACGTTCTCAGTTCCTTTTTTCGTGGCTGGTGTTTCAGGTTCAGGCACCCACGAGGAAAGGTTAATGTTACGAGGCTGCAATGTTTCTACAGCTTCCACTTCGTCCATGAGCGTCTCTGTATCGTCGTTGTCGCCATCTTCCCGTGTCATAGTCGCGTATGTTTTCCTGCAGTCGTCGGCTTCATGGCCAAACTTGCGGCATTCAGAACACCGCGGAATACGACAATCCTTTCTTATATGGCCCGATCTCTTGCATCTTAGACACAGTGGTGGTCTTCCAGGCACAATTACAAGAGTATTGCTGCCCTGTATACGAATCTGATGCGGGAGCATCTCGACAGTAAATCCGTGCTTCAGTTTCAAAATCACCGACCTTGATGAGGTTTGGGCTCCCTTGAATTTTCCGGTCAGCCACGTCTCCCTGCTCACTTCCTCAATTTTTCTAAACGGTTCCAGTGCTTTTCGTATGGCATCGTCGCTGATATGGTAAGGAAGCCAATGAAGCTTGACTCTCACCTGACTATCGTTGGGATCGATGACAAGGCATCTTTTACCTTTGATGCGCAGTTCCCTTGCTTCTACGAGCACTTGCTTCGCGGCCATTGACAGTGTCGTCAATGCCCATACATGATTCATCTGGTAGGCACCTATCGACACCACATCCTTGACTATTAAAGTTCTTGGGGCACTTAAACGCTGAAAATTTGGTCTGTCTGTCTGTCTGTCTGTCTGTCTGTCTGTCTGTCTGTCTGTCTGTCTGTCTGTCTGTCTGTCTGTCTGTCTGTCTGTCTGTCTGTCTGTCTGTCTGTCTGTCTGTCTGTCTGTCTGTCTGTCTGTCTGTCTGTCTGTCTGTCTGTCTGGTCTGTCTGTCTGTCTGCTGTCGTAGTCTGTCTGTCTGTGCTGTCTGTCTGTCTGTCTGTCTGTCTGTCTGTCTGTCTGTCTGTCTGTCTGTCTGTCTGCTCTGTCTGTCTGTCTGTCTGTCTGTCTGTCTGTCTGTCTGTCTGTCTGTCTGTCTGTCTGTCTGTCTGTTGTCTGTCTGTCTGTCTGTCTGTCTGTCTGTCTGTCTGTCTGTCTGTCTGTCTGTCTGTCTGTCTGTCTGTCCTGTCTGTCGTCCTGTCTGTCTGTCTGTCTGTCTGTCGTCTGTCTGTCTGTCTGTCTGTCCTGTCTGTATGTCTGTCTGTCTGTCTGTCTGTCTGTCGTTGTCTGGTCTGTCTGTCTGTCTGTCTGTCTGTCTGTCTGTCTGTCTGTCCTTGTCCTGTCTGCTTCTTCTTCTGTCTGTCTGTCTGTCTGTCTGTCTGTCTGTCTGTCTGTCTGTCTGTCTGTCTGTCTGTCTGTCTGTCTGTCTGTCCTGTCTGTCTGTCTGTCTGTCTGTCCTGTCTGTCTGTCTGTCTGTCTGTCTGTCTGTCTGTCTTCTGTCTGTCGGTCTGTCTGTCTGTCTGTCTGTCCTGTCTGTCTGTCTGTCTGTCTGTCTGTCTGTCTGTCTGTCTGGTCTGTCCTGTCTGTCTGTCTGTCCTGTCTGTTCTGTCGTCTGTCTGTCTGTCTGTCTGTCTGTCTGTCTGTCTGTCCTGTCTGTCTGTCTGTCCTGTCTGTCTGTCTGTCTGTCTGTCTGTCTGTCTGTCTGTCTGTCGTCCTGTCTGTCTGTCTGTCTGTCTGTCTGGTCTGTCCTGTCTGTCTGTCTGTCTGTCTGTCTGTCTGTCTGTCCTGTCTGTCTGTCTGATCTGTCTGTCTGTCTGTCGGTCTGGCTTCTGTCTGTCTGTACTGTCTGGCTGTCTGTCTGTCTCGGTCTGTCCTGTCGGTCTGTCTGTCTGGCTGTCTGTCTGCTGTCTGTTCTGTCTGTCTGTCTGGCTGTCTGTCTGTCTGTCTGTCCTGTCTGTCTGTCTGTCTGTCTGTCTGTCACCCGATTCAGCCACCCGGCCAAAGTTGGACCACTTGCTTGCCGATGAACGACGTTCCCTGACTGCGCGCCGACGAGCGCCCTCTGCCATGGAGGAAGGAAACCCTCTGCACAAGCTCATGTTTCCAGATGTATTGCCAGATGGCGTCCATGTCTCATGCAGCGCCTCCTCAATTTTATCAATGCCAGCCAGATGCGGCCGATTCAACATAAAGGAAGCGCTGTCTGGGGCAGGGCAAAACATAAATGGCCGCTTGATGAAATAATGCGGTAAAATGAAATCTGTTCAAACAAACCTTCATGCCAGGACGGAAATGGTACGAGAACAGCATCACGGGTGGCCGCGGATCAGACCAGCACTCATGTAGTACGGCCGGCAGAAGACTATCGTCTTTCGACGACATTTGCAGCGAAGAACGCAGATACGCGGCAAATTTTTGTAGTCGCTCACATTCTTCCTCGAAGTCGTTGATTCGATATGGCCTGGCAGACACATCACAATGCAGAAAAACAGTGTTCAAGGGCATACTTCCAGTTGGCAGTTGAGGCAGAATAACCTTGTAGTCTTCAGCAGAAACAGTAGAACCACGGCCTGTGGCCGCTGACACCGCTCGGAGAGAGCACATGATCCCAGCGTCCGACGCGCGCAAGAGCCGACGAAGGAATGACCACTACGCCACGAAGCGCACATGGACACACGCACCACGGTGACAATAAATACCCAACATTAACGAAAGACTGCGCGTTTCTAGCGCGTTTGTGCTAGCGCGTTACGGCCCGTGTAAGAAGCTGGTGTAAGACGCTGTGGCCTCTCCGCCTTACCCCCGTATTCATAAACGCTGATGGCGTCGGCAAACGCGGTGCACGTTCCGGCATGTGTAAACGGCTGCGTAAGACGCTGTGGCCTCTCCCCCTTACTAGAGAGTACTGCACGTTTCTAACGCGTTTGTGCTAGCGTCCCCTTAAGCGGGAGATGGTGCAATTATAATGAAGGGCGCTGTTATAAAATAGGAATGACGTCACATATGGCGCGTGTCATTGGTGGAAGTCAATCGTTCGATTTAGTGCGGCGAGACTGGGCGAATTACACGGAAGATTCACGGTTTACCGATGATTCCCTCCGGAGCTTCGCCCACTCATCATCATTCACCCCGTGGATATGCGGTGTTTTTTTTAAGGATTGACGAGACATTTGGAACCGATGCTGAGTGGGTTAGAACGAGGGCACTTCGTGTCTGAATGGGCGATTGTTTTTTTGCACGGAACAAATCCTTCCGATTTAGCGCATCGGCCCTTTTAACGGCATCATCCACAATATGACATGGGTATTCCTGCTGAATTAAAGCTTCGCGAAGTTGTTCACAGTTTTCATAGAAGTCCGACTGTTCCGAGCAAAGTTTTTTAAAGCGGAGCGCCTGACTATATGATACACTGGTTTTCCAGTGTTTTACGTGAGAACTTTCAAAGTGAAGATAACGATGCCTGTCCGTTGGTTTTCTGTGAAGTTTAGTGGTTAGTTTGTTGTTAGATAGGGAAACTGTAACGTCCAGAAAGTTAATCGTAGAACGATAGTATTCATGCGAAAAAGAAATGGATGGGTGGGCGGTATTCAAATCGGCTATAAACGATAACAGTTCATTTTCACCATGAGGCCAGATCAGAAAAATGTCATCTATAAACCGCTTATAATAAAGAGGTTTTAGTTCGCGCTTGCCAAGAAAGTCATTCTCCAGAACAGACATAAAAATGCTAGCATAATTAGGTCCAATGCGAGTGCCCATTGATGTGCCGCTTATTTGAAGGTAGTGCGAACCATCACATTCAAAATTATTGAGCTGTAAAATTAATTTCAATAATGTAGACAATGTGTCACTACCAATGGTTTTCTGATCATCAGACGATCTGTCATAGGCATGAACAACTGCCTGAATGCCATCATTACGGGGGATGTTTGTATAGAGTGAAACCACATCTAATGTAACGAGCAGGGAATTTTCTGGTATAAGGAGGTCGTCGATGTCCAACAAAAAATGGTTCGTATCTTTAAGATAAGATGAGAAGGTACATGGAAGACTGCTGATTATTACATCAACGTAGCGCGAAAGTTGCTGCGTGACAGTGCCAATGCCTGAAACAATAGGGCGTCCGAGACAGTTTTCTTTGTGTATTTTAGGTAGTAAGTAAAACCTGCCCGGGATGGGACTGAGTGGGACGAGTGAACCTACTGCGTTATCGCTTAATTGCTTCGCTTTTACGAGACCTTTAATGGTGTCTTGGACTATTGTTTTAAAATTTGTGGTAGGATCCCCGTCTAGACGCTTATAGAAGGTCTGATCATTTAGCTGTCTCTGGGCTTCGTTTATATAGTCCGTTGTGCTCATGATCACCACGGCACCTCCTTTGTCCGCTGGTTTTATCAAAATGTCACTGCGTTTGGCCAATGATGCGATAGCTTTCCTTTCCTCGAATGAAATATTTGGCTTAAATAAATTTTGGTTTTGGTTTTGGTTGTATTCTTTTTTACTTTGTATTTACTTTTTTTCACTTTGTATTTTTTCTTGTCTCTTTTCACGCTTACGGCAAAAAGGTATAAATTGAGCTCTGTATGCTTGTACACGCACTCTTGATGAAGGCCGGACCCCGGCCGAAACGTCAGTAAAGTCTTGTTATGTTTTTCCTACGTGTTTCTATTTTTTGAACTATATATATATATATATATATATATATATATATATATATATATATATATACGGTAGCCAGGCACGGCGTACTTGTCGCTCTAGAGCAGCATTTCCCACCAGTAGCCAGAGCCTCCGAGTATGCCGCGCCTTGCCAGCGCCCCAGAATCTAGCGCGCGACACTGAGCCCATAATCAGGCATGGCAGTGGATACGGGGTTTTGCAATATAGGGACGCCAGAAAACAAGTGGGTTCCTGAGAAGTCTCATGAAGCGACGCACATATTGGCAATTTCTGCGAGAGCCAGTGCAAATGATGTGCTGGAGGAAAGCGAAGCAGGCACGAGGTCTTTTCAAGAAACGGATGCGCCTCCATCACTGTATATATTGTCATCCCGATGCTGACCTGATGTAGAGGCGCCCGTGGAAGGAGAACACATCGCGTGTCAGAGGAGAGTAGGTGCCAAATACACCGCACTAAACACGGACGGACAATGTGCTGATTTATAATCGATCGTTTATTCCATACGTCGCAGAGAAACGTGCATCCAGGTTTGTTGCGTACTTTGTCATTCGCAAGTGTGGAAGAACGGGTATGCTGGTAATGTTACAGCTTTGGTTAGCAGCGCGACGAACGATGCAGCAAGTGAGAGAAAAGCGCTCTTTCCTGTTCTTACCTCGGTATACTCGCGCTGCTAGCCAACGGTACTTTAACAAGTGTACATTACGCTTCGGTCTACCCTAAACTGTTGACCATGTCATTTATAATATATTTTGCAAATGCATGTGCATACCACACACTGTAAAAATCCGTGCAAAGCAAGTTTTCTACCACTAAGACAAAACATCGCACCAGAATAAGAAACTCGCGCCGGATTTCGGCGACGAACGTATCTCGTAACGATCGTCAGCCGCGGTTACATACGTATACCTTGCAGAGCAAAGGTAAGTTTTATTCAGGGGGGACATTCTCGAGCAATCCCTTTTGGTGATACCATTGTCACGGCACAGAAATTCAGCCATACCCACAAGGACACGAAAAAAACAAAAAGTCGCAGTTTCGCCCGAAAGGCGAAGCATCAATTGCGATAGCAAATTAGTAGAGGGCTATTCGAAGTAGGCAAAAATATAGTAGTTTTATCGGCTGCATAAACTTGGACACATCCGCTTACTAACTGAATTAACAAGTGTGGTGTCAGCGCGCACAAGCAAAGATGAATAGATCACACTGAATGACCGCAGACAACGACTGTGAAAAAGCTGGCAGCAAGCGCAGCCGCCGCAGCGGTCGAAGGTTCGTGCGGTCTATCGCTTCGACGGCAACTGAGCGGCGGATGCACAGCGCATACAAAGGTCAGAGCCGTGTGGAGATAAGAGACGGTGCGGGCGACGGCCACAGCCGGGAAAAGTACGAACGCAGTTGTTGGCAGAGTAGAAGCTGCGCCCCCCCCCTCCCTCCCGCGCTGCCTTCCCGCTTTCTTGCTTTCGCGTGGGAGATTAAGTGACAAGTTACCCTTACGCCCGGTTGCAAGATACGCCTTTGGTGCCGGAGCACAGCGTCGCCCCGCCACCCTCCCTCCCATACCCCCACGGCCTTTCGCGCGACGGTCGCGTTTGCTTTCCGCCGTGCGTTCGCTCTCCGTGATAGCGCGCGTCCCCCGCGCGATTTCGCTCGCGCATGCGGCGCGCGGCGACGATTTTATCGCCCTTGGAATCTATACGGAACCTCACCGCGACGGTGACGCCGACTGCAGAAATCTGGTTGAAGTGTCCATATAATTGCTATAGCAATAAAAAAAAAAGTGGGCAGCTTGCACTACTGGTGCAAGGCTGGAGTAAACAGCGGAGCTTGTGATCGACGTAGCTTCTTCCAGGTTTTACAAGGTTTGGCTAAGTTTTGCTAGGAAATGCTAAGCGCTGCTAGGCACGGTATTGCGAATCGGCTCGCCGCTGACGCACAGATTCTCGCTTGGCCACGCGGCGCGGTTCAAGATGAACGGCTTCTTCTTCGGGTGTCCGGATCTTCATAGTCGTCCCATGTCAAGGCTACAAGTACTTGCCATAGAGTCAACGAGAGTCATGCCGCCGTCGCGGCGGCTCTGAGCTTTATCTCCCCGGTGACGTCACGGCCAAGCTGCGCCTCCACACTTGCCGGGGCGTGGCTGGTCGAAACCTGCCGAGCTGCTGCCGACGCCGCCCGCGTTTCCCCGGCGCGAACGCGGGAAACGGGAAACGCGGGCGGCGTCGGCAGCAGCTCTGCGCGTTGCCTCGTTGATGCTGCTACAATTTCTCTTTCTCTCTCGCTCTCATTTTCACTTTCCCCCTCCCGAGCATTGCGCGTGCCGCGCGCATGCTCTCCTGCCCTCTCCTTAACGTCCCATGCCAAGGCAACATGTGCACGGCACGGAGAGGAGGCGAGGCACACGCCGCTCCGCGAGGTGGTTGCTAGGCAACGCAGTGACGTCATATAGGTTTTGCGGCAGCAAGCGGCACTTTATACGGTTAGCTAGAACAGCTTCGCTATTAAAATGAAGACGATGATGGTTAGCCTAGTACCGTGCGCGAATACACCATATTGCGTGTGCATATGAGTAATCGGAAATATATTTAAATTCTGTCTGTCCTCGTTAAATTTTCCGTGGAGGTGCGGGGTAACGCCACGGCGCCAATGAGCTCCGCAGTGGACTCTTTGTACGACCCCAGAATATGCAGTGTGATCCACCTATGTCACCATGGGTTATCTTCTCGCAGCCTGGCACATTTTACAGCGAAGCAGCTGTCTATGCATTTTTCATGTTAGTCAACAGATCTGCGTGTGCAAAAACTCAGCTCCCGAATTCGATGCAAAATCGCTTCAATCTTGTTGCGGAACGCCGGCCACTTGGTCGCGTCTCCAGAAAAGACAGAGCCGCGATACACTCAACGAAGCCTTTAATGGCGAGAGACGAACACAAAAGGTTTCATGATGATGATAACGGTGCGCGCACTTCTTGGCGCCAGGCGCGGAGGCAGCAGCCCACGTTCCATTCTTTTTCTTCGTCGTCTGCTGCTAATCTCCGACACCCTCCGGGGCCTCAAATGTAGTGACATCTAGTTCTAGACGATGTAGCTTCTGCACTGGCCTCTTGGAGACTTCGCCTCCCTGTAATCGGATTAAACAGGCGCGCACAAATCCGTCGGTGCCTGGGTACACCTCTCGAACCCGGGCTAGAGGCCAGAATAACTTGGGCGTGTTGGGAATGTCGACTGTTACGGTGTCGCCGACCTTTATATTTCTTCAGTGATGGGTGGGTGAGCGATGAGCCGATGGCAGTCGCAGCAAATATTGATGTTTCCATCGCTTCCAGAAGTCATTCATAATTTTTTGTCGATGTTGAAAGCGTCGCTGATAGTCGTTGCCATCATGGATGGTAAGTCGGTCTGATAATGTCTTTCCTTCTGGTAAAGTCATAAGTTGCTGGCCCACTAGAAAATGCGCTGGCATGAGGGCTACAAGCTCGCCTGCCTGATTATCGGAATACGTTAGCGGTCGTGTATTGAGTATCGCTTCAACCTCAGTAATAACAGTTGAAAGTTCTTCTGCGTTTCCTGTAGAGTGAAGAGTCGTTGGTTTTGTCGCTGGCATCCCTAGGATGTCGTTGATTTGGGGCTCTGAATGCTTCACAGCTGGCCATTTTTCTGAGTCCTTACTCAGCCAAGCTGGTCCTTGCCACCAGTCTACCCCGGTAACCAGTACGTTTAAGGAAACACCTCGGGTCAGATATGTTGTGAATGTATGTTTATTCCGACCCTCGCGATTGGAACGCAAGCCTATCATTCGTGACGTTCGCTTACAATTCGTCACACCATGATGTCACCGGTTTCTCGCCGCTCTATTTGTTGTTCGGCCGTGATCCTGGCCTACACATGGATACCTTGCTGCCTTCCGCTACGCCTGCCACCAGTGGCTACGCCCCCAACGCAATTGCCCAAGCCCACCACGCCCTTCAGGTTGCTCGCCAGCGATTAACCACATCACAGGTACATCAGAAGTGACTATGCTACAGGCATCGCCGGCTCACCCATTTTCGGCCAGATTCCCTCGTTCTGTGGACTGAATCAAACGCTAAAGGTCGCGCTCTCAGAAAAAACTGCTGTTGCCTTACACTGGCCCTTACATTTCTACGACTGTTAATCATTTCAAGCCTCCATTACCTCGCCCATGTTTTTGGATTTGTATGCTGCCATGTGGCGATACATGTGATCGTTAGGCTGCACGCTGTGTTATAATGTTCACCTTGATGAACACGAAAACGTGGTAAAATAATGCAATGCAACACGTCACCGAGCATATCCGGGAATCTGGATGTGTACGTTGACTTAGTACCACTGCCATTATGTGCAGACATTGCTATCAACACACATGTGAAATGACTGCATGAGGCACACCACACCGAAAAGGCAGAAGCTTGTGTGAGCCAACCAAGTATCACCTTGTCAATACAAATATAATTTCCAAACGAGTTGTTTATATTGACGCTGTGGCGTTTTTGCTGTTGCTTTGAATATGTGGAACTCACCCTCAAGTTTAAATCATGCTTCATATCCTCCTGAATAAAAATTTCATTTGATAATGATTCATCCAAAGACGAACGAACTTTAACTACTGCACCATTCAGACGTATAAAAAGAATATCAAGCTATCGGTCGACGCTCATATGATATTAACTAAATAATTATTCATACCCATATACCTAAGCCTAAGCGCACCCGGTTTGCAAGCAAAAAATACTGCGGGCATACCTGCAGTTTGACACTTTCCTGTGCCTTCTCGGCGGCAGCAGGCGGGCGTTGCGGCGTTGAGTTCCTGCGCAAGCACCCAAGATGTCGGTGAAATTACAGCACGAAGACCGTGTAGCTAGCACTGTAAAGATACACGCATAAAAACGATACAATGGGCGTACAATGGCGAGTGGTGCACGGAATCTTGCAGTGAAGGCGCCTTCACTTGAACGACTTTTACGCCGCTTCTGTTGAGAAAAAGAACGCGGGCCATATATAAACTAAGAACCATTATCGAAACAATATATGACTTTCACAATACACAGCGAAATGCTCTATCTTCACCTGCTTCTATTCTTTATGCAAATATGTCTGTCTTACCCTGCAGGGCACCTATATAACCCGTTGATTCTGACTTATGCTTGAGTTGACTCTCAATATTCTTTCAGTGAGCAACTTATTCTGAGTTCGGATGGGTTATGAAGCTGTGGGACTGAGTGCGAGATTCTGTGAGCTTGGGTGCGTCCAAGGCCATGATTCCATGTGTCTGACTAAGTTCGAGTGAATGCAAGTCTGCGTGAACCCGTGAGTCGTAGGCAGCCTGCCTCGGTCTGATTCCAGTGGGTCAGAGCTGAAGTAAGCCCAGCAGGGCTTTTTTTTTTTTTTTTTGGGGGGGGGGGGGGGTTGAGTCTGAATGAGTTTGACTATCTCGGATTTTTTAGCTAGTACCGAGTGAGCCTGGTGAGACAGCATAATCAGACTTCCGACTGATGAGTTGGATGTCTGGTAAGCCTGCCATCAAGTAAGCCCTCTGAGTTTGATTTCGGTGAGTGGGCCTGAGTGAGCCTTCAGTTAAACCTATATTTTGTGTGTGAGTCTCAGTTCTTCTAATTTTTCCAACATATGGTGGTCATTATCAGGTCACACTCAACCTTGTATTGAAGGAAGAGAAATACCCGCTGCCTAACGCATGGATAGCCTCGCTGTCAAAATCGCTCGAGGCGCAAACTGTTCTTATCTAAATCGCAAACATGCATCCTTACAAATACAGTTGGATGCGTTACACGTTATTACACGTTCTCGTAACACCTCAAGACGATTTCGACACGTAAAAGGCTATGTACTAGGTGGATAGGCTTTCCTTCAGAGTCGCATAGGCATCAGCAATCTTCCAGCTTGTCATTGAAAAAATATTAGCGAACACACGAGTAATGGGATAACTTCAAGACGTCACAATTGTCACCCAGAGCCCTTGTAAAATCTTAACGCGATTGAAGCGCTTCAAGAAACGGGTATGCCTCTTAGAAAGAAAAAAAATTCGGTTCTAGGACGACATTTATGGGACACATCAAGGGCCCAAGAAAGTGTACGCAAATCTGCATGTCACGCCACCGTTTATACTAAGAAGGTTCGATCATTTCACAGACTCGTAAACTGTAAATGAAATTGTGATGTTTTACATGCCAAAAACACTATATGCACTATATAATTATGAGGCACGCTGTAGTCGGGCACTTTGGAATAATTTTGACCACCTGGGATTCTTTGGTGCGCCTAAATGTAAGTATACAAAAACTTTCGAAGACAAGGTCTTTTTAGCCGACTTCAGACGGATTCGATGCGTCTGGAATCTGGGCATCTTGTGATTAAGAAAAAAAAAAAACAGTCGGCTAGGTGACTTGTAGATGTCGTATCAGCATGAAAATATCTTTAAATGATACCTCGTCATGTCAAAAATACGTAGCTAGAGTCAGCAACTAAGGGTATAATAAAAATGTCGCAGTTTCGATCGAAAGTAGTTTCATCGGCCGTATAAGGTTGTCAACTGTCGCTTACTAACTAAATTAACAAGCATGGTGTCACGCGCGCACAAGCAAACATGAACACATCTCACTGTATGGATGACCGCGCAAGCTCGCGATGTCAAAACCCTATAGTGAGAAAGCGCGGCAACTTTGGTGCTGCCTCTCGCTTCAACGCGAACTAATCGGCGACAACACAGCGCACACCTCGGCGCACCTAGACTCATCGCAGATCGCTTTCAAGATAGGGCTGCCGTGCCATACGCCACCGCCGCAGAACGCCCCTCCCCTCGCACCTTGCGCGCGACGGAAGATAGTGCGCTTTCTCCCCGTTTTCTCTCCTTCCGCGCGCGAGATTGAGCCACCACCATCGGCTCGCCATTGTACGATTTCACTCGCACACACAGCATACGGCACGCGGCGACGATATTATCGCCCTTGGGCTTTATACGGAACATCATAGCAACGCCGACGGCTACGTCGACAACGACAGCAGAAATGCTCCTGGGGTGTCCCTATAATTGCTATCTCAATAAAAACGATAGTAAGTAGCTGTAAACGGGGTAGGATGTGAGTCTCTGTGTGCCGTGCCGCCGCGAAGTGCCATCTACCTTAACAGCCGCGCCCTCCGCCAAATGGCGCTAAGGGACCAAGTTCATCCTGATTCGTATATGTGAACGAAGGAAAGACTTACTCAAGTTCCCATCAAGATAATCTGAAAATAAAGGCGAGGCGGAATGCCAGAATAGTGAAACATAAAGCACGCTGCGGCTACAAAAAAGTACCAGTTTCGCCCGAAAGCATCGATTGCGATAGCACATTAGGAGACAGCTATACGAAGTAAGGATAGTAGTTTTATCGGCCGGATAAAATTGTAAACATTCGCTTACTAATTAAATTAACAAACTCGGTGTCACGCGCACACAGCTGATCATCGACACATCTCGCTCGATGACCGCGGAAACGCGCTTTCAAAGCGCTAGAGTGAGGAAGCGCGCCGCAACAGCGAGCGAATTGACTTTCGTGCTGTCTCTCGCTTAAACGCCAAGTAAACGTCGAAAGCACATTGCATGCGAAGCTACCGGCACTCGGTGAACTTTGTTGACATCGCAGATCGCTTTGAAGATGAGGCTCGCACGGTCGCGCACTTTGTCCACACCGCAGAACGCTTTCAAGATATGGCGGCCGCGCGGCCGCGCCGTAAGCAGCAGCCGCCGGTGCACAAGACGTCCCCTCCTTCTCCGTCGCCTCCCCCTACTCCGGTGCCTCACGCGCAAAAGAAGACAGCGCGCTTCCGCTACAGTGGCTACTTCCGCACCACCTTCCTCCCTCGCGCGTGCGAGATTGAGCGGCGATCGTCGGCTGATCCTCGCAAGCTTTCACTCGCCATACAGCGCACGGGAACGTTATCGTGTTTGGACTTTATACGGAACATCACGGCGACATCGACGGCAGAAATGGGCTTGGAGTGTTCATATAATTGCTATCACAATAATAAATATGAGGTGGTGCGTGCAATCAGGAAAGGGTGTGATGGTGCCAGCGCTAACTTTCGCAAATGTCATTCTGTGCTTCAAATCGGACACTTTGTCGGGTTTGTAAGTTAACCACAGATCGGCAGGCAAGGTGGTGTTGGGAGCGTGCTGTGCTCGTGGCACCAGGAGCCTAGTCAGGCGTGCATAGTCTCGCATTTTGCTCCGGCGCCATGACAAGCTTGTATTGTCAAAAATCGTAATAAACTTCGAACTACAGTAAAACCACATGAGGCAGCAGTGCACGGGGTTGGGCCTCTTTTAAGGTCGGTGAAGCGCGGAGCAAAATTAGTTTCGAAGAAAGACTCGGGAAACTGGATGAAAATAAATGGGCGGCTAAAGTGCACACGTATCTGTACCTAAAGAGCATCGATTCTTAATGGAGGAAAAGGTAAAGAAAGTTGGCAACCAAGTACAGGGTAACTGAAAGTGTAAATAGACAACCAGGAGTCATCAGAAAGAAAGTGACAGAAACAGAGACAGCGAATTGGATTCAAAGGAATGGAAACGAAAAATACCATGGAGACTTACAAAAATGAGAAAAAAGAAATTAGGAGGGAAAACCTGTACGACAACAAGAAGGGAAGTGCCTTGGTATTTGAGGCTCGAGCTCGTTGCCTAAGGACAAGAACCTAACGGAGCAAATATTCGCAACTAGATGAGGCATTGATGCTGCAGCAAAAATCCGGAGACCACTCAGCACATCCTAATGGAATGCGAAGGGATTCGCCCAATGAGGCCCGTAGGTAACGTACACCTTCCAGTAGCACTCTTTTCGTTACCGCGTACATTAAAGTGGATGGAAGCATGAACCGGCCAGTAGTCGATATAAGCAAGAGACATTTCGAGTATTGGGGGAAGAAATGGAGGGAAGATATTGATACGACCAGATCCGTTACAGGCTTAGGCGCCGGAAAAAGGTAGATATTGTCGCGCGGTTGGACGACAAGGTGAACAAGATGACAAGGTGGTTTAGTCCTGGCTCAAAACCGTCCAGTCGGATCCTCTACTTTCTCGTCTTCTCCGTGTGCGTTCTCCCCTAAACGCTAGGTGGCATTAGTCCCCCCCCTTCTGAAAGCATCGACTCGATGTCCTCCATCATGTGTGCTGTAAAGGATGTGCCCCTGTCCGTGATCACACACGACGGGGTGCCGTGCCGCAGGACGATGTGGTGTGCGAAAAACTTTGCGAATTCGGAAGCTGTGCCGTGGGACAGTGCTTTTGTCTCGGAGTAACGAGTGAGGTAATCCATTGCAACGATAATCCATTTGTTTCCAGCGGAGGACAAAGGGAAAGGTCCTAGAAGGTCCATTCCTACGAGGTCGAACGGGGTCCTAGGTGATGAAATTGGTTGGAGTAGGCCCGCAGGTTTCACAGGTGGTGTCTTGCGGCGCTGACACTCGCGGTAGCCTTTCACATAGCGGTGTACGCTAGACGAAAGTCGTGGCCAGTAGTACTGCTGGCGCACGCGCGCGAGAGTCCGCGAATAGCCAAAGTGTCCTGACGTGGGTTCGTCGTGGCATTCAAAGAGGATGTCGTCACGCATGTCAGTAGGCACAACAAGGAGAAAGGCTTTGTCACTGCCACGGGCAATTTTCTTGTACAGGATGCCCTTTCTGAAGGAAAATGTGGATAACTCGCGAGCAATATGCCGAGGACGTTTAGATCCTCAGCCTTCCAGGTAGTCGATAACAGGCTGTAATTCTTTGTCTGCTCGCTGCCTGGACATGAAGTCAGAATCAGAAATGGCCCCGAAGAAATCATCGTCATCCTCAGAGCTCAGAGCAGGGTGTCCCACAGGTGCGCGGGAAAGCGCATCGGCGTCTTCGTGTTTGCGCCCGGACCTGCACACAATCGTGATGTAAAACCCTTGCAAGCGCAAACTCCACCGAGCAAGACGCCAGACGGATCTCTGAGATTTGCCAGCCAGCACAGCGAGTGGTGATCAGTCACCACTTTGAAAGGAAGGCCATAGAGGTAAGGCCGGAATTTTGTCATCGCCTACACGACTGCAAGGCATTCTTTCCCTCAAGTAGAGTAGTTGGCTTCGGCTCGAGAGAGTGTACGACTGGCGTAAGCTACGACGTGCTCAACTCGGCCATGTTGTTGTACAGGGACAGCCACAATACCGACGTTGCTAGTATCTGTGTGGACCCCTGTATCTGCCTCCTCATCAAAATGGGCAAGTACAGGTGCTGTCTGCATGCGCTGTCGTAGCTCTGCTAAAGCTGTCTCTTGCTCTGTGGTTCAGGCAGAAGGTACATCGTCTCGGGTGAGTCGCGTGAACGGTTCGGCTATCTTGGCGAAGTTGGCAATAAATCGACGATAGTAAGCGCACAAGCCAAGGAAACGTCGTAGTGCTCTTTTGTCTGATGGAACAGGAAAAGCGGCGAAGGCTGCAGTTTTGTCCGGGTCGGGGCGAACTCCATCTGCACTCACTACATGTCCAAGGAATTTCAGCTCTTCATAGCCGAAATGACATTTTTGAGGTTACAGCGTGAGTGCAGCTGTGCGAGTCGCTTCCAGTACCATTCTTAGGCGCTTCGGGTGTTCTTCGAAGGTGTCAGCGAATACGACTACAAGGTGATGTCGGAATTCACGCCAGGATGTTAAAATGTCTTCCCTATTTTGGAACCACGTGCGGGCGGCGTCTTTTAAGCTGAAGTACACGCGCCGGAGTTTTGTGGCATCTTTCCAGCAGTTGGTTGCAGCGACGCGTTCAAACTCACTCAGCCAATCATCCCGTCCTCATATAGATCTCCTTGAAAGGCAGGAGGCGGCAGTGGGCTCTGAAGGGTACAACATGTCGGAGGAAGAGGCGTCGGAACTTCCGTGGTGATTTGAGACGACGTCATAGCAGGCTGTCCTGGTGTCTCTGGTGGTAAGCCTCGTTGTCGACGGCTTGCTCTGTGAACTGGGGTGTTCACGGGCGTAGGACTCGGGTTCTTACTGCCGGGACGGGGTCTTGTGCATGGTATGCACCTTCACCAGTTTTGCCACGCGGTTGGAGGACAAGGTGAACAAGATGACAAGGTGGTTTAGTCCTGGCTCAAAACCGTCCAGTTGGATCCTCTACTTTCTCGTCTTCTCCGTGTGCTTTCTCCCCTAAACGCTAGGTGTCAATATAGAAGGCGACTGCTTTGGGCTAGTTGGTAACAATTCATGATAAATGTTATTTGCGCACCGCTTGGAACGAGGAGTAGAAACGACAGACACAAGCGCAAATTTTCAACTGGTTTTAATGGTAGCTAGTCGAGTGATATTATATATTCATGTGACGAAACATGAAAAAAAATTATAAAATATGCATGTGTAATCAACAAAACAGACTTGTACACGTGCATTCGCAATAGCAAGATAGCCAGATAAATTATAAACAATAAATAATACCCAAAGGAAAATACGGGGAATGCGGGCGATGGAAATTCAAGACGACACGAGAACAAGGTGAGAGCAAGAGCCAACGTTTCGACAAGTGGACTTGTCTTCTTCAAGGCGACATATGCTCTCCCCAGCACAATATATATATATATATAGGTAGGGTTCTACTAAAGGGGAGAGAAGGTAAGGCGGGTGGGTGAGGTAACGAGCGAGAGTGTGTTAGCGGCGAGGGTGTAGAATTGAAGAGAAAGAGAATGCGCTACAGATAGTCGGTGGAGCCTTTTTTAGGCAGCGCCGTGTGTTAGCCGGTTGACGTGTCATTGTAGGTTTCACTTTTCGTGTAAGGGGCCTGGACAATCGGGAGGGGGGCGGTGGCGGGATCTACTCCACTGGAAGGCAGTGAACTATCGTGTCTGACAGCAGCGGTAGAAAAATGGTGCGTGTGGGAGAGAGAGAAAAAAAACGGGGGGGGGGGGGCGAATATATAAGTAAAAGAACGAAAGGAATGAGTGAAAGCAGAGGGAGGTTGGATTATTATTGACAATCGAATAACGAAAAAAAAAAACTAAGCAACTCAATGAAAAGCAACTAAGTGCTGTTGCCTATGCTTTGAAGTTTAGCATAGCAAATAGATCCTAAGGCTCCCTTTGAAACGTTCATGCCTATTGGTTGGAATGTCTGGAAGTTATGGATGAGGCACGATTCTCTATATTTTCTGTCTCGCGTCGAACTGAAATTTGACTGTAGTACGTAGAGTTTAAGTTCATCAAAGTTATGACCTGGTTGGTTGAAATTCTCGGCGACGGCTTTGGGAATATTTTTAGCTGTGTCCGCGCGATGTCCGTTTAACCTGATGTTCATTGATTGTCCCGTTTCGCCGATATACTGCTTCTTACAGAAGGAACACTCAAGCATATAAATTACATCGGAGCTAGTGCAAGTAAAGCTAGCTTTCACTTCGTGTGAAAACTAGCTTCGTAGCTATTCGCGGTGATTTTAATTTTAAGGCCACTTTGAAGGTGCCTGCAGGTTTTGCGCCTGGGGCGAGAACATGCTTTTATTACGAGGGAATGATGTTGGCTGACTTTTGCGTGCACCAATGTCTTGTCGGACTAACATGTCTTGGACGGACGTCCGTCCGCTCTGTCCGCTCTGTCCGTCTGTCCGTCCGTCCGTCCGTCCGTCCGTCCGTCCGTCCGTCCGCCCGCCCGCCCGCCCGCCCGCCCGCCTGCCTGCCTGCCGGCTGGCTGGCTGGCCTCTTATGCTGACCCCGTGGCCCAAGCTGTCTACCTCCTTCGGCCAATATGTATGTGCTCCTGGACGTGATGCCTTCGTGGTCGTTCAGCTGTCGTCATTCCTGCTTCGTTACATTACTCTCTTCGTGTCGTCACGCCTTCTACCTCGACCTAGTGGCACAAGTTGTCTAATAGCTTGGGCCACCAAGTATGAGTTCATGGTCGTGATGCCGTCGTGGTCGTTTCATCACCATTAATCTAGCTTTGTCATCCGACACACGTCACATTCATGCCACCGTCGTCATACAGTTGTAGTGAATTTGTTGCACACCGCTATAGTGATGCCGTCGTGGGCGGTCCTTCCAGCTTCGTGATCGGACTCTCGTCATGCTGTCGTCACTCCGACGTAGTGATCCAAGTTGTCTCATAACTTGGGCCAATAAGTAGACGTTCGAGGTCGTGATGCCGCCGTGGTCGTTGCATCGTCGTCATTCCAACTTTGTCATACGACTTTCATCCTGCCGTCACGCAGTCGTTTAATAACTGTTATCACATCAGTGACGTCATCCCAAGTTGTCTCATAACTTGGGCCAATAAGTAGACGTTCGAGGTCGTGATGCCGTCGTGGTCGTTTCATCACCATTAATCTAGCTTTGTCATCCGACACACGTCACATTCATGCCACCGTCGTCATACAGTTGTAGTGAATTTGTTGCACACCGCTATAGTGATGCCGTCGTGGGCGGTCCTTCCAGCTTCGTGATCGGACTCTCGTCATGCTGTCGTCACTCCGACGTAGTGATCCAAGTTGTCTCATAACTTGGGCCAATAAGTAGACGTTCGAGGTCGTGATGCCGCCGTGGTCGTTGCATCGTCGTCATTCCAACTTTGTCATACGACTTTCATCCTGCCGTCACGCAGTCGTTTAATAACTGTTATCACATCAGTGACGTCATCCCAAGTTGTCTCATAACTTGGGCCAATAAGTAGACGTTCGAGGTCGTGATGCCGTCGTGGTCGTTTCATCACCATTAATCTAGCTTTGTCATCCGACACACGTCACATTCATGCCACCGTCGTCATACAGTTGTAGTGAATTTGTTGCACACCGCTATAGTGATGCCGTCGTGGGCGGTCCTTCCAGCTTCGTGATCGGACTCTCGTCATGCTGTCGTCACTCCGACGTAGTGATCCAAGTTGTCTCATAACTTGGGCCAATAAGTAGACGTTCGAGGTCGTGATGCCGCCGTGGTCGTTGCATCGTCGTCATTCCAACTTTGTCATACGACTTTCATCCTGCCGTCACGCAGTCGTTTAATAACTGTTATCACATCAGTGACGTCATCCCAAGTTGTCTCATAACTTGGGCCAATAAGTAGACGTTCGAGGTCGTGATGCCGCCGTGGTCGTTGCATCGTCGTCATTCCAACTTTGTCATACGACTTTCATCCTGCCGTCACGCAGTCGTTTAATAACTGTTATCACATCAGTGACGTCATCCCAAGTTGTCTGATAACTTGGGCCAATAAGTAGACGTTCGAGGTCGTGATGCCGCCGTGGTCGTTGCATCGTCGTCATTCCAACTTTGTCATACGACTTTCATCCTGCCGTCACGCAGTCGTTTAATAACTGTTATCACATCAGTGACGTCATCCCGTTGTTGTCATTCCATCGTTGTCATACCTCCATGTCAATCTTTGTCATTGCATTGTCATCACACAGTCGTCATTCGATCGTTATTTACCGCCCTTGGCATACCGTCATCGCTATCATAGCTGCATTGTCAAACTGGTGTCGTAACGATCATCGACAGTCCAGCTTCACACTCTCGTCATGCCGTCAAGTCATCGTCGTGATACAGAATTCGTAACAGATTTGGTAATAGTCATTGTCAGGCCAATGTCATCATACACTCGTCATTATCCCATTATCCTCATGCTGTTGTCATGTCATCCAAGTAGGGATGGTCGATTTATTGTTTTATTTGATGAACGATTAATAATTCATCATATCAGCCTTCAATCGATTAATCGCTTTCGATGCACGGTTTCTTATCAATTAATTGAATAATCAAAACTCTTGCTAGACACTCTTAGAAATGTTGAAACACAGTTTGTAGGACCATATCTTAATTTTTGAGAGGTGGAACCAAGTTTGAAACACAAGGGTATAAACATTTGATACAGGATAAGCTTTCACTTGTTAAAGACGAAATATAGTTGGCGCTAGTGGCTTTTGAAAAGATAATATATCTTATAAAATGACACTTAGTGCAGAATTAAATAAGATACATGGCACTAGTGAATCTCTGTACAGTACAGTTAAACAAGAAATAATTGGCAAAAGTGAGAGGTGAACACTAGGAGAACGCCAGCAAACTTGAAAAAGGTGTAGTGGGGAAGAGAGTCCGGAACCATTGAAAGAGGACGACCAAGTCCGGCAGCCCGGAGAGCGCGAGACAGCGAACGACGCTCTTGAGCCAAGGCTGTTTCGTAGCCCTAACTGTTTTGTAAATAAACCCCATTATAGTATGGTGGAGGTGCTTGGTGTTCTTCCAGTCTCCCAACCTGGAACTACGAAGCCGTACCTTACCTCCAGCGTCAGCGATGCTGGAAGAAACCACCACGCAAGGCCCCTCCCAGACTCAAGCCACCGTCTGTCTCTGCGTGCTGCCTTAGCGTCACCCACCGAGACTGACGACCAAGACGTCGAGAACTGGTTGGCAACTTGCCAGAGGGTGAGCGCAGTCAACAAATGGGACGATGCGACTAGGCTGACCAATGTAATCTTTTATTGCGATAGCAATTATATGGACACTCCAAAGCAGATTTCTGCCGTCGGCGTCGCCGTCGCCGTCGCCGTGAGGTTCCGTATGACGTCAATGGAGATGAAATCGTCGCCGCGCGCCGCCGAACGCTGTATGTGCGAGTGAAAGGGCGCGAGGGACGCGCGCTTTCACGGGGAGTGAACGCACGGCGGAGAACAAACGCGCGTTCTGTGCCGTGCTCCCTTAAGGGCTGCAGAAGTAGGCGTCTCTTTCCTCCTTTACAATCACCATATATGTAGAGCAAACGCGCCTTCTGACGCACGAAAGGCCGTGGGGGGTGGGGGGGGGGGGTAGGGGGAGGGAAGGGAGGCAACGTTTAGCTGCGGCACCAAGTGCCTATTTATATCAGAGGCTCCAGCAACAGTCACCAACGCCGCACGCATTTTGTGCGAACGCGGGCAAAACGCCGACGGCGTCGACAACAGTGCTGTGTGTTGCCGGTGCTGCTGCATGTCCAAGTTTGTACAGCGGATAAAACTACTATCCTTACTCCGTATAGCTCTCTACTAAGTTGCTATCGCAATTGATGCTTCGCCTTTCGGGTGAAACTGCGACAACTTTTACTTGACCGGCGTCGCCAGTCTCTGGTTCCGGAATCACGAAGCGGAGATTAATAACTGGGCGTCGTTCAAGACAACGTTTTCGGAAATCTTCGGCCGCCCCGCGGTACGCAAACTCCGTGCAGCCGTGTAGAACAGCGACTTCGTGAACGCGCTCAACAACCCGGTGAGAACTTCACCAGTTATATTGAAGACATCGTCTACTTGTGTAAGCGTATAAACCCGTCGATGCACGAGTCGGATAAGATCAAGCAAATCCTCAAAGGAATAGTCGATGACGCATTACAAATGTTATTGGCCAAAGACCCACAAACCGTCGCCGATGTTGTCAGCTTGTGCCCGAGTTTCGACGAATTGCGCAAGCAACGCGCCCGAACTCGACGCCCTCTGGAACAGAACGACTCGATAGCGGCGTTGACTATGGGCGACCAGAATGCACTGTTGATTCAGATCAAGCAGTTCGTATGTGAGGAGGTCGCCCGACAGCTGTCCATTTTATCGAACACGCCCGAGCCAGCCCAGGCACAACATTTGGCCCAGTCATATGCCATGTTATACAGGAAGAGGTCACTGACGCTTTGCCTTTGCCTTTCGTATGCGCAAGTCGTCCCTGCCGGGTCGCCTCGTCAACCGACCTATTCTTCCGCGTCGGCACCCGTTCGGCCCCCACAAGGAGGTTTAACCTTCTCACCTCCTTGGGCCCCCACCAGTTCCGTTCAGCCGATCAGTCCCCACGAATCCATGGCGCACTGTGGACAATCGCCCTATATGTTATTCTTGCGGTTATGCAGGACACGTGGCACGCTTCTGTCACTGTCGCCCTCCTGTTCCAATAGATGTCATGCGACCGTCCGCTTACGATCCTGGGTGCTTTGACGGCACGGCACGGCTACAACAATCCTCTTCGCCCGAGCGCATTCCCTCAGCTACCCGCCTATCTCCATCACCCCGACGTCGCTCTCTGTCACCGATGCGCCGTCGACCCTGCCCTTCTGAAGCAGAAAACTAAACGTCGCAGTTCCCGAGGCACGAACTGCGTCGTCATCGAAAAATTCAAGTCCTCGAATCTCTCCAGCAAACCTCATCGACGTTATTGTGGATGGCTTTCGTACCCTTGCGCTTGTGGACACTGGTGCTGCCGTTTCAGTGATTGATATGAAACTTTGCCGCTTGCTTCGGAAGGTTACCACGGCGTCAACGGGATTATCCCTCCGTACCGCCAGCGCACACAATATTCAGCCGTCAGCCGCCTGCACAGCCCACGTCATAATTCAAGATGTTGTTAATCCCATTAAGTTTTTTGAGCTACTGGTCTGTTCGCATGATGTCATCCTCGGTTGGGATTTTCTTTCTCGCCATCATGCTGTTATTGACTGTGCTCGTGCCGAGGTGGCGTTCTCTGCGTTGTGTTGCGCGTCGTCTGCACCTACAACGAAAAGTTGTTTGTCGCCGATGATATGAACAAGGGCTGTACCCAGTGGTACAGCCCTTGTCCCCGTGTCCTGTGCAGCTGTTCGTGAGTCCACAGTTCTCTTTACACCCTTCGAGACCGTTCAACACCGCAGGAACCTCACGTTGCCTTTTGCCGTTCTCGACATGACCAACGGCGCTACATCCTTAATTGTTACGAATCCGTTGCCGGTTCCCTCAACCTTACTCTGTGGAGAGTGTATCGGCAAAATTCAGGAATTTGACGTATCCTTCATCTTCTGCCTTGACGACGTCGACAACTTGCACCTTAGTGCCCTGACACCTTCTGCTAGTACGCCTGATCGCCCACGTTTAAGTATGTTCGGCTCAGCCATCGACGACGAACTTGCAGAGGCGCACCGCGAGAAACTTCTTGCACTCCACCAGTTTCGTGGCTCGCTTGATTGCCAGAAGACGTCATTAGGCCACACACATACTGTTCTCCATCCGATTGACACCGGCTCACAAGCGCCTCAGCGACAGCGCCTTTACCACGTATCCCCTGCTGAGCGTCATGTGATCGCCGAACAAGTCGACAACATGCTTCAGCGCAGCATCATTCAGCCGTCCTGCAGTCCCTGGTCGTCGCCTGTTGTTCTTGTCAAGAAAAAAAAACGGCTCAATCCGCTTCTGCGTCGATTACCGCCGATTGAACAACGTTACGTGCAAAGATGTGTATTCCCTGCCACACATCGATGGTGCCCTAGACTGCTTGTGGGGAGCCGAATTCCTTTCATCCCTAGACTTAAGGTCCGGTTATTGGCAGGTCCCTATGGCACCATCCGATCGCCCGAAAACTGCCTTAGTAACTCCCGATGGGCTGTACGAATTCAATGTTATGCCCTTCGGCCTATGTAATGCCCCAGCCACATTCGAAAGGATGATGGACAGTGTCTTGCCTGAGTTGAAATAGAAGACCTGCCTGTGCTACCTGGATGACGTCGTCGTTTTCTCCCCTAATTTCGACAGTAACCTCCGTCATCTTTACGAGGTGCTGAGCTGCTTGACACGCGCAGGCCTTCAGCTTAACATCAAGAAGTGCCGATTCGGCGCTCGCAAAGTCATCATCCTGGGTCACGCTAGTCTCGAAGGACGGCATCCACAGAAACATCGTGCTGTTGCTGAATTCCCGAAGCCTACCACCGTGAAAGCGCTTCGCAGCTTCCTTAGTCTATGATCATACTTTCGCCACTTTGTGTAGAACTTCGCTTCTATAATAGCACCACTGACGAAGCTGCTCACCGGCGATTGTTATCTGTCTGGTTGGTCGCCGGCGTGTGATGAGGCTTTCGCAACATTACGTCGTCTCTTGACTTCACCGCCCATTCTACGTCACTTCGACGCTACCGCTCCGACCGAGGTACACACGGATGCTAGTGGGATCAGCCTTGGCGCTGTCCTTGCCCAACGTAAGCCGGGGCTTCTCTGAGTACGTTGTTGCCTATGCGAGTCGTGCCCTTACCAAGGTAGAGTGCAAGTACTCGGTTACCGAGAAGGAATGTTTGGCAATTACATAGGACAAACCGGTCACTGTGTGAACGATCGGATGCGTGAGCATGCTAATCTGGTACACACAGGCATGGGAGGTGATCTTCCGCTACACTGTAAGAAGCGCGGTTTCAATCCCGTCTTCAGTGACGTACAAATTGTGGGGAAGGGTATGACCGAGCAGGAAAGAGAGTTCTTTGAAGCCTATCACATCTATAAACTTCGCCCCGAAAAGTGTGTGAGCGCGCCATCTGTGTTCATCAGCAAGAAAGAGCTTCAATTTCTTGATCAGTGTAGCCGTGTATAGATAAGGTTTTAACCGTGTATTTGATATGTTTTGCCTACCGCATGTTCAGTACGGACTTGGGGGACGTTGTTTTCACGAATAAAGTTCAGTTGATAGTCCAGCCACCTTCCTGTCGCTTTGTCTCTGTCTGCCTCCCGGTTTTTTTTTTTTCCTTTTTCAAGTTTGCTGGTATTCTTCTAGTATAATTATGTACCAGCTAGCCCAACAAGCCACTCTCATGAGAGGTGAAGTCCAATTGAAATCTACAAGAAATTCCAATATACACAGGAGAAAAGCACATTACTGGTTTAAGATTTTAAATCATATGCAGAATGACAATTGGCTGAGATGTTTGGGTGAAACCGATGCCTTGTTTGAATGGCCACACAACCAACATGCGAGAATAGAAGCTCGCACGCTTTAAATTTGCTGGAATCGACATCAACTCCATCGCTATGTCAGAATACATGCTCCAAACCGGCGCATATGCTGTGCCACGTCTTTAGTGGACTGTGAGTTACACGACGATCAACGACTGGGTTGCTATAGTATGCCTCGAATTGCGAGGGCATTTCAAGCCTCCTGTTTCGGGCGGCGTGTGGGTTGAGATCGGCCGTTTAACCTTGAAAACGGTCGCTCACGGAGGTGAACGAGCCGACGACCCCGTTCCGAGCCATCCCAGACCGTGACGACTCATGGCTGGGCTCCGCCAGGAGGTCACTCGTCCTCCGCCCACACTGCCGCGCCGGGGTCAATGTGCTTCCCTTCTCCCCTGTTCGTGCCCAGTCTGTGCTTGGCTCTTCGGAGAGAAAGTGGCTACCCACCTCCGGATTGGCGGGACATACGTCTCCTGGCGCCGGATTGGGCAAAGGTGACGGGACTAGGAGAACGAAGGGGTTAAAAGAGGGGACGGACGCTTGGTGAAGCTCGTCGACAGCTTGAACGCGAACCTCTTATGTTCCGTATTTCTTGAGAAACCCACGTAAATAATGTAATATAAACTTGTGTGCAAACGTCTTGGGTGTCGGGCCCAGCCCCCCGTCCTCTTACTCCGCCTGCTGAATGGATAACACAAATCTACGGACCCCCAGTCGCAACAGGGAAGAGAGGGGAAGCGCCTGGCTTGGCATCACTCAGGACTCGGAAAACGCAGTCGACAGTCGCTCTATCACAGCCGCACAGTCACCGCTCGTGTGCCGCCATTCCAGTACGATTTCAAAATTTTCTGTCCAACTCTCCAAAACGATTAATCGGACAGGCTTACTCGATTAGGTCGATTAAATGAAAGGTGGACATCCGTGAAGATTAATCGTTTTGCGGGAATCGATTAATCGATATTACCAAGCTTATGCCATCGTAGTCACTGCATCGTCCTATATTAAGTCGTCATGGGCGGTCGTCGTCATTGTATCTTCTACATGTGACTCTCCTCATTCCGTCGTCGTCACGCTGTCGTTTTACCCCCGTCATCATTTCAGTATCCCACTGCCGCCAAGCAGTCGTCGTTATTCGACGATCCAATGCTGTCGTCATTCAATCGTGATTACGTCACACAGACGCCATCATACCATCGTCGTCATGCCATCTTGGTTGTTCCGGCATATGTTTGTCGTCTGCGCCATCACGTTGTCGTCGTTATGCAATACTTTAGGAATCGGCATTTCAGTGCCGTAGTTCCTTCAATATCATTCCTTCTTCAATCATCAACGCGTCGTACAGTCTTCGTCATGCTCACGGGCGACCTTGGCAAGCGAGTGCCCTAGCAAGGTACGACGATATCGGAGTATGTGGCATGTATCCGAACCAACGAAAGTGCCAGAATTACCACTACACATTTAAATAAGCGTGACTTTAGGACCTGTCCCTCGATTACAGTAATCGGGAGATTAATGCTGCCATTTTGTTTTCTGTATTTGAGTAGAAACAACGTGCTTCCATGGAGGTTCAGTCTTCTTCTCTGCTGTAGCATTGATACCGCGCGAAAGCGTGCAAGACTTAGTGCGCGTAATGTAGGAGCAGGTTCCGCGTTACTGCTGCGCATTATATAGGCAAAACTGCATGTTTAAAATTTATTTTGTAATCTTCTTGCGAGACACTTTCGCATTACGATAGGCAACGGCGGACAGCGGTGGGCATCAAAATGACTAGGCTCATGTATACGCGAGTCACTCGCACGAATGACGTCACACGAACTCATGCACGCGAACTACCACTCGTATGCATGGGCTAGTGCCACGTGTTGAGCATGAAGCTTTAATGACATACCATCTAAGTTATGATCACAGCGCAGATATTTCAAGGACGCTTCGTGCTCAGCACGTAACGCCTTAGTTTAAACGTGTCCTGCCGGTAAGTAAGCAGTTCAGTACAACTTTACGGTGTCTTTTGCCGTTTTTGTCGATATTTAAATTATAGTGCTTAGCCCTGTATATTAAGCAATGCAAATTACGCTACGGGAAAAGTTTCCAAGTCCTATTCGCAGCACTGAAGACCACGGAAGAATGTTGACAAAGAATCATCACATTTTCTGAAATCCTTGACGAGAATGTGTTAGGATACGCATTGAAGCTTCATTTATTATTTTCCTAAAAAGTATCCCTGATGCATAGCGGGACAAATATAAATGAAACGCCAATATATATCGTAACGGATGCCTGAGAACAGGCGCTATTGTTAGGATTTCTATTTCAAAGTTGTTTCAAAGTGGTTACATGTATTGATAGATATAAAATACAAAAGGAGGTCCCATAGTCAAAGACTGCATTGGGGCCTCCAGTGACGGCTAAGTGGTGAGAAGAATTACTATATGGCAGCAAAATAAGGCAATATCACGAGATTAACATGCAGGTCAGAAAGTGGAACAAGTATAAGAGAACAAGTTGACGTGACATTCGCGGACTTCAATACGCCCAGCGCTGATTGCACGCCGTCGCCTAAAACGAATTCGCCCACTTAAAATGCGCCGTGTATGTAATGCCAGCCATTTCAAGTAATGCAACTTAAGAGGCAGCATAGCACTGTCCGCAACGAGGATCTTTATGCTGTTGGAAAGTCCTAGCGGCCACCATGGCTGGTGTCGTGCGGCTCGTGCCTCGTCGTAGTCCGTGCTTCCCGGAAACACGCCAAAAGCGACGTTGACGTTTTGGCGCCGCACGAGCCCATTGCAGCCTGGGTCTCGCCCATCAGCTCCGGGCAGTCGAACGGCCGAAGATAAGAGACATAATTGCTCGTTCATTCGCCCCAGGTGACGCTGAATTAGTCGCCAGCTCCTTGGCCTCGAGAAAACGACGAAGCGTCAAGAGCACTCCACAGCTGCATGTCTGCCGGTGAAGCATTTTTTATCCCGAGGGACCGTCAGGCACAACAATACACATTTGCACTGCCTAAAAAGAAGAAAGAAAAAAATTGAGGACGCTTAAGCTTTGCCTTTAAGGGTGGAATGCGATAGCATTCAAAGATCCCTGGCTGCTTATCAGGCGGCAACGGCAGCTTTTTTATCCGGCCTCCGCGCGCGGCTGCCGAGGAGGCGAGCGCCATCTGGACGGTGTTTTTACAAGAAAGAAAACCACTGCGCGCCGCTGTATGAATTGAAAAAATGCTGGGAAAAGGGGCTTGTGTTCGAGTTTCGGTGTAAGAGAAATATGTTTTCTCGTATATTCAAATTACAATCCGACGCTATCACGTCTGTAGGTTGTGGTCAAGTCGTACTTTACGATTTTTCTGACGGATTTTACTTTGAGAAATTCAGTTTTGTTCACTTGCGCCACGCGGAGGGCCTCCGCGGTCGGGATGGTTCGGGATAACGCCAACGACGCCTGCGCGCCCAAGCCGACGCTGGATTTTCTGCGATACGGGGCCCTTAACGCGTGAAAAAGAAACAGTACTCATGATCGCCGAATCATTTCTAGCTGGAACTTCACTTTCACGGCGCACAACTCCCGGACCCCGGTTTCCTTGTTGTTATCGTTGGCACAGGGGCGTAGCCAGAAATTTTTTTCGGGGGGGGGTTCATCGGCCCGACTGGGGGGGGGCAAGCGTCCGCTTTCCTCTACGTGACGTGATCGATAATAAATATCGGTAGTTTAAGCACCCTCTATGTATGTATATCAAAGACATGGGACCCCCCCTCCCCCCTCGCGTGTGTGTGTGCTAGAGCACTGCACGGGCTCGGGCTTACCCGAAAGCCCGGGCCCGTGGGCCGGGCCGGGCCGGGTAGAACTGTTTTTTCACGGGCTCGGGCTGGGCTCGGACACGGCGTGTGCTTTTTGACCCGGGCCCGGGCCGGGCTCAGGCTTTCTGGTGGTGTGCATGTAACGTGCAGTGAGTTATTCTCGGGCGACTCAACTCTGAAAAACATTATTTCTCGGGCCGGGTTCGGGCCAGTTTAGAGTCGGGCTCGGGCCGGGCTCGGGCCTAAGGTAAAGGAGTGGCCGGCCGGGCGGGTAACGTAGATTATTTCCGGGCCCGGGCCGGGCCCGGGTCTCGCCATAAATGTTTTGATCGGGCTCGGGCGGGCCACCCAACGTAATAACGGGCCCGGGCCGGGCCCGGGCTGAAAAAATCGGCCCGTGCAGTGCTCTAGTGTTGTCTTGTGAAGAAATTAAGTAAAAAGTAATGTAAGCTCAGTAAAATACAGTAAGTACGACAGGTACAGTGGGCGTTTGGAGCAACCGTCTCTCATCGCGCCACTGAATGGACCAGTCTTCGAAAACGCATCATTGAGACGACCCGCCCGATCGGAGAAGACATCATTAATTGTTAATCTCCGTTAAGCGTGGATGGCGTCGTCCTCGTCGGGGCGAAGTGCGTTTCACAGGTCAAGGACGGCTATACATGTGAAAATGCACGTGTTACCAGGCTATACCTACTCCCATAGCAATAGCTTGTTCGCTGCGTCTTTGCGCTAGAAAACTTAAATACGCGCAAAAACGAGTAATGCTTTTTTTTACGAAGCTTTCGTCGCCTTGCATTTCCTGTGGCAAGTGCATGGGCTGCTGTGTCTTCCGCTGTGTGCGAGCGTGCAGCCGTCATTTGCCTTTACGTCATGGCATGTGTACGCATTTTAAGTAGTGCGCGCGAGTCATTCCTGCTTCACTTAGGCCAGTGCAAACAGGAAGCGGCCCTGTACCTCACAGAATCTCGACTGATTGGTGTACTAGTGATGCAGGAATGAACTCCGGTCTTGTTCAGTGCATAGTGCAGATAATCAATTTCTCAGGACGCGTGAACTCCGACGAGAACTGTCAGCGCCTGCAACAAGAGTTTACTTACGCTGTACTGCGCACATGTAATCCATGCTTGTCGGCTGTCTGTTTCGTGCATTCTGTTGCGAGTCGGTGGAATTTCACTGCTGGCATGAACCCTTTGGTGGGCACATTGCTGGTTTGGGATTCCACAACACAACAGCAACTACCAGCCTTTCGCAATTGCTGGTTGGGGATTCAGCAACACAACGGTAACTACCAGCCTTCCGTAGGGGCGCAATCGCAAACGAGAGACGTTCTGCGCTGCAGACTATGGCTACGTTCACAGTTGGGAAGCGGCAAGCGGGTGGAGAGGCCAAAGCGGCCGGAAAGGCCAAAGCGGCCGCAAAATCTTTTCCGCGCATGTCCAAGTTCACATTTGTTTTGCTACCACCGCGGCCGCCGCTGCCGCTTTCGTCCACATCCATCTAGTCTGCGTACGTTTGTCGGCGTGGTGGCGCTCATTATCGCATTATTTCGAGCGGTATGTTCATTCCCTGACCCACCCGTCATCAAAAGTGATCATCTTGCGCAATTTCGCGTGTCATCTGCGACCTTCGGTAAATTCCTCGTTGGCGTTCTGTAATTCTCCTCACACGGGCGCGGTAGCGCTGTGTCACAGGTTGCTGCCTAGGCGTGATTATATTTCTTTAATAGCTTTTATTTACAAGTTGTAATAACATTTCATCAATTCGTATTATTTTCGGCGCCTCCAGGACACGAAAGTGGCAACGGGAACACCAAAGCTAAAACCCGGGCTGGCCCTTTGTGTTGAGGCTCGCCAAAGCCTGCGCGTCCTTCGTGAGACCTACGCTCCCAATCTATCGTCGCGACGAGAAAAGCACCCCGCGACTTCTGCAACATACCGTGCACGTGCGAGGAGAATTATGGAGCGCCAACGAGGAATCTGCCTAACTATTGTCTGTCATGGAAGTGGAAGAAGAAATGGCTTTTATACTTCTACCTACTTGTTTTCTAGAAATGGACAATGAATAAACGGAAGACAAGAAAACCTCGGAAACGGCGGTGGTGGGTTCGCCTGGCTTTGCAAAAGCGCGAGAAGTTGGGTCACGCGACTCCGTTGGCTTCGTTGCCACGCCTCCGGTCGCGCGACGTTGAATACTATCGCGAGTATTGCTGACAGTACGTTTTAGTACTTCTCTTGTCGTAGAGCAAGGGGTGGTTCTTGATCGCGTCGATCAGCATTGCAGCCTACACTTTTGGTGCCATGTTCAATGTTACGACCTGAAGTTTACATGCTAGTGTAGCTTCCGGTCGAGCAGAACGACTTTCCGCCACGTTTCCGCTTCGCCATGGCAAAAAAATCGGTCCGAGACCAATTTGGCTCGCCGCCTGTTTTTCTGCCTGTTTTGCCGCCTAGGCGGGCGGATTTTTGCAAGATTTTGCCGCTTCCGCCAGCTTCGAGACCAAGTTCCTACGCGAACGCGGCCTAACCGGCACCTGAAGGGAAGCGGTGGAAATGTATACCGGAAATTTCGACCACCTGGAGACTTTAACGTGCACCTAAATCTAAGTAAACGGGCCTCGAGCATTTTCGCCTTCATCTAAAATGTGGCTGCCGCATTTGTTTTGTTGCTTCATTTGTTGCGCATTTGTTGTTTCAGAATGCGGCCGCCACATTCGCGCCCAAAACCTCACAGAGTGTCAAGACCTTTACAAACACCGTGACAGTTTTTTTCCATATGCAGACATGATTCGCTGTAAATTACCAACCCAAACGGAAGCGCCCAGGAACGAAAGTGTGAAAGTAGCACCGGTTTCTTGAAATATGTCAGCGCGAAGCGACGAGAGCAAAAGGTGGGTTAGGGGGGGGGGGGGGGGTGCAAAAAATTTCGGGGGGGGTTTGAACCCCCCCCCCCCCCCCCTTGGCTACGCCACTGCGTTGGCATATTTACTTCGGCCACTACTGCATGCAGTTAGCGCTGAAACCGTGCACTCACTTCTCCAGAGCATCCAGCTTCTTGACGAGTCGCTCATTCTCCCTGCAGACGAGCTCGTGGTCCCTCACCAGCATCTCCCGCATGTGGTGCATCGTGGCGTTCTCGATTCTGCGAAAGAGGGCGCCGCCGTCACAGCAGTGACCGCAGTGTAAAGTTAGTGACCATCAAGGGCCCGCATTCACATCGCTAATATAACGTAACATTGCCTCATCAGTGCCCTGCCGCGCAATCGGCGCGAGACCGGACTGCGCTTAAGCATCTTCGTGAATACGAACCCAGCTGCTCAAGTCAGCTACAGGAGCCATCAATTCCTGCAATGACATCACCAACGTTAATTTCAAACGTCGTCGCAACTTCTCACCATACCCTCCCTAAAAGTAATTAGGCATCACAAAAACAATAACTGTTCGTTTAGCCTCTAAATATTACGATTTGACTGCTCTGACAGCTTCCTATAGGGGTAAATTATTTAGAATATTAAGGATAATTAAAGTATGAATGTTGACTTAAGTATGCGATCGTGCTAGTTTGTATGATCACATGGTTGCTGGCAGCGCGAATTTGACACAGACGCACAGAAAAAGCAATCGCTAGCGCCAACACCAATTGATTTTAAAGCAAGATACACTTAAGTATAGGGATAGATAGAAAGAAAGAAAGAAAGAAAGAAAGAAAGAAAGAAAGAAAGAAAGAAAGAAAGAAAGAAAGAAAGAAAGAAAGAAAGAAAGAAAGAAAGAAAGAAAAAGGAACACGCACAATGAAGCGTTTATTACAGTTGCTGAGTGGCCTAATTGTCGCAAAGAGCACACGCACAAAACGCAAAGGAAACACACATGGGACGGCGCAGGCAGCACTCCCAACAGATTTATTTGAGGCGCAGCCCTGGGATAAATATACATGCACAGCCAGCATGATTAACACCTGCTGGGACAACCAGCTTTTAAAGAAACTAATCTCCGAGTTATACACTTGTATTGACTTGACGCGCTGATAGAGTCTCCACGTATTTTTTTTTTTAATTATGGAAAACTACCAACAATTCCCGAGCCGTCTGATACTTGCTCCTGCTAAAGGCCGATCCACACGATGGACTAAATCGCTCTTTTGGACCGCGGTCCGCGCATCACGTGATAAGACGTCAACAGTTCATGCGGACCGCCGTCACTGTGTGACGGCGGTCCGCATGAACTGTTGATATGGATATGCGAACCGCGGTCCGCATATCCATATTGGGCCCATAGTTGTTGATCGTAGAGCTTCCTTTATCCGCGGTGCTGACTTCTTCCGTGGAAATACTTTCAAAGTCCCCAAAGAACAATTGATGTCAGTGGCGCTTCATGTGAACGCAACCTTCCCCTACATTCAAAGGTGAGGCTCATTCATTGGCCGCAAAGCCCGCGTCTTCCACAGCGCGCTAACTTTGGGCGCTCTTTGTTGGGGTAGAGGTGTGTCGTGATCTGATAGTACGCTTGCCAGCCCAACCCACGTCATTATTTCTACTCGGCACGAGCCGTGCCCTTTCTCTTTTCCCTCTTTGCTCTTGGCGTGTCTATATAAGCAAGCGCAATAAAGGACGCAAGCAGTTTTTCGCCCTTCACCATGTCGGCCTGGGCGATGCTTCGCATACGCCCATAACGCACGGAACGTGTCAGAAGTGGCCGCCTGTTGCAACACTATACAGCGGGAGCAGAACCCCGGGCGCACCCAGGAACAGACATGGACGTGCTGAAGCCGTGCACCACTACTCATCACAGGTGATATGGGCAAGAATTGGCAACGGTCTAATCAGATGCTGGAGCTCTACTTCACGGTAACAAAGCCGCATGACAAACCCCTGAGCAAGGCAGCGAAGACAGCAGTACTACTGAGCTTAGCAGGGGAGGACGCATTACAAGTTTTCAACAACTTCTCCTTCAGCGAAGGTGAAAGCAAAGAAGACTACGAGACCATCGTAGTCAAGTTTGACACATACTGGGCTGCTCAAACAAACCAAGTCTACGAGCGGTATCTGTTCCGGAAGCGGATGCAGACAGCGGGGGAGAGTTTTGAACAGTTCGCACGAGATGTGAGAATGCAAGCCCGATCGTGCAATTTCAGAGAGCTAACAGACTCCATGATTCGCGACCAAATTGTGATCAGCATTAGCAATGACAGCCTCCGGGCCAAACTCCTGCAAGACAACGAGCTCACGCTGGCCAAAGCCGCAAAAATATGCAAGGCATCAGAGGCAGCTGCTTTGCAATGCGAAGCATGGGCGGATAAAGTAAACCAAGTAGATCCAGTCAATGTCACTCGAATCTCAACCAAGCATCCAAAAATGTTCAAATTCTCACGTTGTGGCAAAGAACACAGGCCACGCGACTGCCCAGCTTATGGCAAAACTTGCAGAATCTGTAACGCAAGGAATCGCTTTGCTGTTTGCTGCAGAAGAGCGGCGCGCGTAGATGAGCTTCAGGATGACGGTGATGGCAACGACCTTGAAATTTTAGATGTGTGTACCAGTAAAATACGGAATGAACGAGATTGGATGGTGATAACGAGCCTTGGCGGCGACGAACTCAAATTGAACGTCGACACGGGATCTCAAGCTAACCTTATACCGTATTCAGCCTACTGTAAGCTGCGGCCAATGCCGCCTGTTAAACGCAGCAACACCACTTTGCGGTCATACGATAGGGTCATCATCAAACACCTAGGCGTCATCAGCCAAGAAGTAGTCATCGGTGACAGACGCCAGCACTTGGACTTCTTCGTCTCCAAGAAAGGAAGACAGGCACTGCTCGGGCTCAAGGCAAGTGAATTGCTCGGTCTAGTTACCAGGACAGTCGACGCAGTAGCAGCAAGCAGCTCCGAACAAGTAATGCAGGAATTCGGTGAGCTATTCGAAGGTACCGGCTGCGTACAGCGACACTACAAGATGGTCCTGTCTGCGGATGCTGTCCCAGTGGTTCACGCTGCCCGACGAGTTCCTTTGGCCCTAAAGGAACCACTTCGCAACGAGCTGAAGCGGATGGAGCAAGCGGGCATCGTGACAAAGGTCAACGAACCGACTGAATGGGTAAGCCCATTGGTAATTGTCAAGAAAAAAGATGGAAAGTTGAGGGTTTGCATGGATCCCAGGATAATCAACGCTAGCATAAAACGGGAGCATTACGAAATGCCAAGGCGGGAGGACATAGAGGCAGAACTGGCCGGTGCAAAGGTGTTCAGTCGACTTGACGCGAAATCTGGTTTTCATCAAATTCCTCTTGACGAAGAAACGTGAAGAATCTCCACTTTCGCAACTACTTTCGGAAGGTACAGGTTCTTGCGGATGCCCTTTGGAATTGCGTCAGCGTCAGAAGTATTTCGAAAGACTCTGAGCGAAATATTTGATTCCTTACCGGGCGTTCATGTGTATGTAGATGACATTTTGATTTGGGGAATCTCACAGGAACAACATGACCATCGGTTGAGATCAGTACTCGAAGCTGCTAAGCAAGCTGGTTTTAAGCTAAACGCAGAGAAGTGCAAGGTTGGGGTTCACGAAATCGAATTTCTGGGTGATATTATCTCGACAGAGATAATAGAGACGACATAAGAGACGGCCAAGAGAGACGGCATAAAGCCCAACTAACGGCTGATCGAGTGGATGAAACAGATGCCCATTCCGGCCGATAAACAGGGAGTGCAGCGTCTTCTGGGTGTAGCCAATTCCAAGTACCTTCCCTCCTTGTCGCAGAGGGCGTCTTCTTTGCGCAGCCTAATCAAGCATGTGCTGAGCACGAGGTCGCGGGATCGTATCCCGGCCACGGCGGCCGCATTTCGATGGGGGCGAAATGCGAAAACACCCGTGTACTTAGATTTAGGTGCACGTTAAAGAACCTCAGGTGGTCCAAATTTCCGGAGTCCCCCACTACGGCGTGCCTCATAATCAGATCGTGGTTTTGGCACGTAAAATCCCATAATTTAATTTTTTTTAATCAAGCATGATGCAGTATTTGCATGGACCCCAAACCACACACATGAATGGCACAGTATCTGCGACAGCCAGCAGCCACTGCTAGCCATCTTTGACCCTCAGAAAGAAACAAGTGACGTTACATGCATCAATGAACGGTTCAGCTCTCTTGCAGCGTCACGGAAGTGAATGGCGTCCTGTGGCTTACGCATCGAGGGTGCTGATGGACGCGGAACGGCGTTATTCACAGATAGAAAAGGAAGCATTAGCAGTGACTTTCGGCTGCCAGAAGTTTCATTACTTCTTCTATGGTCGACAGATTGTCTTGGAAACTGATCATCGGCCGTCGATAGCTATAGCTCAAAAAGCAATCGCTGATATGCCGCCTAGACTACAAAGGTTTTTTATGCGTCTGCTCAAATATGAATGTCCTTCGATACGTTCCAGGAAAAGAACTAACCTTGGCAGACACGCTATCGCGAGCCACAGCCGTGATGCCGGACCAGGGCGATGCGGACGCTGATGCCGATGTGGAAATACATGCTGTGAGTGCAGTTAGAGCCCTTGTCAGCGACGTCACGTTGAAGCGGCTAAACGAAGAGACTGATAAGGATCCCTATTTACGGGCCGTAATTCAGGCCGTTCGCAATGGTGAAAAAGTTGAAGGAGAGCTGAAACCTTTCATAGGCGAGCTGTCAATTGTGAAAGGTGTTCTTCTGAAAGGTACAAAAGTGATCCTGCCTGTGTCTATAAGAGGCCAGATGATGGCACGAGAGCATGACGGCCACATGGGCCTTAATAAATGCAAAGCAAGGGCAAGAAGATTCATTTTTTGGCCAAACATTAACGCAGATATCACAGAAATGATCCAGAGATGTGCTGCGTGCAAACGCTATGCATATAATAAGCCCACCGAACCACTCATCATTAGACCTACACGACATTACCCATGGTATAGGGTCGGTGTCGACCTATTCGAATACGGTGGAAGGTCGTATCTTTCAGTGTATGACGCTCTTTCTAACTTTCCAGAAGTGGAGGAGCTGCGTGACACATCGGCGACAACCGTCATCGACAAGATGGGGGCCATATTTGCGAGATATGGTGTGCCGTATGAGGTGTGTACAGACAACGGACCTGAGTTCAGAAGCCGAGATTTCTGTCGATTTGCAAGCAGGTATGACTTCAGACATATCACCTCAAGCCCGGAGTTCCCGAGGTCCAACGGACTTGCAGAGAAAGGCGTGCAGGTAGCTAAAAAATTTTTGAAGAAAACGAAAGAAGCAAGAGAAGACTTTTGGCTGGGGCTACTTAGCTACAGGTCAACCCCCTTAGAGGATGAACGATCACCCGGAGAACTACTGCAAGGAAGGCGATTAAGATCGGCTCTTCCTGATTTCAGCAACCAGCAGAGAACGCAAGTGTGGAAACATGTTCAAAAGGAATATTCAAGACGGGTTCTACCACCACTGGCAAAGGGACAGACTGTTAGGCTGAAGAAGTTTTGGTCACGGAAAGCGAAAGTGGTTAAGCAGGTGTATCCAAGATCATACGAAGTGTTGACAGAGGACAACAAAACACTCCGTCGCAACAGGCAACATCTGCTCCTCACAGGTGAAGCTTTCATCCAAGGCGCACTGGAAGATGACCACGGTACTGACGAATGCCAGCAAAGTACACACGCCGCTCCCGACCTGCCCGAGCAGATTAACGCACCGCCTGTAATGGCGACAGACCCCATTACATCATTACGAAGATCTCGCCGCCAGTTCAGACCACCTCAACATCTGCAGTACGACTTGAATTTCCCCCAGTTGTCTTGAACTCTTTACTTTTTAATACTGTGAGGACGTGCATTACATAGCTGCTGTTCTTGTACTTTCAAAAGGAGAGGGATGTATCGTGATCTGATAGGACGCTTACCAGCGCAACCCACGTCATTATTTCTACTCGGCACAAGCCGTGCCCTTTCTCTTTACTTTTCCCTCTTTGCTCTTGGCGTGTCTTTATAAGCAAGCGCAATAAAGGACGCAAGCAGTTTCTCGCCCTTCACCATGTCGGCCTGGTCGATGCTTCACACACGCCCATAACGCACGGAACGTTACAAGAGGGACGTTCTTCAAGATCATTAAGCAACTATCACCCAAATAGCCTTGTCGGTCGGATGTCCTTTCTTCTCATACGAGGCGACATTCAATACATGTTTCGCAGAAGGGTGGGGCATTGATGTCAGCGTTCAACAACACACCCCGCCAGACACATATTCTTTCCGGATATTAGCTTCTCGTCCGCGGCCCGAAGTTCTTCGTGTGTATGTGGGCCTTCTTTCGTCCGTGTTTTCCTTGCGCTTGTACAGTTCTTAAAAAACTAAGTTCTTTCTTTCGAGCCACTCGAAACACAATAGAAACACACCCTGTAGAAATCCATTTCGCAGTTGAAGTCAGCAAGCAAGCGCCATGCCACTCACAAATATGCAAGGCATGAGCCACGCACTCGTGACAACACGTGGGAACGTAGAAATCGTTTTGATCGAAAACCGCTGTACCGAATTTGATGCGATTTATTGCTTTCCAAAGCAAGCGGTATAATATGGTGACGGCGGAAAGCGAATTTTTTATTTCGATATTCAAATTGTAAAAAAAAAAAACAGAAAAACTTGAAACTTGCAAAAAAAAAATTGCAATTCTGTAAATCGCACCTAATAATACATGTAAAGTGCACAAAATTGATGTAATCTACATCACTCCATAATATACCGTTATTTGCGAATAGGAAATTTTAGAAACCGTTGTTTAATTTGTAAAAATTTAACGTAAGCTGCAAATTCATATATCAAATATGTTCGCTATAAATTCCCTAATAGATGCCTTTAACTAGACTGTCACATCTTTTCATGCAATTTGCGGAAATCTTCTTGCTTCAAATTTTTTAAACTTACCAATTCTTGGAAATTTTCGTTAAAAAAATTACGCCATAAATAACAAATCTGTCACCAAGTGTCACTAGGATGTAACATTTGCCTTTGAATTCAACAAAATACATTAAAATCTGACGAGTAGTTCTCTCATAAAAGCATTTCTACGTTTTACATGCATTTGAATAGTGAATCAGAGTAGGTTCGGAACTAAAGCTTCCTCTTAATCAGCTCCGCGTGTCTTTATTTAGATACAAACTTTACAGAAGACCATTGTAAAGCATTCAAGGAAACGTTAAGTTCAGAAGCGTTTACAATCCTCCCTAATTATACTTGCCATGTGATAAACAAAGCCCCAGGTCACTAGGCGTTTGTGCGTCGTGATCCCAAGCGTGCCACCATCGTTGCCTGCATTTCGATCGGGACGAGGGGTTCGGTCGAGCTCTTCCATTTAAGGAGTGTGCTGGTCTGGTCTGCTTGGTACATCATTAGGACGGGACGAAGTGAGTAGACAGACAAGGCGCTGAACTAACGACCACTGGTTTATTGCTGGGAAAGCAGTATATACAAAGCACAGGTTCAGCGCAGAAGGTCAGAAAAACACGGTTTCTCCGCCGGGAAGGGAATAAAATCATCGCATCACGCGCGTCGTCAAGGCAGGTTATCATGTTTTATTGCGATAGCAATTATATGGACACTTCAACCGGATTTCTGCCGTCGGCGTCGCCGTCGTCGTCGCCGTCGCCGTGAGGTTCCCTATAGATAAAATCTTCGCCGCGCGCCGTATGCCCGAGCGGAAGCGTGGGGGACGCGCGCTATCACGGAGAGCGAACGCACTCAATCTCCCACGCGCAAGCAAGGAAGCGGGAAGCCAGCGTCGGAGAGAGCGGGGGGGAGGGGCGCACTTCTACTCTGCCAACAACCGCGCTCGTCGCTCGCTCGCACCGTCGCTTATCTCCACACGGCTCTGACCTATATGCGCCGTGCATTCGCCGCTCAGTTTCCGTTGAAGCGATAGACCGCACGTACCTTCGCCCGCTGCTGCGGCGTATGCGCTTGCTGCCAGCGTTTTGACAGTCGTTGTCTGCAGTCATTCAGTGTGATCTATTCATGTTTGTTTGTGGGCGCTCACACCACGCTTGTTCATTCAGTTAGTAATAGTCGGGCCACATTTTCCAACGCACGCTACACATGCAATGCTGCCCGGATCGACAGTGCAGCGCTACAGGTGTGTCCCTTCGCACGCGCTGCCCACGGGAAGCGCTTCTCATCAACACCACCGTTTCACACGCGCCTTCTCGTGGTCATCGAGTCTCTCTTCATGTCGGTCTACTTACGCCGCAGCACACCTGCTTACTTAATCAGCTCATGTTAATACAATTCATATTGCTACCAAAGCCGCTCACCTTACTTCGTATGACATTGCTGTGTTGCTATCGCATTCATTGCTTCGCCCTTAGGGCGAAACTGTGACATTTTTTTAACAAGCAGTTAATCTCGCAGCTATGCAGAGAGACAGAGGGTACGCTGACGCAGGAGTTTCCGTGCGACTGAAAGCAAAACGCTTCCCAAATCTCGCGTGCTCTTTGATCTTTATACTGTGATGGGAGCGATATGGGGGCGAAGGATATATTTACAAAGTATATACAGAAGAGGCTAGGGCAAGAGATGTCCGATCCGGGCCAAGTGCTAGCGTTTTCATCGTCGTCTTTGTCGCTCTGCCAAGCATCGCGTTGATCCATGTATGGATCGCTCCGTAACATCACTCTCCGGCGGGTGAAGCGCCGTCCTGGCGCTTGCTATGAAGGCGAGGAGCTAGAAGAGCAGTATGGCTTCAGCCGGGAAACATGAACAACTTCAGTTGGCAGCGATGAGGTCGAAGAAGCAGGATTCAGGAGTACAATTTCGTGAATTACGTCATCGAGTTGACGAAGAACCTTGTAGGGCCGGTGTAACCTGATAGGAGCTTCTCTGACAGACCAATGCGGCTGCATGGCGACCATAGGAGGACCAGAGAGCCAGGCGTGAAGTGCACGCTTCTGTGTCGGCTGTCGTAACGGGACTTTAGGGCTGCTTGCGAAGCAGAAAGTCGATCGTGGGCAAGTTGACGAGCTGCACGGGCTCGAGCTGCTGCACGGGCTGCAACGTCACTGGCGTATTCAGTAGGCGAGTGAGGAGCCGAAGGAAGGAGGGTCTCGAAGGGCAATGCAGGATGTCGGCCAAACAGCAGATATCCAGAGGTGTCATGCCGCGAGGAATTGTACGCAAAGGTAACAAAGGGTAACGTGCAGTCACAGTCACGGTGATTTCGTGAAACATACATGGCCAGCATCTCGGTTAGCGTTCGGTTCAAGCATTCGGTAAATCCATTCGTCTGCGGATGATAAGCGGTAGTGAGCTTATGTTCAGTGGAGCAGGAACGAAGGATGTCATCCACCACTCTTGAGAGGAAATACCTCCCGCTATCGGTGAGGAGCTGCCGAGGGGTTCCATGATGTAGAATTACGTCGTGTAGGAGAAAGTCAGCGATGTCTGTAGAACAGCTTGTCGGCAAAGCCCTGGTGATTGCGAAGCGCGTGGCGTAGTCTGTCGCGACCGCAACCCATTTGTTTCCCGAGATGGACGTAGGGAAAGGGCCTAGAAGGTCAAGGCCGACGCGGAAGAATGGCTCTGCAGGTATATCAATAGGTTGTAGCTGGCCTGCAGGCAGCGCTGAAGGGCGCTTGCGACGTTGGCAGTGTTCACAAGCAGCGACGTAGCGGAGCACAGAACGGTACATGCCAGGCCAGAAAAACCGGCGTCGGATGCGGGCGTAAGTGCGCGAGACATCTAGGTGACCGGCAGTTGGTACGTCGTGAAGCTGATGAAGAACACTGGAGCGAAGATAGCGATGTAGGACAAGCAGAAGCTCTGGGCCATCTGAGCGGAGATTACGACGATACAGAACGTTGTCGTGTAGCTCAAACAGGTGAACAGAATGGTCTGGTGATGGAGAGGTAAGACGGTCGATGATGAGCCGTAAGGACGCGTCTCGTCGCTGTTCGATGGGGATATCATCCAAAGCAAGGATGGACAGTACGCAGGCGTCGGGGTCGGGGTCAATGAGGTCGGGAGCATCGACAGGGTGACCTGATAAGCAATCAGCGTCCTGGTGCAATCGTCCAGACTTGTAGTGCACAGCAAACGAGTATTCTTGAAGCCGTAATGCCCAGCGGCCGAGACGTCCAGACTGATCCTTCATCGACGAAAGCCAGCATAGAGCATGATGGTCTGTAATTACAGAAAATGTTCGGCCAAACAAGTAAGGTCTGAATTTGGAGACAGCCCACACTAAAGCCAGGCACTCTCGTTCAGTGATGGAAAAGTTTCGTTCGGACGAAGACAGAAGGCGACTGGCGTAGGCGATGACACGTTCCTTGCCGTGCTGTGTTTGGCCAAGATCAGCCCCAATTCCATGACTACTGGCATCAGTGCGAAGTTGCGTAGGCGTTGAGGGAGGGGTCGAAATGGGCCAGTATTGGTGGTCTAGTGAGTAGGCGGACGAGGTCAGAAAACGAAGCTGCTTGTTCGGGTCCCCACACGAAAGGAACGTCCTTCTTCAAGAGTTCCGTGAGAGCGCGGGCGATGTCCGCGAAGTTCCGGACAAAGCGACCAAAGTAGGAACATAATCCTACGAAACTGCGGACGTCTTTGGCTGAACGCGGCAGGGGAAATTGTTGCACTGCTCGCACCTTGTCCGGGTCTGGTTGAACACCGGCAGCACTGACAAGGTGCCCGAGCATAGTTATCTCGCGCCGCCTGAAACGGCACTTGGCGGAATTCAGCTGAAGTTAGGCTCTTCGGAAGACGGCAAGAACGGCCGATAAACGGGTGAGGTGGCTCTCAAACGTAGGCGAGTAGACAATCACATCGTCTAAATAGCATAGACAGATGGACCACTTATATCCCTCCAGCAGAGAGTCCATCATACGTTCGAAAGTTGCTGGGGCATTACACAGTCCGAACGGCATGACCTTGAATTGGTATAGACCATCGGGCGTAATAAATGCAGTTTTTTCGCGGTCCATAGGGTCGACTGAAATCTGCCAATAGCCAGACCAAAGGTCGATGGAAGAAAAATATTGGGCTCCATGAAAGCAGTCGAGGGCATCATCGATACGAGGCAAAGGGTAGACGTCTTTATGAGTGACTTTGTTCAAATTCCGATAATCAACGCAGAAACGCCAGCTGATGCCGTCCTTCTTTTTCACGAGAACGATAGGGGAGGCCCACGGGCTAGATGAAGGTTCGATGACGTCTTTTGTAATAATTTTGTCGACCTCGTTCTGGATTACTTGACGTTCGTGATGCGATACGCGATATGGATGTCGGCGTATAGGAGTGGCGTCACCAGTGTTGATTCGACGAGCCACGACAGATGTTTGGCCTAGAGGGCGGCCGTCGAAATCAAAGATGTCACGACAGGACGCCAGGACCCGGCAGAGATCTTGGGCTTGCGCCTGGGTCAGATCGGGAGCAATCATCTTGTTAATGTCGTCGAGAGACGAAGGCGCGAAGTTGGCGGAGCAAGAAGGCGGCGAAACATCGGCATCCAAAGCGGCAATCTTGCAGGGGTCAAGCGCGGAAATGGTGGCCAGCGACATGCCTTGCTGGATAACCTGAGTCAACAGGCTCACGTTGAGAAGCGGCACGACCACCGTATTGTCGGCAACGGAAACAATGGTGTGAGCCAGGGCGACATCGTGGGCTAACAGGACGTCGATAATCGGAGACAAGACGTAGTCTCCATCGGGAATGTCGCGTGAAGAGGTCAAAGTAACGTATGTAGCAGCTTGAGGCGGCAAACGAACGTGATGGCGAGAGCATAAGCGTGGCGTTATGTCGGCTGAACTGTCGGGTGGATGGGGCAGCTCAAGCTGAAGAGCACCGGTCGCACAATCAATGAGGGCAGAATGAGTGGCCAAAGAATCTAAGCCGACGATAAGGTCATGGGGGCACTTCTCGATGACGGCAAATTCGACGGAAGTGGGATGACCAGCAATGCAGACGCGGGCGGTGCACATCCCAAGAACGGCAGGAGTCCCTCCATCAGCGACGCGGAGAATGCGGGAGGCGGCAAGCGTGAGCACTTTATGAAGGCGTCGACAAAAATCTGCACTCATGACAGTGATGTGCGCTCCAGTGTTGATGAGTGCAGAAATAGTTACGCCATCAACATCAACGTCTAACAAGCTTCGTCTGGTCGGCAGCGTCAGAAGAGGATTTGTGGTGGCAGTCGTCAATGCAGCGTCACCTCCGGGTGCTGCATTCTTTAGTTTTCCTGATAGGCACGAGCAGGGCTGAAGGGGGACGACGGGCGGCGAGTCTGTGGTGAGCGAGACGACGGGCGACGGCCTGGAGGCGAGCGTGACTGGTGACCACGCGGCGACGGGGAGCGGCTACTTATCCTGGGGGAAACATCGGCGTTGGGGAAATAGGGCTGGGTTGAAGGCGGAAAGCGGGTGCTCTCGGGATGGCGGTAAGGGGTAGACAGCGTTCGAGGCGCCGAGGACCAGCGGGTGGCGCAGTAACCGGAGACGTGGCCGATACAGTGACAAGTAAAACATATCGGTCGATCGTCAGGGGTTCGCCAAGCAGCAGGGTCGCGATATCGAGTAGCGAATCGCTGCTCTTGATAGGAAGAGGGCGGACGCCACGAAGTTTGTGTTGGGCTGGAAACGGTGCACACAAAGTGAATGCCCATGTTGGCGATCTCCTGCCGGACAATGGCTTGAACGAATGGAGCCGTAATCGAGCTCGAGTCACCGGCATGAACTGGAGCAGGGGTCATGGCCTCAAGTTCACGGCGTACAATACGTGTCATCTGGTCTAGTGGAACTGACGGTTGTGCAGCCGTGCGGTCTTCGCAAGAGGACGTTGCCGGCGTGTTGGGAAGCCGGGCAAATGAGTGTCCAATGCGCCGGCTTTGAGCCTGCTCAAAGTGCCGGCACTCCTTGATAACAGCGTCGACTGTAGAACACTTTCTACACATTAAAAGGCTGAAGGCGTTGTCGGCGAGCCCTTTCAAGATATGCCCAACCTTGTCGTCCTCCGGCATCTCGGCGTCGGATTTTCGGCATAGCGCTAATACGTCTTCTATGTACGCGACGTAAGATGCAGTAGCCATTTGCGAACGTGACGCGAGCGTCTTTGTCGGGGCGACCTTCCGGCCAATGGGCTTCCCAAACAATTCTCGGAGTTTTTCTTTGCAGGTGTCCCAGCTTCCAATCTCAGCTTCGTGATTATCAAACCATACCTTCCCAGTGCCTTTCAGGTAGAAGATTATATTTGCCAACATCATGGTAGGGTCCCATCGGTTGTTCTTACTCACGCATTCGTACTCTGCCAGCCAGTCTTCAACGTTCGCATCACCGGAACCGGAGAACATGCCAAGATCCCGGGGTTGCACAAGCACGACCGTTGAAGTGGCGGGCGCTGATGTAGACGCTGTGTCTTCCGCCATTGCAGACAGATGTCCGAAACGACCGCCGCTGCGAAGTTCCGTTGCGAGGCGAGACGTGCCGCGCACCGCCACCAAAGTGCGACGGGAGCGAGATGGAAGCGAAGGATATATTTACAAAGTATATACAGAGGAGGCTAGGGCAAGAGATGTCCGATCCGGCCCAAGTGCTAGCGTCTTCATCGTCGTCTTTGTCGCTCTGCCAAGCATCGCGTTGATCCATGCATGGATCGCTCCGTAACAATACCTGCAAATCTTCAATATCTTCAATACCTTCAAATCAAAATACCTGCAATCTTCAAAGAGAGGTTTGCAGCCGCATCCTTTGCAGTGCTGGGCTAAATGGCTCGGTACAGACCCTGTCATTGCGTACGCGTGCTCCCTCAGGCGGTCATTCTAACATCGGCCTGTTTGGCCAATGTAGCAGCGTTTGCACTTGAGCAGGATCTTACACACAACTGCACATGCGCACTCAACATGAGGTTTTCTGTGTTGTTTCTCACAGATTGCTTTTTTGGGGCCTTCCTTGTTTACCTTGTGGCATAGCGCCGACAGCTTGTCCCTTGCGCTGAACAAAATGGGTGTGCCTATTTTTCCGGCGACCTTGTTTAACTATGCGAGACCCCATGCACATAGGGTATGACGGTGGTGCTCACATGAGGTCCCTTGTCCTGGGCGTCACGTCCTGCCCTCCCTCTGGTGAGGATCACGAAAAGCGTTTCCGAAACACTCGTCAGCAGGGCCATAGGATACCTGGATTGCCTGGATGAGCCGGTGCACTTGGTGCATGAAGCTGCTAGCCACCCGGTGGTGGCATGAATGGTTCATAGATGCGCTGAGACATGAGACGGCAATGCTTCTTTTTACTATTTTTGAGTGCGCAGACGTGAAGGGGAAAATACTTTTCTTCGTGCGGGGGTTGAAGCCCAACAAACGTGTTCCCTTTCAAGCGATATCTCTAGGTCGAGAAACCTTATCTTATTATCGGAGGGATGCTCGATCGTTAGTTCTAAAGGTTTCATTACCGATTAAAAGATGTCGAAAATTTCCTTTCCACGCGAGAGTTGACCTGTTCCGTCAGTTATGTGTAGCACAAGGAAATCATCTAAAAAGCGAAATACTTTAGTTACGCTGGTCGGTAGGAGGCAGCCCATGAGGCTTCTGTCAAAACGTGCTAGCACAAGGTTGCTAAGAACAGGAGCAATACAAGATGAAAATGGCACCATTGTAGCTTATGAACATCGACTCGAGGTAAAAACTAAGAAGCTCTAAAAACTTGCCAATATGTATACCACATGCATTCTGAAACTTAGTGGTCCCATACTTATCAATGCACTGGCTAACTTCATCACACACGAGGTTGTGGGGCAAGGAATAGAATAAGTCTTTCACGTCAGCTGAGAAGGCACCTACTTGCTCCGAGCACTCATTCTGAAGGTATTCGTAAACTCTGGTCTGGCTCATGATGATGCACAGATCATCAACGGGGAGGACATCTAGGGACGACTGCAAGTAGGAAGCCACGCACCGTTGCCAAGTACCACGCTCCGAGACTATGGCTCGGAAAGGATTGCCTTCTTTGCGGGTTTTCACGGAAAAGAACACAGAAAGGTACAAATTTCCTGCTGCCTTGACAGAGGGAGGGCACCCTCCCTCTGCTCACCAGAGGGAGGGCAGGACGTGACGCCCAGGACAAGGGACCTCATGTGAGCACCACCGTCATACCCTATATGTCCATGGAATCTCGCATAGTTTAAAAAAAAGGTCGCCGAAAAATATGCACACGCGTTTTGTTCAGCGCAAGGGACAAGGTGTCGGCGCTATGCCACAAGGTAAACAAGGACGGCCCCAAAAAAGCAATCTGTGAGAAACAACATAGAAAACCTCATGTTGAGTGCGTATGTGCAGTTGTGTATAAGATCCCACTCAAGTGCAAACGCTGCTACATTGGCCAAACAGGCCGATGTTTGTATGACCGGCTGAGGGAGCATGCGTACGCAATAAAAGGGTCTGTACTGAGCCATTTAGCCCAGCACTGCAATGAATGCGGCTGCAAACCTCTCTTTGAAGATTGCACAATACTAGGTAAAGATCAAAGAGCACGCGAGATTGGGGAAGCATTTTGCATTCAATCGCACGGAAACTCCTGCATCAGAGTGCCCTCTGTTTCTCTGCATAGCTGCGAGATTAACTACTTGTTAAAAACATGATGACCTGCTATGACGACGCGCGAGATTAACTACTTGTTAAAACATAATAACCTGCCTTGACGACGCGCGTGATGTGGTGATTTTATTCCCTTCCCGGCGCAGAAACCGTGTTTTTCTGGCCTTCTCCGCTGAACGTGTTCTTTGTATATATTGGCACATGCCGACACATATGAGCCATCTAGTGTGGCACGTACACGCTTGGAAGGTAGGTAGAAGAAGAGAACGTTGTTCTTTTGGTCTGGTTCCGATAAAGACGTGGACTTCTGGCTGTCTCTGTTGTCTCGCCCGCGACATTACTGGTGGAGTTGCTGGGTAAATGCACCTTCGCTCCCAAGTTTCCGCCGTCACTCCTAGCACCTTACAGACAGCCACAGCTCCCACAGCAAGAAGCAGCCGCCGCCTGCAAGGACTACCACCCGAATTCGTTCCCTTGTCATCGAGACAGGAAATAACAATGTCAAGAACTACTACAAACCAGGCGAGCCAAACCCACGATGCCGAGTATTCTCCCCCGCATGTTTTTCATGCGCCACAGACACCCAGACCGTTCCACGGGGACACTTTTGAAGACGTTGAAGACTGGCTGGACCACTTCGATCGCGATGCCAGCATGAACGAGTGGGATGATGTTCGCAAGCTGCGGAGCGCTTACTTCGCGCTAGAAGACTCTGCGAAGACGTGGTATAAGAACCATGAGAGTTCCTTTGCGACATGGCAAGAGTTTAGCCGACAGCTCCGCGATGCGTACCGCAACGCCGAAAGAAAGGAGAGAGCTGAACAAGCCATCTCTTCTAGGAACTAGCGGCCCAACGAGAGAGTCTCGATGTTTGTCGAGGAAATGCTTCGTCTTTTCAGACGCGCAGACCCTGCAATGCCCGAGGAAAAGAAGGTGCGACATTTAATGCGTGGAGTCAAGGAACAGCTTTTCGACGGACTCGTACGCAATCCACCAACAACTGTGGCCGAGTTCGTGAGTGAGGCAACCACGATGGAGCGTACTCTTCAGCACCGGTCGTCACAGTACGAACGCCACGACATATAGGCTACTGCGTGCTCTCTTGGGTCCGACAGCGAGAAGCAGGCCCTCGCAGACTTCATACGAAGCGTTGTGCGTGACGAACTGCGGCAACTCCAATCAGTGGCACTAGTGGGACTCCAACCACCTATGACAGCACTTGCGGACGTCATCCGGAGTGAAATCAGACAGGCGGTGCAACCACTCGCACCACCGAGACCCGAGGTCCCTGTGCTAACATATGCGGCGGCATTGAGGGCTCCTGCACCACCATCTACAGATCCCATCATGCGTACAGTGGACCAGGCCACACATCTGTTCTCGGACACCTCTTCGCATCCGCTACCCGGATCAAGGTACCCGAGCGTACCTACGTATCGACCCCCTGATCACTCAAGACAGAGCGCTACTAAGGCAAGTGTATGGCGCTCGTCGGATAACCATCCGCTATGCTACCACTGTGGCGAAGCGGGTCACGTGTACCGCGACTGCCAGTACCGCCAGCTGGGTCTCCGCGGCTTCCATCCCGGTGCGCGGTGCCCACGTTACGGTGAGCGTCCTCGCGAAATCGAAGCCTATCTGACGGGCCAGAGAATTCCATCGACTATTCAGCGCCGCCAATCGCGCTCACCATCCCCTCGCCGGTCCGTGTCACCTAGCTGCCCTCGTCGTCTTACGCTCCCCTAAGGAACCGCTCACCGAGTTCCCACAGGGGAAACTAGGAACCGCGACTTCTGGGGGTGAAGTCGCTTTCCAACGAACATTCCAAGAACCTCCCTCGACGCAAGGACCCGACGACGATCGTTCCGGTTTTTCTTTATTTTCTGACAGTACTAGGGTTGTTTCTGCCGACATCGCCGTAGTTGTTGATAATCATGCTGTTACTGCCCTCGTCGACACCGGTGCCGATTATTCAGTTATGAGCGGCGCACTCGCATCTAAATTGAGGGAGGTCACCACGCCATGGCAAGGGCCCCAGTTACGCACAGCAGGTGGCCATCTGCTGATGCCAACTGGAATGTGTACGGCACGTATTCGAATCCGTGCGTCGACGTTCACGGGGTCTTTCCTCGTATTACCTGTGTGCTCCCGCCAAATAATCCTTGGAATGGACTTTCTTTGTGAATACGGCGCAATCATTGACTTACGTGAGTTGCTTGTGTCGTTCGAAGACCCTTTTACTTCTGAAACTGACAACATCACCCAATTACCGAAGACCGCGCTGCGTGTGTCCGATGAATCCGTGACTCTGCATCCTCGCAGCAGCCTCTTTGTCGGTGTGGAATGTGAACAGGACGTTCGCCGCGCTGTAATTGCGGAGGCAAACTTGTCTTTCCTCCTTGCACGACAAATATGCGTTGCCAGATGAGTTATTCAGCCTCGAAACAGACAGGCTCACCTGCTGGTCACGAATTTTAGTGAGGAATATCGTCATCTCACAAAACGCACCGCGATTGCATACTTTGCAGAAATTGCCGACGTCAACGGTCCGCCAGTATTAGCTGCTCTTTCGCCGTGTGACCATTCTGCCATGGCGTTTGCGAGCACTCTCGATGTCAACCCGAGCCTACCATCAGAACAACCAGAAAGGCTTCTCGATGTACTCGGTTCTTTTCGAGATTGTTTCGCTACAACGACGAAGGTTAACCAGACGCCGCTTGCCCAGCATCGTATCATTACCGAACCTACCGAAAGGCCCGTTCGACAACATGCCTATCGGGTATCGCAAAAGGAACAAGACGCCATACGTCACCAATTTCAGCAGATGCTTAAAGATGACGTCATCCAGCCATCGACCAGTCCCCGGGCTTCACCAGTTGTGTTAGTAAAAAAGAAAGGTGGTACCTTGCGCTTTTGCGTGGATTATCGAAAATTAAATAAGATCACGAAGAAAGACGTTTATCCCCTGCCCCGAATAGATGACTCCTTGGATCGTATACGCAACGCTCGCTACTTTTCTTCCATGGATTTACGCAGTGGCTACTGGCAAATCGCAGTCGACGCGCGTGATCGTGAAAAGACCGCTTTTATTACTCCTGACGGACTCTACGAGTTCAAGGTGCTTCCTTTTGGATTATGCTCAGCGCCAGCTACTTTTCAAAGAATGATGGACACGGTTCTCTCTGGGCTGAAATGGCAATCGTGTCTCGTTTACCTCGACGACGTGGTGGTCTTTTCGGACACGTTTGCACAGCACGTACAGCGCCTTCAGACAGTTCTTCAAGCAATTCGAACAGCTGGACTTTCTCTAAAACCCGAGAAATGTCATTTTGGGTACGAAGAACTGAAGTTTCTAGGTCACGTTGTAAGCCATGCCGGCATCCGCCCAGACCCCGAGAAAACGAGCGCCGTCGCCGCATTTTCCGTGCCAACAAATAAGCGCGATCTCCGCCGATTTCTGGTGCTCTGTGCGTACTACCGACGCTTTGTCAAAAATTTTTCTAAGATCGCTGAACCGCTCAACCAACTTACGAAGGAAGGCATCCCATTTGTTTGGGGTCAGGATCAGCGCCTCGCATTTGATACCCTCCGCAACCTTCTCCAGGCCCCACCTGTACTCGGTCACTTTGACGAGAACGCTGACACGGAGTTGCACACAGATGCCAGCCACGTCGGCCTTGGAGCTGTATTGGTTCAGTGGCTAAATGACGTAGAGCGTGTGATTGCCTATGCGAGCCGAACGTTATCCGCTGCCGAGAAAAACTACTCTACCACAGAAAAAGAATGCTTAGCCGTTGTCTGGGCCATAACAAAGTTTCGGCCATACTTGTACGGTCGCCCATTTAGAGTAGTCAGCGACCATCATTCGCTTTGCTGGCTCGCGAATCTCAAAGATCCCTCAGGTCGCCTAGCGCGATGGAGCCTTCGACTGCAAGAGTTTGACGTCACTATCGTTCACAAGTCAGGACGCAAACACACCAACGCTGACTGTCTCTCAACGTGCACCAGTCGGAAGTGCCTCTGCTGACCTTGAAGAGGACGACAGTTTTCTTTCTGCCGTACATCAACGCGACGACTTGGAGCTCAGCCCTCTCATTGACTACCTGGAAGGGCGCACTTCAAGTCTTCCTCGAAATTTCCCACGCGCGCTAGCCTCCTTTTGTTTCCGAGATGGCGTTCTTTATAAGAAGAACTTTGACCATACGCAAGCTACATACCTGCTAGTTGCGCCGACCTCGCTTCGCGACGATATTTTACGTGCCTGTCACGACGAACCGTCGTCCGGACACCTGGGGTACACACGCACGTTGGAACGAATTAGCCGCTCTTACTATACTGGCCACGTCTCGCAAAGACTGTGAAGCAGTACGTTCGCACATGTCGCGACTGCCAACGACGTAAGACTCCGCCTGTGAGGCCAGCGGGACTGCTACAACCAATAGCAATACCGCAGAGGTCATTTCATCAGATTGGTATGGACTTGCTGGGATCATTCCCCACGTCTTCGTCCGGCAATCGGTGGATTGTGGTCGCTACTGATTACCTAACACGGTACTGCGAAACAAAGGCACTCCCAAAAGCTACTGCAACAGACATCGCCCTTTTTTTCGTGCACAGCATTGTCCTCCGTCACGGAGCGCCAGCGGTCGTCGTTACTAATCGTGGGACGGCTTTCACCGCAGAGATGCTACAGCAAGTCTTGAGGCTAAGCGGCACTGCACATCGCGAAACTACGGCTTATCACCCCCAAACAAATGGACCGACTGAACGCCTGAATAAGACAATCGCGGATATGCTGTCAATGTATGTGGCCATTGGCCACAAGAACTGGGACGAGATCCTTCCTTACGTCACTTTTGCGTACAATACCGCAATTCAAGAAAGTACAGGCTTCACACCTTTTCGCTTAGTGCACGGTCGAGAAGTCACCACGATGCTCGACGCCATGCTCCTTCCCGACAACTTGGGAATGTTTAACACGGACGCGGCCATGTTCGCCCAGCGCGCCGAGGAGGCCAGTCAACTCGCGCGATGCCGTATTCAGTGTCGCCAAACCGCAGACGCACGCTGCTACAACCTTCGCCACAGAGAGGTTGCCTACAATCCTGGCGATGAAGTGTGGGTGTGGACCCCCATCCGACAGCGCGGCCGGTCAGAAAAGTTGCTGCGTCGCTACTTCGGTCCCTACAAGATTGTACGGCGACTCAGTGACGTTACCTGCGAGGTTCTCCCAGAAGGCATCCCTAGAAACTACCGTCGGCTGTTACAAGACTAAAACCATATTTTTCGCGCCGTGACTAGGCCGTCGAGTGACTATTGACGACTTAGCGTCGTCCCTTTTTTTTTTTCGTTTTCGTTGTGTCCAGTGCTTTTATTTTTTTACTTTTGTTCCTTCTTTCACAGCACTGAATTGTTATTTCGCGTTCCGACACATTTCTTTAGTTTCTATTGTAACCCTCATTTTTTATATATTTTTTTACCCTCATTTGCAGCATCGAGACGATGCTTCTTTAGGAGAGGGGGTAATGGCACATGCCGACACATATGAGCCATCTAGTGTGGCACGTACACGCTTGGGGGGTAGGTAAAAGAAGAGAACGTTGTTCTTTTGGTCTGGTTCCGATAAAGACGTGGACTTCTGGCTGTCTCTGTTGTCTCGCCCGCGACAATATATTGTTTTCCCAGCAATAAACCAGTGGTCGTTATTTCAGCGCCTTGTCTGTCTACTCACTTCGTCCCGTCCTAGCGCTGTTTGTTCCCGTCCTCTTCCATTTGCTTTTGCAGTGCGGCCCGTGGATAAGTAAGACAGCACGCCGACTTATAGCAGACATACCTGAGAGCCTCGTTCTCGGCCATGTACTTGTGCAGGAGCACCCTCTCGTCGCCGTCTTCTGAAGGCTCGTCGCCCACGGCCAGCACGTTGCTCAGCTGAAGCGGGCCACCGGCATTCAGCATCTGTGCGCAAAGCATTCACGATTATGTGTGACAGCTTTTTCTGATTCTCAGGAACCCAACAAAACTTTTTAGTCGGTCGTTCTGGCGAGCTAGTTGGTTCATAGCTTTTAGACGTTTTAACAGCGAAGCTGTTTATAGCAGCCGTAATTTGTGGTGCGTAGCCGTGGTAGCCATGGCAACCCAGAGAAGAAGGAAAAGACCTGCGTGCATGCGCACGCGGTCTCCTCCTCGCCAGCTCTCTGGCTTCCCGACCCCTGCCTCTCTTCTCTCCGCGGCGCGCTGAGCCAGGATAAAAAAAATCACAGCATATCCACGAAGTGAATGATGATGAGTGGGCGAAGCACCGGGGGATCATTCGGGTAAACCACAGCTACGGACGAGAGATAAAGAGAGCGCGCGTCGGGAAAGAACGCCCTTGTGCAATGCAGCGCCCCTAGCTACGGACGAGAAAGAAAAACGCCGGAAGCGTTCTCCGGAAGCCGGAAGCTGGCTTCCGGAACCGGAAGCGGAAGTGGAAACGGAAGCGGAAGTCGGCTTCCGGTTATACTGTACATATACACATATATGTATATATGCGTACACATACATGCATAGCGGTCTCCATGCCAACCAGAGCTACGGACTTCTAGTGAACACTTCATAAAACTACACGCGGCGTCTCTTTCACGTACGGACGCACAACGCCATCTATTGAGCAATTCATAAGCTAGAGGTGGCTACATACTACTACTACTACTACTACTACTACTACTACTACTACTACTACTACTACTACTACTACTACTACTACTACTACTACTACTACTATCGAGGAGGGAACAACCCACACCCTAAGGAGCTTCGCCCCTAAAAAGAAAGCGAGAGCTTCCACTAGGCCGCACAAAGCTCAAGACACAGCGAAGCTGGCCGATTGATATCGAGTGGCTAGCCTCAAACGCGTTCGGCGTCGGCAAGCGACAGCGTTCTTGGCGCTGTACCAAACTTGGTTAGCCTGCCTGCGTTTGTGGCATGCCTGGAGCGCTGTCGCTCGTAGGCGCCCGCGCGTCCAGCGCGAGTCACGCGAAATGTCGCGGACACACGAAAGAAACACACACGACACCACGAGCGCCAACAACAAGCGTTCTGCCAACAAAATTGACAGAACGACTGCTATCTGACAGTAGAGGGAGAGAGAGAAAAAAGGTAAGAGGGAAAGACAGCGAGGTCAACCTGACGAGCGCACAGTCTTCCACCCTACACTGGAGATATGAGAAAGAAGGAATAGAGCAAAGAGCGATAAAGCGAGCACTGCCTGCACAACGTTAGATGCAGCGTTGTACAAGTTCCTGTAAAACAGGAACGAAAGCTCGTTCCTCGTTCCTTCCCTATCTTGGAACGAGTTCCCGTTACAAGTTCCTTTACTGCGAAAGGAACGCGTTCCAGTTACACTTCGAACATTGGAACGTGTCGTTACATTAACGTTACATTTGACTGCGTATATTATAACAATTTTAAACATCTGCGGCGGCAGGTTATCTGGCCATAAAAGTCATCCAAAGAAACGCTCCTAGACGAATTTTTTCAGGGAGCACCGAACAAACTTCAGACATGTCTAACTGCACTTTGGTGCTCGTCTATTACAAGTGCAACACATATGGCACTTTCCATTTCGGTCTTCAAATGCGCAGTCAGGATACTGCGCTTCAGATCTGCAAATAGAAAGTTACTCACATGCACCAGTATCCTCCTGAGACCCGAACACAACAACGAAACATAATCGCTCTTCAAGATGGTTTTTATTGTTATGTCATGAACTTGAAAAACAATTTTTAAAATTTGAATACCACGGATAGCTCCGTCTCCATGTAGGGCATCGGAAGGTGCCCTCCCTGCCGGCGGCGGCCCCCTTCGTCCGCCACCGGCCGATGGTTACTTCGGCTCGCCGGGCACGCACACTGTTCCGTCGTCTCGATGTCCGGAGGCAGCGCCCTCCGATCGCGCCCCCGTCTGTTCCTCTCTTTGTTCGTCTTTCTAGTTTTCGCTGCTGTGGGGGCGCGCGACGGCTGGCCGAAGTATAGACGGCCTCTCTAGACCCTTGTCCTTTGATCTCTCTGCCACGGTGAGCCGTTAGCAGCCACCGGCGACTATGTGGCCATTCCTTTTGTATAACCATTAGATTCGGATTCGGTCGTGTTTTGATAACCTTGTGCTTGTATCGAAACCCAGCCTAATAAATGTTCTTTCCGGAGAGCTTCGCCTAGGGACTCCCTTGCTGCGCGCGCGTCTCGCCTTTCCCTAGCGGGGACCGGCTGGGCGCGTCGACACACGGAACGGGCCGGAGCAGGCGTCTTGTATCATGCATAGCGGCTCAGAGTGCTCGAACCCACGGTGGTCGTCCGGCGCGGGTGATCAGAGCGTGCGCGCCGTGAGCGTAGCGTGAGACCACATGGTTCACCGGTAACATAGCTCAAATCGGCATGGAGGAGTTCCGCCGCTTTAGATGTTATGTGCAACACCTTGATTTTAATTGTGATCTGTTTGGCTAGAATCACGAAAGAACAGCTGCTGAGCTGGTAATCGAAGTCAAACTGTCGGGAAAAAATCTGCACGCAGTCTCGGTATGTCTGGTGCAGTTCGTACGAACCTGTTGGCGTAGATAGCTGTTCTCCATGCGCAATAGCCGGACTTCTCGGCGCAGGCTAAGGATGAGCAACTCCCGAGGGTCCTGGAAAAGAAAACACGCACTTTGAAAACATAGGCACAGGCTCATGCTGTATGACTGTGCCATACAGCATTGCACGAGCCAGTTTTTCTAGGCAGGGGCCAGCCCCAGCTCAGGAGTGCCATGCGCTGGTCCGCCCGGTGGTTTTAAACCTTGGTCGTAACCGGCATAGACCAGAAATATTAGGGCGTGGCCCGGTTTAGTCAATTAGCCTTTGATCCTAAACGAAGCATGGTCCAATTCTCGGTTAAGATGAAGACACCAGCTGCACAAATATTCTTTGACCGCGAGAGATTTAGCTCTGTCAGGCTTCCACTGAATTTCATGCTGACTAACATAGAAGTAAAAGAGAAAGAAAAAAAGTCTTAACCTTGCACTCGGCCGCGCAACGTTTGAAACAGCGCAGCTGGGCGATCGCAGCCCAGCATTTTCCGGAAGTGCGCGGGAACTTTTCATCTTATTACTCATGATGATGATAATTTCTTTTCGCGCGTCTCGGACTTACGGCCGTCACTGCGCGTTGCATAGCGCAGCTTGCAGCACCGACACTCCGTTGGAATGCCGACAGCGCGTTCTACCGCGTTGCAATGCCGACAACGCGTTCCAGGAGACCTGCTCCATGAATGTGTGTCTCTCTCTCTAGCTCTCATTTCCTTTATCTCTCTCCCGAGCATAGCGCGCAAAACCTCTTCGCCTCGCAGAGCACGAGCGCGCGAACGCGCCAGCTGTGGACGAAGACGACAACGCTCGAACGCACTCATATGGTTCGCATAAATGCATATCCAGCGAGAGTGGCTGTATAGCCTAGTGGCTACGACGCTCGCCTGGGGACCGTGGGTACGCGGGTTCGAATCCCACCTCGGCAAGAAAGTTTACGTTCTTGATTATTTCTTCATACGACCCACAAATTACGGCTGCCTTAAACAGCTTCGCTGTTAAGAAATTTGTCGCAGTTTCACCAGAAAGGCGAAGCACCAATTCTATATATAGAGAGCCATACGGACTAAGGATAGTAGCTTTATCAGCTGCATAAACTTGGACATGCAGCAGCAGCACCAGCAACGCGCAGAACTGTTGTCGACGCCGTCGGCGTGTTTATATAAATACGCATTTGGTGCCGCAGCTAAACGACACCTCCCCTCCCTCCCTCCCTCCCGTCCCCCCACACCCTTTCGCGCGACGGAAAAAGTTGCGTTTGCTCTTTATATATGGAAATCAGGAAAGAGACGCTTAATTCCGCAGCCCTTCAGGGAGCACGGCGCAGAATGCGCGTTTGCTCTTCGACGTGCGTTCGCTCCCCGTGAAAGCGCGCGTCCCTCGCGCCCTTTCACTCGCACATACAGCGTCCGGATTGGCGCTGAGCCGTGCTCCCTCAAGGGCTGCAGAAGATAGCGCCAACCTTTTCCTTTCCCTCAAGAACCACTTATCATCATCGGCGACAATTTCATCGCCGTTGACGTCATACGGAACCTCACGGCGACGGCAGAAATCTGCTTTGGAGTGTCCATATAATTGCTATCGCAATAAAATTCAGAGCCCTTCCACTACTGTGAAGATGGAAGCCAGCGAAGCTGTGACTATGGTGGGTCTACTATAATGAATATTGCTATAGAGGATTTATATATTATCATTATTGAATATATTGAGCGTCTTCGGCATGTTCGTCAATGAGCAAAGACACCGGCGTCTTGTTTTCGTCCGGCTCGATGGCCAAATAGTGCGCCTGCTGCACCAAGCCTGCCCGCCCCATCGTCAAAGACTAGCATATGAGCCACAGCGTTCATAGCCGCAGCACACTGCACGGCATCATCAGGATCCTGACGTCAGGATCCTGGAAGATGCGGTCAAACGCGCGTCCGTCCCATAGCGAGTCCAAAGGGCAACAGCGCGATCTCTACCTCACGAGACATAGGGGCACAACGATTGGCGGGACGTGCCGCCGCCGAGTATCGCGACACTTGGGAAAGAGGCATCGGCAGTGGCGAGGGGCCATCCGCCATCGAATGGGTCATCCGTTTTGATACCTGTGCTTAAGGCACAATGACCAAGCACGGTCTTAATTTAAATAAAGTTGTTTCTCTCTCTCTCTCTCTCTCTCTCTCTCTGGCGGGAAACCGCTATGCACATGCAACCAAACCACCACGCACATGGAGCCAAAGCAAATGCCGATGATGATAGTTTTTTTTCTACACGCGGGCACGATCCTGGGGAACCTAGCTCTTAACAGCTTCACTGTAAAAATTCGGCAGGGACACTTAAGACTGCTTACGTGTGGCAATGCGAAAGCATTATAGTCGATTTGGTGAAATGTTTTTTTTCTGCGCGTTCCTTGTCCGCGCATTCTCTCGCCTGCGTTTTAACTGCGCCTCGGTAAGGCCAAAGGAAAAGACTCCAAGCGTCTCAACGCGCTCTATTGCCCGCGAGGAGTTAATAACTCAAAGGACCACACAGCAGAATTCAATTCGACATTAATGCTTTTTATTTTATACACTAATTTTATACACTCATGACGTGGCCCCAACTCCTACCTATCGGCTGCGCCGTCACGTGCCCAACTATACACGCACTAGATCACACGATTAGTCAGCAAATGACTGCGAAGTGGCGTGCCCAATGAAGCACGCACTAGGCACACATTCAGTCAGCCATAACCGTGGAGTCGCCGTGGCGGTGGGGAAGCGTGCTTGTCTACCACCCCGGATGACCGAGTTCGAATCCCACCCAGACTGAAGTTTAACTATTTTTCTTTTCAAAGGCATTAATTTGCTTTGTTTACAGAAACCTTCTTGAGAAATTTGACGTCAATTCGAGTATTTTTGATGTGGTTTTACTATTTGCCGCCGGCCATTTTTGATACCATCATTAGGTCACGCCACCGACTACAACGCCGGATTTTCGCGTAATGGGGCATATAATGCTTTCGCATTAAAAAAATCTCCCCCTCTGTTCATTATGCTCGTGCGTTACTGTGTGATAGACAGAAATACCCGTACTACATTTGCCAAATACTAGTCGGACAAAAATATATAGCGAAGGTATAGGCGACTACGTACTTTTCTAAAAACCTCCAGCAAGTTCACCTCTCTCCTGAATTTCGATGAAATAGATTGCAACGCACAACGCTATCATGCCAAGCCAACAGGTAATAAAACCAAGAAAAACAAATATTACATTACCTCATTCTTTATGAGGTAATTTTTTATATGGACATTCCAGGCGCATTTATGCCTTAGTTGTCACCGTCGCCGTCAGGTTTCGTATAAAGTCCAACGGCGATAAAATCGTCGCCGCGTGTCGTGTATGTGCAAGTGAAAGCATGCGAGGGTGAGCCGGCAATCGCGGCTCAATCTCGCGCACGCAAGGGAGGGAAGCGGGAAGAAAGCACGCCGTCTTCCGTCGCGCACAACGCTCTGTGGGGAGGATAGGGACGCCCCGACGCAGCCGTCTGCGTTGGGGCGTTCTACTCCAGTCGGCCGGGAAAACACAACGCAAGGCGGAATGTGACCCCAACGCAGACGGCTTTCAAGATGCAGCGGTCGCGTGGGCACGAGCACCCGCGGTAGCAGCCCTGAGTAGAACGCCCCCCACCCCCCCTCCCTATTTTTCCCCCGAAGCCTTGCGGCCCGGGCGCGCGCGCGCCCGCCGGTACCGCTGTGGCCGGAAAGCCATCTGCGTCGGGAATACAGTCCGCCGTAGGCTGTGTTTTCGCGGCTTAGTTCGCATTGATGCCAGCCTAAGCACGAAGGTCAATTCCCTCGCCGACGCGCTTCCTCACTCCAGCGTTTTGACAGCGAGTTTACGCGGTCATCGACTGAGATGTGTTCATGTTTGCTTGTGCGCGCGTGACACCATACTTGTTCCTTAGTATGCCTATGTTTACAAGTTTATACGGCCGATAAAACTACTATCGTTACTCGTATAGCTGTCCTCTGATTTGCTATCGCAATCGATGCTCGACTTTTCAAGAGAAACTGCTACTCTTTTTTTTTTTTTGCAATGCAACGATAAAGTAAAGGAACCTAAAATAGGACGAAAGAACAACTTGCTGTAGAGAGAACCGAACCCACATGTTCGTATTATGCGCATTATGCGTGCTGTACTCTCAATAATTTAACTATACCTAAGCGCCGTTTCCTGAGCAACTTTCTTGGGCATTTATGTGTACTAGATCTTGCTCTGTGTTATCCAGCGCCACCACTCAGGGCCACGATGGCGGACGTAGAAAATCCTTTCTACCGCAAGCGTGACGTAGAACGTGAACATGGGACAAGGCAAAGAGCCAGTAAACCCTCGAATGATACTTGAAGGCATGAAGGCTGCCTTATATAGTCGAGACTCTCGCAAAGTAATCAAGGAAAAGAAGGCGAACCGAGAGACCCGATTTTCGTTAGTCGCAATCATACGAAGCCAACCGACAACGAAATCAAGAAACGCATATCGTAAATTACTTGTTTATTATTTTTTTTTTCAATTGATAAATGAGAAAGGATAAAGTAGAAGTAAATGAAAGTGGACGAAAATACAACTTGCGCAGATGGGAACCAGAAAGTGGAAAATAGCTTGGGAAACAGCGACGTGTTAACTCAATTGGTAAGAACATCGCACTTCATCGCACACAGAGATGTGGGACCAGTTCCCACATGGTGCAAATTGTTTTTCCGACCACTTTTATTTCCTTTCGCTTTATTATTTTTACATTTCAGTTAAAAATTGTGCAGATCCCACGCACTGTGAGAATGGACGTTATGCGAAGCATTTTGCAGGCAGCTGGTTGTGCAGCATTGTGTGGGGTTCAGCAAAGCGTTACCAGGTTGAGCCAATGCGTTTGCACAAATCCAGTATTTGTGTGCATGATGCGCGTAGAGTGAACTACAGTTAACGCGAGAGCGCGCGTGTCTGACGACAACGGTAATGATGATTGCATGATTTCTACTAACGATCAAATCCATGTGAACGAGCGGCATGGAGGTTGCGAGATGGGTAATAAACGGAGAATCTAAATGCTCACTGATGGCAGCTCGTGGTATTACAGTTGACACTCGATTTTACGAAATCCGATTTTACGAATTTCCCGATTTAACGAACAGATTCGGATTCCCCCCGCAGTTGCTCATAGGCTTAATGCTTTAACGAACTCGAAATAACCAAACAAACTTCGCCGCCAAATCCGATTTAACAAAGCATTCCGGGAAAAAATATGCATAGAAAAAGAGGTTTTGTCAAATTTATGGCGTCTGAATGTCTGGCAGTGTGCTGCCAGCGTAGGAGCGGTACAATCGACGCAGCCGAGGCATTCTTGTTTTGGTTCTTACGAAACTACAAACCGAAACTTCAACGACTTCGTGAACGCCGACGCAGACGCGGACACTGACAGAAGTTCTCGACGAGTAGGAGATATAGTGCAGCTTGTTATCGGAGCAAAACAGGAGTCTAAGGATGCGAACGATCCGGATACTGTCGACGCTCCCGTGCCCACACCAACCCAAGTGATGGACACCGTCGACCTTCTGGGGCGGTTTGCTGGGGCACACGAGGGTGCCGAGGACGCTTTGGTTTCACTGGCCAGCTACGAGAATTGTGTCCTCCCGCTGCTCACGAAGCGCGCGCAGGCGAAAATCACGAGCTTTTGTAGCGATAGGTACATTAGGCCAGGTTTTCGCCTCTTCGCCGTCGCCGCAATTTGAGCCGTGGACGCAATGAGACATCACACCACGGCTATCGATTCTCCAGCAACTCGGCTCGTCGAGGTCGCGGCGTGGCCACCGCTCCTGCCGTTGGTAAAGTCCCTATATAGTAAATGTACCGCCATCTACCCTTTCCTCCGACGTCTCATCTCCGAAAGCGCTTGTTTTTATTGCGATAGCAATTATATGGACACTTCAACCGGGTTTCTGCCGTCGGCGTCGCCGTCGCCGTGAGGTTCCGTATAGATAAAATCTTCACCGCGCGCCGTATGCCCGAGCTTCCGGGAAGCGTGCGGGGACGCGCGCTATCGCGGAGAGCGAACGCACTCAATCTCCCTCGCGCAAGCAACGAAGCGGGAAGCCAGCGCCGGAGGGAGCGGGGGGGGGGGGGGGGGCATTTCTATTCTGCCAACAAACGCGCTCGTCGCTTGACCGCGCCGTCTCTTATCTCTCCCACGCGCAAGCAAGGAAGCGGGAAGCCAGCGCCGGAGGGAGCGGGGGGGGGGGGGGGGGGGGCATTTCTATTCTGCCAACAAACGCGCTCGTCGCTCGACCGCGCCGTCTCTTATCTCTCCCACGCGCAAGCAAGGAAGCGGGAAGCCAGCGCCGGAGGGAGCGGGGGGGGGGGGGCACTTATACTCTGCCAACAACTGCGCTCGCCGCTCGCCGCACCGTCTCTTATCTCCACACGGCTCTGGCCTTTATGCACTGTGCATTCGCCGCTCAGTTTCTGTTGAAGCGATAGACCGCACGTACCTTCGCCCGCTGCAGCGTACGGCTTGCTGCCAGCGTTTTGTCAGTCGTTGTCTGCAGTCATTCAGTGTGATCTATTCATGTTTGTTTGTGGGCGCTCACACCACGCTTGTTCATTCAGTTAGTAATAGTCGGCCCACATTTTCCAACGCACGCTACACATGTAATGCTGCCCGGATCGGCAGTGCAGCGCTACAGGTGTGTCCCTTCGCACGCGCGCTGCCCACGGGAAGCGCTTCTCATCAACACCACCGTTTCACACGCGCCTTCTCGTGGTCATCGAGTCTCTCTTCATGTCGGTCTACTTACGCCGCAGCACACCTGCTTACTTAATCAGCTCATGTTTACTACAATTCATATTGCTACCAAAGCCGCTCACCTTACTTCGTATGACATTGCTGTGTTGCTACCGCATTCATTGCTTCGCCCTTAGGGCGAAACTGTGACATTTTTTTTCATTACTTTTTGCTTGCGAAAGCAAGTCGACGATGGCGCACCTAGAAAGTCTCCGTTGAAACTTTCAGGCCGGGCGCGCGCCGCGACCGCCGCCGCCTGCGACTGCATGCGGCTGTGCAGACTGCAGAGTGACTTTCAACATGGATCTGAGGCGAAAAAAAAAACAATATAGTAGTAGTAAGTGGTTCGTTTGGAAAGGAAAGGTTGACGCTATCTTCTGCAGCCCTTGAGGGAGCACGGCTCAGCGCCAATCAAAATAGAAAGAAGTGAAAGCGCGCCCTATTATCGTGCAATCGGAGATACAGGAGAGAGAGAAGCGACGTTGATCAAAGGATGGCGGTACTTTTCCTATATAGGGATTTTAGCCGTTGGGCGCGCGCCGCGCCCTCTGTGTGACGTCACACCACGGGCCTCGATTCTCCGTCAGCTCGGCTCGTCGTGGTCGCCGCGCGGCCACCGCTCCTACATGCGCGAGTCCGCCGTTGCCTGGCAACTCCCCCACCTGGCGCGCTCGCCGCGTCCTCTGCATGACGTCACACTCCGCGCTCCGCAGCTGTATTGAAGTAAAACCCCTCCATACGCGTTTTCGCCGACCAGGTTAAGTACTGCCAACTTACTCTCCTCCTCCACGCTCCTCCCTCGCTCACCCCCTCAGTTTCCGAAGTCAAGCGGAACTTACGTAGTCCCAGCTTCCGTTTTTAACGGAAGCGACGTCACTGCTGCGTAGAGGTGCGAGCGTGCAACAAGCGAAAATTCAGGAACCGGAAATCCCCGGAAGGAAAAAAACCGGAAACAGAAACCCCGGAAACGGAAACTGCGGAAGCGGAACTGGTTTGAGCGACGAATCAGGGAACAGCTGCGCACATGGAAGGTTGGCACTACTTAGCAAAAGCGGCGGCGGCGCGTAGATGGAAGGGTTTTATATTGAAGGGGAGAGCTCGCGTCGCCGCAGCCATAGTTGAGGCCGCAGTATGGATGGTGAGAAGTCGGCCTGCCTGAAGGAGGCTAGGGATCGCCGTAGAAATGAAGAGGAGACAGCGCGCTGAAGAGACTCAAGAGGAGCGTGCCGAATGGTTGGCCAAACGCCGTGAAAGCGATGCCGCTAGACGGGCTCGCTTAGCCTCTAACGATGAATCTACAGCGCCGACCTCTGATGAATGCTGCTATAGTTCTGCGTCTCTGAAGGCAGCCCGCTTTGCAAAACGTGCTGAAACTTTGAAGAAACGTCGTGCCGAAGAGACATGCGAAGCCTAAGCGCAGCCGGGTTTCTGTCGCTATCGCTACTCGACTAGGTTTAACCAGAGCTAAGCCGCAGACATTTTTTTACGTTCTATCATGTCAGGTGAATGCGAAGGTTATTATGTTTGCTTAGAAGGTGTGGAGCTTTCCGCGCAGCATTACTGATTTTGTGAACAATTTAATTTGCCCACAATCGTTCGCCACACAATCCCCGCGCAACACGTCGCTAATGCTCAACGACACTAAATTTTAGAGTGAGTACATTTACATTTCTCTATTAAGACCTTGCATACGTTCTCCCAATAAAAAAAATGTCACAGTTTCGCCCTAAGGGCGAAGCAATGAATGCGATAGCAACACAGCAATGTCATACGAAGTAAGGTGAGCGGCTTTGGTAGCAACAACACGCAGAACTGTTGTCGACGCCATCGGCGTTTTGCCCGCGTTAGCTCAAAATGCGTGCGGCGTTGGTGACTGTTGCTGGAGCCTCTGATATAAATAGGCACTTGGTGCCGCAGCTAAACGTCGCCTCCCTTCCCTCCCCCTCCCCCACGGCCTCTCGCGCGTCCGAAGAAGGCGCGTTTGCTCTACATATATGGTGATTGTAAAGGAGAAAAGAGACGCCTACTTCTGCAGCCCTTAAGCGAGCACGGCGCAGAACGCGCGTTTGTTCTCCGCCGTGCGTTCACTCCCCGTGAAAGACGCGCCCCTCGCGCCCTTTCACTCGCACATACAGCGTTCGGCGCGCGGCGACGATTTCATCTCCAAATGACGTCATACGGAACCTCACGGCGACGGCGACGGCGACGGCGACGGCGACGCCGACGGCAGAAATCTGCTTTTGAGTGTCCATATAATTGCTATCGCAATAAAATGAATCGCGTACCTCAACGGCACGCACATGCGAACCCCAGGACATAAGAGAAAAGTTTTACTCACGCTGCAAATGCACGATGTGTTTGCCACTTGTCGCACATGATCTTTACTCTCCAAAGCTCTTGGGGGAACTGAAATATTCTCGACCCATTTCCGTCGTGGTTGGTGCACTGCGGCACATAACAACCCGGCATTTCTCGAGGCGCGCCCCACTACAAGACAACGAAGCGAACGCACGTGCCACGACCGCTGCGCCGCCGCGTGAAATGGCCGCCGAAGGACCAACGAGGCGGCCGCACTTGCCCTCCCAAAAGGTGGCACCACCCTAGCGGGGCGCACGCGCATCGAGGCACCCTAGGCCAGTCGACGCTCGCGCTGTACTGTTAAAGAATCGCTGGACTGTACACGTAGTGCCCGAAGTGGTTATTTGGCGCACGTAGGGCCCGAAGTAATTGGTTATTTGAACTATCAAAGACTGAGAAATATATATGATCCGGTGGTTTTCATTTGTTTAGTGACCACAGGGATCATGGCCTTATGGTCGCTACGGTACACCGCCATAGGATGTACGGCAAAGGTTGGCGCGTTCTTCATAACCCGTCACCAACGCCGCGCGCGTTCGGTGCGAACGCGGGCAAAACGCCGCCGCCGTCGACAGCAGTTCTGCGTGTTGTTTGTGGGACCACACACAACCGCTGTCAAAACGCTGGCGTTCGCTATAAAAATCGCAGTTTTGCCTGAAAAGCGAAACATGAATTGCGACACCAAATTAGTAGAGAGCTATACGTCCTGCAGTGGACATAAATATAGGCTGGTGATGATGATACAGAGTAGGGATAGTAGTTTTATCGGCTGCATAAACTTGGACACATTCGCTTACTAACTCAAATAACAAGCATGGTGTCAACACGCACAAGCAAACATGAATAGATCACACTCGATGACCGCAGACAACCACTGTCACAACGCTGGCGTGAGCAAGCACAGCAGCAGCAGCGACCGAAGGTTCGTGCGTTCTATCGCTTCAACGGAAACTGAGCGGCGAAAGCACAGTGCATACAAAGAGCCGAGTGGAGATCGCTTTCAAGATACGGCGCGCACGACAGCCCGCAGCCGCGCAAAGTACAAGTACGCAGTTTCTGGCAGAGTAGAAGTCGCACCCCTCCCTCCCGCGCTGGCTTACCGCCTCCCTCCTTTCGCGTGGGAGATTGAGTCGCCAGTTCCTCTTGCGTCCGGTCGCAAGATACGCATTTGGTGCGGCAGCTAAACGTCGCCTCCCCTCCCTCCCTCCCACGGCCCTTCGCACGACGGAAGACGTCGCTTTTGCTCTCCGCCGTGCGTTCGCTCGCCGTGAAAGCTCGCGTCCCTCGCGCATTCGCGCGCTTTCACTCGCACATACAGCATACGGCACGCGGCAACGATTTTATCGCCCTTGGACTTCATACAGAACCTCACGTCGACGGCGACGCTGACGGCAGAAATCCACTCCGCCTTCCTCCTCACGCTTTCGCCATACTCTCCCCCTCCGCTTTCCGTCTTTGCTGGACCATCCTCTTCGAGCTCTCTTCGCTATCCCCGTCTTTCATCTCCCACTGCGCTCCGCGCTTGCTTTCATCCTTCGCTGTGCTAGTTCGCTCGGTTACGAGGGGCAAAGCCGACGGCGACGTTCGCCGCAGGAAAGGGCGTCTAAGAGCTGCGCTCTAAAAATATAACCCGGTGCTCGCCATGCGGGGGTGACCAAGTGTGGGGCACTCGAGGCGCGCGCTGGTGTTCTGTGCTGCTCAGCGTTCAAGGTCAGCCGGTTCTCGCGGTGCGCCCGGTTCAGACAACCACGGATCCCTATGGTACGCCGTTTCGGTCGTCAATGACCTGCGCTCCTGCTGCACAACCACTCCGGAAAAACACGCGAGGCGGCCGCTGTCCCTGTGACGACCAGCCTTTTGCCGGAGGCGAGAGCAGTAGCTGGAGCTACTGCTCGGATACCACGGCTTCCGTCGCTGTCATCGCAGTCGCTGCTGTGGCTGTTGTGATACCGGAAGACGCATGGGGACGTCGTCCGCAGGCCAACCAAACCTTCGGGGCCAGGAGATCGGCCTCGGCGCACCAACGGACTCCAGAACAAAGGAACACACGGAGAAAGCCAATTTATATTCGGATCGGCATTGTAGTTAGCAGCCGTATAGACTGTATGTGTTGACTTTCGTTCCTTTCAGTATATGTATCGCGTTAACAGTTTGTATTTTGTCGTGTAAATTGATTATGTATTGCGTGCGCACTCGGGTGTCAATTGTCTTCTTTGTGAGTGGTCCTGGGCGCAAACCACTCTTACTCCGTCCCAGTTCCCCTTCTCGTTGATTACTTAGCGAGGGGCTCTACTGCGGCAGCTTTGATGCCTTCAGGTAGCAAACGAAGGTTTATTGGCCCTTTGCTTGTCCCAAGTTCACATTCTGCATGACGCCTGTGGTAGGAAGGATTTTCTACATCCGTCAATATGGCCGTGAGTAGTACGTAATATATGTGGATCGCTTCCTCTTCTTCTGCCATCTATGCAACGTCTTTCAAGTTAACCGACAGCTCGCGCCACCTAAGTAATGAGTCCTGAATCTGTAAAGCCTGAATAAATAAAGTTCCACTTATGCGCTCGACTCGACTGGTTCTGCGTCCGACTCTCTCCAGCAACAACATAACAAGGTGTCAGATTAATGGGAACCACCCCGCAACTATGGCCAACGCATTCCTGCAACCAACGGCACACTTCAAGCTAGGCAAGAATCCGCAACAAGCTCGGGAGGACTGGAAAGACGCGTACACCATCTACGAACAAGTCTGCGAGTACGCCACGTAGTCACCAGGAAAGGCCCTACTCCTCATGTTCTCGGGGCCCACGACCGCCGCGTCGCCCAGAAAATTCCCCCTCTACCGCCAACAGTCAACTGCGAGCAACTGACATATCAAGTTACCGACCGCCTAGAACAGTTCGATGCGCTCTGCAAGCCATAAAAAACGTAATACACGTTGTAGTGCACGTTAAAGAACCCCAGGTGGTCAAAATTATTCCGGAGCCCTCCACTACAGCGTGCCTCATAATCAGAACTGGTTTTGGCACGTAAACCCCCGCCCCCCCCCCCCCCCCAAAAAAAAAAGAAAAAAAGAAAAAGAAGACAAAAAAACGTAGTACAGGCATCTACTGTGTGCAACACAATGACACAAAAAGAAAACCGAACATTCGACGAGTTTGGAACAGACCTTCTGAGCAAGCAGAGAAATGCGACTTTGGGGTCAAAGAAGACCAACTCATGGGGGACCGCATCGTTGTAGGAATGAGAGACAGCCCTGCGAGAGCGCCTTTTTCGCGAACGCGAATAATAACCACGTGCACGGCAACAGACATGTCCAAAAACCACGGAAGAGAGCTTGAAGAGCCGAAGCTTGAAGTAGAAGCCATCCTAAAGCAGAAGCAACTCAAATGGAACTCACAGCAACCAGCTACATCGAGGAACCAACAACTGAAACCACATGAGAAACCGCAAGAAAAATGTTCATGCTTCGGAACAACGCACAGAGCACACGAATGCCATGCCTATGGGTCCAAATGTTACAACTGTGGCAAATTCGGGCATTTCGCAAGCCTGTGTAGACAAGGACAACGAGGCAGCATCACCTCCCGCCAGCGCGTATGTCTCATCAGGATCAGCAGCAGGATTTTTTTCTCGGAGAGTCTAAACCCCCACAACATAAACAGCAACTCGGAGCGGATAGAAACGATCAGCGTAAATGGACACAACGTCAGGTTCAAGCTAGACACCGGCTCCGACGTAAATATAATTATTTTCCACATTGAGCTGATGCCCCTTGGTTTGCGTAATGCCCCAGCCGCCTTTCAGAGGCAAACGGATCGGGTTCTGGTTCTGGAGGATGCCAAATGGTCCCATGCCATGTGCTACCTCGATGACATCGGAATATACTCACAAACAATTCGGGAGCATATTCGGAACGTTGGGGACATACTTGGGAGGCTCGGGGCATGACGCTAAATCCGGCTAAGGCACAAGTGGCGCAAACTCGAGTGCAGTTGTTTGGGTTCACCCTGGGGGAGGCTCCATTGAGCCGAATTCCGAGAAGGCTCTCCTGGATTTCCCCCAAGACGTACGCGGCCTCCACCGCTTTCTGGGAATGGCCAATTTCTATCGGTCATTTATTCATTCCTGTGCGAGACTCCAAGCACCGCCAACAAAGTTGTTGGGGAAGTCTGTTGAGTGGCGTTGGGAACCGGAGCAAGAGCAGGCGTTCCTCGGCTTGTCCCGAGCCATTGCAGTGACAGCGCGCCTCCGATTGCCTGACCGGGAAATTGGTCGTTCAGACGAGTGACTTGGGATTGGGGGCTGTCCTCCTTCAGGAATTGGATGGCGTTCTGCACCCTCTGGCCAGCCGGGCGCAGCTCCCTGCAGAGAACTACTCCGTGGCGGAATGCTTAGCGATTGCGTTTGCACTGAGGAAGTTGCACGTGTATTTGGATGGCACCCAATTCGTCGTGCAGACGGATCACAACGCGCTCAGCTGGCTCATGAGGCTTCGCGAACCTGCGGGTCGGCTGGCGCGCTGGGCACTTCTCATACAGGAATACGACTTTTCGGTGCCGAAAGGGGAGCACGAACGTTGTCGCAAATGTGCTTTCGCGTGCGCCACTCTTCCGTCCGGAGGCCGCCGACGCGCCCGCCAGCGGTGGGTTGGAAGATAGGGTGCACACAGGAGACTGCGGTGAAAGAGGCGTTGTGCAGCCAGGCGGTAACGAGAGTTCTACCTCAGTGGGGGCGATTGTTGTAAACGCGTCAAAGGGGGAGCAATGTGGATAGATCGCCTGGCGCTAGTAGTAATTGAACAGTACACAACTGTGCCTTTAACGAAAGGGACGCCACCTCGCATAATGTTCTCGCGTGCGCGCAGAAGGGCTTAGCCGTCGAAGGGCAGCCGCGCACCGCGACACCGGAGTACGAAGCCTTTCAGCATCTCCCAAAGAAAGTAATGGATCGCGTCGGATCTCCCCCTGTAGGGACCGCTGTTATATTCAGCCGAGAAGAGCTTCTACGGGCCAAGCAGTAGCATTGATTATGCAAGGAAATTGCTGGTAGAGTAGAAGAAACGGAACGCCGTAACGTTGCTGGTGTTGCAACGAGCGCAGAAGGGCACTAGCCAGCTTGTATTGCTGGTAATACCGAAGATTCCTACCTGCTGGACCACGATGGGCTCGTGCTCAGATATATCGCTACCGAGGATGAATCGATTGACCCGTTTAAGGCGGTGATAGCGAACAATCTGAGACGCGCACTTTTGCGTTACGCTCACGATGAAGCGCTGGCTGGATACCTGCATGAGTGACTCAAAGGTCTTTACAAGATTCAGCCGCACTGTCACCTGGCCCTGTATGAACGGGATGTTTCCCGTATTGCCGGACTGCCCACGTCTGTCAGACGGTGAAATATCGCGGTGGCCGTCTGCCGAGTTTAATTAAGCCAACTGACAGCCTTGGCAGTTTGCTGCCTGCGACTTAATGGGACCTTTTCCAAAGGGTAAGCGAGGCTTTCAGCACCTTTTAGTCGATCACTTTACAAAGTGGTAACTTTTTTCGCTCCGCAAGGTGACGACCCGGGCAGTGTTGGACAAACTGATGGAAGTTGTCACGTGCTTTGGATTTCCGGAGCGTTTGATTACCGACACTGCGTCTTACTTCCCTTGCCGGGTCTTTCGCGAGGCGTGTACATCAGTGGCGTAGCCAGAAATTTTGTTCGGGGGGGGGGGGGGGGGGGGGGCTCAGGTTGCAGCGCGGCCTCCTCCTTTCCGAATTTATCACGAGATCAAATACATGAATAATAACTGCATTGCCATTGCCAATGCCATTGTATATTAGATGCTGCAAACGAATTATTGAACGCTACGCACTGTGAATACAAGTAAAGTATGTATTTTTTTTTCATAAAAATATATTCGTATGTCCCCAAAATTGTGGCAGAAATAACTGATATCAATGCTTTCGATTTTTTTTCTCTATTTAATAAGTACAGAAAATATCACGCGAACTTTAGAACTATAGCAGTTCAAAACCAGCAACGCAGTGTATGCAGCTGATATGAAAAACGTAAAGGCCATGAAATTATCCAGTTGAGGACAAATATTTTGATGAATCTATGTCATTCACGAACCTTGTTTACATTTTTGCACATATGCAACGGCTAGGGAAAAAACCCAATGACGCTGTCCTTCGTTGCAATGGATTGCGCAGGAGCAGCTGTTACCGGTCGTGTATTGTGAGTAATTGCACCGAAATTATAGTCGCAACAGTCAGTGCATATAAAAAGCAGGAGTTCTGCAAGATATACGTTAGAAATGCGAAGATAGAATGGAATATACAAATGCGAAGATACAACTTGATAAAGGGCAAAAAAGTGTCGCTGCAAGCAAAGTTCACTGCTTGTACACACAAAACCTCGAAACAAGATATTTAGATGTACGTATAAGTCTCCAATAAATCTACGTATCTAAGCAAACGTCATTGTATATAGTGCGTCAAACAAGAGAAATAAACATGTTGCTCAGTCACAGATAGTAAACTTTACGCATAGAAAGACGACCCAAGCAAGAACAATACTATGATCGCAGAAATCGTCATATGTACTTGGGCCATGCGGCGGTTGCGACAGCACCATATGGGTAGAATAATAGAGGAAGGTGCAGAAATCAGTACGAAAATGTGCATTTTAGCTGCCTGCACAGCGGCAACAATTATTATGCACCCAAAACCAAAGAAGGCTATTGCTTTGCTTCAAAAAAGAAGTAAAAGCAGGTAGCCAAAAAATAAAGAAAAGGACAAACGAAAGCCACAGATGATGCGGCAAGTTGAACTACCCAATATCCGAGTGTGTTTGTTGGGAAACGCTGCGTGGGTCAGTATTTCAATGAGCAAGGTCGTTCAAAATTGGTTACTGGTGTCCTCGTAATTTTCGTATTCGCATGATAATTTTGATCATGATGCTAACTGTTACAATAAATAGTGAAAATTTCTGTGGTTTTAAAAGCTAATGAACAGTCATACGTTTTCATAATTACGAGTTCTGAAGACACAGAGCTTTTACCTTGAATCAAATTTTGCTGCTTCGCTGTCTAAATGACAAACTTGACTCGGCGGGGAAGTTTAGCGAAGCGGTCAATGACTTCGGACACGTTGATTCCGATGTCTCTGTGGGCGTATAAAAGGTCCAGCCTAACCATGCGTTCCTCAGACATTGCAGAGCGCAATAATCTCATGTTTCAAAATATTTGCTCTGCGCTGGCAGTGGTCACGAGAAGGGTGACTAGAATCTTCAGCAGTTTGTACACATTTACATAGAACCTACAGTCGCAATGAGAGAGGCCATCTATTGCGGTGCTAAAACCTAAATACACTTCTTCGATGTCGTTGGCATCCTTATTTAGGTACCTTGCACAAACAGTAAGCTGTTCGATTCCAGCAATATACGTCGTTTCGTCAGGAAGTACGGAGAAGTAGCTGCAGCGTTTACTTTTGCACCTAGGCTTTCTTTGATAATTTCACCGATCTTTCTATAATTTGGTTTTGTACATCTGGGCTTAAATACGAGGCATTACTGGGGCAACTTTCCAAATGATTCTTCAGATATGTATCTCCATAATCAGCTCGCATGCGAAGAAGCGCTTTGAAAATACCACTATTTCCAGCCGGGGCTTTGCTTTAATCCTAAGGACCACTGTCCCTATGGCCACGGAGAGCCAGACTTTGTCGCCCGCAAAAAAGAACTGTCTTAATAATAGGCCGCAGCTTTCTTCTGTTTTCTCTTATTTTACTTTGTCTGCCCTGGTCCAGCTGATCGATCACATTGGGCGCGCTTCCTGAAAATGTTTGGAGAAATGTATCAGGTGCCAGCTGACAGTCACGCTAATATTTAGTATTTTCGTGTATGGAAGATTGCGAGAGCGTGCTTCCGTCTCTGGAACGGCGTGAATACGCGTGCTCCAGTGCGCGCTTGTTGGCCCAAGTTTATAAGAACATTAAACTCGTAAAGTTCCAGAGTTGAAAATCTGAAGCACGGCTTTGGAAATGTCATGCAGTGCACTTTTCGCGTCAAAAGTTTATGAGAATTTCATACCCACAAAGTTCGGAATTGAAATCTATGCGCTTCGTATATTCCACGACCGCTGCGAGATGCCGCGACGCGCCCGCTCGCTATCGAAAAGCCCTTGAAACTTTTTGCTCGGATGGGGCTCCTTGCGTTATGTGACTCCAAGCGCAGAAGCGTTGCCACGAAATTCAGCCAGATTTCGCCATGTTCGCGCAGAAATGTCTTTTCGAGCGTGAAAAAGACATTGTAGACAAAATTCCTAATGATTCCCGGCGCCGGTGGTTGTTTTGGTGGTGCCGGGAAAAAATTTCGGGGGGGGGGGGGGGGGGGGAACTAAAGCTCCATCAGCCCGTTTCAGCACATCCTGTCCTGGCCCTCCACTGTATATGGCTCTGTATAATGGCACTGGGAAAAGTACATCACATAGATCTCTGTACAGTGTTTTCCTTTTCACTTCACAAAGATAATCATTCGAAAAACGCACAGACAGGAAGCGTACACTATCGACCACTTCCTTGAAATACCCACGCAGTGCTTTCCGTACTAACTACATGTTCCGGCAATGCGTCGCTCAACCTGAGCTGGCACACAGTGCGCAGAAAGGGGTCACGCACATCGCGGAAAAACAAAAATCGATTTACCAGCTTTCTAACAAAAAGATGAACCAAGCCCACACCCCCGTCCTTCACCTTCTGAACAAGTTTGTTCGGCTACACCTTTCCCATGTCAAACCCCAGATGAAAACAGCAAACACTCTGTGCAGCCTTTGTACGTTTGCTCGGGAACAATACAACACTTGCATGACGTAGTACAACTTAGTTATATAGAACATGTTACACACAGTCGCTCTTGCAAAAATGGACAGGTTAGTACCTGTCCACCTGTCTGCTTTTTCTTTTGTTTCTTTAGTCTGGCTCCTCCAGTATTCATCGCTAGTATTGTAGCTGTCGAGAGGAACACCTAGATACCGTGTCGGAGTTTTCACCCAGTTCATGTTTGCGAAGTGGTCCGGTGCAGACGGCCACTGCCCGTGCCGCAGCCCGAGGGATTTGCCCCAATTTACTCTGCTGCCGGTTACATCACAGAAATGTTTCACTACCTTAATTGTTTCGGTTATACTTGGTTTGTCTGTACAACACACTGCAATGTCATCTGCATACGCGAGCAGCTTCACTTCAGTCTATGCTAGTCTAAAACCGCGTATTTTCTCATTTTCAGTAATCGCCAGACACATTGCTTCGATATAAATAGGAAATAGAAGCGGACTGAGGGGGCAGCCTTGGCGCACTGAACGCATGATGTTAATGGGGGCCCCCAGTGACTTATTAACAATTAATCTTGTTGCGCAATTCTGGTACACCAAGGCCACACCCTCAGTGATGATGAAACCGACGTTAACGTGATCTAGGATGGCCAACAAAATAGCATGAGCGACACAATCGAACGCTTTCTTTAGATCTAGCTGGAGGACTGCAACACCACCATAGGTGACGTCACAGCACTCCAGAACACACCGCATCTTATGGACGTTCGTAAAAATAGATCGCCCCTTGATGCCGCAAGTTTGGTGGTCAGCGACTATTTCCTTGATGACACCTTGGAGTCTGGTGGCTATAACCTTCATAAATATTTTATAATCAATGTTTGTTAATGATATGGGCCTGTAGGATGAGACGAATTTGAGTTTATCTATTTGATCGCTCTTCGGTATTAGAATTGTGTGAGCTTTCCCAAAAGAAGGTGGCAAGGTTTTCTGGTCATACACGTTATTAAAGACGTCTGCTAACAGAGGGGCCCAGTTCGCTTTTAAACACCTTATACCACCAAGCGCTGAGACCATCAGATCCGGGTGACTTGCCCAGGTTCAAATTGTCGATTGCTTTCTCGACTTCCTTGTCGGTTATTTTACCCTCTAGTCCCTCTCTGGTGTCATCATCCACTCGTGGCATACGATGGAGAAAATGAGCTCTAAACCCCTCTACATTGGCTGCCTGAAATGCAAAGAGCGACTGGTAGTGCTCGAAGAAGGCGCGGCCTATGCTCTCGTTGTCGTCAACAACAGTGCCGTTCAATAAAATCTTATCGACGTTGTTTCGTCTTCCGTATGCCTTCTCTAGATCGAGCGCCCTTTTTGTGGGCATCTCCCCTGCCGTTAGTGCATGGGCACGTGCTCGCACAATGGCCCCTTGATACCGCTCCTTGTCGAACTGTTCGAGTTTTTCTTTGACGTTGCGCACGTCGTCTTTATACGCACCAGGCTCCTTGCACTCAAGCGTTATCAGCTGCTTAAGTAGCGTTCTTAAACCCTTTTCTTTCACTTCCTTCTCATATTTTGGGCAGCCGGATCTTTCTATGGCTTTCATTTTAACATTTTGTTTCAAGTATTCCCACTTTTCTAGCATTGTTTCCGATGTATCATCGCGTAATTTTGTAACCATATCGCGTACTGCCTCTACAAATGGCTCGTCGTTGAGTAACTTGGCATTCATTTTCCAAAGATCCCAATTAAACGCATGTCACCTCTTCTCTATACATATGTGACATTTTACAAGACAATGGTCTGGAAAGGACACAGGTACAACGCAATAGTCGTGGCATTTTGGAATCGAATCCAACGAACAGTACATGCGATCCAATCGCGCATGGCTACTGCCCTGATAACGCTTAAAAGTCACTTGACGCCCCCCTTCGAGACACTTAAAAACGTCGTCCAGTTCATTTTCGCCAATTATTTTAGCCAACACATCACTACTTCTATCACGCACTCCGGCATTGTTGACTCTGTCTCTAGCGCTCAGCACACAATTGAAGTAGCCTAATAGAATTACGCGCTTATCACACCGGACATACTGTTCCAGGTTTGAAAAAAATAAAACACGCTCATCCACTGAATTCGGCGCACATACGCACAGTACGCGAAATTCCACATCACTTATGACAAAATCACAAAAAACAATCCTTCCAGACGGACACGAAAACACACTTTGCATCTGCAGCCCAGGCAGCTTCTTTACAAAAAGAAGGCAGCCCCCAGACGTGCCACTTGCATGACTGACCGCAGCAAAATACCTAGTCGTGAAACGTCGCACCATTCTCCCGGTCTCCTCCTCCCCGTCAACTTTAGTTTCCTGGACGGCTAGTACGTCTATGTCGTGGTCAGTCACCAACCGTAGGACCTGACTTTGCCTACGACTAGCCGCCAACCCTCTCATGTTTAACGTGGCGATACTAAGTGACGGTATTGGAGCCATCGTGAACTAAAGAAAAAGTATGCCCGGAGCATGGTGCTTACCCCTCACGACTAGCCCTCGGCTAGTCGCCTCCGGCCGGGACCTTCCGGCTTGCCGGCGTTGTTCGTGGGAGGCGCTTTGTCGCCGGGCGTTCTCTCGGGCGGGATGTTCGGCTTTGGCTTGAAGCCCATTCGCCTCCCATGAGGCGCCTTTGTCGGCGGCCCCTCGCTGAAGCTCGTTGCACCCTCGTCTCGGTCCTTTGTCTCGTCGTGGGGGCGCTTGACTTGGGCTCCAGGAGTCGTGGTCCGGTCGCCGTCGCTGACGGCCTCGTCCTGTTGCATTGCCGACGTGTCGTCAAAGGGTGCGTCTTCACTAACGTCCACCGTCGCCTGATCCTCTGCAGTCGCGTCTTGTGCAGACGCGCTCGGCGTCGCAGCAGCCTCAGCCACCTTGACGTCTGCGTTCCCGGCCAACGCCACACTGCTTGTCGATAGTGGCACCGGGTCTCCGGCTCCTTTGGCAGCGTCCTCCGCCTCCACCACGTCCATGACATGTTCTGCCACAACGTCTGTCGCAGCTGGGCCCGTCACGGCGGCGTACGATTTCACGCAGTCAGCGTCGACGTGGCCAAAACGTCTGCACCGTAAACAGCGGGGGACTTTGCACTTACGGCGGACGACACCATGCCCTGGCAGCACAGGCATTGCATGGGCCGGCCGGGAACAACCACCAAGGCCAGCTCTCCGCCGACGCGGACCTGATGAGGAAGGTCCTCTACTTTGACGCCGCTCTTCAACTTCAGCAGCACGGTCCTTGTGGTTGAGGTCTTTTCTCCCATGCCTTGTACACGCCACCTCTCCCTGCTCACCTCATCAACTTTGCCGAAAGCTGCGAACGCCGTGCGGACATCCTCGTCGGCAACGTCGTATAGGAGCCAGTGAAGCCGAAGCTTCACCTGCTGGTCCTGCGGGTCAACGATGATGCACCGTCGTCCCTTTACTTGAAGTTCCTTGTGGGCGACCAGTCGTTTTGTGGCGGTCGCATCCTTGAGGGTCACCGCCCAGACGTGGTTAATCTGGTACGCCCCTATGCATAACACCTCAGGCAGCAAGCCTGTCGGCAACAGGGCGTCCCTGAAATCCTCGACCTCGTAGGGTCTGGCACGCACATCACCGTGCAACAACACGGTATTAATCGCCACTCGTCCTTGGGGCAGTTGAGGCAGAATAAACTGATATTCGTTATCTTCATCGTTGCGCCTGTTTCCGCGGCCAAAAGTGACCGCTGTCGCTGCCCCAGAAGAGGCCATGATTCTACGACCGTTCAGCTCGGTGGCCGGAAGCAGAATGACTCAGCCATACAGCCACGCTTCCAAGGGTTGCATTCATGCGAACCATATGATTGCGTTCGAGCGGCCTCGGTGAAAGAAACCACCTAGAAACGCGGTACGCGCGAGCGGCGCAGCGTGGCGCCAGCGGTAAAACGCTGTACCTACTAGCAATTGGAGTGTTGCCCCCCGGCTACGCCCCTGGCTGTACATCCCTTCAGGAGAAGCATCGCCTCACGTCGCCCGGTAAATTCCTCGCTGGCGTAACCTATTAGATGCGAAGCAGCTTTAAGGGGGCTTTGTCCTTCCCGGCTTCCGTCCCGCGGCGTCCCACGCATCCCACAGCGCATGCGCGTCCCCTCCCCCTCTCTCTCTCTGCTCTCCTACGCTTCCCCCTTTCTCTCCTCTAGGAATCCTTTACTCTACGGAGCGGCGCGCACGACAGGTGGTGCGACAGCTGCATACTCCGCTGGGGGCGCCACGGTAGTTCCGCGGTATGAAAGTGACGGAGCGCGCGCGCCTCATTCTCTCTCCTGTGCAGCGCCGCGATGAGCGCTCGGGCCGCTGCCGCGAAACGGGAGCGGCGACGTGGCGATCCCGAACTTCGGGCTCGCGAAGCCGAAAGGAAACGTCAACGGCGGCAAGCGGACCCTGAACTCCGGGCTCGGGAAGCCGAATCGAAACGTCAACGTCGTGCGGTGGATCTCCCGCTCACGCTAACCATCTCCCCGCTGCTTCGCATCCACACGTGGTTCCCTTCAGCGGGAGATGGAGTAATTTTTTCTCCTGGCCCGTACCTCCTCGCCCGTACTCTTTCTCCTCCTTTTTCATTCTCCTCTACCCTCCACCGCCGAGGCGCGGGGTATCCAAGGCCGACGCTACAGTGGCTACCGACGCCGAGGCGCGCGGTAGGCGGGGACGCAATAGGGTGCCTCGATGCCAGCGCCGCCGATCAGGGTGGTGCCATCCTTTGACCGCACCCGCGCCGCCGCTTTCTCGCTGCGACGCCATCTTGAGTCACAGCGAGCGGTTGCGAGTGCTTGGTGCCGGTGCTTAGTTCGAGACACAGTGCGCGCGGATGCTTCGCTGACGCTTCTACTTGCTGGAAAGTGTTCAGCCGCATGAATTACAAGCTTGTCAAGTGCATCGAGTCGACATGACGGGCTGTTGTGTTCCCAAGTGCACCGGATCGACGCGTAAAGGGCTTCGTTGTTTACGCTTCCCCCGGAACCCAGAGCGAAGGAAGAGATGGGAAGCCCAAGTAAAGCGGTATCACTGGAAGGCAACGGATAGCTCCTACATTTGCGAGGTAAGTGTCAAGAAAGTTTAGACTATCGCATCGTGTTTTTCATAAATAAGAAAGTATTCTCTGATCCTCGCTCACGTACTACCTACGTTCGCTCACGAACTAAGCACTGCACCGATGCTGTCTGAGCAGCCTATGGTTTGCGAACGCGCGTCGCATAGGCTTTTGCCGTTTTGATCAGCGCAGTCTATGCGAGTAGCACCCTTATTTTAAGAACTGACGAAAATGCTTCGCCGCGAAATAGCCTTACATTAGCTACAAATCGTCATGTAAACCACCTATTTTACTTTTTCACGGGAAGCACACATCGTGTTTCTTGTTTCTTTTTTTTTCCTGTTTTTTTTTTTTTCGCTACTGGTTATTTGGGACTAAAGAACGCAGTGCTTCTTCTGGGGAGAGCGGCTGTTGTGTACGTGGCAAGCGAAGCATTGTGATGTTCTCTGATTTCTCAGCAGATATCTTGCGGATCTCAGGTTGTTACGTTATATAGCTGATTTTTTAGACGAATATATTTGTAGCGTGGTGCTCGTAAGCCGATGGTCATTCGTGCTCATTCCCGATCGTAGTGGGTACTGTGACGGTCTTTAAATGCCTGTGCATGGTATGCCCAGGTGTAGTAGAGTTAAGGGGCATCATGGGACCAAAATGTTTCGGCGCTTTCTGGCATGGTGTCTGTTGTAGCCTGTGCATTTCTTCGAAACGTGTGAAGCGAGGTAATACAGCATTACTTCTGCGAAAATTTATTTTTAAGCACTGTAATGGGTTCTCTAGCTGTATTTACAAGGCAACTTTTCATATCAATAATCACTTTTGTTGTTTTACTTGTACTTAGAAACACTTTGAAGAGGACCAGTACGAGGGAAATCGACAGGATGGGCGCCGTCTGTTAAAGTCAACAGCCTTACATCATCATGGACTATATTTTCGAAGTGAAAAACATTGCTAATCTGTATTTGACTGTCTTAGTTTCATTTACGGTTTTCGTACGCGATATGTATGCAGTTTTGTTTATTTTTTCAATGTAGTTATCAGTGTTCTAATGGTTATTTATAAAATCTTTTGTACTCGCCATCGATGTGTTTGGCTGATGCGACGTATTCGATGGTAGCTGATGTATTCTGGCTGGATATCTTGATTAATATTACCCGCGGTTGCGTTTTCTTGTTTGCATTCTTGTTTTCGATTTATATTGTGTGTAATAAGGTTGATGTACTCACTTGAACACCCCTCCCCCCCCCATATAATGAATAAATTAAAAAAAACTCTCACTATCCCGAATTGTGTGTCGAGCCTACCTTACGAATTTTTTTTATCTCGTCTTTCCACATAACCTTCAGGCTCCACACAGTACATATAATTTTACATGTACATATCTCTTTCATGATTGATTGTACTAGACATTATAAGTAAATGTATTTTGTGCATCGTTTGGTTTCTTGTGTGTACTACGCAAGTTGACACAGACAAGTTACGTTACATGTTTCTCTACAGCACTAACTAAACCTTATTTTCACATCGCAGTTATTTTTACACCAGCTTAATCCTGTCAGCACACAGTTTTGTGGGCAAAAAAAAAGCAAAATTGCGCGTAGATATCGTCAAATAATTGCAACGAACGCGAAGAGCACGCGCAACGCAAGGGAAGCTAACCGCCGTGCGCGAGTGGCTGGCTACGGTAAAGGAGGCGTGACGTGTAAACCAAAATACAACAGCGAAAAAGAAAAACTTCCACACACAGGGAGTCGCAAACCTTATATACCAAGCATCGAAGCGAAAAAAAAAAGTTGCAGTGGCTTAGCTCGGCTATGCCAGGATATACGTAGCGTTAGCAAAGGTTCAGCTGATTTCGGGATCCGATGAGTCAAGCTTCTCCGTTCTTCTGCGCTGTTGAGCAGCATTTGCGCTCTCCTTCTCCATGGCTATACCACACTGGCAAACGCCAGTCAGAAGCGCAGCGGCTCCAGCGCAAGTGTCAGACGGCAACTGCACAGCGAGCGCGCGCCGGCGCCAGTGCGTCTACCACGGCTACGACGTCACTCCTCTGGAATGCGCAGACCGGCGGCGGTGAGTCGCGCGCGGCGGCGGCGGAGTGCGCGAGAGGTGCCGGCTCCGGTGGCTCCGGTGCTCAAGCCGTGTGACATCACTGATCCTTGCGCATGCGCAGCACGGCTCTTGATGTGCCGCGCGATACGGGCTTGGCTAGGCCAGTGTAGCTAACGCTACAAAATAGTGCGTATTTCAAACATACACACGGCATGTTAAATGTAAATTGAATTAGGCAACTTGGGGCATGTTCCCGGCGCCATACATTTACGTCTTGGACCTTCGACGAGTTAACGGCTATAGGTTATAAAGATGTGCAGATGCGATACCGATAAAAAAATCCTCATCAAGGCAAAGCGCTTGGAAGTGCGCCGCGAGTAACACTATTTATGAACGCAAGCGTAGCTGAGTCTCAGCTCGTGTGACTCAATATGGCGGCGCCAGCGGGGTTGTCTCCACCCTGGACGGCGGCGCTGGGCATCGAGGCACCCTAGGACGCAAGCGTCTCTCATTGGCGTTCCGAACTATTCGTAGGCGGGGTCACTCATTTCTCGACGTTTTCACGAGGGCGCTTCCGACGGTCTGGCGTGGAGAGTAGGTGTCAGTGTTGCCTGTTCGGTCTGGACTGTGAGCTTGCCTTGCGCTTGCCTTGCGGAGTGGTAGCTTTTATTCGATGTTTCCGTTTATTTTTGTCACGAATGACTTACGCTCGTAAATAATGGCATATATACTCATCAAAAGGCTACAGGCCAGCACTGTGCAGTTTATGAGTGCACAAACAACCAGCGGAAAATAACGATTTTGGGGACTAAGTGTGTCCACAACACAGCACTCCGCGAGACCACTGCCTGTTCACTGGTATGTTCACGCTTCACCGGTTTCCTGCATCACCTAAGGACTTGGCATTTCAGTCTAATGTGAACCAATGCACACATCAGTAAAATAACGCATTTTGGTAAACTCTTTTCGGCACATTTCCCAATACGTTGCGAGAATTGTCAGCTCTTCGATGCAATGTTTTCTGGTATGTAGTGGCAGAGGCTACATTTGTTATTCTTTCAATCAAGACTTCATACCAGTGCTTAATACGGGGGTCACACGGCGCACTTTTGATCGTGATCGAGCCCGATATGGGTCGAATTTCTTGGTCGCGATTGGCTTCTTTGCTCAATCTGCGGAAGGGAGCCAATCGCGGTCGAACATTCCGATCCATATCGGTCTCGATCGCTATCAAAAGTGGCCGTGTGACACCGGTATGAGACAAATTGGCGCACTCTGCGAGAGAACTAGTCGGTAAATACACTTCGCAACGATCTGGAAAAATCGTGTCCTATGGAAGATGTATGCAGACCTGTGTCCACCAAAACATTGTCTCTGCGTTCACACGCACCCTGCGCGGCCCTGCCCATAAAGGTAATTAACTTCGACAGTGTGGTGCTGCATCGAGCTCACCCATCTTTGAGCGTTGTCTATGTGCTTGGGCAGCAAGAGAATGCAAAAACTAACGTGTCAACCTCATCAGCGCGGCCTAGCACCAGTGCTAGACTTCGGGAACCGTAATGCGCTAACTGTGCGTGGCGTAGAAACGCGCTAAATGAGCACGCGCAAGTAAGAACGTAAAAAAACGGTATTCGCATGGGTACGCGGACAATAGCATCATGCTTACAAGAATAACAGTAACGAAAAAAATTAATTATTCGCACAGTCGATCAAGTGAAATACTTACGTGCGTGCAGTGACCGCTTCGCTGACCACTAAGCGCTTTTCACTCACGGTCAGTAGTGGTTTACAGTGATATGCATATGTACTTATTCGACAATTGTTAACACTCGACATTACTTTATTATGAACATAGCACAGTGAGACGGTGTAAGGGAAACAATAGAAAGAGCAGAGTTGGCCCTAACGCTGCAATATTTTTGGCTTATTTCGCTTCAGAGATAGCGCACACGAACAATTCTTGCCGTATGCGATATCTTCAATACAAACTTCGCGCACGATCTACGTTAAGGTTCACCGTGAGCGAAGCTTGTTCCAAATTCAGACATTCGAAAGAAAAGCCATTCCAGGTAAACAAACGTAAAATATATGTAAAGGAATATATCTTTATAACAAGTCTTGTTATAATCCCTATTGGGATTGACAGTGTGTATAAATAATTAAATACTAAACATAAAAATGTAGCACCTGGGCTGTATCAGTTGCGCTGGCATCTGTGATCACTGTCGCGCGTCGTTTCGCTGCAGGTATCGCGCTACTCGATCGCCACGCTTATGCTTTGACATTTGGTTATAAGCACCCTGCACCGCACCAGATGCAATAAATTTTGCATGATTGAGCTGTTCAGTTGCGTCGGAAACGTATGGAGTAACCACCGCATATCTATCAAGCACTGACACCCGTCGTCGGGCCGCCGGAGCCTGGTTCTAAGCATTGGCCGACAGCTACGTACGCGCCTGCTTTCGCTAAATGAGGCAACCCTCAACCGCGAAACGTATAATGGTGATCAGATTCAATCGACGATACGGTCACATGTGCCCTGCAATAACAACGAAATATACCGCTGATTAGCACGCCAGGTCTCGACGAAGCAGACGCGGATGCCGCCGCTACCGACGACGAAACACCACATCCACTGGCTGGGCTTGCTTTGCCATGGCACACTACACTGAGCGTTCACGCGAGCACGTGAAACATGTAACAAGTCAAGCGGCACAAGACAAGCGAAGCGGAAGAAAACAATCGAAATAATACGCGGCGAATATCACACAACCGATGTGCGGCCGGCCTGCTCTCGCAAGGCGCACAGTCCAAAATGGCGGCATAACATGTTCTGACGCTAGACGTCGCCCGTGTCGGCAAATGGCGCTGCTCAAACGTCAGTTTGTGAAGAGGTCTATAGTGATACTATATTCTAGTTCACTATAATCACGTCGCAAGGACCTTGAGCCTGATCGCTCAGTCTCGCGGCGCCCCGGCCGGGCTGTCTGTGCGTGCACTTGAGCGCAAGCGACAGGCTGAATCCAATTATCGCTGGATGGCAGGCTGTGGAATCTCAAGCAAAGGCAAAGCTGGCTGCTGAGACACCGGAGCAAACGGAGGCCAGATGAGCACGTTATAGAGAACAAGCGCGGAAGCGTGCATTAATGAAACACTGTGTCTTTGCAGAACCAAGCCAAACAGACCTTTCGCTCGTGATAACTACGTTTACAAGGGTTAAAGATCAGCCAATTTTTTCTTCTATTCCAGCGCGGCCGTAGCCAGGCTCAGCGCGCTACTACGCCCACCTGCTGGGCGCGTTAGTGTTACATAATACATAGTGCCAGTAAGCGCTGACGCACATATATAATAGGGGCTCTGTTGCATGGTTGTTTACGCACTAACGAGATATAACAGCCGCTAAACGTCAATGCGTTTTTTTTTTTCATTTTTTTATTATAAAGAATTTTTTCCCCAGCAATACAGAAACAGGCTCCAGGATTGTGGAATGTGAGGTTTTAACGTCCCCAAGCGACTCAGGCTATGACTGACGCCGTAGTGTATGGCTCCGGATTAATTTATACCGCCCCGGTTTCTTTAACGTTCTCTGACATCGAGCAGCACATGTGCCTTTTTTGCCTTTCGCCTCCATCAGAATATGACCGCCGCGGCCGGGATCGACCTTCGCTGAGTGAACATTCCTGATGGCCAGGCACACTTGTAGTGCGAAGAGTTGTGTGCATGACTAATGGACAGACTTTATTACGGTGTGCGTTTGTGGCGATGGTTTATGAATGGAAACGGTATTGGGTGATATGATAGGCACATGTGCCGCGCGATGCCAGAGCCTAATCTAACCCCCCGTCCAACCTCGCGGAACGTTTTAATCGCACTGTGAAGTCAATGCTCACGGCTTTTGCCAAGAGCCAGAATGATTGGGCAGACCACCTGAACGAACTCGCGCTTGCCATTCGGATGGCAGAAAACCGTTCCACAGGGCTGCGATCGCGCAAACAGCTCGCTTTTCCGTTCCTTCGCTTGCCCTCTCTGGATTGAACGGAATTGTGATTGCGTCAGCGGCCGTCAGAGACAGCGGGGCGGTACCGCAGATTTCCCACTTTGTGACGTAGCAGTCAAACCGAACGTGCGGAAAGCGAGCTGTTTGCGCGATCGCCAGCCCAGGTTTCTCCCCCGCTTTCCTCACTTCTGGACGCGAACTGGCGAATCCGCTAACCATTGTTGCGCAGCGCCAAGCAGGGCTTGAGTATGCGCCAGGGGACCTTTCCTCATACGCAGAGCAGCTTCGCGCCTGGCTTAACCGCGCTTTCTCTAGAGCGAAGGAGAGCTTGGGAGCCACCCGAGCCCAGCAGAAGGCTCAGTATGACAAAAGCCACCGCGACGTCTGCGTTCAGGCTGGTGACTTGGTGCTCAAACGCAACCACGCATTTAGTGACGCCAGCAGCAAAGGATTTTCCGCAACGTTGGTTCCTAAATGGCTGGGGCTTTACCGAGTGCAGAAACGACTTTCACCACTTGTGTATCAGCTGACCGATCCTCAAACGGTGAGAACCAGGGGTCGCGTTCACATTGCCGACTTGAAAACCTGTGATTGCAGGCCAGACTAGCCGGTGCCCTAGCCCAGTGATCTCGGGTCCGGGAAAGAGAGCACGTCCGGTGTTTCCAACCGCTTTCGGCCGCCGCATCGGTACACCCTCAGATGACGACCGCCATTGTGAAGTCGCCATCGCATTTCCAGACCTTTCTGGTAAAATAAACGCTTTACTCCTGCTTTCTGCCTTTGTGTGGAGCGAGCTTCTTTTTTAACAGCGGAGCTGTTTAAGCCGGCCGTAATGTGTGCCGCCTGCCACTGCGTTGCCTAGCAACCACCTCGCGCACTATGCTCGGGAGAGAAAAAGAGAAAATGAGAGCGAGAGAGAGAAACAAATTGTAGCAGCACCAATAAGGCAGCGCGCATAGGTGCTGCCGACGCCATCCGCGCTTCTCCGTTTCCCCGCATTAGCGCCGAACGCTCGCGGTGTCCGTGACTGAAGCAGGCGTCTCTGGCGGCGGCTCGGCCGAGCTCCCACCAGCTGCGCGCTACTGCGCATGCGCCGTGACGTCATCCCGGCGTGTCGACTGCTGCGCGCCACCCGTACACTGTGCATAGCTTTCGCCCCACTTCCCCTACGTGTGCTCGGACTGCAAGTGCTTCGCGAGGGGTTCCCCGATGCCATGGAGCACGAGGAAATTCTTATACACTTCGTATAACTTAGCATCACTTGGCATTACTTCGTACAACTTAGCATCACTTCCAGGACCAGCTAGGAACCGATCAGCTCCGCTGTATCTTTAGCCTTGCGCCACTAGTCCAAGCTACCCCGAATTTTTCTTTCGAGATTTCCCGCATAGAGGTCAGCGCACCACGGTTCCAGCCCGCCCTGTATAGACTTCAAGAAACGCAAACATCTTTCCTTTTGCCTTTTGTTCAGTGCCTGTATTTCTTCTTGTCTGTATACTGGCTTCAGTCTCCTTCGTGGACATAGTGTTGTTTTCAAAGTGCCCCCGCTTTTTATTCCACATCGTCATTGTATGTAGCTGTATAGGGACGCTTGGTGCGCTCATTCTTATTGCCGCCTCGTCTTTGAGACTAGCTACGTAAGTGTGGGGAAAGCGGGGGCCTTTGGAGCGTCACACGAGGGGTTTACCTGCGCCGGGATCCGTTGCAAGCCCGAAGCGCCGCGGGTGCCTTTTGTGCGCGCGTGCAAAAGGGGTGGACCACCGTGTCCAGCTAGCTTCGCGACCCTCCATCCTCAGCCTTCCATCTCTTCTCGGCCATTCTGATTCCCGTCACAGTCTTTGCCAGCGCTGCTACTGCCAGTTTCTCGGGAGCGTCGTCTCGCCGTCGTTCCCACTCTCGACAGTCGTCTTCGTCGGTACGTCGGGTCGCCGCCCACTCACGCTCAACGTGACCGTTTCTTCCCGTCGCGCCACCGCCGCAACCGACGCTGGGGTGGACGGCCAGGCGCTCCAGCGGCCAGCCACAAGGATACTCCCTGCTCCGAAGACTGTCGTGCCTGCCACACCTGCGGAGACCACCTGGACGTGCCAGGAAGGTGTATCGGCACTCCTTTCTCGGCGAAGGCCACACAGCGCAGAATGGAGCCGACACCCTGTGCCCTTTAAACGCTCACCTGCCCCTCGATGCTGCGGTAAGCAACGTTACTCGAGAAGCTAGTCTAGCAACGTTGGCAGGAAGCGCGGGACTCTTGTCATTCACCACAGCCACTACACCGGCGGATGCACCCGGAGGAGAGGAGGAAGAGTGCGGCGGGTGGTCTGGCGCGGCGACGGCGCTGACGAGCTGGCCCAGTTGTGCCGGCAGACGATGCGGGAGGAACCTGGCTTCGCAGCGCTCGTTCTTCAGAGGGCTGCAGATGACGCAGCCAACGGGGAGCAACAGATTGTTCCGCAGGCTGAAGCGAAATCTGACGTGGTGGCTGTGGTATCGTGCCTCGCACGGTGAGGCGGCCGGACGCGAGACCTACGTGTTGAGGCCTAACGGCCGGGACGCTGAGCGCCGCAGAGAAACGCTACGACTTCTTCTGTTGGGGACGAAGCGGTAAAGTGAAGTCGCCAACTCTTGGAAAGACTCTCCTGGCTACTGTCGTCGGTCTCTAAAGGTAATATAATAGACGAGGCTGTTTGTGCTGTCTTCGTAGTGCTTGTCCAACAAGGGATGATATCTTGGAATTGTAGAGCAGCGGGTCCACTTGCGACGTCAAGTCGTAACACAGACGCTGACCCTCGAAACCCAAATTCGACAGCAATACAGCTTTCTTCCTCTCCTCCGGTAGCGTATCGCCTCCGGCTGCCTGCAAAAAAGTGTGGAACGAACGTTTCCACGTGAGCCAAGTTACGGCAGGAGTACCCAGAATAGGCAGAAAAGGCGGCGGCGGAAAAGCGAACGCCATGGTTGAAGCAGAGCAAGTTGTAACGAAAATCGTTTACCTCGTCGCCAAGTTGTGGTATCGGGCCTCGCACGGCGAGGCGGCCAGACCCGAGACCTACGTGGTGAGGCCTAACGGCTGGGACGCTGAGCTCCGCAGTGAAACGAGACTTCTTCTCTTGGGGACCAAACGACGACTCAATTTATTCGGAGAGGGGCAAGGGATGAGCGTTCGCGTTGATTACAACACTAGGCGCAGCGGGGCGCCCGTGGTCAGGATCAATTCGAAACCGAATATAACAGTGGACACTGACCAAGTGCATGCGGTTGTCTTGGGCTAAGATCTCGGGACTGAACGGGAACGCTCCGGAACGTTTTTGTCCTTGTTTTATTTTCTATATGGGAGCTTTATTTTGTTGTGTGCGTGTGTTTGTCTGCGTGCGTATGTGTTCGTGTAGCAAACATTATTTTTATTGCGATAGCAATTATATGGACACTCCAAGCGGATTTCGGCCGTCGCCGTCGCCGTGAAGTTCCGTATAAAGTCCAAGGGCGATCAAATCGTCGCCGCGCACCGTATGCTGTATGTGCGAGTGAAAGCACGACGAATCGCTCCGCGGCCAAATTCTACAAGGAGTCGCGTCAACAAGAATGCGTGATAGACTTCTCTACGAGGGACCATCGTTGACGCTCAAGAAAGCGGAAGAAATTGGGCAAAGCATTCAACAAGTTCACAAGCAAGTTCAAGTTTTCACCGGGTCTACAGTACCGCGCGTTTCTTCTCCGCGGCAAGATGGCGTCGCCAACCATCGCCTTACTCGGCCGGGTGCTGAAGATGGCGGACCTCACCAAGCTTCATCTTCGACCAGACGAGTCAAAGATGGCGCCCGACGACGGCGGAAAGTCGCGATCAGGGGAATTCGACCAACATGGCGCTCGGCAAGAATTTTCCATGTCCAGTCAAGACACTACTGTCCATTGCTACCGCGGTGTGGATCACCTCAGCACATAGCGTCCGATCCAGGCTGTCCGGCTACGCACGTTATCTGCCGCGCGTACAAAAAATTGAGCATGCAAAAAGCGCGCGAGGGACGCGCGCTTTCACGGAGAGCGAACGCACATCGGAGAGCAAACGCGACGTCTTCCGTCGTGCGAAGGGCCGTGGGAGGATGGGAGGGAGGGAGGGGCGTTTACCTGCCGCGCCAAATGCGTATCTTGCGACCGGGCGCAAGGGGAACTGGCGTCTTAATCTCCCACGCGAAAGCAGGAAAGTGGGAAGGCAGCGCGGGAGTGAGGGGGTGCGGCTTCTACTCTGCCAGAAACTGCGTACTTGTACTTTGCGCGTCTGCGGGCTGTCGCGCGCACCGCATCTTGAAAGCGATCTCCACACGGCTCTTACCTTTGTATGCGCTGTGCTTTCGCCGCTTAGTTTCCGTTGAAGCAATAGACCGCACGAACCTTCGGTTGCTGCTGCCACCGCGCTTGCTCACGCCAGCGTTTCGACAGTGGTTGTCTGCGGTCATCGAGTGCGATCTATTCATGTTTGCTTGTGCACGCTGACACCATGCTTGTTAATTGAGTTAGTAAGCGAATATGTCCAAGTTTATGCAGCCGATAAACCTACTATCCCTACTCCGTATAGGTCTCTACTAATTTGCTATCGCAACTGATGCTTCGCCTTTAGAGCGAAACTGTAATTTTTTATCCTAGCGGTCTTTTGGGACAGTGTTTTTGTACCCTTCCTGAGTTATTTGGTTGTACGTAATTTTCATATTTTTCTGCAGGTGCTATTATAATTATGATATGCGTGTATCTGCCATGTTTGTAGTGTATTTATTTTTTTAACTTGTGTGTTTAAGGGATGGAACGGACGGTGGAGGTTAGCCGCGTCCTTGCTAATACGGGGGTTTTTCCTTGGCATTACATGCCACCGGCTTATCTCAGCCGGTAGGGACATTTAAGGGGAGAGAGAGCTTTCGCCTTGCTCCTTAATATAGGTGCGGTTCGCGGCAGCCTTCCCTCTTCCATGGCGGTAAGCTCATCTTTGCTTACCGCTGCATTGGGTGATCCGCACCCGTCGTGGAGCGGCGTGCACATATTGCGCGTATCTAGCAGCTCTGCGCCAACGAAGTTTGTACTCCGTGCTTCGCGCTCGGGGAGTGGAGCTGGGCCTCACTCGACACCAGCATCGGCTGAGTAATCAAACAAAGCGACATTCGCGAGAGTCGTCAATAATGACGACTCCTTGAAGCTAGAAGACATGGCACGGCAAGCCGATCACACGGGTCCTCGGCTCGGTACGTACATTAGCAATGCGAAGGCAGTTACTGCCTCAGGTTGGGCGCCAAAATGGCTCGCTCTACGTCTCCCCGCGCGGCGTCGGTAAATCGCCCCAAAAGCGGGCATCACGACGTGGTGCCACGGCGTGCGACGATAGACGCACCGCAGGTTAGAGCACCGTGCCTAAAGGCCTGGCCGGCTCTTGCCGTACGTATGAATCTCGCTCCCAGGAATACGAGACTTCCAGGACAGTCAATTCATTTATTACCCAGAACACTGCGTCAGTAAATACAAAACTGCACTTAAAGGCACGAAGCACACTCAGCGGGCCGCGATGGCTGGGGAAGGCAGGTTCCGCGCCGCGTCGAACAATGGTTCGCACATGCGGGCCGAGATCTGTTCGCAGACACCACCTATAGAGCTCTCCGCCACCGACTCTGGTCAGTGACGGACACGCAAAATGTGACGCACCGCATGGGCGGTACGCAGAGCCACTCAGCAAGCCACACTGACGCAAGCTGGCAAAGCAAGTCCCAAGGCCGGGTGATCGCTCCCGTACCCTGGTCTCGTGACCGGCGCTCGTCCTTCCCGCGGCTCGACTCCCGTGCGCCGCGACAACGCTGCCCAGCGAGGGCTTCTTCCCTACACGTCACGACCCAATCGGACGCCCCGTGACGCGGCGCCCGGGAAAACAGCGCGGGGTCGAGGGACAGGCATTCGGGGGTCGCAGGCTCGTTCTAGCGAATGATCCCGGAGGCACGGCAACGACTGCGCCCGGCAGACCGCAGGAACTCCCACATCCCCACAAGGGTTAGCGATAAACTGAGATACAAACAAGTAACGAGCGGAGTATTGTGCAACCACCACGAAGTTCGCTTGAGCATATACTGGCATGCAAAGTGTCTTAAGGCGCGCATCTAGCATATGGCGCCGACAACGCGCGCAAATGACTAGAGTGGGCGTGTAGAATGAAAGTTTGCTCGGCGCAGTACGTAACACCGGAGCTCCTTCGTGCGGCAGATCTCCAGACGTGCACCGGAGAACGAAGGCGTGAGGATGAAATCAAATCAGGTTTATTTTTCCATAAAGAAATGGATGGAGGCCTGAGCAAAAAGTGAAAACTAGTTCACTTGACAAAGGCTCAGGCCCCCGTTTACATGGCAGACAGCAGTCATGACCAGAAGAAGAAAAAAGAGGAAAAAATGCGCATAGGGAAAAAAGCACATAGTTATACAATTTTAGTTGCAATTATACAAGTGTGATAAGAATATAATGAGATGCAAGACAGAATAACACAGTAATATAATGTAATATATCACTGTAATATAATATTATTACCGTGATATAATGGGATGCAAAAGAAAATGTAACGCACATAATGTAAATCAATGTGATTTGAGACAATTATACAAAATATAGATAATATAAATACAAGGTGTCCTACAGTTGCATAATAAAAAAAGCACGTAAACTTTTTTTATTTACATTTTCTATGTTAATCTTGTTCTCATGCAGATAATTCAGGCGAACAGGAAGAGTGTGTCGAAGCATTTGCGTACCATAAGATGTTCGAGAATACGGCACGCTCCATATATCTGTATTACGTGTAGGGTAAATGCGTGCCCTCAATGTTAACTGAGCAATAGACTCTAGCATCTTGTCAGGGGTGATAATATTTTGTTTGTACTTTATTGCCAGCGTATATGCGTAAAGACTTGGAACGGAGATAAGGTTAAAGCGCTTGAAAAGGGGTTCTGTATGTGCGTAGAAAGGCTCACCAGCTATGTGTCGAAGGGCTTTCTTTTGAAGCGTATGCAGGCGGTTTATGTTTGTTAAGGTTGTTTTACCCCAAACAAGCAAGCAATAATTCAAGTGAGAGGCAAACAGCGCGTAGTAGATCAACAATTTAACACCAGACGGTAGAAAGAAATGGAATTTTGCTAATATGCCGACAACCTTTGATACCCGAGTAATTATATGATTGATGTGGGTATCCCAAGACATGTTTTTATGAAAGTATACTCCAAGTGTTTTAATTGAGTCAACCACCTCCACAGCAGAATTGTTAAGAACAAGATTTCCTGTTAGCGCGGTGGTCGATTGTCTTGGAGTGAAAAGAACGACTTTGGTTTTGTTAACATTTATTTCCAATGAGATAAGAATGCTCCATGTGCTCAAATTTTCAAGGCATTCATTTATGTCAAGTTGAAGCAATTTGCAATCAGTATGACGAAATAAATGTGTTGTGTCATCTGCATACATAATGTATGTTGGTTTCCGGTTTATGCAAGTGATATCATTGACATAAAAATTGAACAACAATGGCCCAAGAATACTCCCTTGGGGAACCCCAGTGTTTATCGCTTTAAGTGTAGATAAAGTATCATCTATAGCAACACTTTGCATGCGGTATGATAGATAGGAAGTTATGAGTGTTAAAGGCAAGCCTCGTATTCCATAAAGTTCCAGTTTATTTAGCAATGTTCTGTGGTTTAGACGGTCGAATGCTTTTGAAAAATCAATGTAAAGCCAGCTATCAGTTCCTTTTCTTCAAAGGCTCTTAGAATGATTTCTTTTTGAGCTAAGAGCGCTTGTTCAGTGGACCTCCCCTTGCGAAAGCCATATTGAGCGGTGTTTATTAGATTGAATTTTGTAGCAAAGTTTGAAATTCGGTCATGCATTATCTTCTCCAAGCCCTTAGAAAACACGGGCAGAATAGAAATTGGGCGGTAGTTCGATAAGTTGTGTTTGTCCCCCCCCCCTCCCCCCTTTAAAAATTACAATCACTTTGGACACTTGCATCTTTTTAGGGAAGTCTCCCGTAGAAAGAGTCAAATTAAAGATATGAGTAAGTGGTGCTGAGATTAGGTCAAGCGAGTATTTAATAGGTTTTATTTGTATGCCATCTATATCGCATGACGTGGTATTGCTTAATGAAGCGAATATCGCCTGAGCCTCTACTTCATTAGTTGGTTTAAGATACAAGCTGTTTATGCTTCTGGGGACCGTTTTTGTAGCATCAGGGTGGTAAGAGCTATGGACCATATTTACAAAAAAGTCATTAAAGGCTTCTGCAAGGTTGCAACCACAAATAGGCTTGTCATTTAACATTACTTCAGTAGTCTTTTGAAGTGCACAGGGCCGGTTTAAAAGTTCGTTGATTTTCCTCTATACAACATCTCCTTTTACATTATGATCATTGTGGAAAAAATTGAACAGGTAATGGCGCTTTGCATTACGTAGCAGAGAGTTAGTTTTGTTCCTGTGGAGTTTAAAGTTTTCCCAGTCAGCCGGATTACGTGTAGTCAAAAACTTTTTGAAAAGATTATCTTTCTTTTTTATCATTTTGAGGCAGTGGTTTGTTATCCAAGGTTTTCGTGACCGGTTTGCTTTTCTGATTGAAACTAAAGGGAATGATTGATCATACGGCTCCTTAAATAACGATAGGAATGCTGCGTATGCCTCGTCAGACGTCTTTGAGGTATACACAATATCCCAAGCTATATTATTTAAGCTAGTGCGGAAATTTTCTAATGTATTTTGATTGATGTTTCGAACCTTGCGATCAATAGAAGATCCTTTTCTGACAGCTTGGTAAGATTTGTTGAGCAAAAAAATCGGCAAGTGGTCACTGATGGGTGCAGTTAGAACGCCTCCTAACGTGTCATTTGGATCTAGGTTAGTAATAAAAAGATCAAGTAGTGTGGTTGAATTAGGCGTTATACGTGTAGCCGCTTTGATTACATTAGTGAAGCCATGTGACTGCAATACTGTTTCAAAAATGTGCTGCGATGTTGATACCTTTGACATGTATGTTGAAATCACCACCAAGGATAAGTGTCAGTTTATTTTGGTTTGCATAATTAAGTAAATTATCAACATGATCAAAGAAGGTGGATAAACTTCCGTCAGGTGGTCGGTACATCACCGCAAAGGCGAATTTTCTTTTTTTACACCTCACGACAAGGCTTTCAGTGTCATTGGTAATAAAAGAAAACGTGTCGAGCAATTCGCACTCAATGGATCGCTTTATGTGCATTAGTAAACCACCTCCACGTCTGGTTGTCCGGTTTAAAAAAAATGTTGTGTGGTCTGTATCCATTATGACATCAGTTTCTGACTCGAACCAAGCTTCAGTTAACAATATGATATCAAACTGGAAATGAAAATTTTGCAATAGCACTTTTAATTCATCTTCTTTATTACGTGCGGATCGCATGTTTAAGTGAAAACACGTGAAACCTTTTACTTTCTCATAGACGAAAATCTTATTCAAGTCATCACAGTGTGTCATCATTTTGGATCCGGCTTTTTTGCTTAAGGACTGCTATTTGAAATCTACTGAATCTTGTCAACATCACGAGTGTTTCGTACATCGAGTATGTTAGCTTGTTCATCTTTGCGAGCTAGTATTTTCCTGTCTTTCGTCCAGACAAACTTCCCTCCACAAGCTTTCTTCTTCTCAATTGCCATCTCCAACAAACGCTTCAAAGATGGACAGAGATGCTCATTCACATAAATTGAGGAGCTAGAAGTGTGACCGAGGTCAGTCATTGTTAGGCGAGACTTTCTGGCCTTTTGAAGAAGCGAGTCACGTTTGCGCCTGCTCCTGAACTGTACTACAATGTTAGGGCAAGAGCCCTCAATACGAGTTTTCACTCGATGCACTGCTTCGATGTCGTCCGACGTAACTGGCTCATTTAGCAATGTTCCAATCTGACATACAGTCGTTGCGAGGTTCTCATTTTCCTCCTGGATTACTCCTTTTATTTCGATGTTGCATTTTCTAGAATATTGCTCGCTCGATCACCGTCATTCTCTGGTCATGTTTCTCGAGCTCCTTTTTTAGGTTTTGACAGTCACTCATCAAAGTTTCATTGGATTTTTTCAGAACCTCATTTTCTTTCTCCAACGATTTGTTCTTTTCCACCACTTCTTCAAACCGTAAGTTGAAGTCTTGAAGGCTTTTTTCAAAGTCCCTTAGTTGCTTTCTTACATCACGTTCAAGTTTGCTTTAAAACTCCTTCAGTTCTTTCCTGAATTCCTCTTTGAATTCATCAAAGCGTGCACCCATACTGTTCTCTACAAGTTATGCGCATGCAAGAAGACAGTTACTGGCAGCAGCGAGTTCGGCCGAACAGGGCACCAGATGAAATATGAAAGCGTCGATGCCCTAAACAAATGTGAGCTTCAACGTTCGAAGTTACCTGTGAAACGCGTTGTTTCGTACCTAGTTCAAAATGCACTGTCCGTGGTACCTGCTGACAAAGAAGGAGGCTTTGCGGTATTTTCACGTGGTGGCTATGACAGAAAAGCTAATGAAGCGATAACAGCCGTGTTCAATGAACACAAAGAAATTTTGCTGGCGAATGTTAAGAGCTGAGCCGTCGCGATGTGCCGGGACATGAACCTAGATAAAGTATTGAAAGGAATGGAAAAAAAGCAAGAATAATAGCCTCGATGTTTTTTTTTTTGCGCGAAAACGCACAAAGAAGGTGTCGCTATTTTTCAGGGTAATGTAGTATCAGATAAAGGCACATGGCAGAAGTCCACTGCAATATATCTATTAGACAAGCTTAACCTACTCCCTACTGAACACAAGACGTTTTGTAGCCGTCTTGGACCAGCCAAAATGAACTATAACGTCTACAAGTATTCAAGACGGCTGCAAAACGTCCTTATATGTACGTCTTGAAGACGTCTTGCGAAGGACGGCTTGAAGGCGTCTTGTTTAGCTGTTTTAAGCTATCATCTTGCTAAAACGGTAAAAACGTCTCGAAGATATCTGTGCGGATCCTTATCCAGATATATGTATAAAATATGCATTTCAGTTCTTTCCGCTGCTTTATACGGTTGTTAGATATCTAGCACCCATACTGGCCACACACAGCCTGTACTTAAAAACATGGACATGCACTGCCTTTCCTTTGGTCTGTCATTTTACCATCCTGTAAGGTGTACATTTCCATTAGCTGCGCTGTACGTCCGGTCGTAGCGTTCTACACGTATTTCACGAAGAAAAAAAAACATGAAGCAAACGTAAAAAATGTGCTAGATTGAAGGCACCATACATGCAAGACCTAAGGCCTTTAACCACGTTAATTAAGGAAACAGAAAAAGTGAAAAATAAATCCAAGGGTTGTACGTGCCTAAACTATGAAGCAGACCGTAGGTGGAGACTCCGGATTAATTCTGACAACCTGGGATCTTTAATGGCGAATTCCATTGGGAGAACAGGAGCAGGGCGCCGTGCAGTGCGGAGTCGGGCGACAGCGCAGTGAGAACAGGCACACTCGACCCGCCACTGGAATACGGCATGCATTCGGAGAGCAGGTGGGAGGGGGACGTGTGAGGAGAAATGTACCATGTGACTAAAGCAATCGACGTCCCACCATTCTCTGCAGGAGAGTGGCAAAACACGCGTGATCGTCTTGTAATCTGTCGGGCACAATCATGTCACCGTTTGCGGCCACGTACTACATACTTTTGTGCAGCGTCGATGCATCCCACAAAGTGTCCGCCTGCGAAGATCATCTGAAACTGCAACTTGAATCTGAAGTTGAGCTCCAGCAGCTTTCGCTGTTGTCACCGTCGAGCGTCTCAAGCACTTCAGTAAGGCGACGACGCTTTGCTGCCGCTGTCCCCCGCGCATCCAACGAGAAGCAAGGCGGACTAGAAATGCCAGGATCTGTCGCTAAATCGCTGCGAAGCTCGCTCGTATCACCGACGTCAAAAACAGCGGTACCAAAACACCAACTACGCTTGGCTGCCGCCATTGCCGCCGCGCGCGCCGGCTGAAGCAGCGCCTCCTCTACTCTGAGTAAAGGAGGCGTTGGCTGAAGCAAAATAAAAAGAAATGAGCAGGATATGACGGTTTAAGTCACGTGACTTCCTCCGTACTCCGCTTTTCAGGCGAGAGCAGTCCGGACTGCTCCTGGCTGCTCTCGGCGCAGCGAAACTGCTCTTGTTCTACCACTGGATGACGGCTCTCCCACTCCTGTTCGACCACTGAAACACGTCGCCTCTGGAACGAGCACTTTCAGCGTGCTTTTGAGTGCTCCTGTTCTCCTAATGGAATTCGCCATAAGATACACATCAATCTAAGTACACGATGGTTGTTGCGTTTCGATCCTATCGTACCCGCGATCTCGAGCTGAGCAGCGCGATGCTATAGCCACTTAGCTACCGTGGCGGATAACAGAAAAATGTGTGCCTACGCTGAGCGGCTGCGCAAATTTATGGCGAATTCCATTGGGAGAACAGGAGCACTCAAAAGCACGCTGAAAGTGCTCGTTCCAGAGGCGACGTGTTTCAGTGGTCGAACAGGAGTGGGAGCGCCGTCATCCAGTGGTAGAACAAGAGCAGTTTCGCTGCGCCGAGAGCAGCCGGGAGCAGTCCGGACTGCTCTCGCCTGAAAAGCGGAGTACGGAGGAAGTCACGTGACTTAAACCGTCATATCCTCCTCATTTCTTTTTATTTTGCTTCAGCCGGCGCGCGCGGCGGCAATGGCGGCAGCCAAGCGTAGTTGGTGTTTTGGTACCGCTGTTTTTGACGTCGGTGATACGAGCGAGCTTCGCAGCGATTTAGCGACAGATCCTGGCATTTATAGTCCGCCTTGCTTCTCGTTGGATGCGCGGGGGACAGCGGCAGCAAAGCGTCTTCGCCTTGCTGAAGTGCTTGAGACGCTCGACGGTGACAGCAGCGAAAGCTGCTGGAGCTCAACTTTAGATTCAAGTTGCAGTTTCAGATGATCTTCGCAGGCTGACGCTTTGTGGGATGCGTCGGCGCTGCACAAAAGTATGTAGTACGTGGCCGCAAACGGTGACATGATTACGCCCGACAGATTACAAGACGATCACGCGTGTTTTGCCGCTCTCCTGCAGAGAATGGGACGTCGATTGCTTTAGTCACATGGTGCATTTCTCCTCACACGTCCCCCTCCCACCTGCTCTCCGAATGCACGCCGTATTCCAGTGGCGGGTCGAGTGTGCCTGCTCTCACTGCGCTGTCGCCCGCCTCCGCACTGCGCGGCGCCCTGCTCCTGTTCTCCCAATGGAATTCGCCATTAGTGTTAGCGTTAGTTTCAGATAGATGAATCGGTGAGTCCGATGATATATATATATATATATATATATATATATATATATATATATATATATATATATATATATATATATTGTGGCAGAAGATCTATCGGGTTTTTAACTGTGCGGTTATCTGCAGGCTGTCACAATTGGCGTTTTTCGCACGATGCTAGTTCAACCTCCACGCCAGCGCGTTATTTGACAGTTTTTCGTTCCTACCGAAATCTGCACATTGAGCTACATCACAATTCCGCTGTCAGCTGTTCAATCAAGTAGTAAAAGAACTATAGTATCGCAACTTCATCAATTTCTTATAACGCTTTTCACCGTCGTGTACTCCGAAGTTGTGAGACTGAATCGTTCATTTCATCGCTCTTTCAAATTAAATGCCTATATACGCTCAAAAGCTATAGCTAAAACTGGCGCTATAAATAATGATGTGCACTTTGGGGGGAGAGCAGCATATCATGGCATTTCATCTAGACGTGTTCGTTTTGCCCAATTATTTGAAACCACAGCACGGCGATTTTAGAAGTGCACCACATATTATAGTAAGCGTTGCCAGAAATTTTAATACTGCAACGATTATTTGCGACATATTTGAAATGTTGTGAATGACCTTTCTTTGTATATTTACTTGGAATATTTTTCACAATAGAAGCGCGCACTTAACAAACTCGTAACACTGCACGAAAACCGATATTGCGCGCAGTCACCAGACTGCGCACGGTTGGCCAGCAGCTCAGTACAGCCATATACAGCCGATGCATGGCGGGGGGTGTTATGCCAGCGTCTACCTAGAGTGGAGCGCTTAAGGCGGACAAATGTGCTTTAGAAGTAAGTTTGCAGTCCACGTGCACTTCTCACAACGTTTACAAGGGCTTTGCAAAAACAAATCACATTCGATAATTAGCGGTATCCTTCAGAGCCGCGTATACTGAATCTATTTTGTCTTCTTTGGACGTGTTATTAGGTGCACATTACAAAATTGCGATATCGTTTAGTATTGCTATGTCGCAGAGTTGTAAACTTGATACTTCCAATTTTCGAGACTCTTTCGAAAGACAGCGCCGCCATTAAATCAACATCTGCTTGCAGCCCATACCTTATTTTAGATTTTATTTTAAATGCAAAAAACGTCATCGAAATCGGTGTAGCGATTGACGAGAATGTCGATTTCACCATTCCTAAGTATCCGGAGCTAACGCTGCAAGCATTGCGCATTTCAGTGCGGGCGCTCTAAGCGCGTTTCCGGAGTTTTCTTTCTCCAACGAAAGGCTAACGGCGCCGCGACTGGCAGACATGGAAGGAGGATTGGAATTTTCTACCTCCCCCCATGCCCTGGCTGCATAGCACCTCTTCACAACCACTCTCTCTCGACGCCTCCAACTATCACGTGACGAAAGCCATGAGCGAGGGCGTTGCGTTCGTCGCGTGAGCTCCGACCTGCCCTTCCAATCTTTCACGGCGGGAAGCGGCGCCGGTTGCTCGGGCAAGTCGGTTCGCGCCTTTGTTTTCGACTTTGCTGTCGGAGCGTGCTCTCTGTGCGTACTCTCCATTTTATTGCGATAGCAATTATATGGACACTTCCACCGGATTTCTGCCGTCGGCGTCGCCGTCGTCGTCGCCGTCGCCGTGAGGTTCCGTATAGATAAAATCTTCGCCGCGCGCCGTATGCCCGAGCGGAAGCGTGCGGGGACGCACGCTGTCACGGAGAGCGAACGCACTCAATCTTCCACGCGCAAGCAACGAAGCGAGAAGCGAGCGCCGGAGGGAGCGAAGGGGGGGGGGGGGGGGGCGCATTTCTACTCTGCCAACAACCGCGCTCGTCGCTCGCTCGCACCGTCTCTTATCTCCACACGGCTCTGACCTTTACATTCGCCGCTCAGTTTTCGTTGAAGCGATAGACCGCACGTACCTTCCCCGTTGCGGCGTATATGCGCTTGCTGCCAGCGTTTTGACAGTCGTTGTCTGCAGTCATTCAGTGTGATCAATTCATGTTTGTTTGTGCGCGCTCACACCACAGTTAGTAATAGTCGGGCCACATTTTCCAACGCACGCTACACATGCAATGCTGCCCGGATCGGCAGTGCAGCGCTACAGGTGTGTCCCTTCGCACGCGCTGCCCACGGGCAGCGCTTCTCATCAACACCACCGTTTCACACGCGCCTTCTCGTGGTCATCGAATCTCTCTTCATGTCGGTCTACTTACGCCGCAGCACACCTGCTTACTTAATCAGCTCATGTTTACTACAATTCATATTGCTACCAAAGCCGCTCACCTTACTTCGTATGACATTGCTGTGTTGCTATCGCATTCATTGCTTCGCCCTTAGGGCGAAACTGTGACATTTTTTGTGTCTTCGATGCGTTAACCAAGGACCCTTGCTGACCCTCGGAGTACGCGGCGTCGCTTCTTTGACTCGGAAAGCGGATCCTGCCTCGTCGATACGGACAAAAAAAAGTGAGTACCGCACGAAAGTGCCTTATTTCTGAGAATTGTTACCCTCAAATGCCCTTTGTATGGGCATGTCACGTTTGCGCGACGCGCTCGAAACGTATACTGTGAGCTTGCCGCCGTCTTAAATTAAACGTTGATACATGTTTGTAACAGAGAAAATAATGCTTGCTTTTTCCACATTGCGAATAACTATTTCATGACCCGTTTTCGTGTTTTTCTCGATGATCCTGACAACGTGCGAGATATAGCGCTGCACTGACAAATTTAATTCCTAATTATATTGCAGTCATCCATGGTCCGTGGAATGCGTTCGGGACAGTTAGTGTCCCTGTGAGGGCGAAATGCTAAAACACCCGTGTACTTAGATTTAGGTGCACGCTAAGGAATCCCAGGTGGTCCAAATTGTTACGGAATCCCTCACTTTGGCTTGCCTCATTATGCAGATCGCAGTTTTGGCGCGTAAAACCCCATAATTTTTTGAACGTTAAGGGGAGTTAAGTAATCATGACAGGCTTATCACAGCTGCTGCTGTACGAATGCCGAAACTTCAGGGCTTCAACTAGTGTCGCTCGTTTGGCGATACAGAACTACGCTGCTTGCTCTTCCAGTGGCCCACCATTCCCGCATTGTTGGCGATCACGAAAGCGATCAAGCAAACTTGCGTAGCCGACATAATTTGTTTGGCCTGTTTATTGTTATTCAATTCCTGACTGGCGCGGTAGCGCCGTTCAAAAAATATTCCCGCCTCGAATCTTGATCCCCATTGTTCTCGCGTAAAATCGCGTGCTTGCTGTTGCATGTTACTGCGCTTGCTTGCAACGTGTTACGTTTCAACTCGTATTGTACTGGTTGCGTGTGACCCACCTGTCTTATTCTTCTCATTTGCGTTTAGTGACGGTGATGTAATTGTGTACTGCGCATTCGGTCGAGCTACAGTCACCCACGCTTCGAATATATTGATTGCTGGTTGGCACTTCTAAAATATTGCGATCTTTGTGGGTGCCTGCTCATGGTTTCAGACTCGGGAACACGCCGCTTTGCGCATAATTTTCTTTCGCGCTATCAATTTAACCCAGATATTGTGCACGGCTTAAATTAATTCGCATCGGCGTTCGTACCGCAAGTCATAATCTGAATATGCTAAATCTCGCGGGCTGAAAACGAAACGTTATGTGAACTCGTAATTAAAATGAATGAAAATCTGGGGCTATACGTGCCAGAAGCGCGATATGATTATGAAGTACGCCTTAGTAGGGGACTTCGGATGAGTTTTTACCACCTGTGGCTCTCTAGCGTGCACCAAATGCACAGCACACGGGCATTTTTGCATTTCGCTCCCATTCTAATGCGGCGGCCGCAGACGGGATTTGCGCACCTACAGCACGCCCCATATCTTGTTTCCTTGTTTGTTTCTCTGGTTAAAGAAATATCGCCAGGCCATCTACGCGTTTCCACGCTGTTGTGGTCTTCTTTCCGGGGTTTTACGAGCTAAAACCACTTCTGATTATGAGGAACGCCGTAGTGGAGGGCTCCGGATTAACCTTGACCACCTGGGGTTCTTTAATGTGCAATACAACGCAAGCACACTGGCGTTTTTGCATCTCGCCTCCACCGAAATGATCTCGTGCTCGCTCGGCAGCGCAACGCCTTCGCCGACTGAGCCACCGCGGCGGGTCACGCTGTTGTGAATTGTTGCTTTGTTTCTTGTTCACCCGTTATTTTATCAAAGCTTTATGGGATCGCTGGTAGCGATTTCCTCCAACGCACTTCTCTGGAAGGGAAGGTAAATTGAAATTTTAGAGTTGTTACGAACGTTTAGCAATCGCTTTATACCGTTGCCGCGACGGTTTGAGGCACTAGTCTGGTTGGCGCATGCGCGCTAAGCTGCGCCAGTTGTACGCGTGGCGTGCTTTAGGCAATGCAAGCAAACCAACCGGTAGCTGGTGATACGGTAGCGGCAATGGTAGAGTGGCATATGGTAAATGCTTTTTCATTCAATGTTCCAGTGGGAACCCGTGAGGTACCTGGATAATTAAATAAATTGAGGTATGTGTACCTACTCGCGCGTAGCGTCAAGCGTTGAGCAAAATTAGACACTTGCAGCATTCTATCAGCAAGCTGAAGCGCTGGTAAACAGACCGATGCATGAGAGAGTGGTTTCCTGTGATGCGCATAACGATGGGCCTTTGTTATCGCAAGACTAATTATTTGCAACCATTAAAAGGTCATTTCTTATTCCTCTTGTGCCATAGACATGCGGAAATATAATTTACAAGTCAGGCCGCATTGTTCCAGAGCGGATTATGTGTCCATATACATGGTGTATTTTTTTAGCGGTACCAATTTTTAAAGAATTGCCTGTGGCAGATAGCACAATTATAAACCTTGATCAAAATTACTCGATAAGGCGGCCATTACGTTACGAGAAACCAATCTATCTGTCCTAATTTAAACCACAAGAATGATTAATACGCTGAATTTTGCTCACATTGACCCACATACTTTGCAACAGCTAGGATAATAAATTCAAATTCAATGCTGCATCTGGCTTATGTTTTCTCTTGGTTCTGGAGTTCATGTTACAAGAAGAAAAAAACAAAGGACGCCGATCAAACAGTGCTAATAAGAATTGGACGTACGGAAGCCTTGTTCACAACACGAACTGCTCGAAACGACGGCATTCTGCGTATGCAGGCGGGATATTGCCATCGTTGCGATACAGCGTTTTTTTTTTTTTTTTCTGTAGTTTTCTTTAGTCTGGATAGCAAGGGATTCGAGAAACTCCCTTCAAATCGAGTTTCCTTGATAGAAGCCTTGTCTCGTCGGTGGCATATTCAGCCTGCCACGTGCTCCGCAAGTGCAATGGAAACGACATTGTTTATTCACTTCGGATTTACTTCTAATTCATATCTTTTGCGTAGATTTCTTGCTTCAAGCGCTTTCAGAATGACTGCTTTCGCTGATGTAAAGATAGTCGCGATTCGCGCAGGCTGTTCTGTTTACAATGCTTGGAACATATCTTCTGCTTCTTCACACCTGCCTGTTCATGCTGCAACCAGTGGGCCTAAACGTGGGACATTGACTTCATAGGGTTTCAGAACAATTGCGATGGCCTTGCTCACTCAAGGGACATAGGCGAGGGTCGTGCGAGCTCGAGGGCGCGCGTGGGCGGCAATGGGGCAGGCCTCAACGATATTTCATGGAACGAATGAACATTTCCGGTTATGCGCACTCGGACGTAATCTGTGCAAGTCATTGCCAAAAATCTGGTCGCCAGGATTAAAGCAAAAATTTACAACGATCCCGGCAAACTTGCTCTAAATCAGGACGCTCAAGGCAGTGGCGTATCAGGTGGGGGTGGGTGACCGGGCTTCCGCCCCTCCCCCCTCTCCTTTTTTTTCTGTTTTTTTTTCTTTTTTTTTTTTTTTTTTTTTACGGCCGGCGCCCTGCTCCCTTTTGTGCCTGGCACGTCGCCTATTAAGAAAGGCGCGTATCCTTCGAAACTGCGGCTATTATGGGCATTCGCGTCTCAACGCTTGTCCGACGCCTGGGAGCTGAACCCATTAAGGACCAAGAAAAATCTACCTGTTACATTTTGCAGATTTTTGTGTGAGGTGATATTTTCACACTGTAAATACATTATGAAAGTTTCATGAGTGCCGCTTTATATTTTGAAACGCTACGATAGTGTACTTTATAAAGTACGCTGGGCCTTTATGGGAGCAATACCTGATGTAGGTTACCAAATGGTAAATGCTATATTTTGGAGCTTCAAAAAACAAAGGCTTGCAGCGGCGAAGAGTCAAACAAACTTTGCGAAAGCTCTCATAACCTTCTGGTAGCAAAATGAGCATTTTAGTGGGAAATATTGTTTGCTGGGAGGTGTTTTTACTATTCAAGTGTGTAGCATAATTTCACGGGGAAGGACTTTGGTGTTGCTTTCAGAGGCGCGTGCGATGAAAATATATTACTGACGCAGACCTACACGTGATATCTTACGATGAATGCCGGTTTTCAAGACTAAAGCATTCAACCCCAATTTGGTTGAATGCCCCTCCCCCTCTCCTTCCCGCGCTGCCTTCCCGATTTCTTGCTTTGGCGTGGGAGATTGAGTGGCAAGATACGCCTTTGGTGCCGGAGCACAGCGCCGCCCCGCCTCCCTCCCTCCCATACCCCCACGGCCTTTCTCGCGACGGTCGCGTTTGCTTTCCGCCGTGCGTTCGCTCTCCGTGATAGCGCGCGGGGGAGTTCGCCCTCCCTGATAGCGCGCGTCCCCCGCGCGCTTTCGCTCGCGCATACGGCGCGCGGCGACGATTTTATCGCCCTTGGAATCTATACGGAACCTCAGGGCGACGGCGACGACGACGGCGACGCCGACGGCGGAAATCCGGTTGAAGTGTCCATATAATTGCTATCGCAATAAAATTCCGAGGAAGTTTTAGCGTTTGCAGAGGCCAACTGTAACGCGGGCCTGAAGGCCTACTCAGCAGATGTGAAGGACTTGTATGATTCTTTGCCGCAAAATGAATTGTGAAGTTATGTTCAATCATGTATAGATGAATTTGGGGCTATAAGGTTTAGCACGAAAGCGGGCACAACCGTTGAATATTTTAGGGGCGAAGCACCTTAGGGTCGAGGCTTGTCCGTCTGTCCACGTGGTCCGTGGCCAACGTTGGCCGCGCCGTAGCCATAGCAACCAGGAGGGTGGAGGAGGGCGGCGCGGCGCATGCGGACACGGTCTCCTCCTCGCCAGCTCCTAGCTCACTTTCCGACCCCCGCTTCTCTTCTCTACGCGGCGCGCTCCCTCAATGCCCACGCAAAAGACGTCGAACGAGATCCCATATTAACGAAAGCAGACGTCATTTCCTTTACCGAAACGTGGAACGCGAGACCGCACATCAATGTATTCTTCCCCGTCGTCTGCACAGAAGAAGCAGAGCGTTCGGCGGGTGGTGTTGGAATGTACGTGAAATTGCCAGAGACCGCGGTGGGTCTCGACCTACCAACAACGAGCCAATCTCACAACGGCGAACACGCTGCAATAAAACTCTCCGACGCAACCGTCGTCATGACGGTGTACTTGGCCCCGAATCTCTCCCGAGGCAACGTAGAAAAGTACATCGATCTAGCCATGCGCGAATACGAAACAAAGTACAAGAACAACCCCTTCGTACTTGTCGGAGACTTCAACGTAGACATCACGGACAGCGACTGGCTTGTGCAGTATATGACGTCTCGATACGCTCTACGATGCATTTCGTATGACTGGAAACAACAAACAACCACCAGGGGAACGTGCATAGACCTTGTCTTTGCCAACTTCAGGCTAGATCCGATCGAAGAACCATTGGCTCTACATTTCACGGACCACAAAGCATTGATAATGAAGGGAAAATGGAATTAACAACTCAACACGACATACGAGTTATGACAAATAAAACATTGTATATACTGTGCACACGCGTTGTCACTCATTTACATGCGCAAGTGGGCAATGTCACGGGTGATTTACGGTAAGAACGATCCCCAGTACTTCGCCCACTCGTCATTATTCACTTCGTGGAGATACGTGGATTTTTTTTCAGAAATTTCAGACTTGCACCTAAGTCAACATTTGTGCAGTGAAATAACATTCCGTACCTTCAAAAACAAGGGGTCTGTATAGGATCCTGCTTAGCACCTGTTTTAAGCAACCTATACTTAGCAAAGCTACACAGAGACTTGTATGCACGCGTTAATGAGACAATTGTTATTTAAATCTTTAGATTTGTTGCTCTTTTTTTAGTGTTTGTTAATTGTAAGCTAGACAACTCTGACACAGATTATTCAGCTGTTAGTAATGTTATACGCCATTGCCTTTATACACTGAAAGCTACTTTCCAAGTGCCTATATACAACGAAAGATCAAGTTTATTGATGGTAAATTTACATTCAATGACGACCTAGCATGCTGGTGCTACAGTCCTAGGACAAATAAACGCCGAGGTAACACTGATATGGTTTTTTCAGCGCCTAACAAACTAATTAGCTTGTGCAGGAAAACAAGACCAGAGAAGAAAGAAAGTGCTCTTAGCTGCCAAGAAACACAAAGAAATAAAAAGTCGCAGTTTCGCGCGAGAGGCGAAGCATCGATTGCGATAGCAAATTAGTAGATATCCATACGAAGCAAAGATAGCAGTTTATTGGCCATATAACGTATATATATTCGCTTACTAACTAAATAGACAAGCACGGTGTCGCGCGCACACAGGTAAACATGAACACATCTCGCTCGATGACCGCAGGAACTCGCTGTTAAAACGCCGGAGTGAGAAAGCGCGCCAGCGGCAGCGGGCAAATTGACCTTCACGCTGGCTCTCTCGTATCGCTTCAACGCGAACTAAACGTCAAAAGCACAGCGCATACCAAGCTACCAGCACTCGACGCATGCACTTTGTCCCCATCGCAGATCGCTTTAAAGATGAGGCCCGCGCGGGCACGCACTTCGCTCACATCGCAGATCGCTTTCAAGATATGGCGGCCGCGCTGTAAGCAGCAGCCGACGTAGCATAAAGCCCCCCCCTCCCTCTTCCTCGCCTCGCCCCTGTGCTATCGCGCGCGCTTCCGGCCTGCCTTAGGCTACGTTCACACTTGGGAAGCGGCAAGCGGGCGGAAAGGCCAAAGCGGCCGGAAAATCTTTTCCGCGCATGTCCAAGTTCACATTTGTTTTGCTACCGCCGCGGCCGCCGCTGCCGCTTTCGCCCACATCTATCTAATCTGCGTACGCTTGTCGGCGTGGTGGCGCTCATTATTGCACCATTTCGTGCGGTATGTTCATTCATCGACCCACCCGTCATCAAAAGTGGTCATTTCGCGCAACTTCGCGTGTCATCTGCGACCTTCGGTAAATTGCTCGTTGGCGTTCCGTAATTCTCACACGGTTACCGTAGCGCTGAGTCACAGGTTGGTGCCTAGGCGTGATTATGTTTTTTTAATAGCTTTTATTTGCAGGTTGTATTAACATTTCATCATTTCGTGTTATTGCCGGCGCGTCCAGTACACCAAAGCTAAAACCCGGGCTGGCCCTTGTGTTGGGGCTCGCCGAAGCCTGCGCGGCCTACGTGAGACGTACGCTCTGAATGTATCGTCGCGACGAGAAAAGCACCCCGCAAAAAAAAAAAGAAAAAAAAAAAAGCGCCCCGCGATGTCTGCAAAATACCGTGCCCGTGCGCGGAGATTTACGAAGCGCCAACGAGGAATCTGCCCAACCCTTTTCTGCCATGGAAGTGGGAGAAGAATTTGTTTTTTTATACTTCTGCCTACTTATTTCCTAGAAATGGACAATGAATAAACGGAAGGAGCGGACACCTCGGAAGCCGCGGTGGTGGGTTCACCCTGCTTTGCAAAAGCGCGAGAAGTTGGGTCACACCAAGGCTTCGTTGCCGCACCTCCGGTCGCGCGACGTTGAATACTATCGCCAGTATTGCTGACAGTACGTTTTAGTACCATTCTTGTCGTAGAGCAAGTGGTGGATCTAGATCGCATGGATCACCATCGCCGCCTAGAATTTTGGTGCCATGTACAATTTTACGACCGGATGCTTACACGCTAGTGGAGCTTCCGGTCGAGCGGGACGACTTTCCGCCGCTTTTCCGCTTCGCCATGGCGAAAAAAATCGGTCCGAGGCCGATTTGGCTCGCCGCCTGGTTTTCCGCCCGATTTGCCGCCTAGGCGGGCGGATTTTTCGAAGTTTTTGCCGCTTCCGCCTGCTTCGAGACCAAGTGTGAACGTAGCCTTACTCCGCTGCGTGCGCTACATTGAGCCCCGATTTCCGGCTCACCCTCGTACGCTTTCACTCGCATACACAGCGTGCGGCGCACGACGACGATTTTATCGCCGTTGGACTTTATACGGAACCTCACGGCGACGACAACGGTGACGCCGACGGCAGAAATGCGCTTGGAATTGCTTTATGCGCAATGAAAAGTTTCGAGATTGTAAGATTTCGATTATACAGTATATCGAATACCCTTGTCGTGCGGAAAGTATTACGTCGGGCAAACGGGCAGATGCTTTATTGATAAGTTGCGAGAACACAAAATTAAGGTCGACATAGTTGCATCAGATGGGTTTCTCTCCCTTCATTATAAGCAGCCTCATTGCTCCCCTCTCTATGAGTGAACAACCATTACTGGTAGAAGTGCGAACGTGGAAAGTGAGGCAAGATCGGCATTCTCTTCCTCTGATGAAGTACAGAGTGCATACTCGCGACCTGACACCAACTCAGTGATCAAGACACTCATGCAGGACGTTACAAAGGCATACAGAGCCCATGCTGACAACATACACAGACGCCTACATATGATCGACCCAGACGGTAAATTCTGTTTGCCCCCGAATGTTACGAGGAGCAAAGCGTCATTACTATACAGAATTCGGCTGGGCGTTGCTTTCACCCCTCGCTACGCTCACCTCATCGGTCAGTCGAACAGCCCAGACTGTGAATACTGCCAGACGCCTGAAACGCTAGAGCACATTGTGCGATTACCCAGCATATATACTGGAGCGAAGGACGTTGGAAGGTTCCTTACCCAGCGTCGGCAGGCAACCACTATCGGAGGACGCTATCCTTGGCCCATGGCCTGACACTGCAACTTCTATGTGGGCAACTAAAGCGCTGATTAAGTTTCTGCAGGATACGAAGCTAGACATGCTGCTCTAGTAGGGCCACCGTCTAATGCACATAAGCACTCACCATCATCTATCCCAGTACTTCCACTCCCCTTTCCTCTTCCCCAGTACAGAGTAGCCACACTAGAGCACACTAGCTCAGGTCGACTTCTCTGTCTTTCCTTTCAATGAAATCTATCAGCACTCTATATATAGACAGGACTCCCCCAAGGCAGCAATCTGTTCAGCTTCTATTATCAGTCAAGTATATATGACTGATAATAGAAGCCGAACAGATTGCTGCCTTGGGGGAGTCCTGTCTCAGTAAACCAACATTGGCTCTCTCTAATAAAGAACTGAAATTTTTGCGCATGCCTTAGGATATGACTGTATACAATTTTTTTTTCGCTTTGAATGTTTAACTGTTCACGTGGCTGTGACTCGTGATGGCCTGAGTGTATAAGTACGAACCGGTCTTCGATAACAAACATTGTGGGAAGTTAGCGCCATGTGTGTTTGCCCTGTCTTTTAATCGCGCCGCCGTAAACCCTCCAAGATTCGTTACCCACATTGCACCCCTTGCGAAGGTAGCAAACATACATGGGGTGCCCGTCTTAATCTCTGCGCCCCGCAAGCTCGCCCAGCTGTTCTCATGCATATTCTCTGATAGTATCAAGAAGCTGCATGCTCTAAGGAGCACGCCAGGTCGTACGTAAATTGTGGCACTGGACTAGTTTACTAAATTCCCTTATATCAAACTTATATCGGCCAGACCGGGCGCTACGGTAATGAACATGCGCGGGAACATGCATGAGCTGTCTCCAAATGTAAAGAAGGAGCGCATTTGCCTTCATACTGCAGTACATATCAGTGTGAGCCACCACTACACAAGATAATGATTCTGGGTGTAGAAGATAGCGACGTAGCGGCACGCGAATTATTAGTCTTTTCATATTGTCACGACTAAAGAAGACAACGAAGGGATGGACACGAGCGCAAGCATCTCTCTCTCCGAAGAAGTTAAAGTTGGCGCGGACAATTATTGGTGGGGCTTGAATATAGAGCCTGTGTTTGTTGTCGCACCACCGTCGTTCTGTGTGCCGTTCTTCGCATCTTGCGACACTGGTGGAAGTGCTGGGTACTCTCTGATGCCCGGAACTCCTGTACGGAGTGCAACGCCCAGTTCAAACCCGCAATCAGTTCCTCCAGTGGACACTCCTGTCCACCGCTACAGTCGCCGACTGCGTGGCCTCAGCCCGGAGGTAATCTTATTGGAGAACTCCCCACCAACCGGACCTCTACCTAACGAGATGGCAACCGCAGGACCTTCTCAGGTGACTCTGCAGCATCCTCAGACTCCAGAGAAATTCCATGGTGATGTTTACGAGGACGTCGAAGATTGGCTCGCGCAATACGAGCGAGTCGCCAAGGCGAATCGCTGGACTGCAGAAGAAAAACTCTCACGCGTCTACTTCGCTCTGGCGGACAGCGTTCGTACGTGGTACGAGAACCGGGAAGCCACACTGACTTCCTTGAATGAGTTTCGACAGCAGCTTACCACCACCTTCGCAAACAACGATCGTCGCGATTCTGCCCACCAACTAATCGAGTCGCGCATCCAGAAACCGAATGAGAGTGTCGCCATGTTTGCGGAGGACATGACCCGCCTGTTCCGCCGCGCAGACCCAGAGATGCCGGAAGCAAAGAAAATCCGCCATCTGATGCGAGGGGTCAAGGAACAACTTTTCGCCGGTCTTCTTCGCAACCCGCCGACAACCGTTGCGGAATTCATCTGAGAAGCTACGTCCATCGAACGAGCACTGCAACAACGTTGCCGACCCTTCGATCGCCCAAGCAACGCCTCGAGCAAGGTTTCTGCTCTGGCTGCCGGCAATGAGCTTCGTGAGCTCATCCGGGAGGTTGTTCGTGAAGAGATTCGCAACCTCCTTGTGACCCCGCAGGAGTCAGTCGGGGCTTCTGTAGCAGAGGGTGTGCGACAAGAAATCAGGCAGGCATTCTCGTTGCCCGAATCTCTACCGGACCAACGGTCTCTCAGCTACGCATCGGCTGTTCGTCGTCCTCCTCCAGCAGCAGCCTACAACTCACAACCAATGGCTTGTCCTTTCAACGAGCCGCCATCCCCGCCGTAGAACGTGCAGCCACTGACCACGCAACCTAGTGTACCTGTGGAAACATCGGCCTACTTTCCTCCGCAGGCGACTGCAGCTTGGCCGCAGAGGATGCCCACAAGTCGACCATTTGTTCGCAGGACATAAATGTGGCGCACCGTCGACCGCCGTCCTTTGTGCTTTCATTGTGGAGAAGCCGGCCACGTTTACCGTTTTTGCCCGTATCGTGACCCCGGATACCAGAGCTTTCCACCTACCTTTCCTCGAGTTCGCTTCGAAAACAGGCGCTACAGTGACGATGTTGCTCCACAAGGACATCCATTCACTCGTCGAACCCGCTCTCCGTCACCTGCACCGAGCTCTTCGCCGCAAGGTCGCAGTTACACCGATGTAGTCAGGGGCGGCAGGTCCCCTAGCCCTCGTCGGGGAAACTAACAGAAGCGACCTTTGGGGGGGGGGAGGTTGCCGACCGTCGAAATGCTTCAACACCCCCAACACTATCTGTGCAATCGGACAATATCCCTCTGCCGACCCCAAGGGAAGTCGTAAGTGCCGACCTCGCTGTTTTCATAGACGGACACCCAGTAACCGCGTTAGTAGATACTGGGGCCGATTTCTCAATAATTAGCCAGAAACTCTCCGACAGCCTTAATAAAGTCAAGACGTCATGGACTGGACCCCACATAAGAGCGGCAGGAGGTCAATTGATGACCCCTACAGGTAAATGCACAGCCAGAATTGATATTGGTAACTCGACGTTTGTTGCAACTTTCGTTATATTGTTGGAGTGCTGCAGAGACGTGATACTGGGAATGGATTTTCTGCACGAATACGGTGCTATTATAAACATTCCGGACAGGTCGGTCACGTTTTGGATGAATGCAGATTTGGCCGTACCCTGTGACGATCAGCGACGTGCGCATTTACGTATTTTCGATGACGATGTGACCATCCCTCCGCACTCAAGCGCTCTTGTGCCTGTAACATGCGACTCGCCAAGGTGCTCCAACATGATCGCCGAACAAATTCCTGGTCTGCTGTTTAGTCATGGCGTATCAGTTGCAAGAGGTGTAGTTGACATCACTCGCGGACAGACTGACGTCCTACTAACAAACTTTAGTCCTGAACGCCGGCATCTTACAAGAGGTATGGCAGTCGCGTACGTGGAAGAGCTGAATGAGGTTACCGACTGCATGACTGTTGAACAAGACGATTCCCCCGGTCTGCGAACGTGCCTCTATCCGTTGATGTCGGCCCAAGTTTGCTACCTAAAAAAAAAGAAAGACTCCTCGAGCTTATGAGTTTCGGAACTGTTTCTCTTCGACGTCCAAAGTTGGCCAAACGCCACTGACCAAACATCGAATTATTACAGACGAAACGGCCAGACCCATACGGCAAAACCCATACCGGGTGGCAGCGCGATAACGCGAAGCGATAGAAAACCAGGTTCAGAAAATGCTTCAAGATGACGTTATTCAGCCGTCGAAAAGTCCTTGGGCATCGCCGGTAGTGTTAGTCAAAAAAAGTTGTCGCAGTTTCACCCGAAAGGCGAAGCATCAATTGCGATAGCAAATTCGTAGAAAGCTATACGGAGTAAGGATAATAGTTTTATCAGCTGTACAAACTTGGACATGCAGCAGCCCCGGCAACACACAGAACTGTTGTCGACGCCGTCGGCGTTTTGCTCGCGATCTCGCAAAACGTGCGCGGCGTTGGTGACTGTTGCCGGAGCGTCTGGGGGCGGCTCTGACGTTTTCGACGAGATCAGAACGGGACACTCGTCGAGCAGCGTCGGAAGTCTGTTTTGATATAAATAGGCATTTTGTGCCGCAGCTAAACGTCGCCTCCCCCCCCCCCACCAACGGCCTTTCGCGTGCCTGAAGTCGTGTTTGCTCTACATATATGGTGATTGTAAAGGAGGAAAGAGACGCTTAATTCTGCAGCCCTTAAGGGAGCACGGCGCAGAACGCGCGTGTGTTCTCCGCCGTGCGTTCACTCCCCATGAAAGCGCGCGTCCCACGCGCCCTTTCACTCGCACATACAGCGTTTGGCGCGCGGCGACAATTTCATCGCCTTTGACGTCATACGGAACCTCACGGCGACGGCGACGACGACGGCGACGCCGACGGCAGAAATCTGCTTTGGAGTGTCCATATTGACACGTACACTTGTTTATCTTTCACCGGTAGCCGCTTTCAACATTGGCTGACAAATGTTAAACGTTATCGCTCGGCGCAGGACGCGCCTGCATTGGAAGCTTCTCGGACGTTATCAATGCTTCTATCCGTCGTCTGTGGTCACCGACGCCCATGTAATCTGATTGTATGAGCGACGCGAATTGTCTAGAACTTTCTGGAAGACACGCGGGCATCAGGGATTAATCTGGAACCTTCGATGACTCAGGTATAAAAGCCGACGCGTTTCGCCGCTGATCAGATTTTCGACGATCGCCGACTGTGTTCGCCGCTATCGTTGTGCTTTGAGTGTAGCTTGCTTTTGTGGGCACAGGTTCGCCCAATAAACAACCAGTTTCGTCATAGACAGTTTTGTGACTGTTTTCTCTCTACCGTCACTACTACGTGACAATATAATTGCTATCGCAATAAAAGAAGGATGGCAGCTTGCGCTTCTGCGTCGACTACCGCAAACTCAACCAGGTCACTAGAGAGTTTTAGATTAGGGGGACGCAAGCGTAGGGGCCCGCTAGCGCTTGGGGCTGCGGTACTGCGCACGCGCAGACCGGTCTGCGCGTGCGCAGTACCGCGGCCCCAAGCGCTAGCGGGCCCCTACGCTTGCATCCCCCTAATCTAAAACTCTCTACTAAGCAGGACGTTTATCCGTTACCCCGCATAGACGATTCTCTCGATAGACTACGGCATGCACGCTATTTCTCGTCGATGGATCTAAGGAGCGGCTATTGGCAAATAGAAGTAGACGAAAGAGACCGCGAGAAAACAGCATTCGTGACACCTGATGGCCTCTATGAATTTAGGGTACTTCCCTTCGGCTTGTGCTCCGCGCCGGCAACATTTCAGCGGCTAATGGACACCGTTTTATCAGGACTGAAGTGGCAAACGTGCTTAGTATATCTAGACGATGTGATTGTATTCTCTGCGACATTTGACGAGCACTTGAGGCGACTGCGTACCGTTTTTCAAGCCATACGGTCCGCTGGTCTCTCGCTTAAGCCGGAAAAATGCCATTTTGGCTTCGAAGAGCTTCTTTTTCTAGGCCATGTTGTCAGTGATGAGGGGGTACGGCCTGATCCGGAAAAGATAGCTGCCGTTGAACATTTTCCTGTGCCATCCGACAAAAAGGCAGTGAGACGATTTTTAGGCTTATGCGCATATTACCGGCGTTTTATTCAGAACTTTTCGCGCATTGCGTCGCCGTTGACACGCCTCACCAGAGAAGACGTAGCATTCGTATGGGATGAAGATCAGCAGAAAGCATTCGACGAGCTACGGCAACGCCTTCAAAATCCACCGGTCCTGGGACACTTCGATGAAGACGCCCCGACAGCAGTTCACACCGATGCCAGCAATATCGGCTTAGGAGCTGTACTTGTGCAGTGGCAAGACGGCGCTGAAAAAGTAATAGCTTATGCAAGTAGAAGCCTTTCCCGCACAGAAGAAAATTATTCCACCGCAGAAAAAGAGTGCCTTGCGGTGGTTTGGGCGGTGATAAAATTTCGCCCATATTTGTACGGCCGCTCGTTTTCTGTTGTCAGTGACCACCACTCACTTTGCTGGCTGACGAACTTAAAGGACCCATCAGGACGATTGGCGCGCTGGAGCCTTAAACTCCAAGAGTTCGACATGACTATTGTGTACAAGTCGGGAAAGCGGCATACGGACGCCGACTGTCTTTCTCGTGCCCCATTCGAACCTGCAAGTCCAGAAGATGACGATGCTACAGCGTTTGTTGCGGTTGTCAACACGACTACGCTTGCACAGCAGCAACTCGAGGACCCAGAATTGGAGCCCATTATTAGCTTCCTGGAGGGTCGCACTTCTACTCTGCCAAAACGTTTTGGAAGAGGACTTCCATCGTTTTGCTTACGCAACGACGTCCTCTATAAAGTGAACGTTTCTCCGAATGGCAGCCCCTACTTACTCGTCGTCCCACCATCTCTCAGGAATGAAATATTGCAGGCGTGCAATGATGAAGCCACATCCGGCCATTTGGGCTTCACACGAACGCTTTACAGAGTGAGACAAAAGTATTATTGGCCAAGATTGACGGCGACCGTTCAACAGTACGTCCGCAGATGCCTTGATTGCCAGCGGCGGAAAGTGCCAGCCGTCAAACCAGCAGGCTTCTTCTATCCTATCGATGTACCCAGAACTCCGTTTGCACAAGTCGGAATGGATCTGCTAGGCCCATTTCCAACTTCTGCTACGGGACACCGATGGATTATCGTAGCCACGGACTATCTGACGCGCTACGCCGAAACCAAAGCTCTGCCGCGGGGAACGGCCAGTGAAGCAGCTCGATTTTTTATAGAAAATGTTGTACTGAGACATGGCGCCCCCACAGTATTAATAACCGACAGAGGAACTGCATTCACAGCCGAGCTATTAAGCACTGTTTTAAGACTTAGTGGCACATCTCATCGGCAGGCAACGGCGTACCATCCGCAAACGAATGGACTCACGGAGCGCCTCAATAAGACACTTGCGGATATGGTTTGCATGTATGTTGATGTGGAGCATAAAAACTGGGACGAGATATTGCCATATGTCACCTTTGCATACAATACGGCTCAGCAAGAGACTACGAGGATGACACCGTTCCGCCTTCTCCACGGTCGCGATGTCACAACCATGCTCGACTCAATGTTGCCGCATGAACATGGATGCGATGGCGTCGAAACTGATGCTGACTACATCACTCAGCGTGCTGAAGAAGCCCGACAACTTGCACGCATACGTATTCGTCGGCAGCAGGATTACGATGCAGGGCGCTATAACCTTCCTCCACCGAAGAGTCTCCTACGAGCCTGGAGAGAGAGTTTGGGTCTGGACTCCTGTCCGCCGTCGTGGCCTTTCAGAGAAACTACTGAGGCGGTACTTCGGTCCGTATAAAGTCATACGACGTCTCTCTGATGTCAACTATGAAGTCGTTTCCGATAGTCCACATTCCTCAAGGCGTCGACAGAATCCACCGGAGATTGTGCACGTCGTCCGGATGAAGCCTTATTTGTCCGAATGACATCACTGCAGCGTACGCGTGGACAGATCCTGGCGTCGTCACGATGAAGCATCGAGACGATGCTTTCTTAGAAGGGAGGCAATGTCACGACTAAAGAAGACAATGAAGGGATGGACACGAGCGCAAGCATCTCTCTCTGCGAAGAAGTTAAAGTTGGCGCGGACAATTATTGTTGGGGCTTGAATATAGAGCCTGTGTGTGTTGTCGCACCACCGTCGTTCTGTGTGGCGTTCTTCGCATCTTGCGACAATATTAAGAAGCGAGGTGCATCATGTAACGTGAGTTGCCTTCGTTCCTTCCGAGAGACGTTTTGTCGAGAACCTAATGGGAGGGAGCACAGTGATGCACGTTTGAAGCTTTTTAGTATGATGCACAGTGCATTTTTCTACGTATTGACTTTCTTCGTAAGTAGCATAAGCAATGTAGTAACGGTGTTGCCCTATGGGACTCTCCCATATGGACTACGGACCCACTTGTACATTCTGGGGAAATTCCAGTAGCTTGCCGCAATGTCCTGGAAACCTACGTGCTCTGCGGCAAGCTACTGGAATTTCACCAGAATGTCCAAGTGGGTCCGTAGTATGTATAACCGCGAGTCAGTTTCGATGACTAATTTTGTTCGTGAGATACATTTTCGTTACAGCGAAGCTGTTAAGGGCTTGTTTCCCCAGGCAAGTGTCCGCGTGTAGAAAAAACTATGATAATCAGCATTGCCTCGAGCGTCGTCGTTTTCTTCCGCAGCTGGCTCTTTGGCGCCCCTCGGTTTGTGCTCGTGCCGCTAGACGCCGTGCCGAGCACGAGCGCGTGCCGAGCACGCGCTTGTGCCACTGCTCTCGCGTTCGTCGTCGTCTTCTTCCACAGCTGGCTGCGTTGCTGCTAATCATTCCAGCGTAGGATAGGATAGGAATAAACTTTTTGTTAAACGAATATTGCTGTTGGAGCCCGGGGCTAGGCTGCCAGGATCCATCGCTGGAAAAAAAATCTTCCGAGGTCTCCGGCAATGGCCCTGGCCCGCCGGACGGCCCACTCCTGGTCTTCGGGTGCCTCGCTGAGGAGGACGACTTGCCATCTCTCAGAGAGGCGCCCCGCTTCAGAGGGTCCTGCTCTTGTCTAGCGTAGAATTTCACTTCTGTCATCGCAATGGGGAGGCCGCGTTTACGGGGGTATGAGCCATATAGCTTAAGGGGGGTGAGTATAGTGCCTAGAATATATTTCAGGCACTGTAGTATGAGCCATTCATGAGCGACTGACGACGTGTTATAACGCGCTTGAGCAACGCCGCCACGAACGCGCTCTGGAAAGGGCTCGTCGTCGCCGTGCCGATTCTAGCGTGAGGGATTCCGAAGCCCAGGCGAAACGTCAGCGAAGAGCCGCGGACCCCTAATTGAGGGAGCGCGATGTTGAGGCCAAACGTCAGCGTAGTCTATCCCTCCAGGAACCCGATAACGGTGGTGCACGCGTCGGCAACGCTAGCGCCAACTTTCCCGGTGCGACCGCCAGGTTTCAACGAGTTTCTCAACCGGAACGTTCATGATAGACATGTTCGTTTGAGTGATGCCCACCGACGATACGCCCATTCTCATTGTGGGGGCAATATCCACTACAGCAGACCCACCACAGTCACAGCTTCGCTGGCTTCCATCTTCACAGTAGTGGAAGGGCTCTGAATATTTAACAGCGAAGCTGTTTAAGCTGGAGGTGGTCCGGTGGTGTACGCAGAAAACTCCCCCGCCTGGCGATGATGCCACGGGTGTCGCCTAGCAACTGAGCGCCACCACCTCACATACTACTACTACGCCGAGCTGGGGGTGGTGGTGGTGGTAAAAAGCATTTATTGTGTGTAAAGAGAGGTGTGGGCCCCCCTGTGGGGCCCTGCATACTGGGTGGGATCCTTAGTCCGGGACCCCATTAGTCGAAGCCGCCAGCCTGGCTCTCTGGACCAAGGCCTTTTGGGCCTGGAGGTCTGAGCAACCAAGCAGGGCTGCCTCCCAGTCCTCTCGGGTAGGGTTGGGTTTGGGGGTAAGGGCTGGATTACTTTGGCAGGCCCAGACCATGTGGAAAGTGTCTGCCACCTCCCCACAGTAGTGGCACGTGCCGGTGACCATTGGGTCAAAATGTTTAAGGATTGCTGGGCAGAGCATCGTGTTTGTGAAAAGCCGATAAAGAATGCGTTCGTTGGCCTTGCCCAGGCCCTTGGCGGGCGCTGGGTACATGCGATGTTTATCCTTATTATATTCTGAAATCTCCTCAAATCGAAGCAATAGTTCTTCCTCTAGATCATTGGGGTTGTTAGGAGGTACCCGGGAAATGAGTGCTCGGGCAGCTGCATCAGCAGCCACATTCCCCCTTACGCCCTGGTGACCTGGTGTCCATACGATATGTTTAGGGGAGGGATCTGTGTCCCTCATACAGGTTCGCAGTATTTTCTCAGCAAGGGGGGTGACCCAGCCTGCCTCATAATTTCGGCATGCGCTTCGCGAGTCGGTTATGATATGTTTAGATTGAGAGTCGGATGCTGCTAATGCAATGGCTACCTCCTCCGCCTGTGTTGTTCCCGGTGCTCTAAAAGAGAGTCCGTCTATCTGCCTTTGTTCGTGGACCACCGCTGCCGTATACCACCCCCGTGGATTTGGACCGGCGATGTCCACGTAATGGACTCCGTGTTTCTGGCTATAGTACCTTTCTAAGGCTTGTGCCCTAGCTTGTCGGCGTCCGTTATGGTCTTCTTTGTCCATTTTCGTGGGAAGTGGGTGAACTATGGTGGCGCGTCGCCATAGTTCAGGTATCTTTACCCGCTCCTGTATGTGTACGTCGTGTTGGATGTGTAGTTGGGCCAAAAGGTTTCGCCCGGATCGTGTTTGTGCTAATCTTGTGTATTGGTTTGTAAGATGAGCCTCCTTGAGTAGGTGTTTACCACTCCTAAGGCGAGGAGGCGCCCGTTGGATGTGGAAACCGGGAGGTCAAGAGCTCGCTTGATCATTTTGCGTATGATGACCTCTATTTTCTCCTCCTCGTGTTTGCGCAAATAGAGGTAGGGTACCGAGTAGAGGATTCTACTGGTGACAAAAGCATGTGTTAGCCGCACAGAATCCTTGCTTCTGAGCCCTCCTCGCTTATTGGATACCCTGCGGACCATCCGGCCCACCTGATCTCCAATCTTGCGTAATTTGTGTAATGTTGTATCCACTTTCAGTTGATTGTGGATGAAAAGGCCAAGTATTCTTATCTCTCTTGCCTCGGGGATAGGTCCACTCGGCAAAGAGATAGTTATGTTCGTGGTGTCTTTAGGAGATGCCCTAATATGGACAAATTCTGATTTGGTCGGTGTACATTGAAGACCACAGTGGCCCGCATAGGATTCTACCATGTGGGCCGCTGTTTGCAGGCTTTCTTCAATGTGTCCTAGGTTGCCCTGAGTAGCCCACAGAGTGATGTCGTCGGCATACAACGCGTGTTGGACGCCTTCTACCTCACTCAGGCGGGCAGGGAGGTGCATCATGGCGATATTGAAGAGAAGGGGGGACAGCACTGCGCCTTGTGGTGTCCCTCTTGTACCCATTTGGTAAGGTCCGTATTCATCATTCTGTATGCGGATCAGAGCAGTTCTGTCCGATAGGAAGTCTTTGATATAATTGAAAGTGTTCTTGCCGCAGTGCGTTTCGCTGAGGTGTTCAAGTATTGCACTGTGCTTAACATTGTCAAAAGCCCCTTTAAGGTCCAGGGTAAGGACGACTCTGTCGTTGTGGGGCATTACAACTGGCTGTATTACCTCTATGTGCAGTTGTAAAAGAATGTCTTGGGCGGACTTTTGTGGCCGGAAGCCGAACATGGTATCGGCAAACGTATTCTTGTTCTCCAAATATTCGGAGAGCCGATCTCGCACCATCGTCTCCATGAGTTTCCCCACGCAGGATGTGAACGAGATCGGTCTCAAATTGTCTGTGTTGATGGATTTTCCAGCCTTCGGGATGAAGGTTACAAGAGCCGTTTTCCAATCTACTGGTAAGGTGGTTTCCCCTTTCCAAATAGCATTAATGTATTCTAGGAGGTGAATATACGCCGGATCCGGCAGGTTAGCCAAGAGCTTGACTGTGATCCTATCTCTTCCCGGCGCCGTACCTCGTCTCATTTTGGCAAGAGCCGCTTTGAGATCATGGAGCTGGAAATGTTGATCCAGTTCTGGATTATCCCTCCCTGCATAGGAATATTCGGGTCCCCGCGGGTCTTGTTGTTGACTGAGATACTTATCTCTAAGTGTCTGCTAGTTGTGTTGTAGTGCCTTGGAAGTTGTGTAGGGCTCTTTGGAGGTGTCGTTGTGTCTCCCCCCTAGTCTGCGTTGGATCTATCAGACTTCTGAAGAGCCTCCACGTGTTCTTGTTGGACATTTGTGATGCTGCTGCATTGCATCTGTCTACCCAATTAGTGTCGGCTAAGTGGGAAGCGTACTCTGCCGCCTGTTGGGTGACCTCTTGTATTCTTTTGCGGAGCGTTCGGTTGTGTTTTTGTCGCTTCCATCGTTTAGTGAGGCCCCTGCGAGCTTCCCATAGGTGTAATAGGTGGTTATCTACTGCAGGGTTTTCTTCAGTGATCTGAATCAATTTCTCATGTTTCCTGAGTGTGGTTGTTAGAGTGTTTGCCCAAGCCGCGAAGCCCTGAGTGAGTAGGTTGGCAGGGAAATGGGATTGGCGGAAGGCCTGCCAGTCTGGGAGTCGGGCCTTGGTAAGGGGTCGTTTTAGGGGCCTGGTGTTGATTAATGTATTGATAATGCAGTGATCACTGCCAAGTGTGTCTCTCATGTTATTCCACTGTACATGTTGGGTGTTCTTGGTGAGTGTTAAGTCTGGGCATGTATCTCTGTTAACAGAGTTACCCATAGGTGTGGGGTTGGCCGGGTCGGTGTGCAAAGTGATACCTAGGGCTCCGCCAGCTTACGTCCTCGTGCCTCCTCACGCTTGTAGCCCCAGAGCTTGCTGGGAGCATTGAAATCCCCTACTATTAGTAAGGGTTCCCGGCCAGCTATGCTTAGCGCCCTACTAAGGAGGTCCGCGAAATTGACATGTTTCGTCTTAGGTGGGCAATATATGTTTAGGATGTGTATGGAGGGGTCAGTCCGCCTCAGCGGGAGCACTGTGACCATCGTATACGAGTAATCAATTTGCAAGTCCAGATCGATATGCTGTGCCGTGTACGATTTGTGCACAAGCAGGCAGGTAGACGGATCTCTTTGATACGTGTTGAAACCTGTGATTCTGGCTTTAGCACCGGGTTCTTGTAGGGCTATGACTGTCGCTGGAAATTCCAATGTTTCATTGTAGAGGCGTAAATGGGCTTTTTTTGCCGGTTCCGGAATCCCCTACAATTCCACTGTATTATTGATAAGGGTTCAGAGCGCTTTTTATGCTTTTTTGTCTGATCCATCGCCATTGTGATTTGTTTTTTGAATTTCTGATTGGGGTATCACTAGAACCACTCCGGCACCTTCTACGGTGTCCAGTGAGTCTGCAATTTGTTCATGTTCGTTCTCCTCTGTACGGGGGTACTTGCTAGAGCGCCCGGCCTCCCTAATGGGACCGGTGCGGCGGAGGAGTTTGGGGTTATTTTGAATCCATGTTTTGACCTGCTGGGTCACCTGCTGAGTTACTGTGGCAATAAATTGCTGCATTTGCATCTGTATTGTGGCCTGTACTGCCTGACTAATCAGGTTTGGGAGCTAGACCATTTGCTCAGCGAAGGCTTGTATTTGCTTTTCTTGGGCGCTTTGCCTGGCTTCCATATTAGCATAGAAAGGCATGTGCGCTGACGTCACTGTACTGCCCGAGCACACCGACGCCGAGTCCTCCGTATCATCCAAGTGAATTCCTGGAATGGGGGTGTCTGCCCTATTGTTTTCGAGTGTCGCGATTTTGGCTGCTAACTGCGCGTTCTGATTTCTAAGAATCTCGAGTTCTGCCCGCAATCCGTTTTCAATGGGAGAGGGGGTAAGAGTGGAGGCTGGAGAGGACTGAGAGGTCACCCCTGCCCAGCTGCTCACCTGTTTTGTTGGCCCTTTGCCCAAAGGTGGAAAGTCCCCGGCCTTGAATGCTGGTGGTTTCGGCCCGGTCCCGGACTGTGGATTTTTGGGTGTCTTCTTTTGGTGGGCGACTTGCCCAGGCTTGTCTGTCTTCGATGGCTGTTGTTGGGGAGCTTGCCCAGACTTTTTCAGCTTTCTGTCACCAGGTGGTTGATCCGTCCGCTGACGCTGCTTTGAGGTAGCTCCTCCTGATTGGTTCACGAGGCGGCGGAGTTTCCGGAACTTTCCGGTGCACTGCGCGGAGCCCGTAAGATGGGCTTCCCCGCAAATCATACAGATGGGCTTGCACTCGTGTTCGTTGAGGCCCGCTGGCGTAATGCCGACCTGTTGGCCACAAAAACCGCATCTTCCATCGTCAGGGTGTGGGCAATTGTCCACCCTGTGTCCTATAGTCCCGCACCGATAGCAGGCAGGGATCGTCTTTTTGTAGGCTCTCACTGGGACGCATTCATGGTTGTAGTGGATATATCGTGGGAGCCGCCGCCCGACGAAGGTCACCACTGCCACATTTGTGGTCCCCAATTTTCGCACGAAGGCTATTTCGCCTTCCCTCCAGAAGAGCTTCGGTTTCAAAGAGTCAGAAGTTTCCTCTTCACGGACGTTAATCACGCCCTTACACATTTCGCCATTGAGTTTCAAGTGTCCCTTGAATGGGTAGGATGATGCGCCTACCTTGAGGTCGAAGTCTCGTGCTAGTTTGTCAGCCACTTGCGTTGATTGCGTGCCGCACACCACTCTGTTTTGGTCCCACACTGGCCAAACACTAAGGTCCCCACAGGCCACTTCGCCCACGTAGTGGGCCACTGCAGAGCCGATGTCGCCGTGTTTGAAGGATGCTTTGAGGTCCAGAGTCCCGCGGGGTTTCAGGACCACAACCAAGTCTTCATAGTGCAGTCGAGGTGTCTGTCTTGGTCTCCACTGGTTGCCCGTTTTCTTCTGCAGCGGCGGTGCAGCGCGAGCATCGCCGGCGTTTCCGTTGGTTGATGTCAGCGGCGTCGTGCCGGCGCCGCCGTTGGTTTCCGCGTTGTTACCTTCCGTCCGACGTTGCCGAAGGCGCACCAGGGCTTGAAGGCATTCATTTTCGGTGAGCATCTGGTCCTCATGTTGGGTGGTTTGGTCAATTTGTGCCCAGCTCATGGCTGCTGGGTCATAACCGATGATCTTGCTCACCGCCATGGAGAGAAAGTTCTCGAAGCCGGCAGAGTAGAGCCGAACCCTAATGAGGGGTTAGCTCACCGCGGCGTGGCGGAGGCAACACATTGTTCTAGAAGTGCCGAAATTGCGTCCACCTGCACAAGACCGGTGTCCACAGGTGCCTCTCGTCTTCACGCATCTGATGGTACCAGAGTTTCGGAGATCCGATGACTTGAGCCGCGGTTCCAGCCAAAAGTTGGCGGAGCCGATGCACCGCTCGTCTGGTCAGCGCGTCCGAACCAGCGTGACCGTCCGAGCTGGGGGAGTGAGAGCTGAGAGACAGTGTGAAAGCAGAGTATAAAAATAGCATCGCGCAGCATAGCGGATGCGAGGTGGAGAGGAGGAGTGAGGCAGATGGCAGTGGGACGCTTAGAACTGCTGCCGACGCCGACTGCGTTTCCCCGCGTTCGCGCCTAACGCGCCCGGTGTCCGTGACTGCATCCGATGCCTCTGGCGGCGGCTCGGCAGGTTTCGATCAGAGAACTGGGGTGGTATTCTGTAAGAGTCCAATCAGTGGACTTTTCATTTCGGCTGTCGCTGATTGGCTGCTGTTTCACATGCAGGAAGGTGCCAGCCAGTCTCCTTTCTGCACGTGAAGCAGCAGCCAATGAGCGACAGCCGAAATGGAGAGTCCACTAATTGGACTCTTACAGAATACCGCCCCTGGACACTCGTCTCTTTCGAAAGACTGGAGCGAGAGCTAGGGAAGCGGAAACCAAGCGTCTTGCCTAACCTCCCCAGCAGCGCCGCTCGCTCCTCCGCCGTAGCTCTGCCTAGCTTCTCCCCACAGCCGCGCAGGGGCGAAGCTAGGCAATGACGTCACTCCAGAGTATATATAGCTCCGCGTCTCCGAGGCTCGGCGACACACTTTGCCTCGTGAGTTAGCGCCGATGACATGGGTCGTCCGAAGAAGATCCTCACGCCCGAAGAGGAGGAGCGGCGTGAAAAGCGCCGCGCTGCCACTCGAGAGCGACTCCGAAGACTTCGCACCGATCCAGAGCTTCTCCAGCACCGCCACCTAAAGCCTAGAAAAACCAAGCTAATAGAGAGGTCAAGTTAAAGCTATGAGAGAACCAAGTAAGAACTAATGAAAAAGGCTAAGTTAAAGATAACAGAGAACCAAGTTAAAGCTAATGAAAAGCCACTCGAGAGCGACTCCGAAGACTTCGCACCGATCCAGAGCTTCCCCAGCACCGCCACCCAAAGCTTAGAAAAACCAAGCTAATAGAGAGGTCAAGTTAAAGCTAAGAGAGAACCAAGTAAGAACTAATGAAAAGGCCAAGTTAAAGCTAACAGAGAACCAAGTTAAAGCTAATGAAAAGCCAAGTCAAAGCTAGGGAAGGGCCACAAGCTTCGCTGTTTGCTCAGACTTCGCACCACTAGTGCCCCCATTTTTTATTTTTTGTCTTTTCCCTATTCAGTTACTGTGGGGCGCACGGCCGCCGCCGAAAGATGGCGCGACGTGTACATGTCCCGAAATCCTGGCCATGTTGGCATTAGCAGTCTCTTGCACGATCAGGAGAACCAATTTGTGCAAGAGACGGCGAAAATAGTAGAGAAGCATTCTTTAATGGCACTGAAAACAATATCAACAGACTGCGGGCGCCTAACCGCTGTGAGGACAGATTACACAGTTATAAAGAAGTAAGAGTTATTTAGTCTTATTATGAAATTGAAGAAAAACAAATTCGAGCAACTGGGTATCGAGTTGTACCTTCTAGTCGTCATGGCACTGTTTAGCACACTGCGGGGCAAAGGGCCCTCTGAGAGAATTACGCCTAGTCTACGTCAATAGAGTCCACCTGATGCGAGCGAATTTACCATTAAAGTTCTCATGCGCGGCAATTATTGCGCTAAGTGGGACGGCGCCACACTTAAAATGCCAGCTTATACTTTTTCTCTCGCACAGCAACAGCCCTGCAACCGAGGAACGGATTCTGCAGTGCTTCTGCTGACGCTTGAATCGCGTGTCTTGAGTATTCGGCCCTCACGAGTTCGCTCACCATTCGGACCATTGGCTTCGTCTTGACCCTCTTGGCCCTGGATGCGTACCTCAGCGTGTTGATCGTCTCGTGTGCATTGGAAGAGCTCGGGGAAACGCAGGCGATCTGCACAGAACGGTGGAGCCCCCTCACAATATGTGCTACTTTGCGTTAGCTGCAACATACCAGACGCACAAAATGTCCTGCATGTCCTGTCATGCGCCGGGTGCAGGAAACGCAATTGCCGGTTTCTTGGAAATGAGCATGTCGCTATATCGTAAAGACAATTTTATGCGTTATTTCATGAGGTACCTACCTATTGGCCAGTGGCCGTTAACGGAAAAAAAAGAAAGAAAACTAAATAGGAAACTAGCGCATCATGTGTAGAAATGTGTCGAGAATTTTCGACGTGTTTCAAACAGCCTTTCTCTTACAAATGCGCACTCACGATTAGAGCCATTCCACTGCCGCCGAGGCTGTCGGCCAGCAGCTTGGTAAGCGTACTGTCCCTGTACGGGATGTGGCCTGTCCGCTTCTTTGGGTCCGCCAGGCACGATATGCAGTTACCTAGGTATGCAAATCAAACAACCGACAAATATATTACAATCTGATTACTTCTGTGCACGCGGCATTCATTAGGAGGTGATGTGCTGAATGTCTGTTTGTATAAAATCACCGTGCTGTATAGTATATAGAAAATCACTACATTACTCGATGTAAGCAATTCTCACTTCGGGCCCTACGTGTCCAGTCGAGCGATTCTTTAACAGTACAGCGCGAGCGTCGACTGGCCTAGGGTGCCTCGATGCGCGTGCGCTCCGGTGCCACCTTTTGGGAGGGCGACTGCCGCCACCGTTACTAGATTACTTTAGAGGTAATCTGCGAGGAATAAGGATTGACGAAGATAGGTCCTCCTATCGAAAAGTTGGCCAGCCTTTCTGAGGCACTTTATCTCTGTTTATAATCCTTATTCCTCGTGTGCTACTCCATCTGTCAGCCACCTCTCTTGATTTTGGATTTCCAGAGGTAATCTAGTAACGTTGAGTGCCGCCTCGTCGGTCCTTCGGCGGCCATTTCAAGCGGCGGCGCAGCGGCCGTGGCAGGTGCGTTCGCTTCGTTGTCTTTTATTTTACTTCCACGCTGCCAACAACCGCGCTCGTCGCTCGTCCGCACCGTCTCTTATCTCCACACGGCTCTGACCTTTATGCGCCGTGCATTCGCCGCTCAGTTTCCGTTGAAGCGATAGACCGCACGTACCTTCGCCCGCTGCGGCGTACATACGCTCGCTGCCAGCGTTTTGACAGTCGTTGTCTGCAGTCGTTCAGTGTGATCTATTCCTGTTTGTTTGTGCGCGCTCACACCACGCTTGTTCATTCAGTTAGTAATAGTCGGGCCACATTTTCCAACGCACGCTACACATGCAATGCTGCCCGGATCGGCAGTGCAGCACTACAGGTGTGTCCCTTCGCACGTGCTGCCCACGGGAAGCGCTTCTCATCAACACCACGGTTTCACACGCGCCTTCTCGTGGTCATCGAGTCTCTCTTCATGTCGGTCTGCTTACGCCGCAGCACACCTGCTTACTTAATCAACTCATGTTTACTACAATTCATATTGCTACCAAAGCCGCTCACCTTACTTCGTATGACATTGCTGTGTTGCTATCGCATTCATTGCTTCGCCCTTAGGGCGAAACTGTGACATTTTTTTTATACTGTTAACCCCCGAAGGGTCATTACAGGAATGAAAATACAATCAATATTTGCATATAATAAATAATTACATGTGCAACAATAAAGACAATAATAATAAAAACAATAAAGGCACTCCTTATTTCACATATATTTACAGTACTAATATGCCGAACACAATCTTACTTTCCGCGACCACAACGTGGTATTATTGAAAATAGCGGATCAGGAAACTTATTGACCCGAATAAGCAAGAACATGCAGCTCGTTTAAAAATGCATCTATGGAAGAGGAGGAAACCAGTGAATCGGGCAGCATGTTCCACTCCTTAATTACTCTAGGAAAAAAAATCACAGCATATCCACGAGGTGAATGATGATGATGGGGCGAAGCTCTGGAGGGATCATCGGTAAATCGTGAATACTCCGAGTATTCGCCCAGTATATGATCAAGGAAACACGTGAGAAACAGTGTGTTTATATGTACAATACGTTTTATTTTCTTAGACGCTTCTTCTTAGATGCTTGGTTTGCGGAGTCCCTTCATTACCACGGCTTTGTGGTCCATGAAATGAAGGGATAACGGTTGGATAACGCCGCTGCTTCGCGTTCGCGAACGCGCCGCCGCCGCGCTGCCTGTCGTGAAGCCGCGGCCGGGAAACTGTACCTTCCACAGTGCAACGAAAATAAGCGTAGCGGTGACGTTGTGAACTAAAGTATGCGACCGAGAGATGGCGCTGGCAGAATCAAAACTAATATCATCATCATTACGTAGTGAGCAATATGGCCGCTACGGTAGCGGTTCGTAGGGCTGGTCGCGCTGCTCGCTCGCTGGTTTGGGGCGTTTTGTTACCGCTTTCGGGGAGGCATTCGTGTGTACTGTACTCTAACATGACTACAGATATATTCATTATGTCGCCAGATGACCGAGAGGCCTCAACTGGCAATAAAACACTTCAAACAAGTAAGCTCACATTGTTTATTGTCAATGGTGAATGAGGCAGTACATGATCACAATTTTCGTACAGCTCAGGTGGACTTAATGTTGTCCGTCACTGAGTTTACAACATACAGAAACACAGATAACCATCTATTTATTGGGACCCAAAGCTGAAATCGAGCGAAGTTGTCTGATCGTGTTCGGCGTGCCGTAAAGCAGGGAGAACGAAGGTTCAGACAGTGATGTTTATGCTGAGCTGCCCTCGTACTTGGATTGCGTACAGTGCTGCTTGACGTTTTATATTCTCTGCGTTCGACGATTTCAGCTAGATTAAAGAAAGAAACATAAAAACTTTCTCGACAAGAAAGTACTGTCAGCAAGATAAGTTCGAGCTGCAATGTCGCATTGCTCTCATAACACATTGGCGAGAGGCACGAATTCGTGTAGGAGGGGGGCGTTATGCTAAATTTTACATCACATTTTCTGCTCTTGATATTTTTCTGCTGCACATTTAGTGTTCAGGTGCGGCAGCAAAGGCTTTGACACAAGTGGAGTACTTGTAAGGAAACCAAGGAACGTTATGGAGACAGCAATGCTTACAAGGACTTCTGGAAATATTGTGTGAATCAACATATAAGCAAGCCCAATTAATGCTCACAGATCCTTGGAAAATGGAATTTGTGGTTTCGTGTTGAAAAAGAATCTCGGTATATGTATTCAAACACAGCAAAGAGGTTGCAAGCAGATGAACACTTCAGTTGGTCAACAGGTGACCAAGGGAAGCCTCAGCTTGGAGCCAGCGTTTCACCAAGCAAACATATTTGTGAGGGCCGAGACGAAGACAAGTTCACACGCTGAGGTTTCCCTTGCTCGTTCACTGTTGATTAGCTAAATGTTAAGCTGAACTTATTCTGCGAGTACATTTCAAAATATTTTTGGGAGCACACTGTGCGCAGGTTTTGTCATCTGCTGTTTGAAGAGAAAGAAAATTTGCTTTTAGTGATTTCTCAAGTTTGTGAAATGTGAAATAGGCTGGCCAGTTGTGTGAGCTTGCCTTTTCTAGCCATCTCTTATGGTGCAGTACTAGCCTAGTTATTGATTTCATGAAAACTGTATATGAGCCTCTTGTAGTAAACAAATGTAAAATCATGCGCATTTCCAGATCTAATTCTAATCCTAGATTTCCTTAGATTTTGTCATGTCATATAAATAACTTAAATTGGAGCAATAATATAGAGTACGTCGTTAGCAGTGCTAATCACATGCTCGGGTACTTATGGCGCAACTTTTCCAAAGCACCGTCTACTTTAGAACTACAGGCTTTACAAGACTAATTCGCTGGAAACTTGAATATGCATCTGCAATACGGGATCCCAGTCGCGTTAATCTTATTACTTCACTTGAACTAGTACAAAATAACTATACTCGCTTCATTATTTCTAATTATAACCGTACCGCGAGTATAACTTCTTGTGGCCTATATAGCACTCATTCCGCTAGCTAATCGCCGCAAAGTCGGCCATCTTTTGCTATTTCATAAAATTTTCTATCACGCCACATTTCATGACGACTTCATATATTGCGGCCTCAGTGCATTTCAAACTGCGTCGATCATCGCAGTAAGGCAGGAATTGATTCATGTAACACAAAGTCTTTCTTTCACGCCCCGTACATCTCATAAATGGAACCACCAAGTATCGTAGCCATCACAGATAACAAACTTTTTTTGCAAAACATTAGCTAACATTGTATAATCAGGAGAATCATTATGTTACAAGAACTCACTGCACTTGTTTCTTTTACTCTACTACTTTGTAACCACTCCCCTCTTTATAGCCTGTGGCCCTGAGGGTACTTTAAGCAAAAAATAAAATGATTTTCAGTCAACATGAAGTGTCATTCCCTTAAAATTGCATTAAGCGCTTTTGATCATTTTAAAATTCTTTGCATTTTCATGTAACAAATTATCGTTGTGAGGGAGCATGTGATACTTCGTGGTACTAATGCCCGTCAAATTGATTTGCAAAGAGCAGATGACAGAGTTTGTGCATTAGCAAGTAGGAGCTTGCTACATTGTTTCTGTTCTGGTCGTCATGGCTATAATGACTGCAAAAGAAACAAGTTGGGACTCAACATGTTACTTCTCCGATTGTAATAAAGCGCCCTTAAAAGCAACTAAGCTTGTATGTCAAATTTCTCATTGCCGCTCAGTATGATACAGAACTGTAGACTGCTGTTTTCCTAATAGGGCTCACACCTCTCTATCTGGTAAACTTCCAAACATTTCATAGTGAGGCACGTAGTTCAAAAGGACCTGTTGTCATTGTGGTGACAGTTGAGCATCTTGTGGCTTAGCGTGGGCAGCTTGCAGACCAATAATATCTCTTTTGTCCGTCTTCCTGAAAAGAGAAATGACAAAGCCATGACACACATGCAAGCAAAAAATGGTGAAACAAAAGTTAGTCCCATAAATGAAGAAAAATCACGGTTCTAGTTGAAGTGTTCAGAAACATACCCTGTGAGGATTCTGGCCCTTGATGTTACTTCCAGTGGAGACACGTTCACGGTTGACTTCTATGTCCAGAGACAATAGAGTCCAAAGGGATGAGTCCAAATATGAGCAGTGTCTTGGAGGCTGGAGTCGAAAGAAAAAAGAGCCTCAATTACTATGGTGGAAGTGTGCGTGAGTTTGTGATTCATGTATGACAGAGAACAGTGCACGAAACGCTGCATGACAGAAAAACGCACAAACACACACACACACACACACAACACTGTTTTGAGTGTGCATTTCTTTCAGTGGCGTCCTTGTGTGGGCTGTGCTTAGTCAAGTCTCGATTAGATGACAATTGTTTCTGCCAGATACTAGTAATAAACACAGTCATTTTATTATGTCTCAAATTCAGTTAATCTAACCGTATCACCGGAAGTACACTTGTCACTAATGTGCAGTGAATTTATCGCGGTGTATCATTTATGCAGAAACAGCCAAAACTTTATTATTTATGCTGTACTCATGTTAGCAATTTTAGCAACTTGGCAAAGTAGCAAGAGCCTCGTTTGAATTGCTTTGGAAGGGCAATAACTTTATAATTATTACTATTTGCTACTTTTAAGAAATGACGACAGGAATCTGCTTTATCCGCCTCGCACGCAAAGAAATTCAAAGTTGAAAATGCGAAGCACTGCTTTTTTACTCACCGGCGCACAAGCCCAGGGGCTGCAAGGTTAATCCGCTTTCGTGGGTAGTCTTCAAGCAGACTGTGCTCGGTTCCAGCGATGAATGTTCGTGCTGGCCAGCACTTTTTTTTTTTTTCGAGAAACCAGACGCAACGCGGCCAGACGCGGCAGATAACAAACGGCGGAAGCCGTGCATGCAGCCGCCAGTGAAACGCCGCAGCTGATAAAGTTCACCGTCTTTAAACACGTTCGCTTGGTGGCAGCTATCGAATGTTGGACGCATAAACTGGCTGAGGTATTATTGACATCTAATTAAAATGAACCTGCGTGATGCTGCTCAAAGGAAACGACCACCCCGTTCGCAAATATAACCGCCGTACAATTTGAATCGATAAACGGCACGGACTGCAATCGATACCAGTAGGCTGCCGCTGATCACATGTCAGTGAGGCCTCAAAACCTTTATTCAAGTAACAAAGCACGGACTTTAATAACAGAAGTCCAATAAAAACAATAGACTGCTTATTTGTAAAAAATGACACTGTAACTGTGTTTGTCGGTTATTAAATATACATTAATAGCTCAAATATTGAGTCGGGTTGAGCGCCCCTAGCAGAAAAAATACAAACTAAAGTATTCGACCAAATTACAGTAGCTCCACTTGCGCGCTCATGCTGGAACGTGCCGCGGTTGATTTTTCGCCCTCTGTGGCCACTTGGTGAACTCGAGAGTTTCCGGGGCCTGGGCTCTCACCGCGGGATTCTGCCTGCGAGCGCCCGCCGCCGCCGCCTTCCGCGCTCTCCGTTCCGCAGCCTTGTCTTCCATCCGGCGACTCCGAGCGAAAGAGAAAGCGCGCCAAGAGCGAGCACCTTTTATTATAACACCGCTAGCGGTAACCCGTCGCACTACATTGTAGGTTTTCTCATCAACTATAAGAAAAACTAGCACCATCTAGTGACATTATATACACTTATATATAGACAGATCGACACTTACGCCATCTAGTGAACACTTCATAAAACTGCAGGTGGCTACATACTACATCGGAGGAAGGAGACCCACGCCCTAAGGAGCTTCGCCCCTAAAAACTATATTTAAAGATGTCATTTCGTGTTAATGGGGTTTCATATACATGCTGTCTTTATGTCGGAAGCGCGCGTTGGGCGATAATTTGAAAAAGTTGGAGCCGTTAATTTTAAGTTTATTGTGAATGATGAGGAACAGGAATTTTAATCTGTCCTACTGTTGTTCTAATTTTTAGGGCAGGAAGATTTGCGTTCCGGTACAATTCACTAGGAGAGTGACAATAACGATATTTTTAAATTTAAATCTAGCTGCTAGCCGCTGGACTCGATCTATTTTGTGACGATTTATAGCCGTATAGGGGTCCCACACTATTTTTTCATATTCTATAATGGGTCTGATTAAGGTATTATATGCCAAGTTTTTATTTCAGGCGTACCACTATGTAAGTTACGTCTGAGACTCCATAGAGCTCTGCTGGCTTTTTTGCTTACCATGTCTATGTGTGCAACACCTGAGGTCTTCAGTAGTAAGTACACCTAAGTATTTATGTTGAGTTACCTTTTTTATTTCAATGTCACGGATTTTGTAGCTGTTAGCATTGGTGACCCTTTTTCTTGTTATGGACATGGAAACAGATTTTTCTGGGTTTATAGTATCATCTGCCATTGGTCACACCACTCCGCAATTTTTTGTAAGCTAGCCTGCAGTTCCAGTTGACCGTCTAGTGATGTTATCCTATTGTATAATACACAATCATCCGCAAATAATCGTAGTGGGACAGTTGCACAATTTTCAAGATCGTTAATAAATAATATGAATAGGAGGGGCCCTAGCACACTGCCCTGAGGTACCCCTGATACTACTGGTACGAGACCAGATTTACAGCCGCCTAGTTCGACGAATTGTTCTCGGGACTGAAGATAAGATTTGAACCAGTTATTTATATTAGAGTTTTTAAAGAGAGCCTGAATTTTCAACAACAGTTTTGGGTGGGAGACTTTATAAAACGCTTTGGAAAAAAAGAAATGAGATCTATCTGTCCGCGGTTATTCATTGTTTCAGAGAGGTTATGAACTAGTTCGACAAGTTGCGTTATGGTAGAAGACCCGTGTGGAATCCATGATGAGTTGGTGACAACAATTAAATTATCTGTTTCTAGATAACTTGAAAGGTGTTTACTGATAATATGCTCCAGTAGCTTAGAGCAGGTGCTGGTAACGTAAATGGGCCTGTAGTTTTCTACATTTCTCGTGTTATCACCTTTGTGAATAGGCACAATTTTGGCCTGTTTCCAAGCTCTAGGAAAGGTACTTTGGCTAATGGATTATTGAAATATCCATTAGTATTTAGCTATCCACTCAGCGTACCGGTATAAAACTCATTAGGAATGCCGTCAGTACCAACACTTTTTTTAACATTAATACTCAGAAGAAGGTGTAGGACACCTGCGTCATTAATTACGACATCATCAGCAGAAGGACGGTCAGGAGAAATAGGCAATGTAGGTACCGTTCCGTCGTCACGAATGAATACTGAAGAGAAAAAAATGTCACAGTTTCACCCTAAGGGCGAAGCAATGAATGCGATAGCAACACAGCAATGTCATACGAAGTAAGGTGAGCGGCTTTGGTAGCAATATGAATTGTAGTAAACATGAGCTGATTAAGTAAGCAGGTGTGCTGCGGCGTAAGTAGACCGACATGAAGAGAGACTCGATGACCACGAGAAGACGCGTGTGAAACGGTGGTGTTGATGAGAAGCGCTTCCCGTGGGCAGCGCGTGCGAAGGGACACACCTGTAGTGCTGCACTGCCGATCCGGGCAGCATTGCATGTGTAGCGTGCGTTGGAAAATGTGGCCCGACTATTACTAACTGAATGAACAAGCGTGGTGTGAGCGCGCACAAACAAACAGGAATAGATCACACTGAACCACTGCAGACAACGACTGTCAAAACGCTGGCAGCGAGCGTATATACGCCGCAGCGGGCGAAGGTAGAAAAGCACAGGCATCCTCTCAGCCATAGTGCTTGCGTCCTCTGGCTCTGACTCCATGGATAGGTACGCCTCCGGCGTCCCCGCGTACGTAGAAAGGTCCGTGGCTTCAGACGCTGCTGGCGTCTTGGGGCGTTGTGCTCCCAGGTAAAGGCTTTACTCCCAGGTCCAGAGTCTGTATCCATCGGAGGAGGAGGAGGAAAAAACTTTATTAAATAGGTAAAAGGTTTAACGGCAGGTCTGGGTGGGGCCCTCAGTCCAGGGCTCCACTGGCTCTAGCGGCTCGCTGAGCTTGGTCCAGGAGGGCCAATTGGCTCTCCCGGTCCTCGCTTGCGAGCAGTGCCTCCCACTGCCGTACGAAGTCTGTCAGCCTTAGAAGGGGTGAGTTGACATCTCCCGGCCTAGCCATACAGTTCCACGTTATGTGAGCCAGCGTGGGTTTTGCTCCACACCACGGGCAGGTGTCTGTGTAATGCGCCGGGTGCATCTTGCATAGGAGATTTAGGTGCGGGTATGTGTTCGTTTGGATGCGACGCCAGTCCCGCGCTTGTATTCTGGTTAGTTTGGAGTGTGGAGGGCCGAATGTCCGTCTCTCCCTTCTCTGATTTTCCAATATATCGCGCACTACGGACGGAGGTTCCTCTAGGTTTCTGGCCGCCGCTCGGTTGTTACTTTCCTCGAGCTATGCGGTCTGCCCTTTCGTTCCCATCCAGTCCGTTGTGCGCTGGGCACCACATTATGCCGTGATCCAGGTCGAGGCGTGAGCCCAGTATTCTTGTAGCGCTGCGCGGTAGAATTCCCCGCATGAAGAGTCGGCACGCTGCCTGCGAGTCTGTAAGCACGTAAGCCGGTTGACCCTTAAAGTCGGCGTCCCGTATGGCCAGCGCTATGGCTGCAGCCTCAGCTGTGCATACCGAGGTAGTCTTCACTGTGGCAGTATCGTAGTGACTTGGTTGGTTGCGGTGATTGTGTAGAAGTCCTTGCGAGTAGCTGCACTCGCGTCCGTGTAGTAGGCGGCCGATCATTGTCGAATCGCTTCTGCAGAGCTCTCGTCCTGGCTTGTCTACGGCCTGCGTGGTATTTAGCATTCATGTTTCGTGGAATGGGCGAGACGTGGAGGTGGTCCCTCAAGTTTCGAGACAACAAGTCTGTGTCGTCGCCGCAGAACATGGGTCTAGGTTCGTATCCCAGCCGTCGGAGGATAGACCGGCCCTGCGGCGTAGAGCTCAGCCTTTCTCTTTGTGATATCAGAACTGCGGCGGCATGTTCTTCATATTTGTTGTATATACCCAGGCGCTCCAGGCGATCCGTGCTGACTGTGTTCGGGAGACCCAGAGCAGATTTGTATGCCGTTCTGATAAGGGTGTCCACTTGCCTCATTTCCGTTTTATTGAGGTTTTGAAAAGGGGAGGCCGTAGGTGATGCGGTTAATCACAAACGATCGCACCAGCCGATAGTTTCGTCCTCCGCGAGACCGTTGCGACTGCGTCCCACTCGACAGATCATGCGTGCCACGTTCTGAACGGTTGGTTTTAAACTCCGAATTGTGGCATCGACGTTGCCGTTATCTTGTATAAGTAGGCCCAGCACTCTCATGTGGGTGACTTCGCGAATGGCGCCGCCATCGAGATTTAAGTCAATCCTTGGGATGGCAACTTTCTTACGACGCTTGCTGCGTACTTTCATGAACTCAGATTTTTCAGGTGCGCACGTCATACCCGCGTCTTTGGTGAAGTTTACCACTTGTCTATGGCCTCCTGTAGTAGGTCTTGTTTCTCTCCATAGGAACCCCGGTGTGCCCATAGCGTAATGTCATCGCATAGATTGTACATCCGAGGTCTCGTGCTTGTCAAGTTCTAGTGCCAGGCGCCTCATCCCAACGTTGAAAAGAAGCGGTGACAAGATTGAGCCCTGTGGAGTCCCTCTATTGGGCATTGCAAAGATGTCAGAGCGAGTGCTGCCCAAACCAATCGTTGCCTTCCTCTCGCGAAGGAAGGTAAGGACATACCGAAACACCCTCCTTCCGCAACCTATGTTTTCGAGGCCTTCGAGGATCGTTTCATGAGATATTGTGTCAAACGCTTTCTTGACATCAAGTGCCACAACTATCCTGGCTTCCTTGTTTTGTAGCGGGTCCAAACTTCATCACGAAGCATGAGGAAGGCGTACCTGTGCCGAAACATGTGGCCTGAAGCCAAGCATAGAGTCAGGAAAAAGTCCATGCCGCTCGATGTAGTTGCTCAGTCTGGTTGGATCACCTTCTCAAAAAGCTTCCCTACGCACGACGTGAGGGATATTGGCCTGAGGTTATGTAGATCTCTAGGTTTACCGGGTTTTGGTATGAGTATGATTGTAGCCTCCTTCCAGTCTTCCGGTACCGCCCGCCGTCGGACCATACGTTGTTGTTGAAGTAGGTCGTGAGCTGCTTCAGTGACTCCCGGCTCAGGTTGCGCAGCATCGCATTCGTAACCTGGTCTGGACCCGGTTGCAGTGTTTTTCCGGAAAGATTGTGCGGCTGCATAGAGCCTCTGCCATTGTTATGGGCTCGTCCCAGCTCGGCGTTGTCTGGTCCCTTATAGTTGTATTGCATTGATTTTGTGTCATGCACTCCTATGTATATGCTTTTAATGTCCTCAATGAGGGCATCGGTCGTGCCATCGTATTCATTTTCGATAACTTCAATGTTCGGCCTTGTGGTGGTCCTTGTTCCTGCGGGATCTATCATACTCCGGAGAATAGCCCATGTTCGCTTGTGCTAAGCGTTCCTTTAAGTGCATCACAAAGCTGAAGCAATTGGTGTCTTGCAGCTGCTGTGCGTACTCATTGGATTCCTGCGCAAGCTGGGCCTATCCTGATCCTGAGCTTTCTGTTATGTCTTTGTCTTTTCCACCGTCTGGTCAGACTTCTCCGTGCTTCCCATAGGTGTAGGAAGTGCCCCGTCGACTGCCGGTGTTTCGACCGTTGTCGCAATTTCCCGTGTAGTACTTCTGTGTATGGCCTGATGAATTCCGTCCATTCTCTAGTACTATCGCATGGTGCGGTTTGCCTCTGTTTCTCTCTGTAAGCTACCCAATCGGTTTGGTGGCTTTCCTAATCTATGCCGAACACGCGTTGTATTAATTGAAACACTGATATACAGTGGTCACTGCCGAGGTCTTCCCCTAGGTTGGTCCAGGTGACGCCTCTGCCATTGTTCCGAAAGTTAGGTCCGGTGACGTGTCCTTTGCTACACTGTTTGCCCGTTCTGGTTGGTTCGCCAGGCCTCGTGAGCAAGACAGCTCATGCTCCTCCGCAAGGTCGACTAGCCTTTGGCCCTTGGGTGTGTCTCGATCGTAGCCCCAATCAGAGTGCGGAGCGTTAAAATCACCTAGGATGATCGCCCGGTCGTTTCGTTCACTTGAGCAAAGTGGCCATAACTAGCACGTCGAATTTTGCCTCCTGTCCCTAGGTGGGCTGTAGACGTGGCAATAACTGTTTTCGGTTTGCCGCGCTTACATGGCCAGACCGTGAGGACTTGGTGTTGGATACTGCAGTTAGGGACGTAGTCCACGCTCACCGCTATGTCCGCCCGTGCCAGCATTGCTATCTGAGGATTGTCAGGGTGCGTGTGCATCTTGTATCCAATGAGGTTCGGTATCCCCTTTCCGGGTTCTTGTAGGCATATGATATCCGGGGGAACAGGCGTCGCATCTATGAAACGCGAAAGTGCTGCGTGTTTCGTTCTTAGAGTCCTGCAATTCCACTGCCAGACCTCGAGGTTTTCGGCTACTCTCGTGTGGTGATTAGCCATCGATAGTGCTTTCGCTGTCGGTCAGCGCTATCTGTTTGGGCCTGCGTGTCGGATTTCCTGGGCTGGCATTCCTGCGTTTGTTCGGTCCCTCTTTCGCGGTGTGGGAAGAGGAGTCTTCTACCTGTCGTTTGAGCTTGTACAGCTCCGCAAAAAGAAGTTGTATTTGTTGCGCTATATGTCCAGCTTATCGCCTTTTCCTGTCGCCTGTGGCATCGCGTTCGTGGTTTCTGGCGTGGGTTGTTTGTATGGGAGCCATTCCTTGTCTTAGATCAGCTAGCTCCCTTCGAATTTCTCCAAGACTAGCTTTTAACATTCTGTTCTCCTCTAAGATTTTTTGATATGCTGGACTCTGAGTTATTGGATCGGCAGTGGGAGACACTACTCGCGCCCAGCTTACCTGTTGTATGTCTGTGGCCGCTGTGTGATATTTAGCCTGTGGAGCCCCTCTTCTGTTTGGGTGCTGGAGTCTTGATATTGCGCGCCCAGGATGTTGACCTAGATCTGTGATGATTTCGCCGTCTGGTACTCGACGTCGATCGCGATCTTGATCTTGATTCTCGTGCTTGCCAAGGGTCAGAGCGGGTCCTTTCTTGCCGTTGAGGGAGCTCTGGGAAATCGCTGAGTTCCAATTCTTCGTCTTCATTTGCAAACCACCGTGAACGGTGTTGTTGAGCAGATCCGTGCTTTCCGCTCGTCGGTCTACCTTTTGGTCGCGTTCGCTTCAGGCGTTTCTGGCAGCTGCGGTCGCCCGTGAGGTGCTGCTCCCCGCAGACGGCACATCGTGGTGAGCAGTCGTGTGTGTCTTCAGGCTCGCGAACCCCACAGATTTTGCACACTTTCGTGTCCGGTTGTGGGCAAACGTCCGTGCGATGGCCGACACTGTGGCAAGTCTTGCAAACTTGCACCGAGTTGCGGTATGGATGGCATGTCATCTCCCCACCGCAATAGTAGACGAACCGCGGTAGGACCGTTCCGAGGAAAGTGATTAGCTGCGCTCTTGGAGTCACCTAGCATTCTTGCCTGGATTATTTCTATCCCTTGTGTTCGGACTCGGAGGTTTGCCTTGATTGTCTCTCTCCGGACGTATGTGGGGGGAGTCCATGAATGACTCCTTTGACGGCGCCTTCTCCGGTGGCAAGCGTAGGCATTGAACGCGTGCTTCTTGCCATTGACTGTGAGGGCTGTGATTTTGCGCAGGAGATCAGCAGTCTCTTGCTCAGGTGTCGAAACTATTGCGATGTTGAGCCTTGTTTTATGCGCAGTATAAATTGCTCACCCCTTACTTTGTTGAGGCAGGCTGCGATCACTGCTTCTGCTAGCATTGGGCTGGTCAGAGTCTTCAACGGAAGTCCTTGGTGTGGACGGAGAATAATCTTGAAGTCGTCCCCGCGGCAGTGGTGGGAGCTTGTTCCGTCGCGCCCTGCGTCTGCGGTTGGGGGGTGATTTGTTCTGCTCCTTCTGCGAAGATTCGTTCCGTTTCACCTGTAGGCGTTCCTTCGCTTGTTGTCGTTTTTGACGAAGCGTCAGCACCGTCTGCCATCCCTCTTCGTCGGGTTCTCTCGTAGTTGGCCGCAGATCCTCAGCGTCCGGGAGAAGCGTTGGAGAAGTAGGTTTCCGAGAAGTCAAGGACTCAGAGAAATCCATGTCGTCTTCTTCTGTGGGAAGTTTACGTTGAGCCGACGCACCGTTTGAGTCGTCTGCCGCAACAGAGGAGCGGTCTTGAGACGCCATATGCGTCGGTGTCGTGTGACGGACGCTGCACCGACGCGGCGCGGCGGCAACCGCCGCGCCTTAGCCCTGATTCGGGCGACCTCCGACGCTGCGTGGCTGGTATCTTCTCAAGGTGCTGGAGCCGCCGAAAACGTACCTAGGCCCAGAAAGATGGAGTCTCTGGGTTCCCTAGAAGTTCACGGTGACGATGAAACACAATTTCAGTCGGTTACTGGAACTATAACCAACGAAAACATGGATATTGCGGAGCTCGATGTGGGTGTTGCTACAGTCGTCGACGCCGCCTGGTGGTCTCCGTATCCATCGGAGGGACCGCGTCTTTAGACGCCACTGGCGTCCCCGGGCGTTCTGCTTCTGCTTCTGGGTGGGTCACTTCAGCCGCCGTGGCCGAAACCACTGGCACTGAAGGGCACGGAGCTTCAAACACTCCGCTGCACTCTGGTTCCGGCTCCCCCGAAGTTTTATCTGTTATTAGAGACATAGCAGGCAAAACTGCTGCCGCATCTTTCACTGGAGAATCGACGTTCTCAGTTCCTTTTTTCGTGGCTGGTGTTTCAGGTTCAGGCACCCACGAGGAAAGGTTAATGTTACGAGGCTGCAATGTTTCTACAGCTTCCACTTCGTCCATGAGCGTCTCTGTATCGTCGTTGTCGCCATCTTCCCGTGTCATAGTCGCGTATGTTTTCCTGCAGTCGTCGGCTTCATGGCCAAACTTGCGGCATTCAGAACACCGCGGAATACGACAATCCTTTCTTATATGGCCCGATCTCTTGCATCTTAGACACAGTGGTGGTCTTCCAGGCACAATACAAGAGTATTGCTGCCCTGTATACGAATCTGATGCGGGAGCATCTCGACAGTAAATCCGTGCTTCAGTTTCAAAATCACCGACCTTGATGAGGTTTGGGCTCCCTTGAATTTTCCGGTCAGCCACGTCTCCCTGCTCACTTCCTCAATTTTTCTAAACGGTTCCAGTGCTTTTCGTATGGCATCGTCGCTGATATGGTAAGGAAGCCAATGAAGCTTGACTCTCACCTGACTATCGTTGGGATCGATGCCAAGGCATCTTTTACCTTTGATGCGCAGTTCCCTTGCTTCTACGAGCACTTGCTTCGCGGCCATTGACAGTGTCGTCAATGCCCATACATGATTCATCTGGTAGGCACCTATCGACACCACATCCTTGACTATTAAAGTTCTTGGGGCACTTAAACGCTGAAAATTTGGTCTGTCTGTCTGTCTGTCTGTCTGTCTGTCTGTCTGTCTGTCTGTCTGTCCTGTCTGTCTGTCTGTCTGTCTGTCTGTCTGTCTGTCTGTCTGTCTGTCTGTCTGTCTGTCTGTCTGTCTGTCGTCTGTCTGTCTGTCTGTCTGTCTGTCTGTCTGTCGTCGTCTGTCTGTCTGTCTGTCTGTCTGTCCGTCGTCCGCCGTCGTCCGTCCGTCCGTCCGTCCGTCCGTCCGTCCGTCCGTCCGTCCGTCCGTCCGTCCGTCCGTCCGTCCGTCCGTCCGTCCGTCCGTCCGTCCGTCCGTCCGTCCGTCGTCCGTCCGTCCGTCCTTCCGTCCGTCCGTCCGTCCGTCCGTCCGTCGTCCGTCCGTCCGTCCGTCCGTCCGTCCGTCCGTCCGTCCGTCCGTCCGTCCGTCCGTCCGTCCGTCCGTCCGTCGTCCGTCCGTCGTCAGTCCGTCCGTCCGTCCGTCGTCCGTCCGTCGTCCGTCCGTCCGTCCGTCCGTCCGTCCGCCGTCCGTCCGTCCGTCCGTCCGTCCGTCCGGCCTCCGTCGTCTCGTCTGTCTGTCTGTCTGTCTGTCTGTCCTTGTCTGTCATGTCTGTCTTCTGTCTGTCTGTCACCCCGATTCAGCCACCCGGCCAAAGTTGGACCACTTGCTTGCCGAGAACGACGTTCCCTGACTGCGCGCCGACGAGCGCCTCTCTGCCATGGAGGAAGGAAACCCTCTGCACAGCTCATGTTTCCAGATGTATTGCCAATGGCGTCCATGTCTCATGCAGCGCCTCCTCAATTTTATCAATGCCAGCCAGATGCGGCCGATTCAACATAAAGGAAGCGCTGTCTGAGGCAGGGCAAAACATAAATGGCCGCTTGATGAAATAATGCGGTAAAATGAAATCTGTTCAAACAAACCTTCATGCCAGGACGGAAATGGTACGAGAACAGCATCACGGGTGGCCGCGGATCAGACCAGCACTCATGTAGTACGGCCGGCAGAAGACTATCGTCTTTCGACGACATTTGCAGCGAAGCACGCAGATACGCGGCAAATTTTTGTAGTCGCTCACATTCTTCCTCGAAGTCGTTGATTCGATATGGCCTGGCAGACACATCACAATGCAGAAAAAACAGTGTTCAAGGGCATACTTCCAGTTGGCAGTTGAGGCAGAATAACCTTGTAGTCTTCAGCAGAAACAGTAGAACCACGGCCTGTGGCCGCTGACACCGCTCGGAGAGAGCACATGATCCCAGCGTCCGACGCGCGCAAGAGCCGACGAAGGAATGACCACTACGCCACGAAGCGCACATGGACACACGCACCACGGTGACAATAAATACCCAACATTAACGAAAGACTGCGCGTTTCTAGCGCGTTTGTGCTAGCGCGTTACGGCCCGTGTAAGAAGCTGGTGTAAGACGCTGTGGCCTCTCCGCCTTACCCCCGTATTCATAAACGCTGATGGCGTCGGCAAACGCGGTGCACGTTCCGGCATGTGTAAACGGCTGCGTAAGACGCTGTGGCCTCTCCCCCTTACTAGAGAGTACTGCACGTTTCTAACGCGTTTGTGCTAGCGTCCCCTTAAGCGGGAGATGGTGCAATTATAATGAAGGGCGCTGTTATAAAATAGGAATGACGTCACATATGGCGCGTGTCATTGGTGGAAGTCAATCGTTCGATTTAGTGCGGCGAGACTGGGCGAATTACACGGAAGATTCACGGTTTACCGATGATTCCCTCCGGAGCTTCGCCCACTCATCATCATTCACCCCGTGGATATGCGGTGTTTTTTTTAAGGATTGACGAGACATTTGGAACCGATGCTGAGTGGGTTAGAACGAGGGCACTTCGTGTCTGAATGGGCGATTGTTTTTTTGCACGGAACAAATCCTTCCGATTTAGCGCATCGGCCCTTTTAACGGCATCATCCACAATATGACATGGGTATTCCTGCTGAATTAAAGCTTCGCGAAGTTGTTCACAGTTTTCATAGAAGTCCGACTGTTCCGAGCAAAGTTTTTTAAAGCGGAGCGCCTGACTATATGATACACTGGTTTTCCAGTGTTTTACGTGAGAACTTTCAAAGTGAAGATAACGATGCCTGTCCGTTGGTTTTCTGTGAAGTTTAGTGGTTAGTTTGTTGTTAGATAGGGAAACTGTAACGTCCAGAAAGTTAATCGTAGAACGATAGTATTCATGCGAAAAGAAATGGATGGGTGGGCGGTATTCAAATCGGCTATAAACGATAACAGTTCATTTTCACCATGAGGCCAGATCAGAAAAATGTCATCTATAAACCGCTTATAATAAAGAGGTTTTAGTTCGCGCTTGCCAAGAAAGTCATTCTCCAGAACAGACATAAAAATGCTAGCATAATTAGGTCCAATGCGAGTGCCCATTGATGTGCCGCTTATTTGAAGGTAGTGCGAACCATCACATTCAAAATTATTGAGCTGTAAAATTAATTTCAATAATGTAGACATGTGTCACTACCATGGTTTCTGATCATCAGACGATCTGTCATAGGCATGAACAACTGCCTGAATGCCATCATTACGGGGGATGTTGTATAGAGTGAAACCACATCTAATGTAACGAGCAGGGAATTTTCTGGTATAAGGAGGTCGTCGATGTCCACAAAAAATGGTTCGTATCTTTAAGATAAGATGAGAAGGTACATGGAAGACTGCTGATTATTACATCAACAGTAGCGCGAAAGTTGCTGCGTGACAGGCCAATGCCTGAAACAATAGGGCGCCGAGACAGTTTTTCTTTGTGTATTTTAGGTAGTAAGTAAAACCTGCCCGGGATGGGACTGAGTGGGACGAGTGAACCTACTGCGTTATCGCTTAATTGCTTCGCTTTTACGAGACC